>NW_027488369.1:17624356-18259719 GCF_051014445.1 Colletes latitarsis
GTTTCAGTGTGGTACCACATTACTATGTGATCCAAACCAGAAAATAACCCAGGATCTGTTCAACGAGTATGTGAAGTGTGCGAAAGTATGAGTCTGATGAGGGCAATTCCTAGACCTATCCCAGACCTAACATGCGTTATCCTCTAAAATATTTATCAAGACCAGGTTTAATTGACTGTTTCAGTGTGGTACCACATTGCTACGTGATCCAAACCAGAGAAAACCCAGGATCCGTTCAACAAGTATGAGAAATATGCGAAAGTATGAGCCTGATGTGGGCAAATCCCAGGCCTAACCTAGACCTAACATGCGTTGTCCTCTAAAATATTTATCATGACCAGGTTTAATTGATTGTTTCAGTGTGGTCCCACATTACTACGTGATCCAAACCAGAAAAAACCCAGGATCCGTTTAAGAAGTATGTGAAGAATGCGAAAGTATGAGTCTGATGAGTGAAAATCCCAGGCCTAACCTAGACCTAACATGCGTTATCCTCAAAAATATTGATCGCAACCAGGTTTAATTGACTGTTTCTGCGTGGTACCACATTACTACATGATACAATCCAGAAACAGCCAAGGATCTAGCCATGAAGTATGAGAAATATGCGAATGTATGAGCCTGATGAGGACAAATCCTAGACCTAACCCAAACCTAACATGCGTTATCCTCTAAAATATTTATCAAGACCAGGTTTAATTGAATGTTTCAGTGTGGTACCACATTACTACGTGAACCAAACCAGAAAAAACCCAGGATCCGTTCAACAAGTATGTGAAGAATGCGAAAGTATGAGTCTGATGAGTGAAAATCCCAGGCCTAACCTAGACCTAACATGCGTTATCCTCAAAAATATTGATCGAAACCAGGTTTAATTGACTGTTTCAGTGTGGTACCACATTACTATGTGATCCAATCCAGAAATAGCCCAGGATCTAGCCGTGAAGTATGAGAAATATGCGAAAGTATGAGTCTGACGAGGGCAAATCCTAGACCTAACTCAGACCTAACATGCGTTATCCTCTAAAATATTTATCATGACCAGGTTTAATTGATTGTTTCAGTGTGGTCGCACATTACTACGTAATCCAAACCAGAAAAAACCCAGGATCCGTTTAACAAGTATGTGAAGAATGCGAAAGTATGAATCTGATGAGTGAAAATCCCCGGCCTAGCCTAGACCTAACATGCGTTATCCTCAAAAATATTGATCAAAACCAGGTTTAATTGACTGTTTCAGTGTGGTACCATACTACTACGTGACCCAAACCGGAAAAAACCCAGGATCTGTTCAACAAGTATGTGAAAAACGCGAAAGCATGAGCCTGATGAGGGTAAATCCCAGACCTACCCCAGACCTAACTTGCGTTATCCTCTAACATATTGAACGAAACCAGGTTTAATTGACTGTTTCAGCGTGGTACCACATTACTACGTGATACAATACAGAAACAGCCCAGGATCTAGCCATGAAGTATGAGAAATATGCGAAAGTATGAGCCTGATGAGGGCAAATCCTAGACCTAACCCAAACCTAACATGTGTTATCCTCTAAAATATTTATCAAGACCAGATTTAATTGAATGTTCCAGTGTGGTACCACATTACTACGTGAACCAAACCAGAAAAAACCCAGGATCCGTTCAACAAGTATGTGAAAAACGCGAAAGTATGAGCCTGATGAGGGCAAATCACAGACCTATCCCAGACCTAACTTTCGTTATCCTCTAAAATATTGATCGAAACCAGGTTTAATTGATCGTTTCAGTGTGGTCCGACATTACTACGTGATCCAAACCAGAAAAAACCCAGGATCCGTTCAACAAGTATGTGAAGAATGCGAAAGTATGAGTCTGATGAGTGAAAATCCCAGGCCTAACCTAGACCTAACATGCGTTATCCTCAAAACTATTGCTCGAAACCTGGTTTAATCGACTGTTTCAGTGTGGTACCACATTACTATGTGATCCAAACCAGAAAAAACCCAGGATCTGGCCAACAAGTATGCGAAAAATGCGAAAGTACGATCCAGATGAGGGCAAATCCCAGACCTAACCGAGACATAACCGGCGCTATCCTCTAAAATATTAATCGCAACCAGGTATAATTGACTGTTTCGGTGTGGTACCGCATTGCTACGATGATCCAAACCAGAAAGAGGCCAGGATCTGGCTGACAAGTATGCGAAAAGTGCGAAGGTACGAGCCTGATGAGGGAAAATCCCAGACCTAACCGAGACGTAACCGGCGTTATCCCCTAAAATATTAATCGCAACCAGGTTTAATTGACTGTTTCGGTGTGGAACCACATTACTACGGGATCCAAACCAGAAAAAACTCAGGACCTGGCCGACAAGTATACGAAAAATGCGATAGTATGAGCCAGAGGAGGGCAAATACCAGACCTAACACAGACATAACCGGCGTTATCCTCTAAAATATTAATCGCAACCGGGTTTAATTGACTGTTTCGGTGTGGAACCACATTACTACGGGATACAAACCAGAAAAAACCCAGGATCTGGCCAACAACTATAAGAAAAACGCGAAAGTATGAGCCAGATGATTGCAAATACCAGAACTATCCCAGGCATAACCAGGGTTATCCGCTAAAATATTATTCGCAACCAGGTTTAATTGACTGTTTCGGTGTGGTACCACATTACTACGTGGTCCAAGCCAGAAAAAGGCCAGGATCTGGCCAACAAGAATGCGATAAATGCGAAAGTACTCGCCAGATGAGGGCAAATACCAGACCTAACCGAGACATTACCGGCATTATCCTCTACAATGTTAATCGCAACCGGGTTTAATTGACTGTTTCGGTGTGGAACCACATTACTACGGGATACAAACCAGAAAAAACCCAGGATCTGGCCAACAACTATAAGAAAAACGCGAAAGTATGAGCCAGATGATTGCAAATACCAGAACTATCCCAGGCATAACCAGGGTTATCCGCTAAAATATTATTCGCAACCAGGTTTAATTGACTGTTTCGGTGTGGTACCACATTACTACGTGGTCCAAGCCAGAAAAAGGCCATGATCTCGCCAACAAGTATGCGAAAAATGCGAAAGTATGAGCCAGATGATTGCAAATACCAGAACTATGCCTGAAATAACCACCGTTATCCTCTAAAATACGAATCGGAACATGCTTTTAATGACTGTCTCAGTGTGGTAACACATTACTACGAGATCCAAACCATGAAAATCCCAGGATCGGGCCAACAAGAATGCGAAAAAAGCGAAAGTACGAGCTAGATGTGGGCAAATCCCAGACCTACCCGAGACATAACCGGCGTTATCCTCTAAAATATTAATCGCAACCAGGTTCAATTGACTGTTTCGGTGTGGAACCACATTACTACGGGATCCAAACCAGAAAAAGGCCATGATCTGGCCAACAAGTATGCGAAAAACGCGAAAGCATGTGCCAGATGAGGGCTAATCCCAGACCTAACCGAGACATAATCGGCGTTATCCTCTAAAATATTAATCCCAACCAGGTATAATTGACTGTTTCAGTGTGGTACCACATTAATACGTGAGCCAAACCAGAAAAGGGCCAGGGTCTGGCCAACAAGTATGCGAAAAATGCGAAAGTACGAGCCAGATGAGGGCAAATCCCAGACCTAACCGAGACATAACCGGCGGTATCCTCTAAAATATTAGTCGCAACCAGGTTTATTTGACTGTTTCGGTGTGGTAACGCATTACTACGTGATCCAAACCAGATAAAGCCCAGGATCTGGCCAACAAGTATGAGAAAAATGCGAAAGTTCGAGCCAGATGAGGGCAAATCCCAGACCTAACCCAGACAAAACCGGCGTTATCCCCTAAAATATTAACCGCAACCAGGTATAATTGACTGTTTCGGTGTGTGTACCGCATTGCTAGGATGATCCAAGCAAGAAAAAACCCAGGATCTGGCCAACAAGTATGCGAAAATGCGAAAGTACGATCCAGATGAGGGCAAATCCCAGACCTACCCGAGACATAACCGGCGTTATCCTCTAAAATATTATTCGCAACCAGGATTAATTGACTGTTTCGGTGTGGTGCCGCACTACGTGATCCAAACCAGAAAAAGGCCAGGATCTGGCAACCAAGAATGCGAAAAATGCGAAAGTACGAGCCAGATGATTGCATATACCAGAACTATCCCAGACATAACCAGCGTTATCCTCTAAAATACGCATCGGAACATGCTTTTAATGACTGTTTCAGTGTGGTACCACATTACTACCTGATCCAAACCAGAAAAAGCCGAGGATCGGGCCAACAACAATGCGGAAGACGCGAAAGTATGAGCCAGATGATTGCAAATACCAGAAGTAACCCAGACATAACAAGCGTTATCCTCTAAAATACTAATCGGACCCAGCTTCTATTGACTGTTTCGGTGTGGTACCACATTACTACGTGATCCAAACCAGAAAAAGGCCAGGATCTGGCCAACAAGTATGCGAAAAGTGCGAAAGTACGAGGCAGTTCAGGGCAAATCCCAGACATAACCGTGACATAACCGGCCTTATCCTGTAAAATATTTATAGCAACCAGGTTTAATTGACTGGTTCGGTGTGGTACCGCATTACTACGTGATCCAAACCTGAAAGAGGCCAGGATCTGGCCAACAAGTTTGCGAAAAACGCGAAAGTACGAGCCAGATGATTGCAAATACCAGAACTCACCCAGAATAACCAGCGCTATCCTCTAAAATACTAATCTGAACCAGGTTTAATTGACTGTTTCAGTGTGGTACATCATTTCTACGTGATCCAAACCAGAAAAAGGCCAGGATCTGGCCAACAAGTATGCGAAAAACGCGAAAGTACGAGCCAGATGAGGACAAATCCCAGACCTACCCGAGACATAACCAGCGTTATCCTCTAAAATACAAATCGGAGCCAGCTTCTATTGACTGTTTCAGTGTGGTACCACATTACTACGTGATCCAAACCAGAAAAAGGCCAGGATCTGGCCAACAAGTATGCGAAAAACGCGAAAGTACGAGCCAGATAAGGACAAATCCCAGACCTACCCGAGACATAACCGGCGTTATCCTCTAAAATATTAATCGCAACCAGTTTAATTGACTGTTTCGGTGTGGAACCTCATTACTACAGGATCCAAAACAGAAAAAACCCAGGATCTGGTCAACAAGTATGCGAAAAACGCGAAAGTATGAGCCAGATGATTGCAAATACCAGAACTAACCCAGACATAACCAGCGTTATCCTCTAAAATTCTTATCGGAACCAGCTTCTATTGATCGTTTCAGTGTGGTACCACATTACTACGTTATCCAAACGAGAAAAGGGCCAGGGTCTGGCCAACAATTGTGCGAAAAACGCGAAAGTATGAGCCAGATGATTTCAAATACCAGAACTAACACAGACATAACCAGCGTTATCCTCTAAAATACTAATCGGAACCAGCTTTTATTGACAGTTTCAGTGTGGTACCACTTCACTACGCGGTCCAATCCAGAAGAAGGCCAGTATGTGGCCAACAAGTATGCGAAAACTGCGAAAGTACGAGCCAGTTGAGGGCAAATACCAGACCTAACCGAGACATAACCGGCGTTATCCTCTAAAATATTAATCGCAACCAGGTTTAATTGACTGTTTCGGTGTGGAACCACATTACTACGGGATCCAAACCAGAAAAAACCCAACAACTATGAGAAAAACGCGAAAGTATGAGCCAGATGGTTGCAAATACCAGAACTATCCCAGACATACCCAGCGTTATCCACTAAAATATTATTCGCAACCAGGTTTAATTGACTGTTTCGGTGTGGTACCACATTACTACGTGGTCCAAGCCAGAAAAGGGCCAGGATCTGGCCAACAAGTATGCGAAAAATGCGAAAGTACGAGCCAGATGAGGGCAAATACCATACCTAACCGAGACATTACCGGCTTTATCCTCTAAAATATTAATCGCAACCAGATTTAATTGACTGTTTCGGTGTGGTAACGCATTACTACGTGATCCGAACCTGAAAGAGGCCAGGATCTGGCCAACAAGTATGCGAAAAATGCGAAAGTATGAGCCAGATGATTGCAAATACCGGAACTAACCCAGACATAACCAGCGTTATCCTCTAAAATATTAATCGCAACCAGGTTTAATTGACTGTTTCGGTGTGGTGCCGCATTACTACGTGATCCAAAACAGAAAAAGGCCAGGGTCTGGCCCCCAAGAATGCGAAAATTGCGAAAGTACGAGCCAGATGATTGCAAATACCAGAATTATCCCAGACATAACCAGCGTTATCCTCTAAAATACAAATCGGAACCAGCTTCTATTGACTGTTTCAGTGTGGTACCACATTACTACGTGATCCAAACCAGAAAAAGGCCAGGATCTGGCCAACAAGTATGCGAAAAACGCGAAAGTACGAGCCAGATAAGGACAAATCCCAGACCTACCCGAGACATAACCGGCGTTATCCTCTAAAATATTAATCGCAACCAGTTTAATTGACTGTTTCGGTGTGGAAACTCATTACTACGGGATCCAAAGCAGAAAAAACCCAGGATCTGGTCAACAAGTATGCGAAAAACGCGAAAGTATGAGCCAGATGATTTCAAATACCAGAACTAACACAGGCATAACCCGCGTTATCCTCTAAAATACGCATCGGAACATGCTTTTAATGACTGTTCCAGTGTGGTACCATATTACTACGTGATCCAAACCAGAAACAGCCCAGGATCGGGCCAACAAGAATGCGAAAAATGCGAAAGTACGAGCCTGATGAGGGAAAATCCCAGACCTAACCGAGACGTAACCGGCGTTATCCCCTAAAATATTAATCGCAACCAGTATAATTGACTGTTTCGGTGTGGTACCGCATTGCTACGATGATCCAAACCAGAAAGAGGCCAGGATCTGGCTGACAAGTATGCGAAAAATGCGAAAGTACGAGCCTGATGAGGGAAAATCCCAGACCTAACCAAGACGTAACCGGCGTTATCCCCTAAAATATTAATCGCAACCAGGTTTAATTGACTGTTTCGGTGTGGAACCACATTACTACGGGATCCAAACCAGAAAAAGCCCAGGATCTGGCCAACAAGTATGCGAAAAACGCGAACGTATATGCCAGATGATAGCATATACCAGAACTAACCCAGACATAACCAGCGTTATCCTCTAAAATACTAATCGGAACCAGCTTCTATTGACCGTTTCAGTGTGGTACCACATTACTACGTGATCCGAACCAGAAAAAGGCTAGGATCAGGCCAACAAGTATGCGAATAACGCGAAAGTATGTGCCAGATGATTGCAAATACCAGAACTATCCCAGGCATAACCAGCGTTATCCACTAAAATATTATTCGCAACCAGGTTTAATTCACTGTTTCGGTGTGGTACCACATTACTACGTGGTCCAAGCCAGAAAAGGGCCAGGATCTGGCCAACAAGTATGCGAAAAATGCGAAAGTACGAGCCAGATGAGGGCAAATACCATACCTAACCGAGACATTACCGGCTTTATCCTCTAAAATATTAATCGCAACCAGATTTAATTGACTGTTTCAGTCTGGTGCCACTTTACTACGTGGTCCAAGACAGAAGAAGGCCAGGATCTGGCCAACAAGTATGCGAAAAATGCGAAGGTCCGAGCCAGATGAGGGCAAATACCAGACCTAACCGAGACATAACCGGCGTTATCCTCTAAAATATTAATCGCAAACAGGTTCAATTGACTGTTTCGGTGTGGAACCACATTACTACGGGATCCAAACCAGAGAAAAACCCAGGATCTGGCCAACAACTATGAGAAAAACGCGAAAGTATGAGCCAGATGATTGCAAATACCAGAACTATCCCAGGCATAACCAGCGTTATCCTCTAAAATATTATTCGCAACCAGGTTTAATTGACTGTTTCGGTGTGGTACCACATTACTACGGGATCCAAACCAGAAAAAACCCAGGATCTGGCCAACAAGTATGCGAAAAATGCGAAAGTACGATCCAGATGAGGGCAAATCCCAGACCTAACCGAGACATAACCGGCGCTATCCTCTAAAATATTAATCGCAACCAGGTATAATTGACTGTTTCGGTGTGGTACCGCATTGCTACGATGATCCAAACCAGAAAGAGGCCAGGATCTGGCTGACAAGTATGCGAAAAATGCGAAAGTACGAGCCTGATGAGGGAAAATCCCAGACCTAACCAAGACGTAACCGGCGTTATCCCCTAAAATATTAATCGCAACCAGGTTTAATTGACTGTTTCGGTGTGGAACCACATTACTACGGGATCCAAACCAGAAAAAACTCAGGACCTGGCCGACAAGTATACGAAAAATGCGATAGTATGAGCCAGAGGAGGGCAAATACCAGACCTAACACAGACATAACCGGCGTTATCCTCTAAAGTATGAATCGCAACCGGGTTTAATTGACTGTTTCGGTGTGGAACCACATTACTACGGGATCCAAACCAGAAAAAACCCAGGATCTGGCCAACAACTATAAGAAAAACGCGAAAGTATGAGCCAGATGATTGCAAATACCAGAACTATCCCAGGCATAACCAGGGTTATCCGCTAAAATATTATTCGCAACCAGGTTTAATTGACTGTTTCGGTGTGGTACCACATCACTACGTGGTCCAAGCCAGAAAAAGGCCAGGGTCTGGCCAACAAGAATGCGAAAAATGCGAAAGTACGCGCCAGATGAGGGCAAATACCAGACCTAACCGAGACATTACCGGCATTATCCTCTAAAATATTAATCGCAACCAGAGTTAATTGACTGTTTCGGTGTGGCGCCGCATTACTACGTGATCCAAACCAGAAAAAGGCCAGGATCTGGCCAACAAGTATGCGAAAAATGCGAAAGTACGAGCCAGATGAGGGCAAATACCAGACCTAACCCGGACATAGCCGGCGTTATCCGCTAAAATATTAATCGCAACCTAGTTTAATTGACTGTTTCGTTGTGGAACCGCATTACTACGGGATCCAAACCAGAAAAAAACCCAGGACCTGGCCAACAACTATGAGAAAAAACAAAAGTATGAGCCAGATGATTGCAAATACCAGAACTATCCCAGACATAACCAGCGTTATCCTCTAAAATATTATTCGCAACCAGGTTTAATTGACTGTTTCAGTCTGGTGCCACTTTACTACGTGGTCCAAGACAGAAGAAGGCCAGGATCTGGCCAACAAGTATGCGAAAAATGCGAAGTTCCGAGCCAGATGAGGGAAAATACCAGACCTAACCGAGACATAACCGGCGTTATCCTCTAAAATATTAATCGCAACCAGGTTCAATTGACTGTTTCGGTGTGGAACCACATTACTACGGGATCCAAACCTGAAAAAACCCAGGATCTGGCCAACAACTATGTGAAAAACGCGAAAGTATGAGCCAGATGATTGCAAATACCACAACTATCCCAGGCATAACCAGCGTTATCCTCTAAAATATTATTCGCAACCAGGTTTAATTGACTGTTTCGGTGTGGTACCACATTACTACGTGGTCCAAGCCAGAAAAAGGCCAGGATCTGGCCAACAAGAATGCGATAAATGCGAAAGTTCGCGCCAGATGAGGGCAAATACCAGACCTAACCGAGACATTACCGGCATTATCCCTTAAAATATTAATCGCAACCAGATTTAGTTGACTGTTTCGGTGTGGTACCGCATTACTACGTGATCCAAACCAGAAAAAGCCCAGGATCTGGCCAACAAGTATGCGAAAAACGCGAAAGTATGTGCCAGATGAGGGGTAATCCCAGACCTAACCGAGACATAACCGGCGTTATCCTCTAAAATATTAATCGCAACCAGGTATAATTGACTGTTTCAGTGTGGTACCACATTACTACGTGATCCAAACCAGAAAAGGGCCAGGGTCTGGCCAATAAGTATGCGAAAAATGCGAAAGTCCGAGCCAGATGAGGGCAAATACCAGACCTAACCGAGACATAACCGGCGTTATCCTCTAAAATATTAATCGCAACCAGGTTCAATTGACTGTTTCTGTGTGGAACCACATTACTACGGGATCCAAATCAGAAAAAGGCCATGATCTCGCCAACAAGTATGCGAAAAATGCGAAAGTATGAGCCAGATGATTGCAAATACCTGAACTATGCCTGAAATAACCACCGTTATCCTCTAAAATACGAATCGGAACATGCTTTTAATGACGGTCTCAGTGTGGTAACACATTACTACGAGATCCAAACCAGAAAAATCCCAGGATCGGGCCAACAAGAATGCGAAAAAAGCGAAAGTACGAGCTAGATGTGGGCAAATCCCAGACCTACCCGAGACATAACCGGCGTTATCCTCTAAAATATTAATCGCAACCAGGTTCAATTGACTGTTTCGGTGTGGAACCACATTACTACGGGATCCAAACCAGAAAAAGGCCATGATCTGGCCAACAAGTATGCGAAAAACGCGAAAGCATGTGCCAGATGAGGGCTAATCCCAGACCTAACCGAGACATAATCGGCGTTATCCTCTAAAATATTAATCGCAACCAGGTATAATTGACTGTTTCAGTGTGGTACCACATTACTACGTGATCCAAACCAGAAAAGGGCCAGGGTCTGGCCAACAAGTATGCGAAAAATGCGAAAGTACGAGCCAGATGAGGGCAAATACCAGACCTAACCCGGACATAGCCGGCGTTATCCGCTAAAATATTAATCGCAACCTAGTTTAATTGACTGTTTCGTTGTGGAACCGCATTACTACGGGATCCAAACCAGAAAAAAACCCAGGACCTGGCCAACAACTATGAGAAAAAACAAAAGTATGAGCCAGATGATTGCAAATACCAGAACTATCCCAGACATAACCAGCGTTATCCTCTAAAATATTATTCGCAACCAGGTTTAATTGACTGTTTCAGTCTGGTGCCACTTTACTACGTGGTCCAAGACAGAAGAAGGCCAGGATCTGGCCAACAAGTATGCGAAAAATGCGAAGTTCCGAGCCAGATGAGGGAAAATACCAGACCTAACCGAGACATAACCGGCGTTATCCTCTAAAATATTAATCGCAACCAGGTTCAATTGACTGTTTCGGTGTGGAACCACATTACTACGGGATCCAAACCTGAAAAAACCCAGGATCTGGCCAACAACTATGTGAAAAACGCGAAAGTATGAGCCAGATGATTGCAAATACCACAACTATCCCAGGCATAACCAGCGTTATCCTCTAAAATATAATTCGCAACCAGGTTTAATTGACTGTTTCGGTGTGGTACCACATTACTACGTGGTCCAAGCCAGAAAAAGGCCAGGATCTGGCCAACAAGAATGCGATAAATGCGAAAGTTCGCGCCAGATGAGGGCAAATACCAGACCTAACCGAGACATTACCGGCATTATCCCTTAAAATATTAATCGCAACCAGATTTAGTTGACTGTTTCGGTGTGGTACCGCATTACTACGTGATCCAAACCAGAAAAAGCCCAGGATCTGGCCAACAAGTATGCGAAAAACGCGAAAGTATGTGCCAGATGTGGGGTAATCCCAGACCTAACCGAGACATAACCGGCGTTATCCTCTAAAATATTAATCGCAACCAGTTTAATTGACTGTTTCGGTGTGGAAACTCATTACTACGGGATCCAAAGCAGAAAAAACCCAGGATCTGGTCAACAAGTATGCGAAAAACGCGAAAGTATGAGCCAGATGATTTCAAATACCAGAACTAACACAGGCATAACCCGCGTTATCCTCTAAAATACGCATCGGAACATGCTTTTAATGACTGTTCCAGTGTGGTACCATATTACTACGTGATCCAAACCAGAAACAGCCCAGGATCGGGCCAACAAGAATGCGAAAAATGCGAAAGTACGAGCCTGATGAGGGAAAATCCCAGACCTAACCGAGACGTAACCGGCGTTATCCCCTAAAATATTAATCGCAACCAGTATAATTGACTGTTTCGGTGTGGTACCGCATTGCTACGATGATCCAAACCAGAAAGAGGCCAGGATCTGGCTGACAAGTATGCGAAAAATGCGAAAGTACGAGCCTGATGAGGGAAAATCCCAGACCTAACCAAGACGTAACCGGCGTTATCCCCTAAAATATTAATCGCAACCAGGTTTAATTGACTGTTTCGGTGTGGAACCACATTACTACGGGATCCAAACCAGAAAAAGCCCAGGATCTGGCCAACAAGTATGCGAAAAACGCGAACGTATATGCCAGATGATAGCATATACCAGAACTAACCCAGACATAACCAGCGTTATCCTCTAAAATACTAATCGGAACCAGCTTCTATTGACCGTTTCAGTGTGGTACCACATTACTACGTGATCCGAACCAGAAAAAGGCTAGGATCAGGCCAACAAGTATGCGAATAACGCGAAAGTATGTGCCAGATGATTGCAAATACCAGAACTATCCCAGGCATAACCAGCGTTATCCACTAAAATATTATTCGCAACCAGGTTTAATTCACTGTTTCGGTGTGGTACCACATTACTACGTGGTCCAAGCCAGAAAAGGGCCAGGATCTGGCCAACAAGTATGCGAAAAATGCGAAAGTACGAGCCAGATGAGGGCAAATACCATACCTAACCGAGACATTACCGGCTTTATCCTCTAAAATATTAATCGCAACCAGATTTAATTGACTGTTTCAGTCTGGTGCCACTTTACTACGTGGTCCAAGACAGAAGAAGGCCAGGATCTGGCCAACAAGTATGCGAAAAATGCGAAGGTCCGAGCCAGATGAGGGCAAATACCAGACCTAACCGAGACATAACCGGCGTTATCCTCTAAAATATTAATCGCAAACAGGTTCAATTGACTGTTTCGGTGTGGAACCACATTACTACGGGATCCAAACCAGAGAAAAACCCAGGATCTGGCCAACAACTATGAGAAAAACGCGAAAGTATGAGCCAGATGATTGCAAATACCAGAACTATCCCAGGCATAACCAGCGTTATCCTCTAAAATATTATTCGCAACCAGGTTTAATTGACTGTTTCGGTGTGGTACCACATTACTACGGGATCCAAACCAGAAAAAACCCAGGATCTGGCCAACAAGTATGCGAAAAATGCGAAAGTACGATCCAGATGAGGGCAAATCCCAGACCTAACCGAGACATAACCGGCGCTATCCTCTAAAATATTAATCGCAACCAGGTATAATTGACTGTTTCGGTGTGGTACCGCATTGCTACGATGATCCAAACCAGAAAGAGGCCAGGATCTGGCTGACAAGTATGCGAAAAATGCGAAAGTACGAGCCTGATGAGGGAAAATCCCAGACCTAACCAAGACGTAACCGGCGTTATCCCCTAAAATATTAATCGCAACCAGGTTTAATTGACTGTTTCGGTGTGGAACCACATTACTACGGGATCCAAACCAGAAAAAACTCAGGACCTGGCCGACAAGTATACGAAAAATGCGATAGTATGAGCCAGAGGAGGGCAAATACCAGACCTAACACAGACATAACCGGCGTTATCCTCTAAAGTATGAATCGCAACCGGGTTTAATTGACTGTTTCGGTGTGGAACCACATTACTACGGGATCCAAACCAGAAAAAACCCAGGATCTGGCCAACAACTATAAGAAAAACGCGAAAGTATGAGCCAGATGATTGCAAATACCAGAACTATCCCAGGCATAACCAGGGTTATCCGCTAAAATATTATTCGCAACCAGGTTTAATTGACTGTTTCGGTGTGGTACCACATCACTACGTGGTCCAAGCCAGAAAAAGGCCAGGGTCTGGCCAACAAGAATGCGAAAAATGCGAAAGTACGCGCCAGATGAGGGCAAATACCAGACCTAACCGAGACATTACCGGCATTATCCTCTAAAATATTAATCGCAACCAGAGTTAATTGACTGTTTCGGTGTGGCGCCGCATTACTACGTGATCCAAACCAGAAAAAGGCCAGGATCTGGCCAACAAGTATGCGAAAAATGCGAAAGTACGAGCCAGATGAGGGCAAATACCAGACCTAACCCGGACATAGCCGGCGTTATCCGCTAAAATATTAATCGCAACCTAGTTTAATTGACTGTTTCGTTGTGGAACCGCATTACTACGGGATCCAAACCAGAAAAAAACCCAGGACCTGGCCAACAACTATGAGAAAAAACAAAAGTATGAGCCAGATGATTGCAAATACCAGAACTATCCCAGACATAACCAGCGTTATCCTCTAAAATATTATTCGCAACCAGGTTTAATTGACTGTTTCAGTCTGGTGCCACTTTACTACGTGGTCCAAGACAGAAGAAGGCCAGGATCTGGCCAACAAGTATGCGAAAAATGCGAAGTTCCGAGCCAGATGAGGGAAAATACCAGACCTAACCGAGACATAACCGGCGTTATCCTCTAAAATATTAATCGCAACCAGGTTCAATTGACTGTTTCGGTGTGGAACCACATTACTACGGGATCCAAACCTGAAAAAACCCAGGATCTGGCCAACAACTATGTGAAAAACGCGAAAGTATGAGCCAGATGATTGCAAATACCACAACTATCCCAGGCATAACCAGCGTTATCCTCTAAAATATTATTCGCAACCAGGTTTAATTGACTGTTTCGGTGTGGTACCACATTACTACGTGGTCCAAGCCAGAAAAAGGCCAGGATCTGGCCAACAAGAATGCGATAAATGCGAAAGTTCGCGCCAGATGAGGGCAAATACCAGACCTAACCGAGACATTACCGGCATTATCCCTTAAAATATTAATCGCAACCAGATTTAGTTGACTGTTTCGGTGTGGTACCGCATTACTACGTGATCCAAACCAGAAAAAGCCCAGGATCTGGCCAACAAGTATGCGAAAAACGCGAAAGTATGTGCCAGATGAGGGGTAATCCCAGACCTAACCGAGACATAACCGGCGTTATCCTCTAAAATATTAATCGCAACCAGGTATAATTGACTGTTTCAGTGTGGTACCACATTACTACGTGATCCAAACCAGAAAAGGGCCAGGGTCTGGCCAATAAGTATGCGAAAAATGCGAAAGTCCGAGCCAGATGAGGGCAAATACCAGACCTAACCGAGACATAACCGGCGTTATCCTCTAAAATATTAATCGCAACCAGGTTCAATTGACTGTTTCTGTGTGGAACCACATTACTACGGGATCCAAATCAGAAAAAGGCCATGATCTCGCCAACAAGTATGCGAAAAATGCGAAAGTATGAGCCAGATGATTGCAAATACCTGAACTATGCCTGAAATAACCACCGTTATCCTCTAAAATACGAATCGGAACATGCTTTTAATGACGGTCTCAGTGTGGTAACACATTACTACGAGATCCAAACCAGAAAAATCCCAGGATCGGGCCAACAAGAATGCGAAAAAAGCGAAAGTACGAGCTAGATGTGGGCAAATCCCAGACCTACCCGAGACATAACCGGCGTTATCCTCTAAAATATTAATCGCAACCAGGTTCAATTGACTGTTTCGGTGTGGAACCACATTACTACGGGATCCAAACCAGAAAAAGGCCATGATCTGGCCAACAAGTATGCGAAAAACGCGAAAGCATGTGCCAGATGAGGGCTAATCCCAGACCTAACCGAGACATAATCGGCGTTATCCTCTAAAATATTAATCGCAACCAGGTATAATTGACTGTTTCAGTGTGGTACCACATTACTACGTGATCCAAACCAGAAAAGGGCCAGGGTCTGGCCAACAAGTATGCGAAAAATGCGAAAGTACGAGCCAGATGAGGGCAAATACCAGACCTAACCCGGACATAGCCGGCGTTATCCGCTAAAATATTAATCGCAACCTAGTTTAATTGACTGTTTCGTTGTGGAACCGCATTACTACGGGATCCAAACCAGAAAAAAACCCAGGACCTGGCCAACAACTATGAGAAAAAACAAAAGTATGAGCCAGATGATTGCAAATACCAGAACTATCCCAGACATAACCAGCGTTATCCTCTAAAATATTATTCGCAACCAGGTTTAATTGACTGTTTCAGTCTGGTGCCACTTTACTACGTGGTCCAAGACAGAAGAAGGCCAGGATCTGGCCAACAAGTATGCGAAAAATGCGAAGTTCCGAGCCAGATGAGGGAAAATACCAGACCTAACCGAGACATAACCGGCGTTATCCTCTAAAATATTAATCGCAACCAGGTTCAATTGACTGTTTCGGTGTGGAACCACATTACTACGGGATCCAAACCTGAAAAAACCCAGGATCTGGCCAACAACTATGTGAAAAACGCGAAAGTATGAGCCAGATGATTGCAAATACCACAACTATCCCAGGCATAACCAGCGTTATCCTCTAAAATATTATTCGCAACCAGGTTTAATTGACTGTTTCGGTGTGGTACCACATTACTACGTGGTCCAAGCCAGAAAAAGGCCAGGATCTGGCCAACAAGAATGCGATAAATGCGAAAGTTCGCGCCAGATGAGGGCAAATACCAGACCTAACCGAGACATTACCGGCATTATCCCTTAAAATATTAATCGCAACCAGATTTAGTTGACTGTTTCGGTGTGGTACCGCATTACTACGTGATCCAAACCAGAAAAAGCCCAGGATCTGGCCAACAAGTATGCGAAAAACGCGAAAGTATGTGCCAGATGTGGGGTAATCCCAGACCTAACCGAGACATAACCGGCGTTATCCTCTAAAATATTAATCGCAACCAGGTATAATTGACTGTTTCAGTGTGGTACCACATTACTACGTGATCCAAACCAGAAAAGGGCCAGGGTCTGGCCAATAAGTATGCGAAAAATGCGAAAGTCCGAGCCAGATGAGGGCAAATACCAGACCTAACCGAGACATAACCGGCGTTATCCTCTAAAATATTAATCGCAACCAGGTTCAATTGACTGTTTCTGTGTGGAACCACATTACTACGGGATCCAAATCAGAAAAAGGCCATGATCTCGCCAACAAGTATGCGAAAAATGCGAAAGTATGAGCCAGATGATTGCAAATACCTGAACTATGCCTGAAATAACCACCGTTATCCTCTAAAATACGAATCGGAACATGCTTTTAATGACGGTCTCAGTGTGGTAACACATTACTACGAGATCCAAACCAGAAAAATCCCAGGATCGGGCCAACAAGAATGCGAAAAAAGCGAAAGTACGAGCTAGATGTGGGCAAATCCCAGACCTACCCGAGACATAACCGGCGTTATCCTCTAAAATATTAATCGCAACCAGGTTCAATTGACTGTTTCGGTGTGGAACCACATTACTACGGGATCCAAACCAGAAAAAGGCCATGATCTGGCCAACAAGTATGCGAAAAACGCGAAAGCATGTGCCAGATGAGGGCTAATCCCAGACCTAACCGAGACATAATCGGCGTTATCCTCTAAAATATTAATCGCAACCAGGTATAATTGACTGTTTCAGTGTGGTACCACATTACTACGTGATCCAAACCAGAAAAGGGCCAGGGTCTGGCCAACAAGTATGCGAAAAATGCGAAAGTACGAGCCAGATGAGGGCAAATCCCAGACCTAACCGAGACATAACCGGCGGTATCCTCTAAAATATTAATCGCAACCAGGTTTATTTGACTGTTTCGGTGTGGTAACGCATTACTACGTGATCCAAACCAGATAAAGCCCAGGATCTGGCCAACAAGTATGAGAAAAATGCGAAAGTTCGAGCCAGATGAGGGCAAATCCCAGACCTAACCCAGACAAAACCGGCGTTATCCCCTAAAATATTAACCGCAACCAGGTATAATTGACTGTTTCGGAGTGGTACCGCATTGCTACGATGATCCAAGCAAGAAAAAACCCAGGATCTGGCCAACAAGTATGCGAAAATGCGAAAGTACGATCCAGATGAGGGCAAATCCCAGACCTACCCGAGACATAACCGGCGTTATCCTCTAAAATATTATTCGCAACTAGGATTAATTGACAGTTTCGGTGTGGTGCCGCATTACTACGTGATCCAAACCAGAAAAAGGCCAGGATCTGGCAACCAAGAATGCGAAAAATGCGAAAGTACGAGCCAGATGATTGCATATACCAGAACTATCCCAGACATAACCAGCGTTATCCTCTAAAATACGCATCGGAACATGCTTTTAATGACTGTTTCAGTGTGGTACCACATTACTACCTGATCCAAACCAGAAAAAGCCGAGGATCGGGCCAACAACAATGCGGAAAACGCGAAAGTATGAGCCAGATGATTGCAAATACCAGAACTAACACAGACATATCCTGCGTTATCCTCTAAAATACTAATCGGAACCAGCTTTTATTGACAGTGTGGTACCACATTACTACGTGATCCAAACCAGAAAAAGGCCAGGATCTGGCCAACAAGTATGCGAAACCCGCGAAAGTATGTGCCAGATGATAGCAAATACCAGAACTAACCCAGACATAACCAGCGTTATCCTCTAAAATACTAATCGGAACCAGCTTCTATTGACTGTTTCAGTGTGGTACAACATTTCTACGTGATCCAAACCAGAAAAAGGCCAGGATCTGGCCAACAAGTATGCGAAAAACGCGAAAGTACGAGCCAGATGAGGACAAATCCCAGACCTACCCGAGACATAACCAGCGTTATCCTCTAAAATACAAATCGGAGCCAGCTTCTATTGACTGTTTCAGTGTGGTACCACATTACTACGTGATCCAAACCAGAAAAAGGCCAGGATCTGGCCAACAAGTATGCGAAAAACGCGAAAGTACGAGCCAGATAAGGACAAATCCCAGACCTACCCGAGACATAACCGGCGTTATCCTCTAAAATATTAATCGCAACCAGTTTAATTGACTGTTTCGGTGTGGAACCACATTACTACGGGATCCAAACCAGAAAAAACCCAGAATCTGGCCAACAACTATGAGAAAAACGCGAAAGTATGAGCCAGATGGTTGCAAATACCAGAACTAACACAGGCATAACCCGCGTTATCCTCTACAGTATTATTCGCAACCGGCTTTTATTGACAGTTTCAGTGTGGTACCACTTCACTACGCGGTCCAATCCAGAAGAAGGCCAGTATGTGGCCAACAAGTATGCGAAACTGCGAAAGTACGAGCCAGTTGAGGGCAAATACCAGACCTAACCGAGACATAACCGGCGTTATCCTCTAAAATATTAATCGCAACCAGGTTTAATTGACTGTTTCGGTGTGGAACCACATTACTACGGGATCCAAACCAGAAAAAACCCAGAATCTGGCCAACAACTATGAGAAAAACGCGAAAGTATGAGCCAGATGGTTGCAAATACCAGAACTATCCCAGACATACCCAGCGTTATCCACTAAAATGTTATTCGCAACCAGGTTTAATTGACTGTTTCGGTGTGGTACCACATTACTACGTGGTCCAAGCCAGAAAAGGGCCAGGATCTGGCCAACAACTATGCGAAAAATGCGAAAGTACGAGCCAGATGAGGGTAAATACCATACCTAACCGAGACATTACCGGCTTTATCCTCTAAAATATTAATCGCAACCAGATTTAATTGACTGTTTCGGTGTGGTAACGCATTACTACGTGATCCGAACCTGAAAGAGGCCAGGATCTGGCCAACAAGTATGCGAAAAATGCGAAAGTATGAGCCAGATGATTGCAAATACCGGAACTAACCCAGACATAACCAGCGTTATCCTCTAAAATATTAATCGCAACCAGGTTTAATTGACTGTTTCGGTGTGGTGCCGCATTACTACGTGATCCAAAACAGAAAAAGGCCAGGGTCTGGCCACCAAGATTGCGAAAAATGCGAAAGTACGAGCCAGATGATTGCAAATACCAGAACTATCCCAGACATAACCAGCGTTATCCTCTAAAATACAAATCGGAACCAGCTTCTATTGACTGTTTCAGTGTGGTACCACATTACTACGTGATCCAAACCAGAAAAAGGCCAGGATCTGGCCAACAAGTATGCGAAAAACGCGAAAGTACGAGCCAGATAAGGACAAATCCCAGACCTACCCGAGACATAACCGGCGTTATCCTCTAAAATATTATTCGCAACTAGGATTAATTGACTGTTTCGGTGTGGTGCCGCATTACTACGTGATCCAAACCAGAAAAAGGCCAGGATCTGGCAACCAAGAATGCGAAAAATGCGAAAGTACGAGCCAGATGATTGCATATACCAGAACTATCCCAGACATAACCAGCGTTATCCTCTAAAATACGCATCGGGACATGCTTTTAATGACTGTTTCAGTGTGGTACCACATTACTACCTGATCCAAACCAGAAAAAGCCGAGGATCGGGCCAACAACAATGCGGAAAACGCGAAAGTATGAGCCAGATGATTGCAAATACCAGAACTAACACAGACATATCCTGCGTTATCCTCTAAAATACTAATCGGAACCAGCTTTTATTGACAGTGTGGTACCACATTACTACGTGATCCAAACCAGAAAAAGGCCAGGATCTGGCCAACAAGTATGCGAAACCCGCGAAAGTATGTGCCAGATGATAGCAAATACCAGAACTAACCCAGACATAACCAGCGTTATCCTCTAAAATACTAATCGGAACCAGCTTCTATTGACTGTTTCAGTGTGGTACAACATTTCTACGTGATCCAAACCAGAAAAAGGCCAGGATCTGGCCAACAAGTATGCGAAAAACGCGAAAGTACGAGCCAGATAAGGACAAATCCCAGACCTACCCGAGACATAACCGGCGTTATCCTCTAAAATATTAATCGCAACCAGTTTAATTGACTGTTTCGGTGTGGAACCACATTACTACGGGATCCAAACCAGAAAAAACCCAGAATCTGGCCAACAACTATGAGAAAAACGCGAAAGTATGAGCCAGATGGTTGCAAATACCAGAACTAACACAGGCATACCCCCCGTTATCCTCTAAAGTATTATTCGCAACCAGCTTTTATTGACAGTTTCAGTGTGGTACCACTTCACTACGCGGTCCAATCCAGAAGAAGGCCAGTATGTGGCCAACAAGTATGCGAAAACTGCGAAAGTACGAGCCAGTTGAGGGCAAATACCAGACCTAACCGAGACATAACCGGCGTTATCCTCTAAAATATTAATCGCAACCAGGTTTAATTGACTGTTTCGGTGTGGAACCACATTACTACGGGATCCAAACCAGAAAAAACCCAGAATCTGGCCAACAACTATGAGAAAAACGCGAAAGTATGAGCCAGATGGTTGCAAATACCAGAACTATCCCAGACATACCCAGCCTTATCCACTAAAATGTTATTCGCAACCAGGTTTAATTGACTGTTTCGGTGTGGTACCACATTACTACGTGGTCCAAGCCAGAAAAGGGCCAGGATCTGGCCAACAACTATGCGAAAAATGCGAAAGTACGAGCCAGATGAGGGTAAATACCATACCTAACCGAGACATTACTGGCTTTATCCTCTAAAATATTAATCGCAACCAGATTTAATTGACTGTTTCGGTGTGGTAACGCATTACTACGTGATCCGAACCTGAAAGAGGCCAGGATCTGGCCAACAAGTATGCGAAAAATGCGAAAGTATGAGCCAGATGATTGCAAATACCGGAACTAACCCAGACATAACCAGCGTTATCCTCTAAAATATTAATCGCAACCAGGTTTAATTGACTGTTTCGGTGTGGTGCCGCATTACTACGTGATCCAAAACAGAAAAAGGCCAGGGTCTGGCCACCAAGAATGCGAAAAATGCGGAAGTACGAGCCAGATGATTGCAAATACCAGAACTGTCCCAGACATAACCAGCGTTATCCTCTAAAATACAAATCGGAACCAGCTTCTATTGACTGTTTCAGTGTGGTACCACATTACTACGTGATCCAAACCAGAAAAAGGCCAGGATCTGGCCAACAAGTATGCGAAAAACGCGAAAGTACGAGCCAGATAAGGACAAATCCCAGACCTACCCGAGACATAACCGGCGTTATCCTCTAAAATATTAATCGCAACCAGGTTTAATTGACTGTTTCGGTGTGGAAACTCATTACTACGGGATCCAAAGCAGAAAAAACCCAGGATCTGGTCAACAAGTATGCGAAAAACGCGAAAGTATGAGCCAGATGATTTCAAATACCAGAACTAACACAGGCATAACCCGCGTTATCCTCTAAAGTATTATTCGGAACCAGCTTCTATTGACTGTTTCAGTGTGGTACCACATTACTACGTGATCCAAACCAGAAAAAGCCCAGGATCTGGCCAACAAGTATGCGAAAAACGCGAATATATGAGCCATCTCATGATTGCAAATACCAGAACTAACCCTGACATAACCAGCGTTATCCTCTAAAATACGCATCGGAACATGCTTTTAATGACTGTTTCAGTGTGGTACCATATTACTACGTGATCCAAACCAGAAAAAGCCCAGGATCGGGTCAACAAGAATGCGAAAAATGCGAAAGTACGAGCCTGATGAGGGAAAATCCCAGACCTAACCGAGACGTAACCGGCGTTATCCCCTAAAATATTAATCGCAACCAGGTATAATTGACTGTTTCGGTGTGGTACCGCATTGCTACGATGATCCAAACCAGAAAGAGGCCAGGATCTGGCCAACAAGTATGCGAAAAATGCGAAAGTATGAGCCAGATGATTGCAAATACCAGAACTAACCCAGACATAACCAGCGTTATCCTCTAAAATACGAATCGGAACATGCTTTTAATGACTGTTTCAGTGTGGTACCACATTACTACGTGATCCAAACCAGGAATAGCCCAGGATCGGGCCAACAAGAATGCGCAAAATGCGAAAGTATGAGCCAGATGATTGCAAATACCAGAACTAACCCTGACATAACCAGCGTTATCCTCTAAAATACGAATCGGAACAAGCTTTTAATGACTGTTTCAGTGTGGTACCACATTACTACGTGATCCAAACCAGGAAAAGCCCAGGATCTGGCTAACAGGTATGCGAAAAATGCGATAGTCCGAGCCAGATGAGGGCAAATACCAGACCTAACCGAGACATAACTGGCGTTATCCTCGAAAATATTAATCGCAACCAGGTTCAATTGACTGTTTCGTTGTGGAACCACATTACTACGGGATCCAAACCAGAAAAAACCCAGGATCTGGCCAACAAGTATGCGAAAAACGTGATAGTACGAGCCAGATGAGGACAAATCCCAGACCTACCCGAGACATAACCGGCGTTATCCTCTAAAATATTAATCGCAACCAGTTTAATTGAGTGTTCCGGTGTGGAACCTCATTACTACGGGATCCAAAACAGAAAAAGCACAGGATCTGGCCAACTAGTATGCGAAAAACGCGGAAGTATGTGGCAGATGATAGCAAATACCAGAACTAACCCAGACATAACCAGCGTTATCCTCTAAAATACTTATAGGAACCAGCTTCTATTCACTGTTTCAGTGTGGTACCACATTGCTACGTGATCCAAACCAGAAATGGGCCAGGGTCTGGCCAACAAGTATGCGAAAAATGGGAATGTCCGAGCCAGATGAGGGCAAATACCAGACCTAACCGAGACATAACCGGCGTTATCCTCAAAAATATTAATCGCAACCAGGTATAATTGACTGTTTCGGTGTTGTACCACATTATTACGTGATCCAAACCTGAAAGAGGCCAGGATCTGGCCAACAAGTATGCGAAAAATGCGAAAGTATGAGCCAGATGATTGCAAATACCGGAACTAACCCAGACATAACCAGCGTTATCCTCTAAAATATTAATCGCAACCAGGTTTAATTGACTGTTTCGGTGTGGTGCCGCATTACTACGTGATCCAAAACAGAAAAAGGCCAGGGTCTGGCCAACAAGTATGCGAAAAACGCGAAAGTACGAGACAGATGGGGGCAAATCCCAGACCTAACTGAGACATAACCAGCGTTATCCTCTAAAATAGTAATCGCAACCAGGTTTAATTGACTGTTTCAGTGTGGTACCACATTACTACGTGATCCAAACCAGAAAAAGCCCAGGATCTGGCCAACAAGTATGCGAAAAACGCGAATATATGAGCCATCTCATGATTGCAAATACCAGAACTAACCCTGGAATAACCAGCGTTATCCCCTAAAATACGCATCGGAACATGCTTTTAATGACTGGCTCAGTGTGGTACCATATTACTACGTGATCCAAACCAGAAAAAGCCCAGGATCGGGCCAACAAGAATGCGAAAAATGCGAAAGTACGAGCCTGATGGGGGCAAATCCCAGACCTAACTGAGACATAACCAGCGTTATCCCCTAAAATATTAATCGCAACCAGGTATAATTGACTGTTTCAGTGTGGTACCACATTACTACGTGATCCAAACCAGAAAAAGCCCAGGATCTGGCCAACAAGTATGCGAAAAACGCGAATATATGAGCCAGATGATTGCAAATACCAGAACTAACCCTGACATAACCAGCGTTATCCTCTAAAATACGAATCGGAACATGCTTTTAATGGCTGTTTCAGTGTGGTACCACATTACTACGTGATCCAAACCAGGAAAAGCCCAGGATCGGGCCAACAAGAATGCGCAAAATGCGAAAGTACGAGCGACATGAGGGCAAATACTAGACCTAACCTAGACATAACCGGCGTTATCCTCTAAAATATTAGTCGCAACCAGATTTAATTGACTGTTTCGGTGTGGAACCACAATATGACGGGATCCAATCTACAAAAAACCCAAGACCTGGCCAACAAGAATGCGAAAAATGCGATAGTCCGAGCCAGATGAGGGCAAATACCAGACCTAACCGAGACATAACTGGCGTTATCCTCGAAATTGACTGTTTCGGTGTGGAACCACATTACTACGGGATCCAAACCAGAAAAAACCCAGGATCTGGCCAACAACTATGAGAAAAACGCGAAAGTATGAGCCAGATGATTGCAAATACCAGAACTAACCCAGACAAAACCAGCGTTATCCTCTAAAATACTTATCGGAACCAGCTTCTATTGACTGTTTCAGTGTGGTACTACATTACTACGTGATTCAAACCAGAAAAGGGCCAGGGTCTGGCCAACAAGTGTGCGAAAAACGCGTAAGTATGAGCCAGATGATTGCAAATACCAGAACTAACACAGACATAACCAGCGTTATCCCCTAAAATACTAATCGGAACCTGCTTTTATTGACTGTTTCAGTGTGGTACCACATTACTACGGGATCCAAATCAGAAAAAGCCCAGGATCTGGCCAACAAGAATGCGAAAAATGCGAAAGTACGAGCCAGATGGCGGCAAATCCCAGACCTAACCGAGACATAACCAGCGTTATCCTCTAAAATATTAATAACAACCAGGTTTAATTGACTGTTTCGATGTGGTACCGCATTACTACGTGATCCAAACCAGAAAGAGGCCAGGATCTGGCCAACAAGAATGCGAAAAATGCGAAAGTACGAGCCAGATGTGGGCAAATCCCAGACCCACACGAGACATAACCGGCGTTATCCTCTAAAATATTAATCGCAAACAGGTTTAATTGACTGTTTCAGTGTGGTACCACATTACTACGTGATCCAGACCAGAAAAAGCCCAGGATCTGGCCAACAAGTATGCGAAAAACGCGAATGTATGAGCCAGATGATTGCAAATACCAGAACTAACTCAGACATGACCAGCGTTATCCTCTAAAATACTGATCGGAACCAGCTTCTATTGACTGTTTCGGTGTGGTGCCGCATTACTACGTGATCCAAAACAGAAAAAGGCCAGGGTCTGGCCAACAAGTTTGCGAAAAACGCGAAAGTACGAGCCAGATGGGGGCAAATCCCAGACCTAACTGAGACATAACCAGCGTTATCCCCTAAAATATTAATCGCAACCAGTTTGATTGAGTGTTCCGGTGTGGAACCTCATTACTGCGGGATCCAAAACAGAAAAAGCACAGGATCTGTCCAACTAGTATGCGAAAAACGCGGAAGTATGTGCCAGATGATAGCAAATACCAGAACTAACCCAGACATAACCAGCGTTATCCTCTAAAATACTTATAGGAACCAGCTTCTATTCACTGTTTCAGTGTGGCACCACATTGCTACGTGATCCAAACCAGAAATGGGCCAGGGTCTGGCCAACAAGTATGCGAAAAATGGGAATGTCCGAGCCAGATGAGGGCAAATACCAGACCTAACCGAGACATAACCGGCGTTATCCTCTAAAATATTAATCGCAACCAGGTTCAATTGACTGTTTCTGTGTGGAACCACATTACTACGGGATCCAAACCAGAAAAAACCCAGGATCTGGCCAACAACTATGAGAAAGACGCAAAAGTACGAGCCAGATGTGGGCAAATCCCAGACCTAACCGAGACATAACCAGCGTTATCCTCTAAAATATTAATCGCAACCAGGTTTAATTGACTGTTTCGGTGTTGTACCGCATTACTACGTGATCCAAACCAGAGAGAGGCCAGGATCTGGCCAACAAGGATGAGAAAAATGCGAATATATGATCCAGATGATTGCAAATACCAGAACTAACCCTGACATAACCAGCGTTATCATCTAAAATATTAATCGCAACCAGGTATAATTGACTGTTTCGGTGTGGTACCACATTACTACGTGATCCAAACCAGAAAAGGGCCACGGTCTGGCCAACAAGTGTGCGAAAAACGCGAAAGTATGAGCCAGATGATTGCTAATACCAGAACTAACACAGACATAACCAGCGTTATCCTCTAAAATACTAATCGGAACCAGCTTTTATTGACTGTTTCAGTGTGGTACCACATTACTACGTGATCCAAACCAGAAAAAGCCCAGGATCTGGCCAAGAAGTATGCGAAAAACGCGAATATATGAGCCAGATGATTGCAAATACCAGAACTAACCCTGACATAACCAGCGTTATCCTCTAAAATACGAATCGGAACATGCTTTTAATGACTGTTTCAGTTTGATACCACATTACTACGTGATCCAAACCAGGAAAAGCCCAGGATCGGGCCAACAAGAATGCGAAAAATGCGAAAGTACTAGCCAGATGAGGGAAAATCCCAGACCTAACCGAGACGTAACCGGCGTTATCCCCTAAAATATTAATCGCAACCAGGTATATTTGACTGTTTCGGTGTGGTACCGCATCACTACGTGATCCAAACCATAAAAAGGCTAGGATGAGGCCAACAAGTAAGCGAAAGATGCAAAAGTACGAGCGACATGAGGGTAAATACTAGACCTAACCTAGACATAACCGGCGTAATCCTCTAAAATATTAATCGCAACCAGGTTTAATTGACTGTTTCGGTGTGGAACCACAATACGACGGGATCCAATCTACAAAAAACCAAAGATCTGGCCAACAAGTATGCGAAAAATGCGAAAGTATGAGCCAGATGATTGCAAATACCAGAACTAACCCAGACGTAACCAGCGTTATCCTCTAAGATACTTATCGGAACCAGCTTCTATTGACTGTTTCAGTGTGGTACCACATTACTACGTGATCAAACCAGAAAAACCCAGGATCTGGCCAACAACTATGAGAAAAACGCGAAAGTATGAGCCAGATGATTGCAAATACCAGAACTATCCCAGACATAACCAGCGTTATCCTCTAAAATATTATTCGCAACCAGGTTTAATTGACTGTTTCAGTCTGGTACCACTTTACTACGTGGTCCAAGCCAGAAGAAGGGCAGGATCTGGCTAACAAGTATGCGAAAAACGCGAAAGCATTTGCCAGACGATAGCAAATACCAGAACTAACCCAGACATAACCAGCGTTATCCTCTAAAATACTTATAGCAACCAGCTTCTATTGACTGTTTCAGTGTGGTACCACATTACAACGTGATCCAAACCAGAAAAGGGCCAGGGTCTGGCCAACAAGTATGCGAAAAATGGGAAAGTCCGAGCCAGATGAGGGCAAATACCAGACCTAACCGAGACATAACCGGCGTTATCCTCTAATATATTAATCGCATCCAGGTTCAATTGACTGTTTCGGTGTGGAACCACATTACTACGGGATCCAAACCAGAAGAAACCCAGGATCTGGCCAACAACTATGAGAAAAACGCGAAAGTACGAGCCAGATGGGGGCAAATCCCAGACCTAACCGAGACATAACCAGCGTTATCCTCTAAAATATTAATCGCAACCAGGTTTAATTGACTGTTTCGGTGTTGTACCGCATTACTACGTGATCCAAACCAGAGAGAGGCCAGGATCTGGCCAACAAGAATGCGAAAAAAGCGAAAGTACGAGCCAGATGTGGGCAAATCCCAGACCTACCCGAGACATAACCGGCGTTATCCTCTAAAATATTAATCGCAACCAGGTTTAATTGACTGTTTCAGTGTGGTACTACATTACTACGTGATCCAAACCAGAAAAAGCCCAGGATCTGGCCAACAAGTATGCGAAAAACGCGAATGTATGAGCTAGATGATTGCAAATACCAGAACTAACCCAGACATAACCAGCGCTATCCTCTAAAATACTGATCGGAACCAGCTTCTATTGACTGTTTCAGTGTGGTACCACATTACTACGTGATTCAAACCAGAAAAAGGCCAGGATCTGGCCAACAAGTATGAGAAAAATGCGAAAGTATGAGCCAGATGATTGCAAATACCAGATCTAACCCAGACATAACCGGCGTTATCCCCTAAAATATTAATCGCAACCAGGTTTAATTGACTGTTTCGGTGTCGTACCGCATTACTACGTGATCCAAACCAGAGAAAGGCCAGGATCTGGCCAACAAGGATGAGAAAAATGCGAATATATGATCCAGATGATTGCAAATACCAGAACTAACCCTGACATAACCAGCGTTATCCTCTAAAATACTTATAGCAACCAGCTTCTATTGACTGTTTCAGTGTGGTACCACATTACAACGTGATCCAAACCAGAAAAGGGCCAGGGTCTGGCCAACAAGTATGCGAAAAATGGGAAAGTCCGAGCCAGATGAGGGCAAATACCAGACCTAACCGAGACATAACCGGCGTTATCCTCTAATATATTAATCGCATCCAGGTTCAATTGACTGTTTCGGTGTGGAACCACATTACTACGGGATCCAAACCAGAAAAAAACCCAGGATCTGGCCAACAACTATGAGAAAACCGCGAAAGTACGAGCCAGATGGGGGCAAATCCCAGACCTAACCGAGACATAACCAGCGTTATCCTCTAAAATATTAATCGCAACCAGGTTTAATTGACTGTTTCGGTGTTGTACCGCATTACTACGTGATCCAAACCAGAGAGAGGCCAGGATCTGGCCAACAAGAATGCGAAAAAAGCGAAAGTACGAGCCAGATGTGGGCAAATCCCAGACCTACCCGAGACATAACCGGCGTTATCCTCTAAAATATTGATCGCAACCAGGTTTAATTGACTGTTTCAGTGTGGTACCACATTACTACGTGATCCAAACCAGAAAAAGCCCAGGATCTGGCCAACAAGTATGCGAAAAACGCGAATGTATGAGCTAGATGATTGCAAATACCAGAACTAACCCAGACATAACCAGCGCTATCCTCTAAAATACTGATCGGAACCAGCTTCTATTGACTGTTTCAGTGTGGTACCACATTACTACGTGATCCAAACCAGAAAAAGGCCAGGATCTGGCCAACAAGTATGCGAAAAATGCGAAAGTATGAGCCAGATGATTGCAAATACCAGAACTAACCCAGACATAACCGGCGTTATCCCCTAAAATATTAATCGCATCCAGGTTTAATTGACTGTTTCGGTGTGGTACCGCATTACTACGTGATCCAAACCAGAGAAAGGCCAGGATCTGGCCAACAAGGATGAGAAAAATGCGAATATATGATCCAGATGATTGCAAATACCAGAACTAACCCTGACATAACCAGCGTTATCATCTAAAATATTAATCGCAACCAGGTATAATTGACTGTTTCGGTGTGGTACCACATTACTACGTGATCCAAACCAGAAAAGGGCCAGGATCGGGCCAACAAGAATGCGAAAAATGCGAAAGTACGAGCCAGATGAGGGAAAATCCCAGAGCTAGCCCAGACATAGCCGGCGTTATCCTCTAAAATATTATTCGCAACCAGGTTTAATTGACTGTTTGAGTCAGGTGCAACTTTACTACGTGATCCAAACCAGAAAAAGCCCAGGATCTGGCCAACAAGTATGCGAAAAATGCGAAAGAACGCGCCAGATGAGGGCAAATACCTGACCTAACCCAGACATAACCGGCGTTATCCGCTAAAATATTAATCTCAACCAGGTTCAATTGACTGTTTCGTTGTGGAACCACATTACTATGTGATCCAAACCAGAAAAGGGCCAGGGTCTGGCCAACAAGTGTGCGAAGAACGCGAAAGTATGATCCAGATGAATGCAAATACCAGAACTAACCCTGACATAACCAGCGTTATCCTCTAAAATATTAATCGCAACGAGGTTTAATTGACAGTATCGGTGTGGTACTGCATTACTACGTGATCCAGACCAGAAAAAGGCCAGGATCTGGCCATCAAGAATGCGCAAAATGCGAAAGTATGAGCCAGATGATTACAAATACCAGAACTATGCCTGACATAACCCGCGTTATCCTCTAAAATACGAATCGGAACATGCTTTTAATGACTGTTTCAGTGTGGTAACACATTACTACGAGATCCAAACCAGAAAAATCCCAGGATCGGGCCAACAAGAATGCGAGAAACGCGAAAGTACGAACCACATGAGGGAAAATCCCAGAAAAAACCGAGACATAACCGGCGTTATCCTCTAAAATATTAATGGCAACCAGGTTTAATTGACTGTTTCGGAGTGGTACCACATTACTACGTGTTCCAAACCAGAAAAAGCCCAGGATCTGGCCAACAAGTATGCGAAAAATGCGAAAGTACGAGCCAGATGATGGCAAATCCCAGACCTAACCGAGATATAACCGGCGTTTAGCTCTAAAATATTAATCGCAACCAGGTATAATTGACTGTTTCGGTTTGGTACCGCATTGCTACGATGATCCAAACCAGAAAGAGGCCAGGATCTGACTAACAAGTATGCGAAAAATGCGAAAGTATGAGCCAGATGATTGCAAATACCAGAACTATGCCTGACATAACCAGCGTTATCCTCCTAAAATACGAATCAGAACATGCTTTTAATGACTGTTTCAGTGTGGTACCACAATACTACGTGATCCAAACCAGAAAAAGGCCAGGGTCTGTGCCAACAAGTATGGGAAAAATGCGACAGTACGATCCAGATGAGGGCAAATCCCAGACCTAACCGAGACATAACCGGCGCTATCCTCTAAAATATTAATCGCAACCAGGAATAATTGACTGTTTCGGTGTGGTACCGCATTGCTACGATGATCCAAACCAGAAAGAGGCCAGGATCTGGCTAACAAGTAGGCGAAAACTGCGAAAGTACGATCCAGATGAGGGCAAATCCCAGACCTAACCGAGACATAACCGGCGTTATCCTCTAAAATATTAATCGCAACCAGGTTTAATTGACTGTTTCGTTGTGGAACCACATTACTGCGGGATCCAAACCAGAAAAAACCCAGGATCTGGCCAACAAGTATGAGAAATATGCGAAAGTTCGAGCCAGATGAGGGCAAATGCCAGACCTAACCGAGACATAACCGGCGTTATCCTCTAAAATATTAATCGCAACCAGGTTTAATTGACTGTTTCGTTGTGGAACCACATTACTGCGGGATCCAAACCAGAAAGATCCCAGGATCTGGCCAACAAGTATGCGAAAAATGCGAAAGTACGATCCAGTTGAGGGCAAATCCCAGACCTAACCGAGACATAACCGGCGTTATCCTCTAAAATATTAATCGCAACCAGTTTAATTGACTGTTTCGGTGTGGAACCTCATTACTACGTGATCCAAACCAGAAAAATCCCAGGATCTGGCCAACAAGTATGCGAAAAATGCGAAAGTACGATCCAGTTGAGGTCAAATCGCAGACCTAACCGAGACATCACCGGCGTTATCCTCTAAAATATTAATCGCAACCAGGTTTAATTGACTGTTTCGGTGTGGTACCGCATTACTACGTGATCCAAACCAGATAAAGCCCAGGATCTGGCCAACAAGTATGAGAAAAATGCGAAAGATCGAGCCAGATGAGGGCAAATATCAGACCTAACCCAGACATAACCGGCGTTATCCTCTAAAATATTAATCGCAACCAGGTTTAATTGACTGTTTCGTTGTGGAACCACATTACTGCGGGATCCAAACCAGAAAAAACCCAGGATCTGGCCAACAACTATGAGAAAAACGCGAAAGTACGAGCCACATGAGGGAAAATCGCAGACCTAACCCAGACATAACCGGCGTTATCCTCTAAAATATTAATCGCAAACAGTTTAATTGACTGTTTCGGTGTGGAACCTCATTACTACGTGATCCAAACCAGAAAAATCCCAGGATCTGGCCAACAAGTATGCGAAAAATGCGAAAGTACGATCCAGTTGAGGGCAAATCCCAGACCTAACCGAGACATAACCGGCGTTATCCTCTAAAATATTAATCGCAACCAGGTTTAATTGACTGTTTCGGTGTGGTACTGCATTACTACGTGATCCAAACCAGAGAAAGCCCAGGATCTAGCTATCGAGTATGAGAAATATGCGAAAGAATGAGCCTGATGAGAGAAAATCCCAGACCTAACCTAGACCTAACATGAATTATTCTCTAAAATATTGGTCGAAACCAGGTTTAATTGACTGATTCAGTGTGGTCCCACATTACTACGTGATCCAAACCAGAAAAAACCCAGGATCCGTTCAACAAGTATGTGAAGAATGCGGAAGTATGAGTCTGATGAGTTCAAATCCCAGACCAATCCCAGACTTAACTTGCGTTATCCTCTAAAATATTGATCGAAACCAGGTTTAATCGACTGTTTCAGTGTGGTAGCACAATAGTACGTGATCCAAACCAGAAAAAACCCAGGATCAGTTCAACAAGTATAAGAAGAATGCGAAAGTATGAGTCTGAAGAGTGAAAATCCCAGGGCTAACCTAGACCTAACATGCGTTATCCTCTAAAATATTGATCCAAACCAGGTTTAATGGACTGTTTCAGTGTGGTACCACATTACTACGTGATACAAACCAGAAAAAACCCAGGATCCGTTCAACAAGTATGTGAGGAATGCGAAAGTATGAGTCTGATGAGGTCAAATCCCAGACCAATCCCAGACTTAACTTGCGTTATCCTCTAAAATATTGATCGAAACCTGGTTTAATCGACTGTTGCAGTGTGGTACCACATTACTACGTGTTCCAAACCAGAAAAAACCCAGGATCAGTTCAACAAGTATAAGAAGAATGCGAAAGTATGAGTCTGATGAGTGAAAATCCCTGGGCTAACCTAGACCTAACATGCGTTATCCTCTAAAATATTGATCCAAACCAGGTTTAATGGACTGTTTCAGTGTGGTACCACATTACTACGTGATACAAACCAGAAAAAACCCAGGATCCGTTCAACAAGTATGTGAGGAATGCGAAAGTATGAGTCTGATGAGTGAAAATCCCAGGGCTAACCTAGACCTAACATGCGTTATCCTCAAAAATATTGATCGAAACCTGGTTTAATCAACTGTTTCAGTGTGGTACCACATTACTACGTGATACAAACCAGAAAGAACCCAGGATCCGTTCAACAAGTATGTGAGGAATGCGAAAGTATGAGTCTGATGAGTGAAAATCCCAGGGCTAACCTAGACCTAACATGCGTTATCCTCCAAAATATTGATCGAAACCTGTTTTAATCGACTGTTTCAGTTTGGTACCACATTACTATGTGATCCAAACCAGAAAATAACCCAGGACCTGTTCAACGAGTATGTGAAGTGTGCGTAGGTATGAGTCTGATGAGGGCAAATCCCAGACCTATCCCAGACCTAACTTGCGTTATCCTCTAAAATATTGATCGAAACCAGGTTTAACCGACTGTTCCAGTGTGGATCCACATTACTACGTGATCCAAACCAGAAAAAACCCAGGATCAGTTCAACAAGTATGTGAAGAATGCGAAAGTATGAGTCTGATGAGTGAATATCCCAGGCCTAACCTAGACCTAACATGCGTTGTCCTCAAAAATATTAATCGAAACCTGGTTTAATCGACTGTTTCAGTGTGGTACCACATTACTATGTGATCCGAACCAGAAAATAACCCAGGATCTGTTCAACGAGTATGTGAAGTGTGCGAAAGTATGAGTCTGATGAGGGCAAATCCCAGACCTATCCCAGACCTAACATGCGTTATCCTCTAAAATATTTATCACGGCCAGGTTTAATTGATTGTTTCAGTGTGGACCCACATTACTACGTGATCCAAACCAGAAAAAACCCAGGATCAGTTCAACAAGTATGTGAAGAATGCGAAAGTATGAGTCTGATGAGTGAATATCCCAGGCCTAACCTAGACCTAACTTGCGTTATCCTCTAAAATATTGATCGAAACCAGGTTTAACCGACTGTTCCAGTGTGGATCCACATTACTACGTGATCCAAACCAGAAAAAACCCAGGATCAGTTCAACAAGTATGTGAAGAATGCGAAAGTATGAGTCTGATGAGTGAATATCCCAGGCCTAACCTAGACCTATCATGCGTTATCCTCAAAAATATTGATCGAAACCTGGTTTAATCGACTGTTTCAGTGTGGTGCCACATTACTATGTGATCCAAACCAGAAAATAACCCAGGATCTGTTCAACGAGTATGTGAAGTGTGCGAAAGTATGAGTCTGATGAGGTCAAATCCCAGACCAATCCCAGACTTAACTTGCGTTATCCTCTAAAATATTGATCGAAACCTGGTTTAATCGACTGTTGCAGTGTGGTACCACATTACTACGTGTTCCAAACCAGAAAAAACCCAGGATCAGTTCAACAAGTATCAGAAGAATGCGAAAGTATGAGTCTGATGAGTGAAAATCCCAGACCTAACCTAGACCTAACATGCGTTTTCCTCTAAAATATTGAGGGAAACCAGGTTTAATGGACTGTTTCAGTGTGGTACCACATTACTACGTGATCCAAATCAGAAAAAACCCAGGATCTGTTCAACAAGTATGTGAAAAACGCGAAACTGTGAGCCTGATGAGGGCAAATCTTAGACCTAACCCAGACCTAAGATGCGTTATCCTCTAAAATATATATCCAGACCAGGTTTCATTGAGTGTTTCAGTGTGGTACCACTTTACTACGTGATCCACTCCAGAAATAGCCCAGGATCTAGCCACGAAGTATGAGAAATATGCGATAGTAAGAGCCTGATGAGGGCAAATCCTAGATCTATCCCAGACCTAACTTGCGTTATCCTCTAGAATATTGATCGAAACCAGGTTTAACTGACTGTTTCAGCGTGGTAGCACATTACTACGTGATACAATGCAGAAACAGCCCAGGATCTAGCCATGAAGTATGAGAAATATGCGAAAATATGAGCCTGATGAGGGCAAATCCTAGACCTAACCCAGACCTAACATGCGTTATTCTCTAAAATATTTATCAAGACCAGGTTTAATTGAATGTTTCAGTGTGGTACCACGTTACTACGTGATCAAAACCAGAAAAAACCCAAGATCCGTTCAACAAGTATGTGAAGAATGCGAAAGTATGAGTCTGATCAGTGAAAATCTCAGGCCTTACCTAGACCTAACTTGCGTTGTCCTCTAAAATATTAATGGAAACCAGGTTTCAATGACTGTTTCAGTGTGGTACTACATTACTACGTGATGCAATCCAGAAATAGCCCAGGATCTAGCCATCAAGTATGAGAAATATGCGAAAGAATGAGCCTGATGAGAGCAAATCCCAGACCTAACCTAGACCTAACATGCGTTATCCTCTAAAATATTGAGCGAAACCAGGTTTAATGGACTGTTTCAGTGTGGTACCACACTACTTCGTGATCCAAACCAGAGAAAGCCCAGGATCTGTTCAAGAAGTATGTGAAAAACGCTATACTGTGAGCCTGATGAGGGCAAATCCTAGACCTAACCCAGACCTAACATGCGTTATCCTCTAAAATATTTATCAAGATCAGGTTTAATTGATTGTTTCAGTGTGGTCCCACATTACTACGTGATCCAAACCAGAAAAAACCAAGTATCTGTTCAACATGTATGAGAAATATGCGAAAGAATGAGCCTGATGTAAGCAAATCCCAGACCTAACCTAGACCTAACATGAATTATTCTCTAAAATATTGATCGAAACCAGGTTTACTTGACTGCTTCAGTGTGGTCCCACATTACTACGTGATCCAAACCAGAAAAAACCCAGGATCCGTTCAGCAAGTATGTGAAGAATGCGAAAGTATGAGTCTGATGAGGGAAAATCCCAGGCCTAACCTAGACCTAACATGCGCTATCCTCTAAAATATTGATCGAAACCAGGTTTAGTCGACTGTTTCAGTGTGGTCCCACATTACTACGTGGTCCAAACCAGAAAAAACCCAGGAGCCGTTCAACAAGTATGTGAAGAATGCGAAAGTATGAGTCTGATGAGGTCAAATCCCAGACCTATCCCAGACTTAACTTGCGTTATCCTCTAAAATATTGATCGAAATCAGGTTTGATCGACTGTTTCAGCGTGGTACCACATTACTACGTGATACAATCCAGAAACAGCCCAGGATCTAGCCATGAAGTATGAGAAATATGCGAAAGTATGAGCCTGATGAGGGCAAATCCTAGACCTAACCCAACCCTAACATGCGTTATCCTCTAAAATATTTATCAAGACCAGGTTTAATTGAATGTTGCAGTGTGGTGCCACATTACTACGTTAACCAAACCAGAAAAAACCCTGGATCCGTTAAACAAGTATGTTAAAACTGCGACAGTATGACCCTGATGAGGGCAAATCCCAGGCCTAACCTAGACCTAACATGCGTTGTCCTCTAAAATATTGATGGAAACCAGGTTTAATTGACTGTTTCAGTGTTGTACTTCATTACTACGTGATGCAATCCAGAAAAAGCCCAGGATCTGTTCTACATGTATGAAAAATATGCGAAAGAATGAGCCTGATGAGAGCAAATCCCAGACCTAACCTAGACCTAACATGAATTATTCTCTAAAATATTGATCGAAACCAGGTTTAATTGACTGTTTCAGTGTGGTACCACATTACTACGTGATCCAATCCAGAAATAGCCCAGGATCTAGCCATGAAGTATGAGAAATATGCGAAAGCATGAGCCTGATGAGGGCTAATCCTAGACCTAACCCAGACCTAACATGCGTTATTCTGTAAAATATTGATGGAAACCAGGTTTAATTGACTGTTTCAGTGTTGTACTTCATTACTACGTGATCCAAAACAGAAAAAACCCAGGATCTGTTCTACATGTATGAAAAATATGCGAAAGAATGAGCCTGATGAGAGCAAATCCCAGACCTAACCAAGACCTAACATGAATTATTCTCTAAAATATTGATCGAAACCAGGTTTAACTGACTGTTTCAGTGTGGTACCACATTACTACGTGATCCAATCCAGAAATAGCCCAGGATCTAGCCATGAAGTATGAGAAATATGCGAAAGTATGAGCCTGATGAGGGCAAATCCTAGACCTAACCCTGACCTAACATGCGTTATTCTGTAAAATTTTTATCAAGACCAGGTTTAATTGAATGTTTCATTGTGGTACCTCATTACTACGTGATGAAAACCAGAAAAAACCCAGGATCCGTTCAACAAGTATGTGAAAAACGCTAAACTGTGAGCCTGATGAGGGCAAATCTTAGACCTAACCCAGACCTAAGATGCGTTATCCTCTAAAATATTTACCCAGACCAGGTTTCATTGAATGTTTCAGTGTGGTACCACTTTACTACGTGATCCAATCCAGAAATAGCCCATGATCTAGCCATGAAGTATGAGAAATATGCGAAAGTATGAGCCTGATGAGGGCAAATCCCAGACCTATCCCAGACCTAACTTGCGTTGTCCTCTAAGAGATTGATGGAAACCAGGTTTAATTGACTGTTTCAGTGTTGTACTTCATTACTACGTGATGCAATCCAGAAAAAGCCCAAGATCTAGCCATCAAGTATGAGAAATATGCGAAAGAGTGAGCCTGATGGGAGCAAATCCCTGACCTAACCTAGACCTACAATGAATTATTCTCTAAAATATTGATCAAAACCAGGTTTAATTGACTGTTTCAGTGTGGTACCACATTACTACGTGATCCAATCCAGAAATAGCCCAGGATCTAGCCATGTAGTATGGGAAATATGCGAAAGTATGAGCCTGATGAGGGCAAATCCTAGACCTAACCCAGACCTAACATGCGTTATTCTCTAAAATATTTATCAAGACCAGGTTTAATTGAATGTTTCAGTGTGGTACCACACTACTACGTGATCAAAACCAGAAAAAACCCAGGATCCGTTCAACAAGTATGTGAAGAATGCGAAAGTATGAGTCTGATCAGTGAAAATCTCAGGCCTTACCTAGACCTAACATGCGTTGTCCTCTAAAATATTGATGGAAACCAGGTTTCAATGACTGTTTCAGTGTGGTACTACATTACTACGTGATGCAATCCAGAAATAGCCCAGGATCTAGCCATCAAGTATGAGAAATATGCGAAAGAATGAGCCTGATGAGAGCAAATCCCAGACCTAACCTAGACCTAACATGCGTTATCCTCTAAAATATTGAGCGAAACCAGGTTTAATGGACTGTTTCAGTGTGGTACCACACTCCTTCGTGATCCAAACCAGAGAAAGCCCAGGATCTGTTCAAGAAGTATGTGAAAAACGCTAAACTGTGAGCCTGATGAGGGCAAATCCTAGACCTAACCCAGACCTAACATGCGTTATCCTCTAAAATATTTATCAAGATCAGGTTTAATTGATTGTTTAAGTGTGGTCCCACATTACTACGTGATCCAAACCAGAAAAAACCCAGGATCCGTTCAGCAAGTATGTGAAGAATGCGAAAGTATGAGTCTGATGAGGGAAAATCCCAGGCCTAACCTAGACCTAACATGCGCTATCCTCTAAAATATTGATCGAAACCAGGTTTAGTCGACTGTTTCAGTGTGGTCCCACATTACTACGTGATCCAAACCAGAAAAAACCCAGGAGCCGTTCAACAAGTATGTGAAGAATGCGAAAGTATGAGTCTGATGAGGTCAAATCCCAGACCTATCCCAGACTTAATTTGCGTTATCCTCTAAAATATTGATCGAAACCAGGTTTAATCGACTGTTTCAGCGTGGTACCACATTACTACGTGATACAATCCAGAAACAGCCCAGGATCTAGCCATGAAGTATGAGAAATATGCGAAAGTATGAGCCTGACGAAGGCAAATCCTAGACCTCACCCTGACCTAACATGCGTGATTCTGTAAAATTTTTATCAAGACCAGGTTTAATTGACTGTTTCAGTGTGGTACCACACTACTTCGTGATCCAAACCAGAAAAAACCCAGGATCTGTTCAACAAGTATATGAAAAACGCTAAACTGTGCGCCTGATGAGAGCAAATGCCAGACCTATCCTAGACCTTACATGCGTTATCCTCAAAAATATTGATCGAAACCTGGTTTAATCGACTGTTTCAGTGTGGTACCACATTACTACGTGATCCAAACCAGAAAAAACCCAGGATCTAGCCATCAAGTACGAGAAATATGCGAAAGAATGTGCCTGATGAGAGCAAATCCCAGACCTATCCTAGACCTTACATGCGTTATCCTCTAAAATATTGAGCCAAACCAGGTTTAATGGACTGTTTCAGTGTGGTCCCACATTACTACGTGATCCAAACCAGAAGTAACCCAGGATCTGTTCTACATGTATGAAAAATATGCGAAAGAATGAGCCTGATGAGAGCAAATCCCAGACCTAACCTAGACCTAACATGAATTATTCTCTAAAATATTGATCGAAACCAGGTTTAATTGACTGTTTCAGTGTGGTCCCACATTACTACGTGATCCAACCCAGAAAAAACCCAGGATCTGTTCAACAAGTATGAGAAATATGCGGAAGAATGAGCCTGATGAGAGTAAATCCCAGACCTAACGTAGACCTAGCATGCATTATCCTCAAAAATATTGATGGAAACCAGGTTTCATTGACTGTTTCAGTGTGGTACTACATTACTACGTGATGCAATCCAGAAAAAGCCCAGGATCTAGCCATGAAGTACGAGAAATATGCGAAAGTAAGAGCCTGATGAGGGCAAATCCTAGACCTATCCCAGACCTAACTTGCGTTATCCTCTAAAATATTGATCGAAACCAGGTTTAATTGACTGTTTCAGCGTGGTACCACATTACTACGTGTTACAATCCAGAAACAGCCCAGGATTTAGCCATGAAGTATGAGAAATATGCGAAAGTATGAGCCTGATGAGGGCAAATCCTAGACCTAACCCAGACCTAACAGGCGTTATCCTCTAAAATATTTATCAAGATCAGGTTTAATTGAATGTTTCGGTGTGGTACCGCATTACTACGTGATCCAAACCATAAAAAGGCTGGGATCAGGCCAACAAGTAAGCGAAATATGCGAAAGTACGAGCGAGATGAGGGCAAATAGCAGACCTAAACCAGACAAAATCGGCGTTATCCTCTAAAATATTAATCGGACCCAGGTTTAATTGACTGTTTCGGTGTGGTACCACATTTCTACGTGGTGCAAGCCAGAAAAAGGCGAGGATCTGGCCAAAAACTATTCGAAACGTGCGAAAGTACGTGCCAGATGAGGACAAATCCCAGAACTAACCGAGACATAACCGGCGTTATCCTCTAAAGTATTAATCGGATCCAGGTTTAATTGACAGTTTCAGTGTGGTACCACTTCACTACGTGGTCCAAGCCAGAAGAAGGCCAGGATGTGGCCAACAAGTATGCGAAAACTGCGAAAGTACGAGCCAGTTGAGGGCAAATACCAGACCTAACCGAAACATAACCGGCGCTATCCTGTAAAATATTAATCGCAACCAGGTTTAATAGACTGTTTCGGTGTGGAACCACATTACTACGGGATCCAAACCAGAAAAAACCCAGAATCTGGCCAACAACTATGAGAAAAACGAGAAAGTATGAGCCAGATGTTTGCAAATACCAGAACTATCCCAGACATACCCAGCGTTATCCACTAAAATATTATTCGCAACCAGGTTTAATTGACTGTTTCGGTGTGGTACCACATTACTACGTGGTCCAAGCCAGAAAAAGGCCAGGATCTGGCCAACAAGTATGCGAAAAATGCGAAAGTACGAGCCAGGTGAGGGCAAATACCATACCTAACCGAGACATTACCGGAATTATCCTCTAAAATATTAATCGCAACCAGATTTAATTGACTGTTTCAGTGTGGTACCGCATTACTACGTGATCCAAACCAGAAAGAGGCCAGGATCTGGCCAACAAGTATGCGAAAAACGCGAAAGTACGAGCCAGATGATTGCAAATACCAGAACTCACCCAGACATAACCAGCGCTATCCTCTAAAATACTAATCTGAACCAGGGTTAATTGACTGTTTCAGTGTGGTACCACATTACTACGTGATCCAAACCAGAGAAAGGCCAGGATCTGGCCAACAAGTATGCGAAAAACGCGAAAGTACGAGCCAGATAAGGACAAATCCCAGACCTACCCGAGACATAACCAGCGTTATCCTCTAAAATATAAATCGCAACCAGGTTTAATTGACTGTTTCGGTGTTGTGCCGTATTACTACGTGATCCAAATCAGAAAAAGGCCAGGATCTGGCCACCAAGAATGCGAAAATTCGAAAGTACGAGCCAGATGATTGCAAATACCAGCACTATCCCAGACATAACCAGCGATATCCTCTAAAATACAAATCGGAACCAGCTTCTATTGACTGGTTCAGTGTGGTACCACACTACTACGTGATCGAAACCAGAAAAAGGCCAGGATCTGGCCAACAAGTATGCGACAAACGCGAAAGTATGAGGCAGATGATTGCAAATACCAGAACTAACCCAGGCATAACCAGCGTTATCCTCTAAAGTATTAATCGGAACCAGGTTTAATTGACTGTTTCAGTGTGGTACCACTTTACTACGTGGTCCAAGCCAGCAGAAGGCCAAGATGTGGCCAACAAGTATGCGAAAAATGCGAAAGTACGAGCCAGATAATGGCAAATACCAGTCCTATCCGAGACATAACCGGCGTTATCCTCTAAAATATTAATCGCAACCAGGATAAATTGACTGTTTCGGTGTGGTACCACATTACTACGTGGTCCAAGCCAGAAAAAGGCAAGGATCTGGCCAACAAGTATGCGAAAAACGCGAAAGTACGAGCCAGATGAGGATAAATCCCAGACCTACCCGAGACATAACCGGCGTTATCCTCTAAAATATTAATCGCAACCAGTTTAATTGACTGTTTCGGTGTGGTACCACATTACTACGTGATCCGAACCAGAAAAAGCCCAGGATCTGGCCATCAAGTATGCGAAAAACGCGAATATATGAGCCATATGATTGCAAATACCTGAACTAACCCAGACATAACCAGCGATATCCTCTAAAATATTAATCGCAACCAGGTTTAATTGACTGTTTCGGTGTGGTACTGCATTACTACGTGATCCAGACCAGAAAAAGGCCAGGATCTGGCCAACAAGTATGCGCAAAATGCGAAAGTACGAGCCAGTTGAGGGCAAATCCCAGACCAAAACGAGACGTAACCGGCGTTATCCCCTAAAATATTAATCGCAACCAGGTTTAATTGACTGTTTCGGTGTGGTACCGCATTACTACGTGATCCAAACCATAAAAAGGCCAGGATCTGGCCAACAAGTATGCGAAAAATGCGAAAGTATGAGCCAGATGATTGCAAATTCCAGAAATAACCCTGACATAACCAGCGTTATCCTCTAGAATAAGAATCGGAACATGGTTTTAATGACTGTTTCAGTGTCGTAACACATTACTACCTGATCCAAACCAGAAAAATCCCAGGATCGGGCCAACAAGAATGCGAAAAACGCGAAAGTACGAGCCAGATGAGGGAAAATCCCAGACCAAAACGAGACGTAACCGGCGTTATCCCCTAAAATATTAATCGCAACCAGGTTTAATTGACTGTTTCGGTGTGGTACTGCATTACTACGTGATCCAGACCAGAAAAAGGCCAGGATCTGGCCAACAAGTATGCGAAAAACGCGAAAGTACGAGCCAGATGATTGCAAATACCAGAACTAACCCAGGCATAACCAGCGTTATCCTCTAAAATACTAAGCGGAACCAGCTTCTATTGACTGTTTCAGTGTGGTACCACATTACTACGCGATCCAAGCCAAAAAAAGGCCAGGATCTGGCCAACAAGTATGCGAAAAACGCGAAAGTACGAGCCAGATGATTGCAAATACCAGAACTCACCCAGACATAACCAGCGCTATCCTCTAAAATACTAATCTGAACCAGGGTTAATTGACTGTTTCAGTGTGGTACCACATTACTACGTGATCCAAACCAGAAAAATCCCAGGATCGGGCCAACAAGAATGCGAAAAACGCGAAAGTACGAGCCAGATAAGGACAAATCCCAGACCTACCCGCGACATAACCGGCGTTATCCTCTAAAATATTAATCGCAACCAGGTTTAATTGACTGTTTCGGTGTGGAACCTCATTACTACGGGATCCACAACAGAAAAAACCCAGGATCTGGTCAACAAGTATGCGAAAAACGCGAAAGTATGAGCCTGATGAGGTCAAATCCCAGACCAATCCCAGACTTAACTTTCGTTATCCTCTAAGATATTGATCGAAACCAGGTTTAATCGTCTGTTTCAGTGTGGTACCACATTACTACGTGTTCCAAATCAGAAAAAACCCAGGATCCGTTCAACGAGTATGTGAAGAAGGCGAAAGTATGAGTCTGATAAGTGAAAATCTCAAGCCTTACCTAGACCTAACTTGCGTTGTCCTCTAAAATATTGATGGAAATCAGGTTTCATTGACTGTTTCAGTGTGGTACTACATTACTACGTGATGCAATCCAGAAAAAGCCCATGATCTAGCCATCAAGTATGAGAAATATGCGAAAGAATGAGCCTAATGAGAGCAAATCCCAGACCTAACCTAGACCTAACATGCGTTATGCTCTAAAATATTGAGCGAAACCAGGTTTAATGGACTGTTTCAGTGTGGTACCACACTACTTCGTGATCCAAACCAGAAAAAACCCAGGATCTGTTCAACAAGTATGTGAAAAACTCGAAACTGTGAGCCTGCTGAGGGCAAATCTTAGACCTAACCTTGACCTAACATGCGTTATCCTCTAAAATATTGAGCGAAACCAGGTTTGATGGACTGTTTCAGTGTGGTACCACACTACTACGGGATCCAAACCAGAAAAAACCCAGGATCTGTTCAACAAGTATGTGAAAAACGCGAAAGTATGAGTCTGATGAGGGCGAATCCCAGACCTATGCCAGACCTAACTTGCGTTGTCCTCTAAAATATTTATCAAGACCAGGTTTAATTGAATGTTTCAGTGTGGTACCACATTACTACGTGATCAAAACCAGAAAAAACCCAAGATCCGTTCAACAAGTATGTGAAGAATGCGAAAGTATGAGTCTGATCAGTGAAAATCTCAGGCCTTACCTAGACCTAACTTGCGTTGTCCTCTAAAATATTGATCGAAACTAGGTTTAATTGACTGTTTCAGTGTTGTACTTCATTACTACGTGATGCAATCCAGAAAAAGCCCAAGATCTAGCCATCAAGTATGAGAAATATGCGAAAGAGTGAGCCTGATGGGAGCAAATCCCTGACCTAACCTAGACCTACAATGAATTATTCTCTAAAATATTGATCAAAACCAGGTTTAATTGACTGTTTCGGTGTGGTACCACATTACTACGTGGTCCAAGCCAGAAAAAGGCCAGGATCTGTTCAACAAGTATGTGAAAAACGCGAAAGTATGAGACTGATGAGGGCGAATCCCAGACCTATGCCAGACCTAACTTGCGTTGTCCTCTAAAATATTTATCAAGACCAGGTTTAATTGAATGTTTCAGTGTGGTACCACATTACTACGTGATCAAAACCAGAAAAAACCCAGGATCCGTTCAACAAGTATGTGAAGAATGCGAAAGTATGAGTCTGATCAGTGAAAACCTCAGGCCTTACCTAGACCTAACATGCGTTGTCCTCTAAAATATTGATGGAAACCAGGTTTCAATGACTGTTTCAGTGTGGTACTACATTACTACGTGATGCAATCCAGAAATAGCCCACGATCTAGCCATCAAGTATGAGAAATATGCGAAAGAATGAGCCTGATGAGAGCAAATCCCAGACCTAACCTAGACCTAACATGCGTTATCCTCTAAAATATTGAGCGAAACCAGGTTTAATGGACTGTTTCAGTGTGGTACCACACTACTTCGTGATCCAAACCAGAGAAAGCCCAGGATCTGTTCAAGAAGTATGTGAAAAACGCTATACTGTGAGCCTGATGAGGGCAAATCCTAGACCTAACCCAGACCTAACATGCGTTATCCTCTAAAATATTTATCAAGATCAGGTTTAATTGATTGTTTCAGTGTGGTCCCACATTACTACGTGATCCAAACCAGAAAAAACCCAGTATCTGTTCAACATGTATGAGAAATATGCGAAAGGATGGGCCTGATGTAAGCAAATCCCAGACCTAACCTAGACCTAACATGAATTATTCTCTAAAATATTGATCGAAACCAGGTTTACTTGACTGCTTCAGTGTGGTCCCACATTACTACGTGATCCAAACCAGAAAAAACCCAGGATCCGTTCAGCAAGTATGTGAAGAATGCGAAAGTATGAGTCTGATGAGGGAAAATACCAGGCCTAACCTAGACCTAACATGCGCTATCCTCTAAAATATTGATCGAAACCAGGTTTAGTCGACTGTTTCAGAGTGGTCCCACATTACTACGTGATCCAAACCAGAAAAAACCCAGGAGCCGTTCAACAAGTATGTGAAGAATGCGAAAGTATGAGTCTGATGAGGTCAAATCCCAGACCTATCCCAGACTTAACTTGCGTTATCCTCTAAAATATTGATCGAAACCAGGTTTAATCGACTGTTTCAGCGTGGTACCACATTACTACGTGATACAATCCAGAAACAGCCCAGGATCTAGCCATGAAGTATGAGAAATATGCGAAAGTATGAGCCTGATGAGGGCAAATCCTAGACCTAACCCAAACCTAACATGCGTTATCCTCTAAAATATTTATCAAGACCAGGTTTAATTGAATGTTGCAGTGTGGTGCCACATTACTACGTTAACCAAACCAGAAAAAACCCTGGATCCGTCCAACAAGTATGTTAAAACTGCGACAGTATGACCCTGATGAGGGCAAATCCCAGGCCTAACCTAGACCTAACATGCGTTGTCCTCTAAAATATTGATGGAAACCAGGTTTAATTGACTGTTTCAGTGTTGTACTTCATTACTACGTGATGCAATCCAGAAAAAGCCCAGGATCTGTTCTACATGTATGAAAAATATGCTAAAGAATGAGCCTGATGAGAGCAAATCCCAGACCTAACCTAGACCTAACATGAATTATTCTCTAAAATATTGATCGAAACCAGGTTTAATTGACCGTTTCTGTGTGGTACCACATTACTACGTGATCCAATCCAGAAATAGCCCAGGATCTAGCCATGAAGTATGAGAAATATGCGAAAGCATGAGCCTGATGAGGGCAAATCCTAGACCTAACCCAGACCTAACATGCGTTATTCTGTAAAATATTGATGGAAACCAGGTTTAATTGACTGTTTCAGTGTTGTACTTCATTACTACGTGATCCAAAACAGAAAAAACCCAGGATCTGTTCTACATGTATGAAAAATATGCGAAAGAATGATCCTGATGAGAGCAAATCCCAGACCTAACCTAGACCTAACATGAATTATTCTCTAAAATATTGATCGAAACCAGGTTTAACTGACAGTTTCAGTGTGGTACCACATTACTACGTGATCCAATCCAGAAATAGCCCAGGATCTAGCCATGAAGTATGAGAAATATGCGAAAGTATGAGCCTGATGAGGGCAAATCCCAGACCTATCCCAGACCTAACTTGCGTTGTCCTCTAAGAGATTGATGGAAACCAGGATTAATTGACTGTTTCAGTGTTGTACTTCATTACTACGTGATCCATACCCGAAAAAACCCAGGATCTAGCCATCAAGTATGAGAAATATGCGGAAGAATGAGCCTGATGAGAGCAAATCCCAGACCTAACCTAGACCTAGCATGAATTATTCTCTAAAATATTGATCGAAACCAGGTTTAATTGACTGTTTCAGTGTGGTCCCACACTACTACGTGATCCAAACCAGAAAAAACCCAGGATCGGGCCAACAAGAATGCGAAAAACGCGAAAGTACGAGCCAGATAAGGACAAATCCCAGACCTACCCGCGACATAACCGGCGTTATCCTCTAAAATATTAATCGCAACCAGGTTTAATTGACTGTTTCGGTGTGGAACCTCATTACTACGGGATCCACAACAGAAAAAACCCAGGATCTGTTCATCAAGTATGTGAAAAACGCTAAACTGTGAGCCTGATGAGGGCAAATCTTAGACCTAACCCAGACCTAAGATGCGTTATCCTCTAAAATATTTACCCAGACCAGGTTTCATTGAATGTTTCAGTGTGGTACCACTTTACTACGTGATCCAATCCAGAAATAGCCCATGATCTAGCCATGAAGTATGAGAAATATGCGAAAGTATGAGCCTGATGAGGGCAAATCCCAGACCTATCCCAGACCTAACTTGCGTTGTCCTCTAAGAGATTGATGGAAACCAGGATTAATTGACTGTTTCAGTGTTGTACTTCATTACTACGTGATCCATACCCGAAAAAACCCAGGATCTAGCCATCAAGTATGAGAAATATGCGGAAGAATGAGCCTGATGAGAGCAAATCCCAGACCTAACCTAGACCTAGCATGAATTATTCTCTAAAATATTGATCGAAACCAGGTTTAATTGACTGTTTCAGTGTGGTCCCACACTACTACGTGATCCAAACCAGAAAAAACCCAGAATCCGTTCAACAAGTATGTGAAGAATGCGAAAGTATGAGTCTGATGAGGTCAAATCCCATGTCTAACCTAGACCTATCATGCATTATCCTCAAAAATATTGATCGAAACCTGGTTTAATCGACGGTTTCAGTGTGGTACCACACTACTTCGTGATCCAAACCAGAAAAAACCCAGGATCTGTTCAACAAGTATGTGAAAAACGCTAAACTGTGAGCCTGATGAGGGCAAATCTTAGACCTAACCCAGAGCTAAGATGCGTTATCCTCTAAAATATTTATCCAGACCAGGTTTCATTGGATGTTTTAGTGTGGTACCACTTTACTACGTGATCCAATCCAGAAATAGCCCATGATCTAGCCATGAAGTATGAGAAATATGTGAAAGAATGAGCCTGATGAGAGCAAATCCCAGACCTAACCTAGACCTAACTTGCGTTGTCCTCTAAAATATTGATCGAAACTAGGTTTAATTGACTGTTTCAGTGTTGTACTTCATTACTACGTGATGCAATCCAGAAAAAGCCCAAGATCTAACCATCAAGTATGAGAAATATGCGAAAGAATGAGCCAGATAAGAGCAAATCCCAGACCTAACCTAGACCTAACATGCGTTATCCTCTAAAATATTGAGCGAAACCAGGTTGAATGGACTGTTTCAGTGTGGTACCACACTACTTCGTGATCCGAACCAGAGAAAGCCCAGGATCTGTTCAAGAAGTATGTGAAAAACGCTAAACTGTGAGCCTGATGAGGGCAAATCCTAGACCTAACCCAGACCTAACATGCGTTATCCTCTAAAATATTTACCCAGACCAGGTTTCATTGAATGTTTCAGTGTGGTACCACTTTACTACGTGATCCAATCCAGAAATAGCCCATGATCTAGCCATGAAGTATGAGAAATATGCGAAAGTATGAGCCTGATGAGGGCAAATCCCAGACCTATCCCAGACCTAACTTGCGTTGTCCTCTAAGAGATTGATGGTAACCAGGTTTAATTGACTGTTTCAGTGTTGTACTTCATTACTACGTGATCCAAACCCGAAAAAACCCAGGATCTAGCCATCAAGTATGAGAAATATGCGGAAGAATGAGCCTGATGAGAGCAAATCCCAGACCTAACGTAGACCTAGCATGAATTATTCTCTAAAATATTGATCGAAACCAGGTTTAATTGACTGTTTCAGTGTGGTCCCACATTACTACGTGATCCAAACCAGAAAAAACCCAGAATCCGTTCAACAAGTATGTGAAGAATGCGAAAGTATGAGTCTGATGAGGTCAAATCCCAGGTCTAACCTAGACCTAACATGCATTATCCTCAAAAATATTGATCGAAACCTGGTTTAATCGACTGTTTCAGTGTGGTACCACATTACTATGTGATCCAAACCAGAAAATAACCCAGGATCTGTTCAACGAGTATGTGAAGTGTGCGAAAGAATGAGCCTGATGAGAGCAAATCCCAGACCTAACCTAGACCTTACATGCGTTATCCTCTAAAATATTGAGCGAAACCAGGTTTAATGGACTGTTTCAGTGTGGTACCACACTACTTCGTGATCCAAACCAGAAAAAACCCAGGATCTAGCCATGAAGTATGAGAAATATGCGAAAGAATGTGCCTGATGAGAGCAAATCCCAGACCTATCCTAGACCTTACATGCGTTATCCTCTAAAATATTGAGCGAAACCAGGTTTAATGGACTGTTTCAGTGTGGTCCCACATTACTACGTGATCCAAACCAGAAGTAACCCAGGATCTGTTCTCCATGTATGAAAAATATGCGAAAGAATGAGCCTGATGAGAGCAAATCCCAGACCTAACCTAGACCTGACATGAATTATTCTCTAAAATATTGATCGAAACCAGGTTTAATTGACTGTTTCAGTGTGGTACCACATTACTACGTGATTCAATCCAGAAATAGCCCAGGATCTAGCCATGAAGTATGAGAAATATGCGAAAGTATGAGCCTGATGAGGGCAAATCCTAGACCTAACCCAGACCTAACATGCGTTATTCTGTAAAATTTTTATCAAGACCAGGTTTAATTGAATGTTTCATTGTGGTACCTCATTACTACGTGATGCAATCCAGAAAAAGCCCAGGATCTAGCCATGAAGTATGAGAAATATGCGAAAGTAAGAGCCTGATGAGGGCAAATCCTAGACCTATCCCAGACCTAACTTGCGTTATCCTCTAAAATATTGATCGAAACCAGGTTTAATTGACTGTTTCAGCGTGGTACCACATTACTACGTGTTACAATCCAGAAACAGCCCAGGATTTAGCCATGAAGTATGAGAAATATGCGAAAGTATGAGCCTGATCAGGGCAAATCCTAGACCTAACCCAGACCTAACAGGCGTTATCCTCTAAAATATTTATCAAGATCAGGTTTAATTGAATGTTTCGGTGTGGTACCGCATTACTACGTGATCCAAACCATAAAAAGGCTGGGATCAGGCCAACAAGTAAGCGAAATATGCGAAAGTACGAGCGAGATGAGGGCAAATAGCAGACCTAAACCAGACAAAATCGGCGTTATCCTCTAAAATATTAATCGGACCCAGGTTTAATTGACTGTTTCAGTGTGGTACCACATTACTACGTGATCCAAACCAGAGAAAGGCCAGGATCTGTTCAACAAGTATGTGAAAAACGCTAAACTGTGAGCCTGATGAGAGCAAATCCCAGACCTATCCTAGACCTTACATGCGTTATCCTCAAAAATATTGATCGAAACCTGGTTTAATCGACTGTTTCAGTGTGGTACCACATTACTACGTGATCCAAACCAGAAAAAACCCAGGATCTAGCCATCAAGTACGAGAAATATGCGAAAGAATGTGCCTGATGAGAGCAAATCCCAGACCTATCCTAGACCTTACATGCGTTATCCTCAAAAATATTGATCGAAACCTGGTTTAATCGACTGTTTCAGTGTGGTACCACATTACTACGTGATCCAAACCAGAAAAAACCCAGGATCTAGCCATCAAGTACGAGAAATATGCGAAAGAATGTGCCTGATGAGAGCAAATCCCAGACCTATCCTAGACCTTACATGCGTTATCCTCTAAAATATTGAGCGAAACCAGGTTTAATGGACTGTTTCAGTGTGGTCCCACATTACTACGTGATCCAAACCAGAAGTAACCCAGGATCTGTTCTCCATGTATGAAAAATATGCGAAAGAATGAGCCTGATGAGAGCAAATCCCAGACCTAACCTAGACCTGACATGAATTATTCTGTAAAATTTTTATCAAGACCAGGTTTAATTGAATGTTTCATTGTGGTACCTCATTACTACGTGATGCAATCCAGAAAAAGCCCAGGATCTAGCCATGAAGTATGAGAAATATGCGAAAGTAAGAGCCTGATGAGGGCAAATCCTAGACCTATCCCAGACCTAACTTGCGTTATCCTCTAAAATATTGATCGAAACCAGGTTTAATTGACTGTTTCAGCGTGGTACCACATTACTACGTGTTACAATCCAGAAACAGCCCAGGATTTAGCCATGAAGTATGAGAAATATGCGAAAGTATGAGCCTGATCAGGGCAAATCCTAGACCTAACCCAGACCTAACAGGCGTTATCCTCTAAAATATTTATCAAGATCAGGTTTAATTGAATGTTTCGGTGTGGTACCGCATTACTACGTGATCCAAACCATAAAAAGGCTGGGATCAGGCCAACAAGTAAGCGAAATATGCGAAAGTACGAGCGAGATGAGGGCAAATAGCAGACCTAAACCAGACAAAATCGGCGTTATCCTCTAAAATATTAATCGGACCCAGGTTTAATTGACTGTTTCGGTGTGGTACCACATTTCTACGTGGTCCAAGCCAGAAAAAGGCGAGGATCTGGCCAAAAACTATTCGATACGTGCGAAAGTACGTGCCAGATGAGGACAAATCCCAGACCTAACCGAGACATAACCGGCGTTATCCTCTAAAGTATTAATCGGATCCAGGTTTAATTGACAGTTTCAGTGTGGTACCACTTCACTACGTGGTCCAAGCCAGAAGAAGGCCAGGATGTGGCCAACAAGTATGCGAAAACTGCGAAAGTACGAGGCAGTTGAGGGCAAATACCAGACCTAACCGAAACATAACCGGCGCTATCCTGTAAAATATTAATCGCAACCAGGTTTAATAGACTGTTTCGGTGTGGAACCACATTACTACGGGATCCAAACCAGAAAAAACCCAGAATCTGGCCAACAACTATGAGAAAAACGAGAAAGTATGAGCCAGATGGTTGCAAATACCAGAACTATCCCAGACATACCCAGCGTTATCCACTAAAATATTATTCGCAACCAGGTTTAATTGACTGTTTCGGTGCGGTACCACATTACTACGTGGTCCAAGCCAGAAAAAGGCCAGGATCTGGCCAACAAGTATGCGAAAAATGCGAAAGTACGAGCCAGGTGAGGGCAAATACCATACCTAACCGAGACATTACCGGCTTTATCCTCTAAAATATTAATCGCAACCAGATTTAATTGACTGTTTCAGTGTGGTACCGAGATTACTACGTGATCCAAACCAGAAAGAGGCCAGGATCTGGCCAACAAGTATGCGAAAAACGCGAAAGTACGAGCCAGATGATTGCAAATACCAGAACTCACCCAGACATAACCAGCGCTATCCTCTAAAATACTAATCTGAACCAGGGTTAATTGACTGTTTCAGTGTGGTACCACATTACTACGTGATCCAAACCAGAGAAAGGCCAGGATCTGGCCAACAAGTATGCGAAAAACGCGAAAGTACGAGCCAGATAAGGACAAATCCCAGACCTACCCTAGACATAACCAGCGTTATCCTCTAAAATATAAATCGCAACCAGGTTTAATTGACTGTTTAGGTGTTGTGCCGTATTACTACGTGATCCAAATCAGAAAAAGGCCAGGATCTGGCCACCAAGAATGCGAAAAATGCGAAAGTACGAGCCAGATGATTGCAAATACCAGCACTATCCCAGACATAACCAGCGATATCCTCTAAAATACAAATCGGAACCAGCTTCTATTGACTGGTTCAGTGTGGTACCACACTACTACGTGGTCCAAGCCAGAAAAAGGCAAGGATCTGGCCAACAAGTATGCGAAAAACGCGAAAGTACGAGCCAGATGAGGACAAATCCCAGACCTACCCGAGACATAACCGGCGTTATCCTCTAAAATATTAATCGCAACCAGTTTAATTGACTGTTTCGGTGTGGTACCACATTACTACGTGATCCGAACCAGAAAAAGCCCAGGATCTGGCCATCAAGTATGCGAAAAACGCGAATATATGAGCCATATGATTGCAAATACCAGAACTAACCCTGACATAACCAGCGTTATCCTCTAAAATACGCATCGGAACATGCTTTTAATGACTGTTTCAGTGTGGTACCACATTACAACCTGATCCAAACCAGAAAAAGCCCAGGATCGGGCCAACAAGAATGCGAAAAATGCGAAAGTACGAGCCTGATGAGGGAAACTCCCAGAGCTAACCGAGACGTAACCGGAGTTATCCCCTAAAATATTAATCGCAACCAGGTGTAATTGACTGTTTCGGTGTGGTACCGCATTGCTACGATGATCCAAACCAGAAAGAGGCCAGGATCTGGCCAACAAGTATGCGAAAAATGCGATAGTATGAGCCAGATGATTGCAAATACCTGAACTAACCCAGACATAACCAGCGATATCCTCTAAAATATTAATCGCAACCAGGTTTAATTGACTGTTTCGGTGTGGTACTGCATTACTACGTGATCCAGACCAGAAAAAGGCCAGGATCTTGCCAACAAGTATGCGCAAAATGCGAAAGTACGAGCCAGTTGAGGGCAAATCCCAGACCAAAACGAGACGTAACCGGCGTTATCCCCTAAAATATTAATCGCAACCAGGTTTAATTGACTGTTTCGGTGTGGTACCGCATTACTACGTGATCCAAACCAGAAAAAGGCCAGGATCTGGCCAACAAGTATGCGAAAAATGCGAAAGTATGAGCCAGATGATTGCAAATTCCAGAACTAACCCTGACATAACCAGCGTTATCCTCTAGAATAAGAATCGGAACATGGTTTTAATGACAGTTTCAGTGTTGTAACACATTACTACGTGATCCAAACCAGAAAAATCCCAGGATCGGGCCAACAAGAATGCGAAAAACGCGAAAGTACGAGCCAGATGAGGGAAAATCCCAGACCTAACCGAGACGTAACCGGCGTTATCCCCTAAAATATTAATCGCAACCAGGTTTAATTGACTGTTTCGGTGTGGAACCACATTACTACGGGATCCAAACCAGAAAAAACCCAGGATCTGGCCAACAAGTATGCGAAAAACGCGAAAGTATGAGCCAGATGATTGCAAATACCAGAACTATCCCAGGCATAACCACCGTTATCCTCTAAAATACTAAGCGGAACCAGCTTTTATTGACAGTGTGGTACCACATTACTACGTGATCCAAACCAGAAAAAGCCCAGGATCTGGCCAACAAGTATGCGAAACGTGCGAAAGTACGAGGCAGATGAGGGCAAATCCCAGACCTAACCGTGACATAACCGGCGTTATCCTCTAAAATATTAATCGCAACCAGTTTAATTGACTGTTTCGGTGTGGAACCTCATTACTACGGGATCCAAAACAGAAAAAACCCAGGATCGGGCTAACAAGTATGCGAAAAACGCGAAAGTATGAGCCAGATGATTGCAAATACCAGAACAATCCCAGGCATAACAAGCGTTATCCTCCAAAATACTAAGCGGAACCAGCTTTTATTGACAGTGTGGTACCACATTACTACGTGATCCAAACCAGAAAAAGCCCAGGATCTGGCCAACAAGTATGCGAAAAACGCGAAAGTATGAGCCAGAGGATTGCAAATACCAGAACTAACCCAGACATAACCAGCGTTATCCTCTAAAATACTTATCGGAACCAGCTTCTATTGACTGTTTCAGTGTGGTACCACTTTACTACGTGGTCCAAGCCAGAAGGAGGCCAGGATGTGGCCAACAAGTATGCGAAAAATGCGAAAGTACGAGCCAGATGAGGGCAAATACCAGACCTAACCGAGACATAACCGGCGTTATCCTCTAAAATATTGATCGAAACCAGGTTTAATTGACTGTTTCAGCGTGGTACCACATTACTACGTGTTACAATCCAGAAACAGCCCAGGATTTAGCCATGAAGTATGAGAAATATGCGAAAGTATGAGCCTGATGAGGGCAAATCTTAGACCTAACCCAGACCTAACATGCGTTATCCTCTAAAATATTTATCAAGATCTGGTTTAATTGAATGTTTCGGTGTGGCACCGCATTACTACGTGATCCAAACCATAAAAAGGCTAGGATCAGGCCAACAAGTAAGCGAAATATGCGAAAGTACGAGCGAGATGAGGGCAAATAGCAGACCTAAACCAGACAAAATCGGCGGTATCCTCTAAAACATTAATCGGACCCAGGTTTAATTGACTGTTTCGATGTGGCACCACATTTCTACGTGGTCCAAGCCAGAAAAAGGCGAGGATCTGGCCAAAAACTATTCGAAACGTGCGAAAGTACGTGCCAGATGAGGACAAATCCCAGACCTAACAGAGACATAACCGGCATTATCCTCTAAAGTATTAATCGGATCCAGGTTTAATTGACAGTTTCAGTGTGGTGCCACTTCACTACGTGGTCCGAGCCAGAAGAAGGCCAGTATGTGGCCAACAAGTATGCGAAAACTGCGAAAGTACGAGCCAGTTGAGGGCAAATACCAGACCTAACCGAAACATAACCGGCGCTATCCTGTAAAATATTAATCGCAACCAGGTTTAATAGACTGTTTCGGTGTGGAACCACATTACTACGGGATCCAAACCAGAAAAAACCCAGAATCTGGCCAACAACTATGAGAAAAACGAGAAAGTATGAGCCAGATGGTTGCAAATACCAGAACTATCCCAGACATACCCAGCGTTATCCACTAAAATATTATTCGCAACCAGGTTTAATTGACTGTTTCGGTGTGGTACCACATTACTACGTGGTCCAAGCCAGAAAAAGGCCAGGATCTGGCCAAGAAGTATGCGAAAAATGCGAAAGTACGAGCCAGGTGAGGGCAAATACCATACCTAACCGAGACATTACCGGCTTTATCCTCTAAAATATTAATCGCAACCAGATTTAATTGACTGTTTCAGTGTGGTACCGCATTACTACGCGATCCAAACCAGAAAGAGGCCAGGATCTGGCCAACAAGTATGCGAAAAACGCGAAAGTACGAGCCAGATGATTGCAAATACCAGAACTCACCCAGACATAACCAGCGCTATCCTCTAAAATACTAATCTGAACCAGGGTTAATTGACTGTGTCAGTGTGGTACCACATTACTACGTGATCCAAACCAGAGAAAGGCCAGGATCTGGCCAACAAGTATGCGAAAAACGCGAAAGGACGAGCCAGATAAGGACAAATCCCTGACCTACCCGAGACATAACCAGCGTTATCCCCTAAAATATAAATCGCAACCAGGTTTAATTGACTGTTTCGGTGTTGTGCCGTATTACTACGTGATCCAAATCAGAAAAAGGCCAGGATCTGGCCACCAAGAATGCGAAAAATGCGAAAGTACGAGCCAGATGATTGCAAATACCAGCACTATCCCAGACATAACAAGCGATATCCTCTAAAATACAAATCGGAACCAGCTTCTATTGACTGTTTCAGTGTGGTACCACTTTACTACGTGGTCCAAGCCAGAAGAAGGCCAGGATGTGGCCAACAAGTATGCGAAAAACGCGAAAGGACCAGCCAGATAAGGACAAATCCCAGACCTACCCGAGACATAACCGGCGTTATCCTCTAAAATATTAATCGCAACCAGTTTAATTGACTGTTTCGGTGTGGTACCACATTACTACGTGATCCGAACCAGAAAAAGCCCAGGATCTGGCCATCAAGTATGCGAAAAACGCGAATATATGAGCCATATGATTGCAAATACCAGAACTAACCCTGACATAACCAGCGTTATCCTCTAAAATACGCATCGGATCATGCTTTTAATGACTGTTTCAGTGTGGTACCACATTACAACCTGATCCAAACCAGAAAAAGCCCAGGATCGGGCCAACAAGAATGCGAAAAATGCGAAAGTACGAGCCAGTTGAGGGCAAATCCCAGACCAAAACGAGACGTAACCGGCGTTATCCCCAAAAATATTAATCGCAACCAGGTTTAATTGACTGTTTCGGTGTGGTACCGCATTACTACGTGATTCAAACCAGAAAAAGGCCAGGATCTGGCCAACAAGTATGCGAAAAATGCGAAAGTATGAGCCAGATGATTGCAAATTCCAGAACTAACCCTGACATAACCAGCGTTATCCTCTAGAATACGAATCGGAACATGGTTTTGATGGCTGTTTCAGTGTTGTAACACATTACTACGTGATCCAAGCCAAAAAAAGGCCAGGATCTGGCCAGCAAGTATGCGAAAAACGCGAAAGTACGAGCCAGATGAGGACAAATCCCAGACCTACCCGAGACGTAACCGGCGTTATCCTCTAGAATACGAATCGGAACATGCTTTTAATGACTGTTTCAGTGTTGTAACACATTACTACGTGATCCAAACCAGAAAAATCCCAGGATCGGGCCAACAAGAATGCGAAAAACGCGAAAGTACGAGCCAGATGAGGGAAAATCCCAGACCTAACCGAGACGTAACCGGCGTTATCCCCTAAAATATTAATCGCAACCAGGTTTAATTGACTGTTTCGGTGTGGAACCACATTACTACGGGATCCAAACCAGAAAAAACCCAGGATCTGGCCAACAAATATGCGAAAAACGCGAAAGTATGAGCCAGATGATTGCAAATACCAGAACTATCCCAGGCATAACCAGCGTTATCCTCTAAAATACTAAGCGGAACCAGCTTTTATTGACAGTGTGGTACCACATTACTACGTGATCCAAACCAGAAAAAGCCCAGGATATGGCCAACATGTATGCGAAACGTGCGAAAGTACGAGGCAGATGAGGGCAAATCCCAGACCTAACCGTGACATAACCGGCGTTATCCTCTAAAATATTAATCGCAACCAGTTTAATTGACTGTTTCGGTGTGGAACCTCATTACTACGGAATCGAAAACAGAAAAAACCCAGGATCGGGCTAACAAGTATGCGAAAAACGCGAAAGTATGAGCCAGATGGTTGCAAATACCACAACAATCCCAGGCATAACCAGCGTTATCCTCTAAAATACTAAGCGGAACCAGCTTTTATTGACAGTGTGGTACCACATTACTACGTGATCCAAACCAGAAAAAGCCAAGGATCTGGCCAACAAGTATGCGAAAAACGCGAAAGTACGAGCCAGATGATTGCAAATACCAGAACTCACCCAGACATAACCAGCGCTATCCTCTAAAATACTAATCTGAACCAGGGTTAATTGACTGTTTCGGTGTGGTACCGCATTACTACGTGATCCACAACAGACAAAACCCAGGATCTGGTCAACAAGTATGCGAAAAACGCGAAAGTATGATCCAGAGGATTGCAAATACCAGAACTAACCTAGACATAACCAGCGTTATCCTCTAAAATACTTATCGGAACCAGCTTCTATTGACTGTTTCAGTGTGGTACCACTTTACTACGTGGTCCAAGCCAGAAGAAGGCCAGGATGTGGCCAACAAGTATGCGAAAAATGCGAAAGTACGAGCCAGATGAGGGCAAATACCAGACCTAACCGAGACATAACCGGCGTTATCCTCTAAAATATTATTCGCAACCAGGTTTAATTGACTGTTTCGGTGTGGTACCACATTACTACGTGGTCCAAGCCAGAAGAAGGCCAGGATGTGGCCAACAAGAATGCGAAAAATGCGAATGTACGAGCCTGATGAGGGAAAATCCCAGACCTAACCGAGACGTAACCGGCGTTATCCCCTAAAATATTAATCGCAACCAGGTGTAATTGACTGTTTCGGTGTGGTACCGCATTGCTACGATGATCCAAACCAGAAAGAGGCCAGGATCTGGCCAACAAGTATGCGAAAAATGCGAAAATATGGGCCAGATGATTGCAAATACCAGAACTAACCCAGACATAACCAGCGATATCCTCTAAAATATTAATCACAACCAGGTTTAATTGACTGTTTCGGTGTAGTACTGCATTACTACGTGATCCAGACCAGAAAAAGGCCAGGATCTGGCCAACATGTATGCGCAAAATGCGCAAGTACGAGCCAGTTGAGGGCAAATCCCAGACCAAACCGAGACATAACCGGCGTTATCCTCTAAAATATTAATCGCAACCAGGTTTAATTGACTGTTTCGGTGTGGTACCGCATTACTACGTGATCCAAACCAGAAAAAGGCCAGGATCTGTTCAACAAGTATGTGAAAAACGCGAAAGTATGAGTCTGATGAGGTCAAATCCCAGACCTATCCCAGACTTAACTTGCGTTATCCTCTAAAATATTGATCGAAACCAGGTTTAATCGACTGTTTCAGCGTGGTATCACATTAGTACGTGATACAATCCAGAAACAGCCCAGGATCTAGCCATGAAGTATGAGAAATATGCGAAAGTATGAGCCTGATGAGGGCAAATCCTAGACCTAACCCAATCCTAAAATGCGTTATCCTCTAAAATATTTATCAAGACCAGGTTTAATTGAATGTTTCAGTGTGGTACCACATTAATACGTGAACCAAACCAGAAAAAACCCAGGATCCGTTCAACAAGTATGTTAAAACTGCGACAGTATGACCCTGATGAGGGCAAATCCCAGGCCTAACCTAGACCTAACATGCGTTGTCCTCTAAAATATTGATGGAAACCAGGTTTAATGGACTGTTTCAGTGTGGCACCACTTTACTACGTGATCCAAAGCAGAAAAAACCCTCGATCAGGCCAACATGTATGTTAAAACTGCGAAAGTATGACCCTGATGAGGGCAAATCCCAGGACTAACCTAGACCTAACTTGCGTTATCCTCTAAAATATTGATCGAAACCAGGTTTAATCAACTGTTTCAGCGTGGTACCACATTACTACGTGATCCAATCCAGAAATAGCCCAGGATCTAGCCATGAAGTATGAGAAATATGCGAAAGTATGAGCCAGATGAGGGCAAATCCTAGACCTAACCCAGACCTAACATGCGTTATTCTCTAAAATATTTATCTAGACCAGGTTTAATTGAATGTTTCAGTGTGGTACCACATTACTGCGTGATCAAAACCAGAAAAAACCCAGGATCCGTCCAACAAGTATGTGAAGAATGCGAAAGTATCAGTCTGATCAGTGAAAATCTCAGGCCTTACCTAGACCTAACATGCGTTGTCCTCTAAAATATTGATGGAAACCAGGTTTGAATGACTGTTTCAGTATGGTACTGCATTACTACAAGATGCAATCCAGAAATAGCCCAGGATCTAGCCATCAAGTATGAGAAATATGCGAAAGAATGAGCCTGATGAGAGCAAATCCCAGACCTAACCTAGACCTAACATGCGTTATCCTCTAAGATATTGAGCGAAACCAGGTTTAATGGACTGTTTCAGTGTGGTACCACACTACTTCGTGATCCAAACCAGAGAAAGCCCAGGATCTGTTCAAGAAGTATGTGAAAAACGCTAAACTGTGAGCCTGATGAGAGCAAATCCTAGACCTAACCCAGACCTAACATGCGTTATCCTCTAAAATATTTATCAAGACCAGGTTTAATTGAATGATTCAGTGTGGTACCACATTACTACGTGAACCAAACCAGAAAAAACCCAGGATCCGTTCAACAAGTATGTTAAAACTGCGACAGTATGACCCTGATGAGGGCAAATCCCAGACCTAACCTAGACCTAACATGAATTATTCTCTAAAATATTGATCGAAACCAGGTTTACTTGACTGCTTCAGTGTGGTCCCACATTACTACGTGATCCAAACCAGAAAAAACCCAGGATCCGTTCAGCAAGTATGTGAAGAATGCGAAAGTATGAGTCTGATGAGGGAAAATCCCAGGCCTAACCTAGACCTAACATGCGCTATCCTCTAAAATATTGATCGAAACCAGGTTTAGTCGAATGTTTCAGTGTGGTCCCACATTACTACGTGATCCAAACCAGAAAAAACCCAGAATCCGTTCAACAAGTATGTGAAGAATGCGAAAGTATGAGTCTGATGAGGTCAAATCCCAGGCCTAACCTAGACCTAACATGTGTTATCCTCAAAAATATTGATCGAAACCTGGTTTAATCGACTGTTTCAGTGTGGTACCACATTACTATGTGATCCAAACCAGAAAATAACCCAGGATCTGTTCAACGAGTATGTGAAGTGTGCGAAAGTATGAGTCTGATGAGGTCAAATCCCAGACCATTCCCAGACTTAACTTGCGTTATCCTCTAAAATATTGGTCGAAACCAGGTTTAATCAACTGTTTCAGTGTGGTACCACATTACTACGTGATCCAAACCAGAAAAAACCCAGGATCTAGCCATCAAGTACGAGAAATATGCGAAAGAATGAGCCTGATGAGAGCAAATCCCAGACCTAACCTAGACCTTACATGCGTTATCCTCTAAAATATTGAGCGAAACCAGGTTTAATGGACTGTTTCAGTGTGGTACCACACTACTTCGTGATCCAAACCAGAAAAAACCCAGGATCTGTTCAACAAGTATGTGAAAAACGCTAAACTGTGAGCCTGATGAGAGCAAATCCCAGACCTATCCTAGACCTTACATGCGTTATCCTCTAAAATATTGAGCGAAACCAGGTTTAATGGACTGTTTCAGTGTGGTCCCACATTACTACGTGATCCAAACCAGAAATAACCCAGGATCTGTTCTACATGTATGAATAATATGCGAAAGAATGAGCCTGATGAGAGCAAATCCCAGACCTAACCTAGACCTAACATGAATTATTCTGTAAAATATCGATCGAAACCAGGTTTACTTGACTGCTTCAGTGTGGTCCCTCATTACTACGTGATCCAAACCAGAAAAAACCCAGGATCCGTTCAGCAAGTATGTGAAGAATGCGAAAGTATGAGTCTGATGAGGTCAAATCCCAGGCCTAACCTAGACCTAACATGCGTTATCCTCAAAAATATTGATCGAAACCTGGTTTAATCGACTGTTTCAGTGTGGTACCACATTACTATGTGATCCAAACCAGAAAATAACCCAGGATCTGTTCAACGAGTATGTGAAGTGTGCGAAAGTATGAGTCTGATGAGGTCAAATCCCAGACCATTCCCAGACTTAACTTGCGTTATCCTCTAAAATATTGAACGAAACCAGGTTTAATCGACTGTTTCAGTGTGGTACCACATTACTACGTGATCCAAACCAGAAAAAACCCAGGATCTAGCCATCAAGTACGAGAAATATGCGAAAGAATGAGCCTGATGAGAACAAATCCCAGACCTAACCTAGACCTTACATGCGTTATCCTCTAAAATATTGAGCGAAACCAGGTTTAATGAACTGTTTCAGTGTGGTACCACACTACTTCGTGATCCAAACCAGAAAAAACCCACGATCTGTTCAACAAGTATGTGAAAAACGCTAAGCTGTGAGCCTGATGAGAGCAAATCCCAGACCTAACCTAGACCTTACATGCGTTATCCTCTAAAATATTTATCCAGACCAGGTTTAATGGACTGTTTCAGTGTGGTCCCACATTACTACGTGATCCAAACCTGAAATAACACAGGATCCGTTCAACAAGTATGTGATGAATGCGAAAGTATGAGTCTGATGAGTGAAAATCCCAGGCCTAACCTAGACCTAACATGCGTTATCCTCTAAAATATTGATCGAAACCAGGTTTAATCGACTGTTTCAGTGTGGTACCCCATGACTACGTGATCCAAACCAGAAAAAACCCAGGATCCGTTCAACAAGTATGTGAAAAACGCGAAAGTATGAGCCTGATGAGGGCAAATCCAAGACCTATCCCAGACCTAACTTGCGTTGTCCTCTAAGATATTGATGGAAACCAGGTTTAATTGACTGTTTCCGTGTTGTACTTCATTTCTACGTGATGCAATCCAGAAAAAGCCCAGGATCTAGCCATCAAGTTTGAGAAATATGCGAAAGAATGAGCCTGATGAGGGCAAATCCCAGACCTAACCTAGACCTAACATGAATTATTCTCTAAAATATTGATCGAAACCAGGTTTAATTGACTGTTTCAGTGTGGTCCCACATTAGTACGTGATCCAAACCAGAAAAAACCCAGGATCCGTTCAACAAGTATGTGAAGAATGCGAAAGTATGAGTCTGATGAGTGAAAATCCCAGGCCTAACCTAGACCTAACATGCGTTATCCTCAAAAATATTGATCGAAACCTGGTTTAATCGACTGTTTCAGTGTGGTACCACATTACTATGTGATCCAAACCAGAAAAAACCCAGGATCTGTTCAACAAGTATGTGAAGAACGCTAAACTGTGAGCCTGATGAGGGCAAATCTTAGACCTAACCCAGACCTAAGATGCGTTAACCTCTAAAATATTTATCCAGACCAGGTTTCATTGAATGTTTCAGTGTGGTACCACATTACTACGTGATCCAAACCAGAAAAAACCCAGGATTCGTTCAACAAGTATGTGAAGAATGCGAAAGTATGAGTCTGATGAGTGAAAATCCCAGGCCTAACCTAGACCTAACATGCGTTATCCTCTAAAATATTGATCGAAACCTGGTTTAATCGACTGTTTCAGTGTGGTACCACATTACTATGTGATGCAATCCAGAAAAAGCCCAGGATCTAGCCATCAAGTATGAGAAATATGCGAAAGAATGAGCCTGATGAGAGCAAATCCCAGACCTAACCTAGACCTAACATGCGTTATCCTCTAAAATATTGAGCGAAACCAGGTTTAATCGACAGTTTCAGTGTGGTACCACATTACTACGTGATCCAAACCAGAAAAAACCCAGGATCTAGCCATCAAGTATGAGAAATGTGCGAAAGAATGAGCCTGATGAGAGCAAATCCCAGACCTAACCTAGACCTAACATGCGTTATCCTCTAAAATATTGAGCGAAACCAGGTTTAATGGACTGTTTCAGTGTGGCACCACACTACTACGTGATCCAAACCAGAAAAAACCCAGGATCAGTTCAACAAGTATGTGAAGAATGCGAAAGTATGAGTCTGATGAGTGAAAATCCCAGGCCTAACCTAGACCTAACATGCGTTATCCTCACAAATATTGATCGAAACATGGTTTAATCGACTGTTTCAGTGTGGTACCACATTACTATGTGATCCCAACCAGAAAATAACCCAGGATCTGTTCAACGAGTATGTGAAGTGTGCGAAAGTGTGAGTCTGATGAGTGAAAATCCCAGGCCTAACCTAGACCTAACATGCGTTATCCTCACAAATATTGATCGAAACATGGTTTAATCGACTGTTTCAGTGTGGTACCACATTACTATGTGATCCCAACCAGAAAATAACCCAGGATCTGTTCAACGAGTATGTGAAGTGTGCGAAAGTGTGAGTCTGATGAGGTCAAATCCCAGACCAATCCCAGACTTAACTTGCGTTATCCTCTTAAATATTGATCGAAACCAGGTTTAATCGACTGTTTCAGTGTGGTACCACATTACTACGTGATCCAAACGAGAAAAAACCCAGGATCTAGCCATCAAGTATGAGAAATATGCGGAAGAATGAACCTGATGAGAGCAAATCCCAGACCTAACCTAGACCTTACATGCCTTATCCTCTAAAATATTGAGCGAAACCAGGTTTAATCGACTGTTTCAGTGTGGTACCACATTACTGTGTGATGCAATCCACAAAAAGCCCAGGATCTAGCCATCAAGTATGAGAAATATGCGAAAGAATGAGCCTGATGAGAGCAAATCCCAGACCTAACCTAGACCTAACATGCGTTATCCTCTAAAATATTGAGCGAAACCAGGTTTAATGGACTGTTTCAGTGCGGCACCACACTACTACGTGATCCAAACCAGAAAAAACCCAGGATCAGTTCAACAAGTATGTGAAGAATGCGAAAGTATGAGTCTGACGAGTGTAATTCCCAGGGCTGACCTAGACCTAACATGCGTTATCCTCTAAAATATTGATCGAAACCAGGTTTAATTGACCGTTTCAGTGTGGTACCACATTACTACGTGATCCAAACCAGAAAAAACCCAGGATCCGTTCAACATGTATGTGAAGAATGCGAAAGAATGAGCCTGATGAGAGCAAATCCCAGACCTAACCTAGACCTTACATGCGTTATCCTCTAAAATATTGAGCGAAACCAGGTTTAATGGACTGTTTCAGTGTGGTACCACATTACTTCGTGATCCAAACCAGAAAAAACCCAGGATCTGTTCAACAAGTATGTGAAAAACGCTAAACTGTGAGCCTGATGAGGGCAAATCCTAGACCTAACCCAGACCTAACATGCGTTAGCCTCTAAAATATTTATCAAGACCTGGTTTAATTGAAAGTTTCAGTGTGGTACCACATTACTACGTGATGCAATCCAGAAAAAGCCCAGGATCTAGCCATCAAGTTTGAGAAATATGCGAAAGAATGTACCTGATGAGAGCAAATCCCAGACCTAACCTAGACCTAACATGAATTATTCTCTAAAATATTGATCGAAACCAGGTTTAATTGACTATTTCAGTGTGGTCCCACATTACTACGTGATCCAAACGAGAAAATAACCCAGGATCTGTTCAAGGAGTATGTGAAGTGTTGCGAAAGTATGAGTCTGATGAGGTCAAATCCGAGACCTATCCCAGACCTAACTTGCGTTATCCTCTAAAATATTGATCGAAACCAGGTTTAATCGACTGTTTCAGTGTGGTACCACGTTACTATGTGATCCCAACCAGAAAATAACCCAGGATCTGTTCAACGAGTATGTGAAGTGTGTGAAAGTGTGAGTCAGATGAGGTCAAATCCCAGACCAATCCCAGACTTAACTTGCGTTATCCTCTTAAATATTGATCGAAACCAGGTTTAATCGACTGTTTCAGTGTGGTACCACATTACTACGTGATCCAAACGAGAAAAAACCCAGGATCTAGCCATCAAGTATGAGAAATATGCGGAAGAATGAACCTGATGAGAGCAAATCCCAGGCCTAACCTAGACCTTACATGCGTTATCCTCTAAAATATTGAGCGAAACCAGGTTTAATCGACTGTTTCAGTGTGGTACCACATTACTGTGTGATGCAATCCACAAAAAGCCCAGGATCTAGCCATCAAGTATGAGAAATATGCGAAAGAATGAGCCTGATGAGAGCAAATCTCAGACCTAACCTAGACCTAACATGCGTTATCCTCTAAAATATTGAGCGAAACCAGGTTTAATGGACTGTTTCAGTGTGGTACCACACTACTTCGTGATCCAAACCAGAAAAAACCCAGGATCAGTTCAACAAGTATGTGAAAAACGCTAAACTGTGAGCCTGATGAGGGCTAATCTTAGACCTTACCCAGACCTAAGATGCGTTATCCTCTAAAATATTTATCCAGACCAGGTTTCATTGAATGTTTCAGTGCGGTACCACATTACTACGTGATCCAAACCAGAAAAAACCCAGGATCAGTTCAACAAGTATGTGAAGAATGCGAAAGTATGAGTCTGATGAGTGAGAATCCCAGACCTATCCCAGACCTAACATTCGTTATCCTCAAAAATACTGATTGAAACCAGGTTTAATCGACTGTTTCAGTGTGGTACCACATTACTACGTGATCCAAACCAGAAAAAACCCAGGATCTGTTCAAGGAGTATGTGAAGTGTGCGAAAGTATGAGTCTTATGAGGTCAAATCCTAGACCTATCCCAGACCTAACTTGCGTTATCCTCTAAAATATTGATCGAAACCAGGTTTAATCGACTGTTTCAGTGTGGTACCACATTACTATGTGATCCAAACCAGAAAATAACCCAGGATCTGTTCAAGGAGTATGTGAAGTGTGCGAAAGTATGAGTCTGATGAGGTCAAATCCCCGACCTATCCCAGACCTAACTTGCGTTATCCTCTAAATTATTGATCGAAACCAGGTTTAATCGACTATTTCAGTGCGGTACCACATTACTACGTGATCCAAACCAGAAAAAACCCAGGATCAGTTCAACAAGTATGTGAAGAATGCGAAAGTATGAGTCTGATGAGTGAGAATCCCAGACCTATCCCAGACCTAACATTCGTTATCCTTTAAAATATTGATCGAAACCAGGTTTAATGGACTGTTTCAGTGTGGTACCACATTACTACGTGATCCAAACCAGAAAAAACCCAGGATCAGTTCAACAAGTATGTGAAGAATGCGAAAGTATGAGTCTGATGAGTGTAATTCCCAGGGCTGACCTAGACCTAACATGCGTTATCCTCTAAAATATTGATCGAAACCAGGTTTAATCGCCTGTTTCAGTGTGGTATCACACTACTACGTGACCCAAACCAGAAAAAACCCAGGATCTGTACAACAGGAATGTGAAAAACGCGAAAGTATGAGCCTGATGAGGGCAAATCCCAGACCAATCCCAGACCTAACTTGCGTTATCCTCTAAAATACTGATCGAAACCAGGTTTGAATGACCGTTTCAGTGTGGTACCACATTACTACGTGATCCAAACCAGAAAAAACCCAGGATCCGTTCAACAAGAATGTGAAAAATGCGAAAGTATGAGTCCGATCAGTGAAAATCTCAGGCCTTACCTAGACCTAACTTGCGTTGTCCTCTAAAATATTGATGGAAACCAGGTTTCATTGACTGTTTCAGTGTGGTACCACATTACTACGTGATCCATACGAGCAAAAACCCAGGATCTAGCCATCAAGTATGAGAAATATGCGAAAGAATGAACCTGATGAGAGCAAATCCCAGACCTAACCTAGACCTTACATGCGTTATCCTCTAAAATATTGAGCGAAACCGGGTTTAATCGACTGTTTCAGTGTGGTACCACATTACTATGTGATGCAATCCAGAAAAAGCCCAGGATCAGTTCAACAAGTATGAGAAGAATGCGAAAGTATCAGTCTGATGAGTGAGAATCCCAGACCTATCCCAGACCTAACTTGCGTTATCCTCAAAAATATTGATTGAAACCAGGTTTAATCGACTGTTTCAGTGTGGTACCACACTACTACGTGATCAAAACCAGAAAAAACCCAGGATCCGTTCAACAAGTATGTGAAGAATGCGAAAGTATCAGTCTGATCAGTGAAAATCTCAGGCCTTACCTAGACCTAACATGCGTTGTCCTCTAAAATATTGATGGAAACCAGGTTTGAATGACTGTTTCAGTATGGTACTGCATTACTACAAGATGCAATCCAGAAATAGCCCAGGATCTAGCCATCAAGTATGAGAAGAATGCGAAAGTATGAGTCTGATGAGTGAGAATCCCAGACCTATCCCAGACCTAACATTCGTTATCCTCTAAAGTATTGATCGAAACCAGGTTTAATCGACTGTTTCAGTGTGGTACCACATTACTACGTGATCCAAACCAGAAAAAACCCAGGATCAGTTCAACAAGTATGTGAAGAATGCGAAAGTATGAGTCTGATGGGTGAGAATCCCAGACCTATCCCAGACCTAACATTCGTTATCCTCTAAAATATTGATCGAAACCAGGTTTAATCGACTGTTTCAGTGTGGTACCACATTACTACGTGATCCAAACCAGAAAAAACCCAGGATCAGTTTAACAAGTATGAGAAGAATGCGAAAGTATGAGTCTGATGAGTGAGAATACCAGACCTATCCCAGACCTAACATTCGTTATCCTCTAAAATATTGATCGAAACCAGGTTTAATCGACTGTTTCAGTGTGGTACCACATTACTACGTGATCCAAACCAGAAAAAACCCAGGATCAGTTCAACAAGTATGTGAAGAATGCGAAAGTATGAGTCTGATGAGTGTAATTCCCATGGCTAACCTAGACCTAACATGCGTTGTCCTCTAAAATATTGATGGAAACCAGGTTTCATTGACTGTTTCAGTGTGGTACTACATTACTACGTGATGCAATCCAGAAACAGCCCAGAATCTAGCCATGAAGTATGAGAAATATGCGAAAGAATGAGCCTGATGAGAGCAAATCCCAGACCTAACCTAGACCTAACATGCGTTATCCTCTAAAATATTGAGCGAAACCAGGTTTAATGGACTGTTTCAGTGTGGTACCACACTACTTCGTGATCCAAACCAGGAAAAACCCAGGATCCGTTCAACAAGTATGTGAAGAATGCGAAAGTATGAGTCTGATGAGTGAAAATCCCAGGCCTAACCAAGACCTAACATGCGTTGTCCTCTAAAATATTGTTGGAAACCAGGTTTCATTGACTGTTTCAGTGTGGTACCACATTACTACGTGATCCAAACCAGAAAAAACCCAGGATCCGTTCAACAAGTATGTGAAGAATGCGAAAGTATGAGTCTGATGAGTGAAAATCCCAGGCCTAACCTAGACCTAACATGCGTTATCCTCCAAAATATTGATCGAAACCTGTTTTAATCGACTGTTTCAGTTTGGTACCACATTACTATGTGATCCAAACCAGAAAATAACCCAGGACCTGTTCAACGAGTATGTGAAGTGTGCGTAGGTATGAGTCTGATGAGGGCAAATCCCAGACCTATCCCAGACCTAACTTGCGTTATCCTCTAAAATATTGATCGAAACCAGGTTTAACCGACTGTTCCAGTGTGGATCCACATTACTACGTGATCCAAACCAGAAAATAACCCAGGATCTGTTCAACGAGTATGTGAAGTGTGCGAAAGTATGAGTCTGATGAGGGCAAATCCCAGACCTATCCCAGACCTAACATGCGTTATCCTCTAAAATATTTATCACGACCAGGTTTAATTGATTGTTTCAGTGTGGACCCACATTACTACATGATCCAAACCCGAAAAAACCCAGGATCCGTTCAACAAGTATCAGAAGAATGCGAAAGTATGAGTCTGATGAGTGAAAATCCCAGACCTAACCTACACCTAACATGCGTTTTCCTCTAAAATATTGAGCGAAACCAGGTTTAATGGACTGTTTCAGTGTGGTACCACATTACTACGTGATCCAAATCAGAAAAAACCCAGGATCTGTTCAACAAGTATGTGAAAAACGCGAAACTGTGAGCCTGATGAGGGCAAATCTTAGACCTAACCCAGACCTAAGATGCGTTATCCTCTAAAATATTTATCCAGACCAGGTTTCATTGAGTGTTTCAGTGTGGTACCACTTTACTACGTGATCCACTCCAGAAATAGCCCAGGATCTAGCCACGAAGTATGAGAAATATGCGATAGTAAGAGCCTGATGAGGGCAAATCCTAGATCTATCCCAGACCTAACTTGCGTTATCCTCTAGAATATTGATCGAAACCAGGTTTAACTGACTGTTTCAGCGTGGTAGCACATTACTACGTGATACAATGCAGAAACAGCCCAGGATCTAGCCATGAAGTATGAGAAATATGCGAAAATATGAGCCTGATGAGGGCAAATCCTAGACCTAACCCAGACCTAACATGCGTTATTCTCTAAAATATTTATCAAGACCAGGTTTAATTGAATGTTGCAGTGTGGTGCCACATTACTACGTTAACCAAACCAGGAAAAACCCTGGATCCGTTCAACAAGTATGTTAAAACTGCGACAGTATGACCCTGATGAGGGAAAATCCCAGGCCTAACCTAGACCTAACATGCGTTGTCCTCTAAAATATTGATGGAAACCAGGTTTAATTGACTGTTTCAGTGTTGTACTTCATTACTACGTGATGCAATCCAGAAAAAGCCCAGGATCTGTTCTACATGTATGAAAAATATGCGAAAGAATGAGCCTGATGAGAGCAAATCCCAGACCTAACCTAGACCTAACATGAATTATTCTCTAAAATATTGATCGAAACCAGGTTTAATTGACTGTTTCAGTGTGGTACCACATTACTACGTGATCCAATCCAGAAATAGCCCAGGATCTAGCCATGAAGTATGAGAAATATGCGAAAGCATGAGCCTGATGAGGGCAAATCCTAGACCTTACCCAGACCTAACATGCGTTATTCTGTAAAATATTGATGGAAACCAGGTTTAATTGACTGTTTCAGTGTTGTTCTTCATTACTACGTGATCCAAAACAGAAAAAACCCAGGATCTGTTCTACATGTATGAAAAATATGCGAAAGAATGAGCCTGATGAGAGCAAATCCCAGACCTAACCTAGACCTAACATGAATTATTCTCTAAAATATTGATCGAAACCAGGTTTAACTGACTGTTTCAGTGTGGTACCACATTACTACGTGATCCAATCCAGAAATAGCCCAGGATCTAGCCATGAAGTATGAGAAATATGCGAAAGTATGAGCCTGATGAGGGCAAATCCTAGACCTAACCCTGACCTAACATACGTTATTCTGTAAAATTTTTATCAAGACCAGGTTTAATTGAATGTTTCATTGTGGTACCTCATTACTACGTGATCAAAACCAGAAAAAACCCAGGATCCGTTCAACAAGTATGTGAAGAATGCGAAAGTATGAGTCTGATGAGGTCAAATCCCAGGCCTAACCTAGACCTAGCATGAATTATTCTCTAAAATATTGATCGAAACCAGGTTTAATTGACTGTTTCAGTGTGGTCCCACATTACTACGTGATCCAAACCAGAAAAAACCCAGGATCTGTTCAACAAGTATGTGAAAAACGCTAAACTGTGAGCCTGATGAGGGCAAATCTTAGACCCAACCCAGACCTAAGATGCGTTATCCTCTAAAATATTTACCCAGACCAGGTTTCATTGAATGCTTCAGTGTGGTACCACTTTACTACGTGATCCAATCCAGAAATAGCCCATGATCTAGCCATGAAGTATGAGAAATATGCGAAAGTATGAGCCTGATGAGGGCAAATCCCAGACCTATCCCAGACCTAACTTGCGTTGTCCTCTAAGAGATTGATGGAAACCAGGTTTAATTGACTGTTTCAGTGTTGTACTTCATTACTACGTGATGCAATCCAGAAAAAGCCCAAGATCTAGCCATCAAGTATGAGAAATATGCGAAAGAGTGAGCCTGATGGGAGCAAATCCCTGACCTAACCTAGACCTACAATGAATTATTCTCTAAAATATTGATCAAAACCAGGTTTAATTGACTGTTTCAGTGTGGTACCACATTACTACGTGATCCAATCCAGAAATAGCCCAGGATCTAGCCATGTAGTATGGGAAATATGCGAAAGTATGAGCCTGATGAGGGCAAATCCTAGACCTAACCCAGACCTAACATGCGTTATTCTCTAAAATATTTATCAAGACCAGGTTTAATTGAATGTTTCAGTGTGGTACCACACTACTACGTGATCAAAACCAGAAAAAACCCAGGATCCGTTCAACAAGTATGTGAAAAACGCTAAACTGTGAGCCTGATGAGGGCAAATCCTAGACCTAACCCAGACCTAACATGCGTTATCCTCTAAAATATTTATCAATATCAGGTTTAATTGATTGTTTCAGTGTGGTCCCACATTACTACGTGATCCAAACCAGAAAAAACCCAGGATCCGTTCAGCAAGTATGTGAAGAATGCGAAAGTATGAGTCTGATGAGGGAATATCCCAGGCCTAACCTAGACCTAACATGCGCTATCCTCTAAAATATTGATCGAGACCAGGTTTAGTCGACTGTTTCAGTGTGGTCCCACATTACTACGTGATCCAAACCAGAAAACACCCAGGAGCCGTTCAACAAGTATGTGAAGAATGCGAAAGTATGAGTCTGATGAGGTCAAATCCCAGACCTATCCCAGACTTAACTTGCGTTATCCTCTAAAATATTGATCGAAACCAGGTTTAATCGACTGTTTCAGCGTGGTACCACATTACTACGTGATACAATCCAGAAACAGCCCAGGATCTAGCCATGAAGTATGAGAAATATGCGAAAGTATGAGCCTGATGAGGGCAAATCCTAGACCTAACCCAAACCTAACATGCGTTATCCTCTAAAATATTTATCAAGACCAGGTTTAATTGAATGTTGCAGTGTGGTGCCACATTACTACGTTAACCAAACCAGAAAAAACCCTGGATCCGTTCAACAAGTATGTTAAAACTGCGACAGTATGACCCTGATGAGGGCAAATCCCAGGCCTAACCTAGACCTAACATGCGTTGTCCTCTAAAATATTGATGGAAACCAGGTTTAATTGACTGTTTCAGTGTTGTACTTCATTACTACGTGATGCAATCCAGAAAAAGCCCAGGATCTGTTCTACATGTATGAAAAATATGCGAAAGAATGAGCCTGATGAGAGCAAATACCAGACCTAACCTAGACCTAACATGAATTATTCTCTAAAATATTGATCGAAACCAGGTTTAATTGACTGTTTCAGTGTGGTACCACATTACTACGTGATCCAATCCAGAAATAGCCCAGGATCTAGCCATGAAGTATGAGAAATATGCGAAAGCATGTGCCTGATGAGGGCAAATCCTAGACCTAACCCAGACCTAACATGCGTTATTCTGTAAAATATTGATGGAAACCAGGTTTAATTGACTGTTTCAGTGTTGTACTTCATTACTACGTGATCCAAAACAGAAAAAACCCAGGATCTGTTCTACATGTATGAAAAATATGCGAAAGAATGAGCCTGATGAGAGCAAATCCCAGACCTAACCTAGACCTAACATGAATTATTCTCTAAAATATTGATCGAAACCAGGTTTAATTGACTGTTTCAGCGTGGTACCACATTACTACGTGATACAATCCAGAAACAGCCCAGGATCTAGCCATGAAGTATGAGAAATATGCGAAAGTATGAGCCTGACGAGGGCAAATCCTAGACCTAACCCTGACCTAACATGCGTGATTCTGTAAAATTTTTATCAAGACCAGGTTTAATTGAATGTTTCATTGTGGTACCTCATTACTACGTGATCAAAACTAGAAAAAACCCAGGATCCGTTCAACAAGTATGTGAAGAATGCGAAAGTATGAGTCTGATGAGGTCAAATCCCAGGCCTAATCTAGACCTAGCATGAATTATTCTCTAAAATATTGATCGAAACCAGGTTTAATTGACTGTTTCAGTGTGGTCCCACATTACTACGTGATCCAACCCAGAAAAAACCCAGGATCTGTTCAACAAGTATGTGAAAAACGCTAAACTGTGAGCCTGATGAGGGCAAATCTTAGACCTAACCCAGACCTAAGATGCGTTATCCTCTAAAATATTTACCCAGACCAGGTTTCATTGAATGTTTCAGTGTGGTACCACTTTACTACGCGATCCAATCCAGAAATAGCCCATGATCTAGCCATGAAGTATGAGAAATATGCGAAAGTATGAGCCTGATGAGGGCAAATCCCAGACCTATCCCAGACCTAACTTGCGTTGTCCTCTAAGAGATTGATGGAAACCAGGTTTAATTGACTGTTTCAGTGTTGTACTTCATTACTACGTGATCCAAACCCGACAAAACCCAGGATCTAGCCATCAAGTATGAGAAATATGCGGAAGAATGAGCCTGATGAGAGCAAATCCCAGACCTAACGTAGACCTAGCATGAATTATTCTCTAAAATATTGATCGAAACCAGGTTTAATTGACTGTTTCAGTGTGGTCCCACATTACTACGTGATCCAAACCAGAAAAAACCCAGAATCCGTTCAACAAGTATGTGAAGAATGCGAAAGTATGAGTCTGATGAGGTCAAATCCCAGGTCTAACCTAGACCTAACATGCATTATCCTCAAAAATATTGATCGAAACCTGGTTTAATCGACTGTTTCAGTGTGGTACCACATTACTACGTGATCCAAACCAGAAAAAACCCAGGATTTAGCCATGAAGTATGAGAAATATGCGAAAGTATGAGCCTGATGAGGGCAAATCCTAGACCTAACCCAGACCTAACAGGCGTTATCCTCTAAAATATTTATCAACATCAGGTTTAATTGAATGTTTCGGTGTGGTACCGCATTACTACGTGATCCAAACCATAAAAAGGCTGGGATCAGGCCAACAAGTAAGCGAAATATGCGAAAGTACGAGCCAGATGATTGCAAATACCAGAACTAACCCAGGCATAACCAGCGTTATCCTCTAAAGTATTAATCGGAACCAGGTTTAATTGACTGTTTCAGTGTGGTACCACTTTACTACGTGGTCCAAGCCAGAAGAAGGCCAGGATGTGGCCAACAAGTATGCGAAAAATGCGAAAGTACGAGCCAGATAATGGCAAATACCAGTCCTATCCCAGACATAACCGGCGTTATCCTCTAAAATATTAATCGCAACCAGGATAAATTGACTGTTTCGGTGTGGTACTACATTACTACGTGGTCCAAGCCAGAAAAAGGCAAGGATCTGGCCAACAAGTATGCGAAAAACGCGAAAGTACGAGCCAGATGAGGACAAATCCCAGACCTACCCGAGACATAACCGGCGTTATCCTCTAAAATATTAATCGCAACCAGTTTAATTGACTGTTTCGGTGTGGTACCACATTACTACGTGATCCGAACCAGAAAAAGCCCAGGATCTGGCCATCAAGTATGCGAAAAACGCGAATATATGAGCCATATGATTGTAAATACCAGAACTAACCCTGACATAACCAGCGTTATCCTCTAAAATACGCATCGGAACATGCTTTTAATGACTGTTTCAGTGTGGTACCACATTACAACCTGATCCAAACCAGAAAAAGCCCAGGATCGGGCCAACAAGAATGCGAAAAATGCGAAAGTACGAGCCTGATGAGGGAAACTCCCAGAGCTAACCAAGACGTAACCGGCGTTATCCCCTAAAATATTAATCGCAACCAGGTGTAATTGACTGTTTCGGTGTGGTCCCACATTACTACGTGATCCAACCCAGAAAAAACCCAGGATCTGTTCAACAAGTATGTGAAAAACGCTAAACTGTGAGCCTGATGAGGGCAAATCTTAGACCTAACCCAGACCTAAGATGCGTTATCCTCTAAAATATTTACCCAGACCAGGTTTCATTGAATGTTTCAGTGTGGTACCACTTTACTACGTGATCCAATCCAGAAATAGCCCATGATCTAGCCATGAAGTATGAGAAATATGCGAAAGTATGAGCCTGATGAGGGCAAATCCCAGACCTATCCCAGACCTAACTTGCGTTGTCCCCTAAGAGATTGATGGAAACCAGGTTTAATTGACTGTTTCAGTGTTGTACTTCATTACTACGTGATCCAAACCCGAAAAAACCCAGGATCTAGCCATCAAGTATGAGAAATATGCGGAAGAATGAGCCTGATGAGAGCAAATCCCAGACCTAACGTAGACCTAGCATGAATTATTCTCTAAAATATTGATCGAAACCAGGTTTAATTGACTGTTTCAGTGTGGTCCCACATTACTACGTGATCCAAACCAGAAAAAACCCAGAATCCGTTCAACAAGTATGTGAAGAATGCGAAAGTATGAGTCTGATGAGGTCAAATCCCAGGTCTAACCTAGACCTAACATGCATTATCCTCAAAAATATTGATCGAAACCTGGTTTAATCGACTGTTTCAGTGTGGTACCACATGACTATGTGATCCAGACCAGAAAATAACCCAGGATCTGTTCAACGAGTATGTGAAGTTTGCGAAAGAATGAGCCTGATGAGAGCAAATCCCAGACCTAACCTAGACCTTACATGCGTTATCCTCTAAAATATTGAGCGAAACCAGGTTTAATGGACTGTTTCAGTGTGGTACCACACTACTTCGTGATCCAAACCAGAAAAAACCCAGGATCTGTTCAACAAGTATGTGAAAAACGCTAAACTGTGAGCCTGATGAGGGCAAATCTTAGACCTAACCCAGACCTAAGATGCGTTATCCTCTAAAATATTTATCCAGCCCAGGTTTCATTGGATGTTTCAGTGTGGTACCACTTTACTGCGTGATCCAATCCAGAAATAGCCCATGATCTAGCCATGAAGTATGAGAAATATGCGAAAGAATGAGCCTGATGAGAGCAAATCCCAGACCTAACCTAGATCTTACATGCGTTATCCTCTAAAATATTGAGCGAAACCAGGTTTAATGGACTGTTTCAGTGTGGTACCACACTACTAAGTGATCCAAACCAGAAAAAACCCAGGATCTGTTCAACAAGTATGTGAAAAACGCTAAACTGTGAGCCTGATGAGAGCAAATGCCAGACCTATCCTAGACCTTACGTGCGTTATCCTCAAAAATATTGATCGAAACCTGGTTTAATCGACTGTTTCAGTGTGGTACCACATTACTACGTGATCCAAACCAGAAAAAACCCAGGATCTAGCCATCAAGTACGAGAAATATGCGAAAGAATGTGCCTGATGAGAGCAAATCCCAGACCTATCCTAGACCTTACATGCGTTGTCCTCTAAAATATTGAGCGAAACCAGTTTTAATGGACTGTTTCAGTGTGGTCCCACATTACTACGTGATCCAAACCAGAAGTAACCCAGGATCTGTTCTACATGTATGAAAAATATGCGAAAGAATGAGCCTGATGAGAGCAAATCCCAGACCTAACCTAGACCTAACATGAATTATTCTCTAAAATATTGATCGAAACCAGGTTTAATTGACTGTTTCAGTGTGGTCCCACATTACTACGTGATCCAACCCAGAAAAAACCCAGGATCTGTTCAACAAGTATGAGAAATATGCGGAAGAATGAGCCTGATGAGAGCAAATCCCAGACCTAACGTAGACCTAGCATGCATTATCCTGAAAAATATTGATGGAAACCAGGTTTCATTGACTGTTTCAGTGTGGTACTACATTACTACGTGATGCAATCCAGAAAAAGCCCAGGATCTAGCCATGAAGTATGAGAAATATGCGAAAGTAAGAGCCTGATGAGGGCAAATCCTAGACCTATCCCAGACCTAACTTGCGTTATCCTCTAAAATATTGATCGAAACCAGGTTTAATTGACTGTTTCAGCGTGGTACCACATTACTACGTGTTACAATCCAGAAACAGCCCAGGATTTAGCCATGAAGTATGAGAAATATGCGAAAGTATGAGCCTGATGAGGGCAAATCCTAGACCTAACCCAGACCTAACAGGCGTTATCCTCTAAAATATTTATCAAGATCAGGTTTAATTGAATGTTTCGGTGTGGTACCGCATTACTACGTGATCCAAACCATAAAAAGGCTGGGATCAGGCCAACAAGTAAGCGAAATATGCGAAAGTACGAGCGAGATGAGGGCAAATAGCAGACCTAAACCAGACAAAATCGGCGTTATCCTCTAAAATATTAATCGGACCCAGGTTTAATTGACTGTTTCGGTGTGGTACCACATTTCTACGTGGTCCAAGCCAGAAAAAGGCGAGGATCTGGCCAAAAACTATTCGAAACGTGCGAAAGTACGTGCCAGATGAGGACAAATCCCAGACCTAACCGAAACATAACCGGCGCTATCCTGTAAAATATTAATCGCAACCAGGTTTAATAGACTGTTTCGGTGTGGAACCACATTACTACGGGATCCAAACCAGAAAAAACCCAGAATCTGGCCAACAACTATGAGAAAAACGAGAAAGTATGAGCCAGATGGTTGCAAATACCAGAACTATCCCAGACATACCCAGCGTTATCCACTAAAATATTATTCGCAACCAGGTTTAATTGACTGTTTCGGTGTGGTACCAGATTACTACGTGGTCCAAGCCAGAAAAAGGCCAGGATCTGGCCAACAAGTATGCGAAAAATGCGAAAGTACGAGCCAGGTGAGGGCAAATACCATACCTAACCGAGACATTACCGGAATTATCCTCTAAAATATTAATCGCAACCAGATTTAATTGACTGTTTCAGTGTGGTACCGCATTACTACGTGATCCAAACCAGAAAGAGGCCAGGATCTGGCCAACAAGTATGCGAAAAACGCGAAAGTACGAGCCAGATGATTGCAAATACCAGAACTAACCCAGGCATAACCAGCGTTATCCTCTAAAGTATTAATCGGAACCAGGTTTAATTGACTGTTTCAGTGTGGTACCACTTTACTACGTGGTCCAAGCCAGAAGAAGGCCAGGATGTGGCCAACAAGTATGCGAAAAATGCGAAAGTACGAGCCAGATAATGGCAAATACCAGTCCTATCCCAGACATAACCGGCGTTATCCTCTAAAATATTAATCGCAACCAGGATAAATTGACTGTTTCGGTGTGGTACTACATTACTACGTGGTCCAAGCCAGAAAAAGGCAAGGATCTGGCCAACAAGTATGCGAAAAACGCGAAAGTACGAGCCAGATGAGGACAAATCCCAGACCTACCCGAGACATAACCGGCGTTATCCTCTAAAATATTAATCGCAACCAGTTTAATTGACTGTTTCGGTGTGGTACCACATTACTACGTGATCCGAACCAGAAAAAGCCCAGGATCTGGCCATCAAGTATGCGAAAAACGCGAATATATGAGCCATATGATTGTAAATACCAGAACTAACCCTGACATAACCAGCGTTATCCTCTAAAATACGCATCGGAACATGCTTTTAATGACTGTTTCAGTGTGGTACCACATTACAACCTGATCCAAACCAGAAAAAGCCCAGGATCGGGCCAACAAGAATGCGAAAAATGCGAAAGTACGAGCCTGATGAGGGAAACTCCCAGAGCTAACCAAGACGTAACCGGCGTTATCCCCTAAAATATTAATCGCAACCAGGTGTAATTGACTGTTTCGGTGTGGTACCGCATTGCTACGATGATCCAAACCAGAAAGAGGCCAGGATCTGGCCAACAAGTATGCGAAAAATGCGAAAGTATGAGCCAGATGATTGCAAATACCTGAACTAACCCAGACATAACCAGCGATATCCTCTAAAATATTAATCGCAACCAGGTTTAATTGACTGTTTCGGTGTGGTACTGCATTACTACGTGATCCAAACCATAAAAAGGCCAGGATCGGGCCAACAAGAATGCGAAAAACGCGAAAGTACGAGCCAGATAAGGACAAATCCCAGACCTACCCGCGACATAACCGGCGTTATCCTCTAAGATATTGATCGAAACCAGGTTTAATCGTCTGTTTCAGTGTGGTACCACATTACTACGTGTTCCAAATCAGAAAATACCCAGGATCCGTTCAACGAGTATGTGAAGAAGGCGAAAGTATGAGTCTGATAAGTGAAAATCTCAAGCCTTACCTAGACCTAACTTGCGTTGTCCTCTAAAATATTGATGGAAATCAGGTTTCATTGACTGTTTCAGTGTGGTACTACATTACTACGTGATGCAATCCAGAAAAAGCCCATGATCTAGCCATCAAGTATGAGAAATATGCGAAAGAATGAGCCTAATGAGAGCAAATCCCAGACCTAACCTAGACCTAACATGCGTTATGCTCTAAAATATTGAGCGAAACCAGGTTTAATGGACTGTTTCAGTGTGGTACCACACTACTTCGTGATCCAAACCAGCAAAAACCCAGGATCTGTTCAACAAGTATGTGAAAAACTCGAAACTGTGAGCCTGATGAGGGCGAATCCCAGACCTATGCCAGACCTAACTTGCGTTGTCCTCTAAAATATTTATCAAGACCAGGTTTAATTGAATGTTTCAGTGTGGTACCACATTACTACGTGATCAAAACCAGAAAAAACCCAAGATCCGTTCAACAAGTATGTGAAGAATGCGAAAGTATGAGTCTGATCAGTGAAAATCTCAGGCCTTACCTAGACCTAACTTGCGTTGTCCTCTAAAATATTGATCGAAACTAGGTTTAATTGACTGTTTCAGTGTTGTACTTCATTACTACGTGATGCAATCCAGAAAAAGCCCAGGATCTAGCCATCAAGTATGAGAAATATGCGAAAGAATGAGCCTGATGAGAGCAAATCCCAGACCTAACCTAGACCTAACATGCGTTATCCTCTAAAATATTGAGCGAAACCAGGTTTAATGGACTGTTTCAGTGTGGTACCACACTACTTCGTGATCCAAACCAGAGAAAGCCCAGGATCTGTTCAAGAAGTATGTGAAAAACGCTATACTGTGAGCCTGATGAGGGCAAATCCTAGACCTAACCCAGACCTAACATGCGTTGTCCTCTAAAATATTGATGGAAACCAGGTTTCAATGACTGTTTCAGTGTGGTACTACATTACTACGTGATGCAATCCAGAAATAGCCCAGGATCTAGCCATCAAGTATGAGAAATATGCGAAAGAATGAGCCTGATGAGAGCAAATCCCAGACCTAACCTAGACCTAACATGCGTTATCCTCTAAAATATTGAGCGAAACCAGGTTTAATGGACTGTTTCAGTGTGGTACCACACTACTTCGTGATCCAAACCAGAGAAAGCCCAGGATCTGTTCAGGAAGTATGTGAAAAACGCTATACTGTGAGCCTGATGAGGGCAAATCCTAGACCTAACCCAGACCTAACATGCGTTATCCTCTAAAATATTTATCAAGATCAGGTTTAATTGATTGTTTCAGTGTGGTCCCACATTACTACGTGATCCAAACCAGAAAAAACCCAGTATCTGTTCAACATGTATGAGAAATATGCGAAAGGATGAGCCTGATGTAAGCAAATCCCAGACCTAACCTAGACCTAACATGAATTATTCTCTAAAATATTGATCGAAACCAGGTTTACTTGACTGCTTCAGTGTGGTCCCACATTACTACGTGATCCAAACCAGAAAAAACCCAGGATCCGTTCAGCAAGTATGTGAAGAATGCGAAAGTATGAGTCTGATGAGGGAAAATCCCAGGCCTAACCTAGACCTAACATGCGCTATCCTCTAAAATATTGATCGAAACCAGGTTTAGTCGACTGTTTCAGAGTGGTCCCACATTACTACGTGATCCAAACCAGAAAAAACCCAGGAGCCGTTCAACAAGTATGTGAAGAATGCGAAAGTATGAGTCTGATGAGGTCAAATCCCAGACCTATCCCAGACTTAGCTTGCGTTATCCTCTAAAATATTGATCGAAACCAGGTTTAATCGACTGTTTCAGCGTGGTACCACATTACTACGTGATACAATCCAGAAACAGCCCAGGATCTAGCCATGAAGTATGAGAAATATGCGAAAGTATGAGCCTGATGAGGGCAAATCCTAGACCTAACCCAAACCTAACATGCGTTATCCTCTAAAATATTTATCAAGACCAGGTTTAATTGAATGTTGCAGTGTGGTGCCACATTACTACGTTAACCAAACCAGAAAAAACCCTGGATCCGTTCAACAAGTATGTTAAAACTGCGACAGTATGACCCTGATGAGGGCAAATCCCAGGCCTAACCTAGACCTAACATGCGTTGTCCTCTAAAATATTGATGGAAACCAGGTTTAATTGACTGTTTCAGTGTTGTACTTCATTACTACGTGATGCAATCCAGAAAAAGCCCAGGATCTGTTCTACATGTACGAAAAATATGCGAAAGAATGTGCCTGATGAGAGCAAATCCCAGACCTAACCTAGACCTAACATGAATTATTCTCTAAAATATTGATCGAAACCAGGTTTAATTGACCGTTTCTGTGTGGTACCACATTACTACGTGATCCAATCCAGAAATAGCCCAGGATCTAGCCATGAAGTATGAGAAATATGCGAAAGCATGAGCCTGATGAGGGCAAGTCCTAGACCTAACCCAGACCTAACATGCGTTATTCTGTAAAATATTGATGGAAACCAGGTTTAATTGACTGTTTCATTGTGGTACCTCATTACTACGTGATCAAAACCAGGAAAAACCCAGGATCCGTTCAACAAGTATGTGAAGAATGCGAAAGTATGAGTCTGATGAGGTCAAATCCCAGGCCTAACCTAGACCTAGCATGAATTATTCTCTAAAATATTGATCGAAACCAGGTTTAATTGACTGTTTCATTGTGGTCCCACATTACTACGTGATCCAAACCAGAAAAAACCCAGGATCTGTTCAACAAGTATGTGAAAAACGCTAAACTGTGAGCCTGATGAGGGCAAATCTTAGACCTAACCCAGACCTAAGATGCGTTATCCTCTAAAATATTTACCCAGACCAGGTTTCATTGAATGTTTCAGTGTGGTACCACTTTACTACGTGATCCAATCCAGAAATAGCCCATGATCTAGCCATGAAGTATGAGAAATATGCGAAAGTATGAGCCTGATGAGGGCCAATCCCAGACCTAACTTGCGTTGTCCTCTAAGAGATTGATGGAAACCAGGTTTAATTCACTGTTTCAGTGTTGTACTTCATTACTACGTGATCCAAACCCGAAAAAACCCAGGATCTAGCCATCAAGTATGAGAAATATGCGGAAGAATGAGCCTGATGAGAGCAAATCCCAGACCTAACCTAGACCTAGCATGAATTATTCTCTAAAATATTGATCGAAACCAGGTTTAATTGACTGTTTCAGTGTGGTCCCACACTACTACGTGATCCAAACCAGAAAAAACCTAGAATCCGTTCAACAAGTATGTGAAGAATGCGAAAGTATGAGTCTGATGAGGTCAAATCCCATGTCTAACCTAGACCTAACATGCATTATCCTCAAAAATATTGATCGAAACCTGGTTTAATCGACGGTTTCAGTGTGGTACCACACTACTTCGTGATCCAAGCCAGAAAAAACCCAGGATCTGTTCAACAAGTATGTGAAAAACGCTAAACTGTGAGCCTGATGAGGGCAAATCTTAGACCTAACCCAGAGCTAAGATGCGTTATCCTCTAAAATATTTAAACAGACCAGGTTTCATTGGATGTTTCAGTGTGGTACCACTTTACTACGTGATCCAATCCAGAAATAGCCCATGATCAAGCCATGAAGTATGAGAAATATGTGAAAGAATGAGCCTGATGAGAGCAAATCCCAGACCTAACCTAGACCTAACTTGCGTTGTCCTCTAAAATATTGATCGAAACTAGGTTTAATTGACTGTTTCAGTGTTGTACTTCATTACTACGTGATGCAATCCAGAGAAAGCCCAAGATCTAGCCATCAAGTATGAGAAATATGCGAAAGAGTGAGCCTGATGGGAGCAAATCCCTGACCTAACCTAGACCTACAATGAATTATTCTGTAAAATATTGATCAAAACCAGGTTTAATTGACTGTTTCAGTGTGGTACCACATTACTACGTGATCCAATCCAGAAATAGCCCAGGATCTAGCCATGAAGTATGGGAAATATGCGAAAGTATGAGCCTGATGAGGGCAAATCCTAGACCTAACCCAGACCTAACATGCGTTATTCTCTAAAATATTTATCAAGACCAGGTTTAATTGAATGTTTCAGTGTGGTACCACACTACTACGTGATCAAAACCAGAAAAAACCCAGGATCCGTTCAACAAGTATGTGAAGAATGCGAAAGTATGAGTCTGATCAGTGAAAATCTCAGGCCTTACCTAGACCTAACATGCGTTGTCCTCTAAAATATTGATGGAAACCAGGTTTAATTGACTGTTTCAGTGTTGTACTTCATTACTACGTGATGCAATCCAGAAAAAGCCCAGGATCTGTTCTACATGTATGAAAAATATGCGAAAGAATGAGCCTGATGAGAGCAAATCCCAGACCTAACCTAGACCTAACATGAATTATTCTCTAAAATATTGATCGAAACCAGGTTTAATTGACTGTTTCAGTGTGGTACCACATTACTACGTGATCCAATCCGGAAATAGCCCAGGATCTAGCCATGAAGTATGAGAAATATGCGAAAGCATGAGCCTGATGAGGGCAAATCCTAGACCTAACCCAGACCTAACATGCGTTATTCTGTAAAATATTGATGGAAACCAGGTTTAATTGACTGTTTCAGTGTTGTACTTCATTACTACGTGATCCAAAACAGAAAAAACCCAGGATCTGTTCTACATGTATGAAAAATATGCGAAAGAATGAGCCTGATGAGAGCAAATCCCAGACCTAACCTAGACCTAACATGAATTATTCTCTAAAATATTGATCGAAACCAGGTTTAATTGACTGTTTCAGTGTGGTACCACATTACTACGTGATCCAATCCAGAAATAGCCCAGGATCTAGCCATGAAGTATGAGAAATATGCGAAAGTATGAGCCTGATGAGGGCAAATCCTAGACCTAACCCTGACCTAACATGCGTGATTCTGTAAAATTTTTATCAAGACCAGGTTTAATTGAATGTTTCATTGTGGTATCTCATTACTACGTGATCAAAACCAGAAAAAACCCAGGATCCCTTCAGCAAGTATGTGAAGAATGCGAAAGTATGAGTCTGATGAGGTCAAATCCCAGGCCTAACCTAGACCTAGCATGAATTATTCTCTAAAATATTGATCGAAACCAGGTTTAATTGACTGTTTCAGTGTGGTCCCACATTACTACGTGATCCAACCCAGAAAAAACCCAGGATCTGTTCAACAAGTACGTGAAAAACGCTAAACTGTGAGCCTGATGAGGGCAAATCTTAGACCTAACCCAGACCTAAGATGCGTTATCCTCTAAAATATTTACCCAGACCAGGTTTCATTGAATGTTTCAGTGTGGTACCACTTTACTACGTGATCCAATCCAGAAATAGCCCATGATCTAGCCATGAAGTATGAGAAATATGCGAAAGTATGAGCCTGATGAGGGCAAATCCCAGACCTATCCCAGACCTAACTTGCGTTGTCCTCTAAGAGATTGATGGTAACCAGGTTTAATTGACTGTTTCAGTGTTGTACTTCATTACTACGTGATCCAAACCCGAAAAAACCCAGGATCTAGCCATCAAGTATGAGAAATATGCGGAAGAATGAGCCTGATGAGAGCAAATCCCAGACCTAACGTAGACCTAGCATGAATTATTCTCTAAAATATTGATCGAAACCAGGTTTAATTGACTGTTTCAGTGTGGTCCCACATTACTACGTGATCCAAACCAGAAAAAACCCAGAATCCGTTCAACAAGTATGTGAAGAATGCGAAAGTATGAGTCTGATGAGGTCAAATCCCAGGTCTAACCTAGACCTAACATGCATTATCCCCAAAAATATTGATCGAAACCTGGTTTAATCGACTGTTTCAGTGTGGTACCACATTACTATGTGATCCAAACTAGAAAATAACCCAGGATCTGTTCAACGAGTATGTGAAGTGTGCGAAAGAATGAGCCTGATGAGAGCAAATCCCAGACCTAACCTAGACCTTACATGCGTTATCCTCTAAAATATTGAGCGAAACCAGGTTTAATGGACTGTTTCAGTGTGGTACCACACTACTTCGTGATCCAAACCAGAAAAAACCCAGGATCTGTTCAACAAGTATGTGAAAAACGCTAAACTGTGAGCCTGATGAGGGCAAATCTTAGACCTAACCCAGACCTAAGATGCGTTATCCTCTAAAATATTTATCCAGACCAGGTTTCATTGCATGTTTCAGTGTGGTACCACTTTACTGCGTGATCCAATCCAGAAATAGCCCATGATCTAGCCATGAAGTATGAGAAATATGCGAAAGAATGAGCCTGATGAGAGCAAATCCCAGACCTAACGTAGACCTTACATGCGTTATCCTCTAAAATATTGAGCGAAACCAGGTTTAATGGACTGTTTCAGTGTGGTACCACACTACTTCGCGATCCAAACCAGAAAAAACCCAGGATCTGTTCAACAAGTATGTGAAAAACGCTAAACTGTGAGCCTGATGAGAGCAAATCCCAGACCTATCCTAGACCTTACATGCGTTATCCTCAAAAATATTGATCGAAACCTGGTTTAATCGACTGTTTCAGTGTGGTACCACATTACTACGTGATCCAAACCAGAAAAAACCCAGGATCTAGCCATCAAGTACGAGAAATATGCGAAAGAATGTGCCTGATGAGAGCAAATCCCAGACCTATCCTAGACCTTACATGCGTTATCCTCTAAAATATTGAGCGAAACCAGGTTTAATGGACTGTTTCAGTGTGGTCCCACATTACTACGTGATCCAAACCAGAAGTAACCCAGGATCTGTTCTACATGTATGAAACATATGCGAATGAATGAGCCTGATGAGAGCAAATCCCAGACCTAACCTAGACCTAACATGAATTATTCTCTAAAATATTTATCAAGATCAGGTTTAATTGAATGTTTCGGTGTGGTACCGCATTACTACGTGATCCAAACCATAAAAAGGCTGGGATCAGGCCAACAAGTAAGCGAAATATGCGAAAGTACGAGCGAGATGAGGGCAAATAGCAGACCTAAACCAGACAAAATCGGCGTTATCCTCTAAAATATTAATCGGACCCAGGTTTAATTGACTGTTTCGGTGTGGTACCACATTTCTACGTGGTCCAAGCCAGAAAAAGGCGAGGATCTGGCCAAAAACTATTCGAAACGTGCGAAAGTACGTGCCAGATGAGGACAAATCCCAGACCTAACCGAGACATAACCGGCGTTATCCTCTAAAGTATTAATCGGATCCAGGTTTAATTGACAGTTTCAGTGTGGTACCACTTCACTACGTGGTCCAAGCCAGAAGAAGGCCAGGATGTGGCCAACAAGTATGCGAAAACTGCGAAAGTACGAGCCAGTTGAGGGCAAATACCAGACCTAACCGAAACATAACCGGCGCTATCCTGTAAAATATTAATCGCAACCAGGTTTAATAGACTGTTTCGGTGTGGAACCACATTACTACATGATCCAAACCAGAGAAAGGCCAGGATCTGGCCAACAAGTATGCGAAAAACGCGAAAGTACGAGCCAGATAAGGACAAATCTCAGACCTACCCGAGACATAACCAGCGTTATCCTCTAAAATATAAATCGCAACCAGGTTTAATTGACTGTTTCGGTGTTGTGCCGTATTACTACGTGATCCAAATCAGAAAAAGGCCAGGATCTGGCCACCAAGAATGCGAAAAATGCGAAAGTACGAGCCAGATGATTGCAAATACCAGCACTATCCCAGACATAACCAGCGATAACCTCTAAAATACAAATCGGAACCAGCTTCTATTGACTGGATCAGTGTGGTACCACACTACTACGTTATCGAAACCAGAAAAAGGCCAGGATCGGGCCAACAAGTATGCGACAAACGCGAAAGTATGAGGCAGATGATTGCAAATACCAGAACTAACCCAGGCATAACCGGCGTTATCCTCTAAAATATTAATCGCAACCAGGATAAATTGACTGTTTCGGTGTGGTACCACATTACTACGTGGTCCAAGCCAGAAAAAGGCAAGGATCTGGCCAACAAGTATGCGAAGAACGCGAAAGTACGAGCCAGATGAGGACAAATCCCAGACCTACCCGAGACATAACCGGCGTTATCCTCTAAAATATTAATCGCAACCAGTTTAATTGACTGTTTCGGTGTGGTACCACATTACTACGTGATCCGAACCAGAAAAAGCCCAGGATCTGGCCATCAAGTATGCGAAAAACGCGAATATATGAGCCATATGATTGCAAATACCAGAACTAACCCTGACATAACCAGCGTTATCCTCTAAAATACGCATCGGAACATGCTTTTAATGACTGTTTCAGTGTGGTACCACATTACAACCTGATCCAAACCAGAAAAAGCCCAGGATCGGGCCAACAAGAATGCGAAAAATGCGAAAGTACGAGCCTGATGAGGGAAACTCCCAGAGCTAACCGAGACGTAACCGGAGTTATCCCCTAAAATATTAATCGCAACCAGGTTTAATTGACTGTTTCGGTGTGGAACCTCATTACTACGTGATCGAAACCAGAAAAAGGCCAGGATCGGGCCAACAAGTATGCGACAAACGCGAAAGTATGGGGCAGATGATTGCAAATACCAGAACTAACCCAGGCATAACCGGCGTTATCCTCTAAAATATTAATCGCAACCAGGATAAATTGACTGTTTCGGTGTGGTACCGCATTGCTACGATGATCCAAACCAGAAAGAGGCCAGGATCTGGCCAACAAGTATGCGAAAAATGCGAAAGTATGAGCCAGATGATTGCAAATACCTGAACTAACCCAGACATAACCAGCGATATCCTCTAAAATATTAATCGCAACCAGGTTTAATTGACTGTTTCGGTGTGGTACTGCATTACTACGTGATCCAGACCAGAAAAAGGCCAGGATCTTGCCAACAAGTATGCGCAAAATGCGAAAGTACGAGCCAGATGAGGGAAAATCCCAGACCAAAACGAGACGTAACCGGCGTTATCCCCTAAAATATTAATCGCAACCAGGTTTAATTGACTGTTTCGGTGTGGTACTGCATTACTACGTGATCCAGACCAGAAAAAGGCCAGGATCTGGCCAACAAGTATGCGAAAAACGCGAAAGTATAAGCCAGATGATTGCAAATACCAGAACTAACCCAGGCATAACCAGCGTTATCCTCTAAAATACTAAGCGGTACCAGCTTCTATTGACTGTTTCAGTGTGGTACCACATTACTACGTGATCCAAGCCAAAAAAAGGCCAGGATCTGGCCAACAAGTATGCGAAAAACGCGAAAGTACGAGCCAGATGATTGCAAATACCAGAACTCACCCAGACATAACCAGCGCTATCCTCTAAAATACTAATCTGGACCAGGGTTAATTGACTGTTTCAGTGTGGTACCACATTACTACGTGATCCAAACCAGAAAAATCCCAGGATCGGGCCAACAAGAACGCGAAAAACGCGAAAGTACGAGCCAGATAAGGACAAATCCCAGACCTACCCGAGACATAACCGGCGTTATCCTCTAAAATATTAATCGCAACCAGGTTTAATTGACTGTTTCGGTGTGGAACCTCATTACTACGGGATCTACAACAGAAAAAACCCAGGATCTGGTCAACAAGTATGCGAAAAACGCGAAAGTATGAGCCAGAGGATTGCAAATACCAGAACTAACCCAGACATAACCAGCGTTGTCCTCTAAAATACTTATCGGAACCAGCTTCTATTGACTGTTTCAGTGTGGTACCACATTACTACGGGATCCAAAACAGAAAAAACCCAGGATCTGGCCAACAATTATGCGACAAACGCGAAAGTATGAGGCAGATGATTGCAAATACCGGAACTAACCCAGGCGTAACCAGCGTTATCCTCTAAAGTATTAATCGCAACCAGGTTAAATTGACTGTTTCGTTGTGGAACCACATTACTGCGGGATCCAACCCAGAAAAAACCCAGGGTCTGGCCAACAAGTATGCGAAAAATGCGAAAGTACGATCCAGATGAGGGCAAATCTCAGACCTAACCGAGACATAACCGGCGTTATCCTCTAAAATATTATTCGCAACCAGGTTTAATTGACTGTTTCGGTGTGGTACCACATTACTACGTGGTCCAAGCCAGAAAAAGGCAAGGATCTGGCCAACAAGTATGCGAAAAACGCGAAAGTACGAGCCAGGTGAGGACAAATCCCAGACCTACCCGAGACATAACCGGCGTTATCCTCTAAAATATTAATCGCAACCAGCTTCTATTGACTGTTTCAGTGTGGTACCACATTACTACGTGATCCAAACCAGAAAAAGCCCAGGATCTGGCCAACAAGTATGCGAAAAACGCGAATATATGAGCCATATGATTGCAAATACCAGAACTAACCCTGACATAACCAGCGTTATCCTCTAAAATACGCATCGGAACATGCTTTTAATGACTGTTTCAGTGTGGTACCACATTACAACGTGATCCAAACCAGAAAATGCCCAGGATCGGGCCAACAAGAACGCGAAAAACGCGAAAGTACGAGCCAGATAAGGACAAATCCCAGACCTACCCGAGACATAACCGGCGTTATCCTCTAAAATATTAATCGCAACCAGGTTTAATTGACTGTTTCGGTGTGGAACCTCATTACTACGGGATCTACAACAGAAAAAACCCAGGATCTGGTCAACAAGTATGCGAAAAACGCGAAAGTATGAGCCAGAGGATTGCAAATACCAGAACTAACCCAGACATAACCAGCGTTGTCCTCTAAAATACTTATCGGAACCAGCTTCTATTGACTGTTTCAGTGTGGTACCACATTACTACGGGATCCAAAACAGAAAAAACCCAGGATCTGGCCAACAAGTATGCGACAAACGCGAAAGTATGAGGCAGATGATTGCAAATACCGGAACTAACCCAGGCATAACCAGCGTTATCCTCTAAAGTATTAATCGCAACCAGGTTAAATTGACTGTTTCGTTGTGGAACCACATTACTGCGGGATCCAACCCAGAAAAAACCCAGGGTCTGGCCAACAAGTATGCGAAAAATGCGAAAGTACGATCCAGATGAGGGCAAATCTCAGACCTAACCGAGACATAACCGGCGTTATCCTCTAAAATATTATTCGCAACCAGGTTTAATTGACTGTTTCGGTGTGGTACCGCATTACTACGTGATCCACAACAGAAAAAACCCAGGATCTGATCAACAAGCATGCGAAAAACGCGAAAGTATGAGCCAGAGGATTGCAAATACCAGAACTAACCCAGACATAACCAGCGTTATCCTCTAAAATACTTATCGGAACCAGCTTCTATTGACTGTTTCAGTGTGGTACCACTTTACTACGTGGTCCAAGCCAGAAGAAGGCCAGGATGTGGCCAACAAGTATGCGAAAAATGCGAAAGTACGAGCCAGATGAGGGCAAATACCAGACCTAACCGAGACATAACCGGCGTTATCCTCTAAAATATTAATCGCAACCAGGTTAAATTGACTGTTTCGTTGTGGAACCACATTACTGCGGGATCCAACCCAGAAAAAACCCAGGGTCTGGCCAACAAGTATGCGAAAAATGCGAAAGTACGATCCAGATGAGGGCAAATCTCAGACCTAACCGAGACATAACCGGCGTTATCCTCTAAAATATTATTCGCAACCAGGTTTAATTGACTGTTTCGGTGTGGTACCACATTACTACGTGATCCAAACCAGAAAAAGCCCAGGATCTGGCCAACAAGTATGCGAAAAACGCGAAAGTATGAGCCAGAAGATTGCAAATACCAGAACTAACCCAGACATAACCAGCGTTATCCTCTAAAATACTTATCGGAACCAGCTTCTATTGACTGTTTCAGTGTGGTGCCACTTTACTACGTGATCCAAACCAGAAAAAGCCCAGGATCTGGCCAACAAGTATGCGAAAAACGCGAATATATGAGCCATATGATTGCAAATACCAGAACTAACCCTGACATAACTAGCGTTATCCTCTAAAATACGCATCGGAACATGCTTTTAATGACTGTTTCAGTGTGGTACCACATTACAACGTGATCCAAACCAGAAAAAGCCCAGGATCGGGCCAACAAGAATGCGAAAAATGCGAAAGTACGAGCCTGATGAGGGAAAATCCCAGACCTAACCGAGACATAACCGGCGTTATCCTCTAAAATATTAATCGCAACCAGCTTCTATTGACTGTTTCAGTGTGGTACCACATTACTACGTGATCCAATCCAGAAATAGCCCAGGATCTAGCCATGAAGTATGAGAAATATGCGAAAGTATGAGCCTGATGAGGGCAAATCCTAGACCTAACCCAGACCTAACATGCGTTATTCTGTAAAATTTTTATCAAGACCAGGTTTAATTGAATGTTTCATTGTGGTACCTCATTACTACGTGATCAAAACCAGAAAAAACCCAGGATCCGTTCAACAAGTATGTGAAGAATGCGAAAGTATGAGTCTGATCAGTGAAAATCTCAGGCCTTACCTAGACCTAACTTGCGTTGTCCTCTAAAATATAGATGGAAACCAGGTTTCATTGACTGTTTCAGTGTGGTACTACATTACTACGTGATGCAATCCAGAAAAAGCCCAGGATCTAGCCATGAAGTATGAGAAATATGCGAAAGTAAGAGCCTGATGAGGGCAAATCCTAGACCTAACCCAGACCTAACATGCGTTATCCTCTAAAATATTTATCAAGATCAGGTTTAATTGAATGTTTCGGTGTGGTACCGCATTACTACGTGATCCAAACCATAAAAAGGCTGGGATCAGGCCAACAAGCAAGCGAAATATGCGAAAGTACGAGCGAGATGAGGGCAAATAGCAGACCTAAACCAGACAAAATCGGCGTTATCCTCTAAAAACATTAATCGGACCCAGGTTTAATTGACTGTTTCGGTGTGGTACCACATTTCTACGTGGTCCAAGCCAGAAAAAGGCGAGGATCTGGCCAAAAACTATTCGAAACGTGCGAAAGTACGTGCCAGATGAGGACAAATCCCAGACCTAACCGAGACATAACCGGCGTTATCCTCTAAAGTATTAATCGGATCCAGGTTTAATTGACAGTTTCAGTGTGGTACCACTTCACTACGTGGTCCAAGCCAGGTGAAGGCCAGGATGTGGCCAACAAGTATGCGAAAACTGCGAAAGTACGAGCCAGTTGAGGGCAAATACCAGACCTAACCGAAACATAACCGGCGCTATCCTGTAAAATATTAATCACAACCAGGTTTAATTGACTGTTTCAGCGTGGCACCACATTACTACGTGTTACAATCCAGAAACAGCCCAGGATTTAGCCATGAAGTATGAGAAATATGCGAAAGTATGAGCCTGATGAGGGCAAATCCTAGACCTAACCCAGACCTAACAGGCGTTATCCTCTAAAATATTGAGCGAAACCAGGTTTAATAGACTGTTTCGGTGTGGAACCACATTACTACGGGATCCAAACCAGAAAAAACCCAGAATCTGGCCAACAACTATGAGAAAAACGAGAAAGTATGAGCCAGATGGTTGCAAATACCAGAACTATCCCAGACATACCCAGCGTTATCCACTAAAATATTATTCGCAACCAGGTTTAATTGACTGTTTCGGTGTGGTACCACATTACTACGTGATCCGAACCAGAAAAAGCCCAGGATCTGGCCATCAAGTATGCGAAAAACGCGAATATAAGAGCCATATGATTGCAAATACCAGAACTAACCCTGACATAACCAGCGTTATCCTCTAAAATACGCATCGGAACATGCTTTTAATGACTGTTTCAGTGTGGTACCACATTACAACCTGATCCAAACCAGAAAAAGCCCAGGATCGGGCCAACAAGAATGCGAAAAATGCGAAAGTACGAGCCTGATGAGGGAAACTCCCTGACCTAACCGAGACGTAACCGGCGTTATCCCCTAAAATATTAATCGGAACATGCTTTTAATGACTGTTTCAGTGTGGTACCACATTACAACGTGATCCAAACCAGAAAAAGCCCAGGATCGGGCCAACAAGGATGCGAAAAATGCGAAAGTACGAGCCTGATGAGGGAAAATCCCAGACCTAACCGAGACATAACCGGCGTTATCCTCTAAAATATTAATCGCAACCAGCTTCTATTGACTGTTTCAGTGTGGTACCACATTACTACGTGATCCAATCCAGAAATAGCCCAGGATCTAGCCATGAAGTATGAGAAATATGCGAAAGTATGAGCCTGATGAGGGCAAATCCTAGACCTAACCCAGACCTAACATGCGTTATTCTGTAAAATTTTTATCAAGACCAGGTTTAATTGAATGTTTCATTGTGGTACCTCATTACTACGTGATCAAAACCAGAAAAAACCCAGGATCCGTTCAACAAGTATGTGAAGAATGCGAAAGTATGAGTCTGATCAGTGAAAATCTCAGGCCTTACCTAGACCTAACTTGCGTTGTCCTCTAAAATATAGATGGAAACCAGGTTTCATTGACTGTTTCAGTGTGGTACTACATTACTACGTGATGCAATCCAGAAAAAGCCCAGGATCTAGCCATGAAGTATGAGAAATATGCGAAAGTAAGAGCCTGATGAGGGCAAATCCTAGACCTAACCCAGACCTAACATGCGTTATCCTCTAAAATATTTATCAAGATCAGGTTTAATTGAATGTTTCGGTGTGGTACCGCATTACTACGTGATCCAAACCATAAAAAGGCTGGGATCAGGCCAACAAGCAAGCGAAATATGCGAAAGTACGAGCGAGATGAGGGCAAATAGCAGACCTAAACCAGACAAAATCGGCGTTATCCTCTAAAAACATTAATCGGACCCAGGTTTAATTGACTGTTTCGGTGTGGTACCACATTTCTACGTGGTCCAAGCCAGAAAAAGGCGAGGATCTGGCCAAAAACTATTCGAAACGTGCGAAAGTACGTGCCAGATGAGGACAAATCCCAGACCTAACCGAGACATAACCGGCGTTATCCTCTAATGTATTAATCGGATCCAGGTTTAATTGACAGTTTCAGTGTGGTACCACTTCACTACGTGGTCCAAGCCAGGTGAAGGCCAGGATGTGGCCAACAAGTATGCGAAAACTGCGAAAGTACGAGCCAGTTGAGGGCAAATACCAGACCTAACCGAAACATAACCGGCGCTATCCTGTAAAATATTAATCGCAACCAGGTTTAATAGACTGTTTCGGTGTGGAACCACATTACTACGGGATCCAAACCAGAAAAAACCCAGAATCTGGCCAACAACTATGAGAAAAACGAGAAAGTATGAGCCAGATGGTTGCAAATACCAGAACTATCCCAGACATACCCAGCGTTATCCACTAAAATATTATTCGCAACCCGGTTTAATTGACTGTTTCGGTGTGGTACCACATTACTACGTGATCCGAACCAGAAAAAGCCCAGGATCTGGCCATCAAGTATGCGAAAAACGCGAATATAAGAGCCATATGATTGCAAATACCAGAACTAACCCTGACATAACCAGCGTTATCCTCTAAAATACGCATCGGAACATGCTTTTAATGACTGTTTCAGTGTGGTACCACATTACAACCTGATCCAAACCAGAAAAAGCCCAGGATCGGGCCAACAAGAATGCGAAAAATGCGAAAGTACGAGCCTGATGAGGGAAACTCCCTGACCTAACCGAGACGTAACCGGCGTTATCCCCTAAAATATTAATCGCAACCAGGTGTAATTGACTGTTTCGGTGTGGTACCGCATTGCTACGATGATCCAAACCAGAAAGAGGCCAGGATCTGGCCAACAAGTATGAGAAAAATGCGAAAATATGAGCCAGATGATTGCAAATACCTGATCTAACCCAGACATAACCAGCGCTATCCTCTAAAATATTAATCGCAACCACGTTTAATTGACTGTTTCGGTGTGGTACTGCATTACTAAGTGATCCAGACCAGAAAAAGGCCAGGATCTGGCCAACAAGTATGCGCAAAATGCGAAAGCACGGGCCAGTTGAGGGCAAATCCCAGACCAAAACGAAACGTAACCGGCGTTATCCCCTAAAATATTAATCGCAACCAGGTTTAATTGACTGTTTCGGTGTGGTACCGCATTACTACGTGATCCAAACCAGAAAAAGGCCAGGATCTGGCCAACAAGTATGCGAAAAAGGCGAAAGTATGAGCCAGATGATTGCAAATTCCAGAACTAACCCTGACATAACCAGCGTTATCCTCTAGAATACGAATCGGAACATGGTTTTAATGACTGTTTCAGTGTTGTAACACATTACTACGTGATCCAAACCAGAAAAATCCCAGGATCGGGCCAACAAGAATGCGAAAAACGCGAAAGTACGAGCCAGATGAGGGAAAATCCCAGACCAAAACGAGACGTAACCGGCGTCATCCCCTAAAATATTAATCGCAACCAGGTTTAATTGACTGTTTCGGTGTGGTACTGCATTACTACGTGATCCAGACCAGAAAAAGGCCAGGATCTGGCCAACAAGTATGCGAAAAACGCGAAAGTATAAGCCAGATGATTGCAAATACCAGAACTAACCCAGGCATAACCAGCGTTATCCTCTAAAATACTAAGCGGAACCAGCTTCTATTGACTGTTTCAGTGTGGTACCACATTACTACGTGATCCAAGCCCAAAAAAGGCCAGGATCTGGCCAGCAAGTATGCGGAAAACGCGAAAGTACGAGCCAGATGAGGACAAATCCCAGACCTACCCGAGACGTAACCGGCGTTATCCTCTAGAATACGAATCGGAACATGCTTTTAATGACTGTTTCAGTGTTGTAACACATTACTACGTGATCCAAACCAGAAAAATCCCAGGATCGGGCCAACAAGAATGCGAAAAACGCGAAAGTACGAGCCAGATGAGGGAAAATCCCAGACCTAACCGAGACGTAACCGGCGTTATCCCCAAAAATATTAATCGCAACCAGGTTTAATTGACTGTTTCGGTGTGGAACCACATTACTACGGGATCCAAACCAGAAAAAACCCAGGATCTGGCCAACAAGTATGCGAAAAACGCGAAAGTATGAGCCAGATGATTGCAAATACCAGAACTATCCCAGGCATAACCACCGTTATCCTCTAAAATACTAAGCGGAACCAGCTTTTATTGACAGTGTGGTACCACATTACTACGTGATCCAAACCAGAAAAAGCCCAGGATATGGCCAACAAGTATGCGAAACGTGCGAAAGTACGAGGCAGATGAGGGCAAATCCCAGACCTAACCGTGACATAACCGGCGTTATCCTCTAAAATATTGATCGAAGCCAGGTTTAATTGACTGTTTCAGCGTGGTACCACATTACTACGTGTTACAATCCAGAAACAGCCCAGGATTTAGCCATGAAGTATGAGAAATATGCGAAAGTATGAGCCTGATGAGGGCAAATCTTAGACCTAACCCAGACCTAACATGCGTTATCCTCTAAAATATTTATCAAGATCAGGTTTAATTGAGTGTTTCGGTGTGGCACCGCATTACTGCGTGATCCAAACCATAAAAAGGCTAGGATCAGGCCAACAAGTAAGCGAAATATGCGAAAGTACGAGCGAGATGAGGGCAAATAGCAGACCTAAACCAGACAAAATCGGCGGTATCCTCTAAAACATTAATCGGACCCAGGTTTAATTGACTGTTTCGATGTGGCACCACATTTCTACGTGGTCCAAGCCAGAAAAAGGCGAGGATCTGGCCAAAAACTATTCGAAACGTGCGAAAGTACGTGCCAGATGAGGACAAATCCCAGACCTACCCGAGACATAACCGGCGTTATCCTCTAAAATATTAATCGCAACCAGTTTAATTGACTGTTTCGGTGTGGTACCACATTACTACGTGATCCGAACCAGAAAAAGCCCAGGATCTGGCCATCAAGTATGCGAAAAACGCGAATATAAGAGCCATATGATTGCAAATACCAGAACTAACCCTGACATAACCAGCGTTATCCTCTAAAATACGCATCGGAACATGCTTTTAATGACTGTTTCAGTGTGGTACCACATTACAACCTGATCCAAACCAGAAAAAGCCCAGGATCGGGCCAACAAGAATGCGAAAAATGCGAAAGTACGAGCCTGATGAGGGAAACTCCCTGACCTAACCGAGACGTAACCGGCGTTATCCCCTAAAATATTAATCGCAACCAGGTGTAATTGACTGTTTCGGTGTGGAACCACATTACTACGGGATCCAAACCAGAAAAAACCCAGGATCTGGCCAACAAGTATGCGAAAAACGCGAAAGTATGAGCCAGATGATTGCAAATACCTGATCTAACCCAGACATAACCAGCGCTATCCTCTAAAATATTAATCGCAACCACGTTTAATTGACTGTTTCGGTGTGGTACTGCATTACTAAGTGATCCAGACCAGAAAAAGGCCAGGATCTGGCCAACAAGTATGCGCAAAATGCGAAAGCACGGGCCAGTTGAGGGCAAATCCCAGACCAAAACGAAACGTAACCGGCGTTATCCCCTAAAATATTAATCGCAACCAGGTTTAATTGACTGTTTCGGTGTGGTACCGCATTACTACGTGATCCAAACCAGAAAAAGGCCAGGATCTGGCCAACAAGTATGCGAAAAAGGCGAAAGTATGAGCCAGATGATTGCAAATTCCAGAACTAACCCTGACATAACCAGCGTTATCCTCTAGAATACGAATCGGAACATGGTTTTAATGACTGTTTCAGTGTTGTAACACATTACTACGTGATCCAAACCAGAAAAAGCCCAGGATCGGGCCAACAAGAATGCGAAAAATGCGAAAGTACGAGCCAGTTGAGGGCAAATCCCAGACCAAAACGAGACGTAACCGGCGTTATCCCCAAAAATATTAATCGCAACCAGGTTTAATTGACTGTTTCGGTGTGGTACCGCATTACTACGTGATCCAAACCAGAAAAAGGCCAGGATCTGGCCAACAAGTATGCGAAAAATGCGAAAGTATGAGCCAGATGATTGCAAATTCCAGAACTAACCCTGACATAACCAGCGTTATCCTCTAGAATACGAATCGGAACATGGTTTTAATGACTGTTTCAGTGTTGTAACACATTACTACGTGATCCAAGACAAAAAAAGGCCAGGATCTGGCCAGCAAGTATGCGAAAAACGCGAAAGTACGAGCCAGATGAGGACAAATCCCAGACCTACCCGAGACGTAACCGGCGTTATCCTCTAGAATACGAATCGGAACATGCTTTTAATGACTGTTTCAGTGTTGTAACACATTACTACGTGATCCAAACCAGAAAAATCCCAGGATCGGGCCAACAAGAATGCGAAAAACGCGAAAGTACGAGCCAGATGAGGGAAAATCCCAGACCTAACCGAGACGTAACCGGCGTTATCCCCTAAAATATTAATCGCAACCAGGTTTAATTGACTGTTTCGGTGTGGAACCACATTACTACGGGATCCAACCCAGAAAAAACCCAGGATCTGGCCAACAAGTATGCGAAAAACGCGAAAGTATGAGCCAGATGATTGCAAATACCAGAACTATCCCAGGCATAACCAGCGTTATCCTCTAAAATACTAAGCGGAACCAGCTTTTATTGACAGTGTGGTACCACATTACTACGTGATCCAAACCAGAAAAAGCCCAGGATATGGCCAACAAGTATGCGAAACGTGCGAAAGTACGAGGCAGATGAGGGCAAATCCCAGACCTAACCGTGACATAACCGGCGTTATCCTCTAAAATATTAATCGCAACCAGTTTAATTGACTGTTTCGGTGTGGAACCTCATTACTACGGGATCCAAAACAGAAAAAACCCAGGATCGGGCTAACAAGTATGCGAAAAACGCGAAAGTATGAGCCAGATGATTGCAAATACCACAACAATCCCAGGCATAACCAGCGTTATCCTCTAAAATACTAAGCGGAACCAGCTTTTATTGACAGTGTGGTACCACATTACTACGTGATCCAAACCAGAAAAAGCCAAGGATCTGGCCAACAAGTATGCGAAAAACGCGAAAGTACGAGCCAGATGATTGCAAATACCAGAACTCACCCAGACATAACCAGCGCTATCCTCTAAAATACTAATCTGAACCAGGGTTAATTGACTGTTTCGGTGTGGTACCGCATTACTACGTGATCCACAACAGAAAAAACCCAGGATCTGGTCAACAAGTATGCGAAAAACGCGAAAGTATGAGCCAGAGGATTGCAAATACCAGAACTAACCCAGACATAACCAGCGTTATCCTCTAAAATACTTATCGGAACCAGCTTCTATTGACTGTTTCAGTGTGGTACCACTTTACTACGTGGTCCAAGCCAGACGAAGGCCAGGATGTGGCCAACAAGTATGCGAAAAATGCGAAAGTACGAGCCAGATGAGGGCAAATACCAGACCTAACCGAGACATAACCGGCGTTATCCTCTAAAATATTATTCGCAACCAGGTTTAATTGACTGTTTCGGTGTGGTACCACATTACTACGTGGTCCAAGCCAGAAGAAGGCCAGGATGTGGCCAACAAGTATGCGAAAAATGCGAAAGTACGAGCCAGATGAGGGCAAATACCAGACCTAACCGAGACATAACCGGCGTTATCCTCTAAAATATTAATCGCAACCAGCTTCTATTGACTGTTTCAGTGTGGTACCACATTACAACGTGATCCAAACCAGAAAAAGCCCAGGATCGGGCCAACAAGAATGCGAAAAATGCGAAAGTACGAGCCTGATGAGGGAAAATCCCAGACCTAACCGAGACGTAACCGGCGTTATCCCCTAAAATATTAATCGCAACCAGGTGTAATTGACTGTTTCGGTGTGGTACCGCATTGCTACGATGATCCAAACCAGAAAGAGGCCAGGATCTGGCCAACAAGTATGCGAAAAATGCGAAAGTATGAGCCAGATGATTGCAAATACCAGAACTAACCCAGACATAACAAGCGATATCCTCTAAAATATTAATCGCAACCAGGTTTAATTGACTGTTTCGGTGTAGTACTGCATTACTACGTGATCCAGACCAGAAAAAGGCCAGGATCTGGCCAACAAGTATGCGCAAAATGCGCAAGTACGAGCCAGTTGAGGGCAAATCCCAGACCAAACCGAGACATAACCGGCGTTATCCCCTAAAATATTAATCGCAACCAGGTTTAATTGACTGTTTCGGTGTGGTACCGCATTACTACGTGATCCAAACCAGAAAAAGGCCAGGATCTGTTTAACAAGTATGTGAATAACGCGAAAGTATGAGTCTGATGAGGTCAAATCCCAGACCTATCCCAGACTTAACTTGCGTTATCCTCTAAAATATTGATCGAAACCAGGTTTAATCGACTGTTTCAGCGTGGTATCACATTAGTACGTGATACAATCCAGAAACAGCCCAGGATCTAGCCATGAAGTATGAGAAATATGCGAAAGTATGCGCCTGATGAGGGCAAATCCTAGACCTAACCCAATCCTAAAATGCGTTATCCTCTAAAATATTTATCAAGACCAGGTTTAATTGAATGTTTCAGTGTGGTACCACATTAATACGTGAACCAAACCAGAAAATCCAGGATCCGTTCAACAAGTATGTTAAAACTGCGACAGTATGACCCTGATGAGGGCAAATCCCAGGCCTAACCTAGACCTAACATGCGTTGTCCTCTAAAATATTGATCGAAACAAGGTATAATTGACTGTTTCAGTGTGGTACCACATTACTACGTGTTTCAATCCAGAAATAGCCCTGGATCTAGCCATGAAGTATGTGAAATATGCGAAAGTATGAGCCTGATGAGGGCAAATCCTAGACCTAACCCAGACCTAACATGCGTTATTCTGTAAAATTTTTATCAAGACCAGGTTTAATTGAATGTTTCATTGTGGTACCTCATTACTACGTGATCAAAACCAGAAAAAACCCAGGATCCGTTCAACAAGTATGTGGAGAATGCGAAAGTATGAGTCTGATCAGTGAAAATCTCAGGCCTTACCTAGACCTAACTTGCGTTGTCCTCTAAAATATTGATGGAAACCAGGTTTCATTGACTGTTTCAGTGTGGTACTACATTACTACGTGATGCAATCCAGAAAAAGCCCAGGATCTAGCCATCAAGTATGAGTAATATGCGAAAGAATGAGCCTGATGAAGGCAAATCCCAGACCTAACCTAGACCTAACATGCGTTATCCTCTAAAATATTGAGCGAAACCAGGTTTAATGGACTGTTTCAGTGTGGTACGACACTACTTCGTGATTCAAACCAGAGAAAGCCCAGGATCTGTTCAAGAAGTATGTGAAAAACGCTAAACTGTGAGCCTGATGAGGGCAAATCTTAGACCTAACCCAGACCTAAGATGCGTTATCCTCTAAAATATTGATCGAAACCAGGTTTAGTCGACTGTTTCAGTGTGGTCCCACATTACTACGTGATCCAAACCAGAAAAAACCCAGAATCCGTTCAACAAGTATGTGAAGAATGCGAAAGTATGAGTCTGATGAGGTCAAATCCCAGGCCTAACCTAGACCTAACATGCGTTATCCTCAAAAATATTGATCGAAACCTGGTTTAATCGACTGTTTCAGTGTGGTACCACATTACTATGCGATCCAAACCTGAAAATAACCCAGGATCTGTTCAACGAGTATGTGAAGTGTGCGAAAGTATGAGTCTGATGAGGTCAAATCCCAGACCATTCCCAGACTTAACTTGCGTTATCCTCTAAAATATTTATCAAGATCAGGTTTAATTGATTGTTTCAGTGTGGTCCCACATTACTACGTGATCCAAACCAGAAAAAACCCAGTATCTGTTCAACATGTATGAGAAATATGCGAAAGAATGAGCCGGATGTGAACAAATCCCAGACCTAACCTAGACCTAACATGAATTATTCTCTAAAATATTGATCGAAACCAGGTTTACTTGACTGCTTCAGTGTGGTCCCACATTACTACGTGATCCAAACCAGAAAAAACCCAGGATCCGTTCAGCAAGTATGTGAAGAATGCGAAAGTATGAGTCTGATGAGGTCAAATCCCAGGCCTAACCTAGACCTAACATGCGTTATCCTCAAAAATATTGATCGAAACCTGGTTTAATCGACTGTTTCAGTGTGGTACCACATTACTATGTGATCCAAACCAGAAAATAACCCAGGATCTGTTCAACGAGTATGTGAAGTGTGCGAAACTATGAGTCTCATGAGGTCAAATCCCAGACCATTCCCAGACTTAACTTGCGTTATCCTCTAAAATATTGAACGAAACCAGGTTTAATCGACTGTTTCAGTGTGGTACCACATTACTACGTGATCCAAACCAGAAATAACACAGGATCCGTTCAACAAGTATGTGAAGAATGCGAAAGTATGAGTCTGATGAGTGAAAATCCCAGGCCTAACCTAGACCTAACATGCGATATCCTCAAAAATATTGATCGAAACCTGGTTTAATCGTCTGTTTCAGTGTGGTACCACATTACTATGTGATCCAAACCAGAAAATAACCCAGGATCTGTTCAACGAGTATGTGAAGTGTGCGAAAGTATGAGTCTGATGAGGTCAAATCCCAGACCAATCCCAGACTTAACTTGCGTTATCCTCTAAAATATTGATCGAAACCAGGTTTAATCGACTGTTTCAGTGTGGTACCCCATGACTACGTGATCCAAACCAGAAAAAACCCAGGATCTAGCCATCAAGTATGAGAAATGTGCGAAAGAATGAGCCTGATGAGAGCAAATCCCAGACCTAACCTAGACCTTACATGCGTTATCCTCTAAAATATTGAGCGAAACCAGGTTTAATGGACTGTTTCAGTATGGTACCACATTACTTCGTGATCCAAACCAGAAAAAACCCAGGATCTGTTCAACAAGTATGTGAAAAACGCTAAACTGTGAGCCTGATGAGGGCAAATCCTAGACCTAACCCAGACCTAACATGCGTTAGCCTCTAAAATATTTATCAAGACCTGGTTTAATTGAAAGTTTCAGTGTGGTACCACATTACTACGTGATGCAATCCAGAAAAAGCCCAGGATCTAGCCATCAAGTTTGAGAAATATGCGAAAGAATGTACCTGATGAGAGCAAATCCCAGACCTAACCTAGACCTAACATGAATTATTCTCTAAAATATTGATCGAAACCAGGTTTAATTGACTATTTCAGTGTGGTCCCACATTACTACGTGATCCAAACGAGAAAATAACCCAGGATCTGTTCAAGGAGTATGTGAAGTGTTGCGAAAGTATGAGTCTGATGAGGTCAAATCCGAGACCTATCCCAGACCTAACTTGCGTTATCCTCTAAAATATTGATCGAAACCAGGTTTAATCGACTGTTTCAGTGTGGTACCACGTTACTATGTGATCCCAACCAGAAAATAACCCAGGATCTGTTCAACGAGTATGTGAAGTGTGCGAAAGTGTGAGTCAGATGAGGTCAAATCCCAGACCAATCCCAGACTTACCTTGCGTTATCCTCTTAAATATTGATCGAAACCAGGTTTAATCGACTGTTTCAGTGTGGTACCACATTACTACGTGATCCAAACGAGAAAAAACCCAGGATCTAGCCATCAAGTATGAGAAATATGCGGAAGAATGAACCTGATGAGAGCAAATCCCAGGCCTAACCTAGACCTTACATGCGTTATCCTCTAAAATATTGAGCGAAACCAGGTTTAATCGACTGTTTCAGTGTGGTACCACATTACTGTGAGATGCAATCCACAAAAAGCCCAGGATCTAGCCATCAAGTATGAGAAATATGCGAAAGAATGAGCCTGATGAGTGAAAATCCCAGGCCTAACCTAGACCTAACATGCGATATCCTCAAAAATATTGATCGAAACCTGGTTTAATCGTCTGTTTCAGTGTGGTACCACATTACTATGTGATCCAAACCAGAAAATAACCCAGGATCTGTTCAACGAGTATGTGAAGTGTGCGAAAGTATGAGTCTGATGAGGTCAAATCCCAGACCAATCCCAGACTTAACTTGCGTTATCCTCTAAAATATTGATCGAAACCAGGTTTAATCGACTGTTTCAGTGTGGTACCCCATGACTACGTGATCCAAACCAGAAAAAACCCAGGATCTAGCCATCAAGTATGAGAAATGTGCGAAAGAATGAGCCTGATGAGAGCAAATCCCAGACCTAACCTAGACCTTACATGCGTTATCCTCTAAAATATTGAGCGAAACCAGGTTTAATGGACTGTTTCAGTGTGGTACCACATTACTTCGTGATCCAAACCAGAAAAAACCCAGGATCTGTTCAACAAGTATGTGAAAAACGCTAAACTGTGAGCCTGATGAGGGCAAATCCTAGACCTAACCCAGACCTAACATGCGTTAGCCTCTAAAATATTTATCAAGACCTGGTTTAATTGAAAGTTTCAGTGTGGTACCACATTACTACGTGATGCAATCCAGAAAAAGCCCAGGATCTAGCCATCAAGTTTGAGAAATATGCGAAAGAATGTACCTGATGAGAGCAAATCCCAGACCTAACCTAGACCTAACATGAATTATTCTCTAAAATATTGATCGAAACCAGGTTTAATTGACTATTTCAGTGTGGTCCCACATTACTACGTGATCCAAACGAGAAAATAACCCAGGATCTGTTCAAGGAGTATGTGAAGTGTTGCGAAAGTATGAGTCTGATGAGGTCAAATCCGAGACCTATCCCAGACCTAACTTGCGTTATCCTCTAAAATATTGATCGAAACCAGGTTTAATCGACTGTTTCAGTGTGGTACCACGTTACTATGTGATCCCAACCAGAAAATAACCCAGGATCTGTTCAACGAGTATGTGAAGTGTGCGAAAGTGTGAGTCAGGTGAGGTCAAATCCCAGACCAATCCCAGACTTACCTTGCGTTATCCTCTTAAATATTGATCGAAACCAGGTTTAATCGACTGTTTCAGTGTGGTACCACATTACTACGTGATCCAAACGAGAAAAAACCCAGGATCTAGCCATCAAGTATGAGAAATATGCGGAAGAATGAACCTGATGAGAGCAAATCCCAGGCCTAACCTAGACCTTACATGCGTTATCCTCTAAAATATTGAGCGAAACCAGGTTTAATCGACTGTTTCAGTGTGGTACCACATTACTGTGAGATGCAATCCACAAAAAGCCCAGGATCTACCCATCAAGTATGAGAAATATGCGAAAGAATGAGCCTGATGAGAGCAAATCTCAGACCTAACCTAGACCTAACATGCGTTATCCTCTAAAATATTGAGCGAAACCAGGTTTAATCGACTGTTTCAGTGCGGTACCACACTACTACGTGATCCAAACCAGAAAAAACCCAGGATCAGTTCAACAAGTATGTGAAGAATGCGAAAGTATGAGTCTGATGAGTGAGAATCCCAGACCTATCCCAGACCTAACATTCGTTATCCTCTAAAATATTGATCGAAACCAGGTTTAATCGACTGTTTCAGTGTGGTACCACATTACTACGTGATCCAAACCAGAAAAAACCCAGGATCAGTTCAACAAGTATGTGAAGAATGCGAAAGTATGAGTCTGATGAGTGAGAATCCCAGACCTATCCCAGACCTAACTTGCGTTATCCTCAAAAATATTGATTAAAACCAGGTTTAATCGACTGTTTCAGTGTGGTACCACATTACTACGTGATCCAAACCAGAAAATAACCCAAGATCTGTTCAAGGAGTATGTGAAGTGTGCGAAAGTATGAGTCTGATGAGGTCAAATCCTAGACCTATCCCAGACCTAACTTGCGTTATCCTCTAAAATATTGATCGAAACCAGGTTTAATCGACTGTTTCAGTGTGGTACCACATTACTATGTGATCCAAACCAGAAAATAACCCAGGATCTGTTCAAGGAGTATGTGAAGTGTGCGAAAGTATGAGTCTGATGAGGTCAAATCCCAGACCTATCCCAGACCTAACTTGCGTTATCCTGTAAATTATTGATCGAAACCAGGTTTAATCGACTGTTTCAGTGCGGTACCACATTACTACGTGATCCAAACCAGAAAAAACCCAGGATCAGTTCAACAAGTATGTGAAGAATGCGAAAGTATGAGTCTGATGAGTGAGAATCCCAGACCTATCCCAGACCTAACATTCGTTATCCTCTAAAATATTGATCGAAACCAGGTTTAATCGACTGTTTCAGTGTGGTACCACATTACTACGTGATCCAAACCAGAAAAAACCCAGGATCAGTTCAACAAGTATGTGAAGAATGCGAAAGTATGAGTCTGATGAGTGTAATTCCCAGGGCTGACCTAGACCTAACATGCGTTATCCTCTAAAATATTGATCGAAACCTGGTTTAATCGACTGTTTCTGTGTGGTACCACATTACTATGTGATCCAAACCAGAAAATAACCCAGGATCTGTTCAAGGAGTATGTGAAGTGTGCGAAAGTATGAGTCTGATGAGGTCAAATCCTAGACCTATCCCAGACCTAACTTGCGTTATCCTCTAAAATATTGATCGAAACCAGGTTTAATCGACTGTTTCAGTGTGGTACCACATTACTATGTGATCCAAACCAGAAAATAACCCGGGATCTGTTCAAGGAGTATGTGAAGTGTGCGAAAGTATGAGTCTGATGAGGTCAAATCCCAGACCTATACCAGACCTAACTTGCGTTATCCTCTAAATTATTGATCGAAACCAGGTTTAATCGACTGTTTCAGTGCGGTACCACACTACTACGTGATCCAAACCAGAAAAAACCCAGGATCAGTTCAACAAGTATGTGAAGAATGCGAAAGTATGAGTCTGATGAGTGAGAATCCCAGACCTATCCCAGACCTAACATTCGTTATCCTCTAAAATATTGATCGAAACCAGGTTTAATCGACTGTTTCAGTGTGGTACCACATTACTACGTGATCCAAACCAGAAAAAACCCAGGATCAGTTCAACAAGTATGTGAAGAATGCGAAAGTATGAGTCTGATGAGTGAGAATCCCAGACCTATCCCAGACCTAACTTGCGTTATCCTCAAAAATATTGATTGAAACCAGGTTTAATCGACTGTTTCAGTGTGGTACCACATTACTACGTGATCCAAACCAGAAAAAACCCAGGATCCGTTCAACAAGTATGTGAAGAATGCGAAAGTATGAGTCTGATAAATGAAAATCCCAGACCTAACCTAGACTTAACATGCGTTATCCTCTAAAATATTGATCGAAACCTGGTTTAATCGACTGTTTCAGTGTGGTACCACTTTACTACGTGATCCAATCCAGAAATAGCCCAGGATCTGTTCAAGGAGTATGTGAAGTGTGCGAAAGTATGAGTCTGATGAGGTCAAATCCTAGACCTATCCCAGACCTAACTTGCGTTATCCTCTAAAATATTGATCGAAACCAGGTTTAATCGACTGATTCAGTGTGGTACCACATTACTATGTGATCCAAACCAGAAAAAACCCAGGATCAGTTTAACAAGTATGAGAAGAATGCGAAAGTATGAGTCTGATGAGTGAGAATCCCAGACCTATCCCAGACCTAACATTCGTTATCCTCTAAAATATTGATCGAAACCAGGTTTAATCGACTGTTTCAGTGTGGTACCACATTACTACGTGATCCAAACCAGAAAAAACCCAGGATCAGTTCAACAAGTATGTGAAGAATGCGAAAGTATGAGTCTGATGAGTGAGAATCCCAGACCTATCCCAGACCTAACATTCGTTATCCTCTAAAATATTGATCGAAACCAGGTTTAATCGACTGTTTCAGTGTGGTACCACATTACTACGTGATCCAAACCAGAAAAAACCCAGGATCAGTTCAACAAGTATGTGAAGAATGCGAAAGTATGAGTCTGATGAGTGTAATTCCCAGGCCTAACCTAGACTTAACATGCGTTATCCTCTAAAATATTGATCGAAACCTGGTTTAATCGACTGTTTCAGTGTGGTACCACTTTACTACGTGATCCAATCCAGAAATAGCCCAGGATCTGTTCAAGGAGTATGTGAAGTGTGCGAAAGTATGAGTCTGATGAGGTCAAATCCTAGACCTATCCCAGACCTAACTTGCGTTATCCTCTAAAATATTGATCGAAACCAGGTTTAATCGACTGTTTCAGTGTGGTACCACATTACTATGTGATCCAAACCAGAAAATAACCCGGGATCTGTTCAAGGAGTATGTGAAGTGTGCGAAAGTATGAGTCTGATGAGGTCAAATCCCAGACCTATCCCAGACCTAACTTGCGTTATCCTCTAAATTATTGATCGAAACCAGGTTTAATCGACTGTTTCAGTGCGGTACCACACTACTACGTGATCCAAACCAGAAAAAACCCAGGATCAGTTCAACAAGTATGTGAAGAATGCGAAAGTATGAGTCTGATGAGTGAGAATCCCAGACCTATCCCAGACCTAACATTCGTTATCCTCTAAAATATTGATCGAAACCAGGTTTAATCGACTGTTTCAGTGTGGTACCACATTACTACGTGATCCAAACCAGAAAAAACCCAGGATCAGTTCAACAAGTATGTGAAGAATGCGAAAGTATGAGTCTGATCAGTGAGAATCCCAGACCTATCCCAGACCTAACTTGCGTTATCCTCAAAAATATTGATTAAAACCAGGTTTAATCGACTGTTTCAGTGTGGTACCACATTACTACGTGATCCAAACCAGAAAAAACCCAGGATCCGTTCAACAAGTATGTGAAGAATGCGAAAGTATGAGTCTGATAAATGAAAATCCCAGACCTAACCTAGACTTAACATGCGTTATCCTCTAAAATATTGATCGAAACCTGGTTTAATCGACTGTTTCAGTGTGGTACCACTTTACTACGTGATCCAATCCAGAAATAGCCCAGGATCTGTTCAAGGAGTATGTGAAGTGTGCGAAAGTATGAGTCTGATGAGGTCAAATCCTAGACCTATCCCAGACCTAACTTGCGTTATCCTCTAAAATATTGATCGAAACCAGGTTTAATCGACTGATTCAGTGTGGTACCACATTACTATGTGATCCAAACCAGAAAAAACCAAGGATCAGTTTAACAAGTATGAGAAGAATGCGAAAGTATGAGTCTGATGAGTGAGAATCCCAGACCTATCCCAGACCTAACATTCGTTATCCTCTAAAATATTGATCGAAACCAGGTTTAATCGACTGTTTCAGTGTGGTACCACATTACTACGTGATCCAAACCAGAAAAAACCCAGGATCAGTTCAACAAGTATGTGAAGAATGCGAAAGTATGAGTCTGATGAGTGAGAATCCCAGACCTATCCCAGACCTAACATTCGTTATCCTCTAAAATATTGATCGAAACCAGGTTTAATCGACTGTTTCAGTGTGGTACCACATTACTACGTGATCCAAACCAGAAAAAACCCAGGATCAGTTCAACAAGTATGTGAAGAATGCGAAAGTATGAGTCTGATGAGTGTAATTCCCAGGCCTAACCTAGACTTAACATGCGTTATCCTCTAAAATATTGATCGAAACCTGGTTTAATCGACTGTTTCAGTGTGGTACCACTTTACTACGTGATCCAATCCAGAAATAGCCCAGGATCTGTTCAAGGAGTATGTGAAGTGTGCGAAAGTATGAGTCTGATGAGGTCAAATCCCAGACCTATCCCAGACCTAACTTGCGTTATCCTCTAAATTATTGATCGAAACCAGGTTTAATCGACTGTTTCAGTGCGGTACCACACTACTACGTGATCCAAACCAGAAAAAACCCAGGATCAGTTCAACAAGTATGTGAAGAATGCGAAAGTATGAGTCTGATGAGTGAGAATCCCAGACCTATCCCAGACCTAACATTCGTTATCCTCTAAAATATTGATCGAAACCAGGTTTAATCGACTGTTTCAGTGTGGTACCACATTACTACGTGATCCAAACCAGAAAAAACCCAGGATCAGTTCAACAAGTATGTGAAGAATGCGAAAGTATGAGTCTGATGAGTGAGAATCCCAGACCTATCCCAGACCTAACTTGCGTTATCCTCAAAAATATTGATTAAAACCAGGTTTAATCGACTGTTTCAGTGTGGTACCACATTACTACGTGATCCAAACCAGAAAAAACCCAGGATCAGTTCAACAAGTATGTGAAGAATGCGAAAGTATGAGTCTGATGAGTGTAATTCCCAGGCCTAACCTAGACTTAACATGCGTTATCCTCTAAAATATTGATCGAAACCTGGTTTAATCGACTGTTTCAGTGTGGTACCACTTTACTACGTGATCCAATCCAGAAATAGCCCAGGATCTGTTCAAGGAGTATGTGAAGTGTGCGAAAGTATGAGTCTGATGAGGTCAAATCCTAGACCTATCCCAGACCTAACTTGCGTTATCCTCTAAAATATTGATCGAAACCAGGTTTAATCGACTGTTTCAGTGTGGTACCACATTACTATGTGATCCAAACCAGAAAATAACCCGGGATCTGTTCAAGGAGTATGTGAAGTGTGCGAAAGTATGAGTCTGATGAGGTCAAATCCCAGACCTATCCCAGACCTAACTTGCGTTATCCTCTAAATTATTGATCGAAACCTGGTTTAATCGACTGTTTCAGTGCGGTACCACACTACTACGTGATCCAAACCAGAAAAAACCCAGGATCAGTTCAACAAGTATGTGAAGAATGCGAAAGTATGAGTCTGATGAGTGAGAATCCCAGACCTATCCCAGACCTAACATTCGTTATCCTCTAAAATATTGATCGAAACCAGGTTTAATCGACTGTTTCAGTGTGGTACCACATTACTACGTGATCCAAACCAGAAAAAACCCAGGATCAGTTCAACAAGTATGTGAAGAATGCGAAAGTATGAGTCTGATGAGTGAGAATCCCAGACCTATCCCAGACCTAACTTGCGTTATCCTCAAAAATATTGATTAAAACCAGGTTTAATCGACTGTTTCAGTGTGGTACCACATTACTACGTGATCCAAACCAGAAAAAACCCAGGATCCGTTCAACAAGTATGTGAAGAATGCGAAAGTATGAGTCTGATAAATGAAAATCCCAGACCTAACCTAGACTTAACATGCGTTATCCTCTAAAATATTGATCGAAACCTGGTTTAATCGACTGTTTCAGTGTGGTACCACTTTACTACGTGATCCAATCCAGAAATAGCCCAGGATCTGTTCAAGGAGTATGTGAAGTGTGCGAAAGTATGAGTCTGATGAGGTCAAATCCTAGACCTATCCCAGACCTAACTTGCGTTATCCTCTAAAATATTGATCGAAACCAGGTTTAATCGACTGATTCAGTGTGGTACCACATTACTATGTGATCCAAACCAGAAAAAACCAAGGATCAGTTTAACAAGTATGAGAAGAATGCGAAAGTATGAGTCTGATGAGTGAGAATCCCAGACCTATCCCAGACCTAACATTCGTTATCCTCTAAAATATTGATCGAAACCAGGTTTAATCGACTGTTTCAGTGTGGTACCACATTACTACGTGATCCAAACCAGAAAAAACCCAGGATCAGTTCAACAAGTATGTGAAGAATGCGAAAGTATGAGTCTGATGAGTGAGAATCCCAGACCTATCCCAGACCTAACATTCGTTATCCTCTAAAATATTGATCGAAACCAGGTTTAATCGACTGTTTCAGTGTGGTACCACATTACTACGTGATCCAAACCAGAAAAAACCCAGGATCAGTTCAACAAGTATGTGAAGAATGCGAAAGTATGAGTCTGATGGGTGTAATTCCCAGGCCTAACCTAGACTTAACATGCGTTATCCTCTAAAATATTGATCGAAACCTGGTTTAATCGACTGTTTCAGTGTGGTACCACTTTACTACGTGATCCAATCCAGAAATAGCCCAGGATCTGTTCAAGGAGTATGTGAAGTGTGCGAAAGTATGAGTCTGATGAGGTCAAATCCCAGACCTATCCCAGACCTAACTTGCGTTATCCTCTAAATTATTGATCGAAACCAGGTTTAATCGACTGTTTCAGTGCGGTACCACACTACTACGTGATCCAAACCAGAAAAAACCCAGGATCAGTTCAACAAGTATGTGAAGAATGCGAAAGTATGAGTCTGATGAGTGAGAATCCCAGACCTATCCCAGACCTAACATTCGTTATCCTCTAAAATATTGATCGAAACCAGGTTTAATCGACTGTTTCAGTGTGGTACCACATTACTACGTGATCCAAACCAGAAAAAACCCAGGATCAGTTCAACAAGTATGTGAAGAATGCGAAAGTATGAGTCTGATGAGTGAGAATCCCAGACCTATCCCAGACCTAACTTGCGTTATCCTCAAAAATATTGATTAAAACCAGGTTTAATCGACTGTTTCAGTGTGGTACCACATTACTACGTGATCCAAACCAGAAAAAACCCAGGATCCGTTCAACAAGTATGTGAAGAATGCGAAAGTATGAGTCTGATAAATGAAAATCCCAGACCTAACCTAGACTTAACATGCGTTATCCTCTAAAATATTGATCGAAACCTGGTTTAATCGACTGTTTCAGTGTGGTACCACTTTACTACGTGATCCAATCCAGAAATAGCCCAGGATCTGTTCAAGGAGTATGTGAAGTGTGCGAAAGTATGAGTCTGATGAGGTCAAATCCTAGACCTATCCCAGACCTAACTTGCGTTATCCTCTAAAATATTGATCGAAACCAGGTTTAATCGACTGTTTCAGTGTGGTACCACATTACTATGTGATCCAAACCAGAAAATAACCCGGGATCTGTTCAAGGAGTATGTGAAGTGTGCGAAAGTATGAGTCTGATGAGGTCAAATCCCAGACCTATCCCAGACCTAACTTGCGTTATCCTCTAAATTATTGATCGATACCAGGTTTAATCGACTGTTTCAGTGCGGTACCACACTACTACGTGATCCAAACCAGAAAAAACCCAGGATCAGTTCAACAAGTATGTGAAGAATGCGAAAGTATGAGTCTGATGAGTGAGAATCCCAGACCTATCCCAGACCTAACATTCGTTATCCTCTAAAATATTGATCGAAACCAGGTTTAAACGACTGTTTCAGTGTGGTACCACATTACTACGTGATCCAAACCAGAAAAAACCCAGGATCAGTTCAACAAGTATGTGAAGAATGCGAAAGTATGAGTCTGATAAGTGAGAATCCCAGACCTATCCCAGACCTAACTTGCGTTATCCTCAAAAATATTGATTAAAACCAGGTTTAATCGACTGTTTCAGTGTGGTACCACATTACTACGTGATCCAAACCAGAAAAAACCCAGGATCCGTTCAACAAGTATGTGAAGAATGCGAAAGTATGAGTCTGATAAATGAAAATCCCAGACCTAACCTAGACTTAACATGCGTTATCCTCTAAAATATTGATCGAAACCTGGTTTAATCGACTGTTTCAGTGTGGTACCACTTTACTACGTGATCCAATCCAGAAATAGCCCAGGATCTGTTCAAGGAGTATGTGAAGTGTGCGAAAGTATGAGTCTGATGAGGTCAAATCCTAGACCTATCCCAGACCTAACTTGCGTTATCCTCTAAAATATTGATCGAAACCAGGTTTAATCGACTGATTCAGTGTGGTACCACATTACTATGTGATCCAAACCAGAAAAAACCAAGGATCAGTTTAACAAGTATGAGAAGAATGCGAAAGTATGAGTCTGATGAGTGAGAATCCCAGACCTATCCCAGACCTAACATTCGTTATCCTCTAAAATATTGATCGAAACCAGGTTTAATCGACTGTTTCAGTGTGGTACCACATTACTACGTGATCCAAACCAGAAAAAACCCAGGATCAGTTCAACAAGTATGTGAAGAATGCGAAAGTATGAGTCTGATGAGTGAGAATCCCAGACCTATCCCAGACCTAACATTCGTTATCCTCTAAAATATTGATCGAAACCAGGTTTAATCGACTGTTTCAGTGTGGTACCACATTACTACGTGATCCAAACCAGAAAAAACCCAGGATCAGTTCAACAAGTATGTGAAGAATGCGAAAGTATGAGTCTGATGAGTGTAATTCCCAGGCCTAACCTAGACTTAACATGCGTTATCCTCTAAAATATTGATCGAAACCTGGTTTAATCGACTGTTTCAGTGTGGTACCACTTTACTACGTGATCCAATCCAGAAATAGCCCAGGATCTGTTCAAGGAGTATGTGAAGTGTGCGAAAGTATGAGTCTGATGAGGTCAAATCCTAGACCTATCCCAGACCTAACTTGCGTTATCCTCTAAAATATTGATCGAAACCAGGTTTAATCGACTGTTTCAGTGTGGTACCACATTACTATGTGATCCAAACCAGAAAAAACCCAGGATCAGTTTAACAAGTATGAGAAGAATGCGAAAGTATGAGTCTGATGAGTGAGAATCCCAGACCTATCCCAGACCTAACATTCGTTATCCTCTAAAATATTGATCGAAACCAGGTTTAATCGACTGTTTCAGTGTGGTATCACACTACTACGTGACCCAAACCAGAAAAAACCCAGGATCTGTACAACAGGAATGTGAAAAACGCGAAAGTATGAGCCTGATGAGGGCAAATCCCAGACCAATCCCAGGCCTAACTTGCGTTATCCTCTAAAATACTGATCGAAACCAGGTTTGAATGACCGTTTCAAGGTGGTACCACATTACTACGTGATCCAAACGAGAAAAAACCCAGGATCTAGCCATCAAGTATGAGAAATATGCGAAAGAATGAACCTGATGAGAGCAAATCCCGGACCCAACCTAGACCTTACATGCGTTATCCTCTGAAATATTGAGCGAAACCAGGTTTAATCGACTGTTTCAGTGTGGTACCACATTACTATGTGATGCAATCCAGAAAAAGCCCAGGATCTAGCCATCTAGTATGAGGAATATGCGAAAGAATGAGCCTGATGAGAGCAAATCCCAGACCTAACCTAGACCTAACATGCGTTATCCTCTAAAATATTGAGCGAAACCAGGTTTAATGGACTGTTTCAGTGTGGTACCACACTACTTCGTGATCCAAACCAGAAAAAACCCAGGATCTGTTCAACACGTATGTGAAAAACGCTAAACTGTGAGCCTGATGAGGGCAAATCTTAGACCTAACCCAGACCTAAGATGCGTTATCCTCTAAAATATTTATCGTGACCAGGTTTCATTGAATGTTTCAGTGTGGTCCCACATTACTACGTGATCCAAACCAGAAAAAACCCAGGATCTGTTCAAGGAGTATGTGAAGTGTGCGAAAGTATGAGTCTGATGAGGTCAAATCCTAGACCTATCCCAGACCTAACTTGCGTTATCCTCTAAAATATTGATCGAAACCAGGTTTAATCGATTGTTTCAGTGTGGTACCACATTACTATGTGATCCAAACCAGAAAAAACCCAGGATACGTTCAACAAGAATGTGAAAAATGCGAAAGTATGAGTCCGATCAGTGAAAATCTCAGGCCTTACCTAGACCTAACTTGCGTTGTCCTCTAAAATATTGATCGAAACCTGGTTTAATCGACTGTTTCAGTGTGGTACCACTTTACTACGTGATCCAATCCAGAAATAGCCCAGGATCTGTTCAAGGAGTATGTGAAGTGTGCGAAAGTATGAGTCTGATGAGGTCAAATCCTAGACCTATCCCAGACCTAACTTGCGTTATCCTCTAAAATATTGATCGAAACCAGGTTTAATCGACTGTTTCAGTGTGGTACCACATTACTATGTGATCCAAACCAGAAAAAACCCAGGATCAGTTTAACAAGTATGAGAAGAATGCGAAAGTATGAGTCTGATGAGTGAGAATCCCAGACCTATCCCAGACCTAACATTCGTTATCCTCTAAAATATTGATCGAAACCAGGTTTAATCGACTGTTTCAGTGTGGTACCACATTACTACGTGATCCAAACCAGAAAAAACCCAGGATCAGTTCAACAAGTATGTGAAGAATGCGAAAGTATGAGTCTGATGAGTGTAATTCCCAGGGCTGACCTAGACCTAACATGCGTTATCCTCTAAAATATTGATCGAAACCAGGTATAATCGACTGTTTCAGTGTGGTATCACACTACTACGTGACCCAAACCAGAAAAAACCCAGGATCTGTTCAAGGAGTATGTGAAGTGTGCGAAAGTATGAGTCTGATGAGGTCAAATCCTAGACCTATCCCAGACCTAACTTGCGTTATCGTCTAAAATATTGATCGAAACCAGGTTTAATCGACTGTTTCAGTGTGGTACCACATTACTATGTGATCCAAACCAGAAAAAACCCAGGATCAGTTCAACAAGTATGAGAAGAATGCGAAAGTATGAGTCTGATGAGTGAGAATCCCAGACCTATCCCAGACCTAACATTCGTTATCCTCTAAAATATTGATCGAAACCAGGTTTAATCGACTGTTTCAGTGTGGTACCACATTACTACGTGATCCAAACCAGAAAAAACCCAGGATCAGTTCAACAAGTATGTGAAGAATGCGAAAGTATTAGTCTGATGATTGTAATTCCCAGGGCTGACCTAGACCTAACATGCGTTATCCTCTAAAATATTGATCGAAACCAGGTTTAATCGACTGTTTCAGTGTGGTATCACACTACTACGTGACCCAAACCAGAAAAAACCCAGGATCTGTACAACAGGTATGTGAAAAACTCGAAAGTATGAGCCTGATGAGGGCAAATCCCAGACCTATCCCAGACCTAACTTGCGTTATCCTCTAAAATATTGATCGAAACCAGGTTTGATTGACCGTTTCAGTGTGGTACCACATTACTACGTGATCCAAACCAGAAAAAACCCAGGATACGTTCAACAAGAATGTGAAAAATGCGAAAGTATGAGTCCGATCAGTGAAAATCTCAGGCCTTACCTAGACCTAACTTGCGTTGTCCTCTAAAATATTGATGGAAACCTGGTTTCATTGACTGTTTCAGTGTGGTACCACATTACTACGTGATCCAAACCAGAAAAAACCCAGGATCCGTTCAACAAGTATGTGAAGAATGCGAAAGTATGAGTCTGATGAGTGAAAATCCCAGGCCTAACCTAGACCTAACATGCGTTGTCCTCTAAAATATTGTTGGAAACCAGGTTTCATTGACTGTTTCAGCGTGGTACCACATTACTACGTGATACAATCCAGAAACAGCCCAGGATCTAGCCATGAAGTATGAGAAATATGCGAAAGAATGAGCCTGATGAGAGCAAATCCCAGACCTAACCTAGACCTAACATGAATTATTCTCTAAAATATTGTTCGAAACCAGGTTTAATTGACTGTTTCAGTGTGGTCCCACATTACTACGTGATCCAAACCAGAAAAAACCCAGGATCCGTTCAACAAGAATGTGAAGAATGCGAAAGTATGAGTCTGATGAGTGAAAATCCCAGACCTAACCTAGACCTTACATGCGTTATCCTCTAAAATATTGAGCGAAACCAGGTTTAATGGACTGTTTCAGTGTGGTACCACATTACTTCGTGATCCAAACCAGAAAAAACCCAGGATCTGTTTAACAAGTATGTGAAAAACGCTAAACTGCGAGCCTGATGAGGGCAAATCGTAGACCTAACCCAGACCTAAGATGCGTTAACCTCTAAAATATATATCCAGACCAGGTTTCATTGAATGTTTCAGTGTGGTACCACTTTACTACGTGATGCAATCCAGAAAAAGCCCAGGATCTAGCCATGAAGTATGAGAAATATGGGAAAGTATGAGCCTGATGAGGGCAAATCCTAGACCTAACCCAGACCTAACATGCGTTAGCCTCTAAAATATTTTTCAAGACCTGGTTTAATTGAAAGTTTCAGTGTGGTACCACATTACTACGTGATACAATCCAGAAAAAGCCCAGGATCTAGCCATCAAGTTTGAGAAATATGCGAAAGAATGTGCCTGATGAGAGCAAATCCCAGACCTACCCTAGACCTAACATGAATTATTCTCTAAAATATTGATCGAAACCAGGTTTAATTGACTGTTTCAGTGTGGTCCCACATTACTACGTGATCCAAACCAGAAAAAATCCAGGATCCGTTCAACAAGTATGTGAAGAATGCGAAAGTATGAGTCTGATGAGTGAAAATCCCAGGCCTAACCTAGACCTAACATGCGTTGTCCTCAAAAATACTGATCGAAACCTGGTTTAATCGACTGTTTCAGTGTGGTACCACATTACTATGTGATCCCAACCAGAAAATAACCCAGGATCTAGCCATCAAGTATGAGAAATATGCGAAAGAATGAACCTGATGAGAGCAAATCCCAGACCTAACCTAGACCTTACATGCGTTATCCTCTAAAATATTGAGCGAAACCAGGTTTAATGGACTGTTTCAGTGTGGTACCACACTACTTCGTGATCCAAACCAGGAAAAACCCAGGATCTGTTCAACAAGAATGTGAAAAACGCTAAACTGTGAGCCTGATGGGGGCAAATCTTAGACCTAACCCAGACCTAAGATGCGTTAACCTCTAAAATATTTATCCAGACCAGGTTTCATTGAATGTTTCAGTGTGGTACCACTTTACTACGTGATCCAATGCAGAAATAGCACAGGATCTAGCCATGAAGTATGAGAAATATGCGAAAGTAAGAGCCTGATGCGGGCAAATCCTTGACCTATCCCAGACCTAACTTGCGTTATCCTCAAAAATATTGATGGAAACCAGGTTTCATTGACTGTTTCAGTGTGGTACCACAATACTACGTGATGCAATCCAGAAACAGCCCAGGATCTAGCCATCAAGTTTGAGAAATATGCGAAAGAATGTGCCTGATGCGGGCAAATCCTAGACCTATCCCAGACCTAACTTGCGTTATCCTCTAAAATATTGATAGAAACCAGGTTTAATTGACTGTTACAGCGTAGTACCACATTACTACGTGATACAATCCAGAAACAGCCCAGGATCTAGCCATGAAGTATGAGAAATATGCGAAAGAATGAGTCTGATGAGGTCAAATCCCAGACCTATCCCAGACCTAACTTGCGTTATCCTCAAAAATATTGATTGAAACCAGGTTTAATCGACTGTTTCAGTGTGCTGCCACATTACTACGTGATCCAAACCAGAAAAAACCCAGGATCCGTTCAACAAGTATGTGAAGAATGCGAAAGTATGAGTCTAATGAGTGAAAATCCTAGGCCTAACCTAGACCTAACATGCGTTATCCTCTAAAACATTGATCGAAACCAGGTTTAATCGACTGTTTCAGTGTGGTACCACATTACTACGTGATCCAAACCAGAAAAATCCCAGGATCTGTTCAACAAGTATGTGAAAAACGCTAAACTGTGAGCCTGATGAGGGCAAATCGTAGACCTAACCCAGACCTAACTTGCGTTATCCTCTAAAATATTGATCGAAACCAGGTTTGATTGACCGTTTCAGTGTGGTACCACATTACTACGTGATCCAAACCAGAAAAATCCCAGGATCTGTTCAACAAGTATGTGAAAAACGCTAAACTGTGAGCCTGATGAGGGCAAATCGTAGACCTAACCCAGACCTAAGATGCGTTAACCTCTAAAATATTTATCAAGACCTGGTTTAATTGAAAGTTTCAGTGTGGTACCACATTACTACGTGATACAATCCAGAAAAAGTCCAGGATCTAGCCATCAAGTTTGAGAAATATGCGAAAGAATGTGCCTGATGCGGGCAAATCCTAGACCTATCCCAGACCTAACTTGCGTTATCCTCTAAAATATTGATAGAAACCAGGTTTAATTGACTGTTACAGCGTAGTACCACATTACTACGTGATACAATCCAGAAACAGCCCAGGATCTAGCCATGAAGTATGAGAAATATGCGAAAGAATGAACCTGATGAGAGCAAATCCCAGACCTAACCTAGACCTTACATGCGTTATCCTCTAAAATATTGATCGAAACCAGGTTTAATCGACTGTTTCAGTGTGGTCCCACATTACTACGTGATCCAAACCAGAAAAAAATCCAGGATCCGTTCAACAAGTATGTGAAGAATGCGAAAGTATGAGTCTGATGAGTGAGAATCCTAGACCTATCCCAGACCTAACATTCGTTATCCTCTAAAATATTGAGCGAAACCAGGTTTAATCGACTGTTTCAGTGTGGTCCCACATTACTACGTGATCCAAACCAGAAACAACCCAGGATCTGTTCAACATGTATGAGACATATGCGAAAGAATGAGCCTGATGAGTGAAACTCCCAGACCTAACATAGACCTAACATGAATTATTCTCTAAAATATTGATCGAAACGAGGTTTAATTGACTGTTTCAGTGTGGTCCCACATTACTACGTGATCCAAACCAGAAAAAACCCAGGATCCCTTCAACAAGTATGTGAAGAATGCGAAAGTATGTGTCCGATGAGTGAAAATCCCAGGCCTAACCTAGACCTAACATGCGTTATCCTCAAAAATATTGATCGAAACCTGGATCGACTGTTTCAGTGTGGTACCACATTACTATGTGATCCAAACCAGAAAATAACCCAGGATCTGTTCAACAAGTATGTGAAAAACGCGAAAGTGTGAGTCTGATGAGGTCAAATCCCAGACCTATCCCAGACTTAACTTGTGTTATCCTCTAAAATATTGATCGAAACCAGGTTTAATTGACTGTATCAGTGTTGTACTTCATTATTACGTGATGCAATCCAGAAAAAGCCCAGGATCTAGCCATCAAGTATGAGAAATATGCGAAAGAATGAACCTGATGAGAGCAAATCCCAGACCTAACCTAGACCTAACATGAATTATTCTCTAAAATATTGATCGAAACCAGGTTTAATTGACTGTTTCAGTGTTGTACTTCACTTTTACGTGATGCAATCCAGAAAAAGCCCAGGATCTAGCCATCAAGTATGAGAAATATGCGAAAGAATGAGCCTGATGGGAGCAAATCACTGACCTAACCAAGACCTAACATGAATTATTCTCTAAAATATTGATCAAAACCAGGTTTATTTGACTGTTTCAGTGTGGTCCCACATTACTACGTGATCCAAACCAGAAAAAACCGAGGATCTGTTCAACAAGTATGTGAAAAACGCGAAAGTATGAGTCTGATGAGGTCAAATCCCAGACCTATCCCAGACTTAACTTGCGTTATCCTCTAAAATATTGATCGAAACCAGGTTTAATTGACTGTTGCAGCGAGGTACCACATTACTACGTGATCCAATACAGAAACAGCCCAGGATCTAGCCATGAAGTATGAGAAATATGCGAAAGTATGAGCCTGATGAGGGCAAATCCTAGACCTAACCCAGACCTAACATGCGTTATTCTCTAAAATATTTATCAAGACCAGGTTTAATTGAATGTTTCAGTGTGGTACCACATTACTACGTGATCCAAACCAGAAAAAACCCAGGATCCGTTCAACAAGTATGTGAAGAATGCGAAAGTATGAGTCTGATGAGTGAAAATCCCAGGCCTAACCTAGACCTAACATGCGTTATCCTCTAAAATATTGATCGAATCCTGGTTTAATCGACTGTTTCAGTGTGGTGCCACATTACTACGTGATCCAAACCAGAAAAAACCCAGGATCAGTTCAACAAGTATGTGAAGAATGCGAAAGTATGAGTCTGATGAGTGTAATTCCCAGGGCTGACCTAGACCTAACATGCGTTATCCTCTAAAATATTGATCGAAACCAGGTTTAATCGACTGTTTCAGTGTGGTATCACACTACTACGTGACCTAAACGAGAAAAAACCCAGGATCTAGCCATCAAGTATGAGAAATATGCGAAAGAATGAACCTGATGAGAGCAAATCCCAGACCTAACCTAGACCTTACATGCGTTATCCTCTAAAATATTGAGCGAAACCGGGTTTAATCGACTGTTTCAGTGTGGTACCACATTACTATGTGATGCAATCCAGAAAAAGCCCAGGATCAGTTCAACAAGTATGAGAAGAATGCGAAGGTATGAGTCTGATGAGTGAGAATCCCAGACCTATCCCAGACCTAACATTCGTTATCCTCTAAAATATTGATCGAAACCAGGTTTAATCGACTGTTTCAGTGTGGTACCACATTACTACGTGATCCAAACCAGAAAAAACCCAGGATCAGTTCAACAAGTATGTGAAGAATGCGAAAGTATTAGTCTGATGATTGTAATTCCCAGGGCTGACCTAGACCTAACATTCGTTATCCTCTAAAATATTGATCGAAACCAGGTTTAAACGACTGTTTCAGTGTGGTACCACATTACTACGTGATCCAAACCAGAAAAAACCCAGGATCAGTTCAACAAGTATGTGAAGAATGCGAAAGTATGAGTCTGATAAGTGAGAATCCCAGACCTATCCCAGACCTAACTTGCGTTATCCTCAAAAATATTGATTAAAACCAGGTTTAATCGACTGTTTCAGTGTGGTACCACATTACTACGTGATCCAAACCAGAAAAAACCCAGGATCCGTTCAACAAGTATGTGAAGAATGCGAAAGTATGAGTCTGATAAATGAAAATCCCAGACCTAACCTAGACTTAACATGCGTTATCCTCTAAAATATTGATCGAAACCTGGTTTAATCGACTGTTTCAGTGTGGTACCACTTTACTACGTGATCCAATCCAGAAATAGCCCAGGATCTGTTCAAGGAGTATGTGAAGTGTGCGAAAGTATGAGTCTGATGAGGTCAAATCCTAGACCTATCCCAGACCTAACTTGCGTTATCCTCTAAAATATTGATCGAAACCAGGTTTAATCGACTGATTCAGTGTGGTACCACATTACTATGTGATCCAAACCAGAAAAAACCAAGGATCAGTTTAACAAGTATGAGAAGAATGCGAAAGTATGAGTCTGATGAGTGAGAATCCCAGACCTATCCCAGACCTAACATTCGTTATCCTCTAAAATATTGATCGAAACCAGGTTTAATCGACTGTTTCAGTGTGGTACCACATTACTACGTGATCCAAACCAGAAAAAACCCAGGATCAGTTCAACAAGTATGTGAAGAATGCGAAAGTATGAGTCTGATGAGTGAGAATCCCAGACCTATCCCAGACCTAACATTCGTTATCCTCTAAAATATTGATCGAAACCAGGTTTAATCGACTGTTTCAGTGTGGTACCACATTACTACGTGATCCAAACCAGAAAAAACCCAGGATCAGTTCAACAAGTATGTGAAGAATGCGAAAGTATGAGTCTGATGAGTGTAATTCCCAGGCCTAACCTAGACTTAACATGCGTTATCCTCTAAAATATTGATCGAAACCTGGTTTAATCGACTGTTTCAGTGTGGTACCACTTTACTACGTGATCCAATCCAGAAATAGCCCAGGATCTGTTCAAGGAGTATGTGAAGTGTGCGAAAGTATGAGTCTGATGAGGTCAAATCCTAGACCTATCCCAGACCTAACTTGCGTTATCCTCTAAAATATTGATCGAAACCAGGTTTAATCGACTGTTTCAGTGTGGTACCACATTACTATGTGATCCAAACCAGAAAAAACCCAGGATCAGTTTAACAAGTATGAGAAGAATGCGAAAGTATGAGTCTGATGAGTGAGAATCCCAGACCTATCCCAGACCTAACATTCGTTATCCTCTAAAATATTGATCGAAACCAGGTTTAATCGACTGTTTCAGTGTGGTATCACACTACTACGTGACCCAAACCAGAAAAAACCCAGGATCTGTACAACAGGAATGTGAAAAACGCGAAAGTATGAGCCTGATGAGGGCAAATCCCAGACCAATCCCAGGCCTAACTTGCGTTATCCTCTAAAATACTGATCGAAACCAGGTTTGAATGACCGTTTCAAGGTGGTACCACATTACTACGTGATCCAAACGAGAAAAAACCCAGGATCTAGCCATCAAGTATGAGAAATATGCGAAAGAATGAACCTGATGAGAGCAAATCCCGGACCCAACCTAGACCTTACATGCGTTATCCTCTAAAATATTGAGCGAAACCAGGTTTAATCGACTGTTTCAGTGTGGTACCACATTACTATGTGATGCAATCCAGAAAAAGCCCAGGATCTAGCCATCTAGTATGAGGAATATGCGAAAGAATGAGCCTGATGAGAGCAAATCCCAGACCTAACCTAGACCTAACATGCGTTATCCTCTAAAATATTGAGCGAAACCAGGTTTAATGGACTGTTTCAGTGTGGTACCACACTACTTCGTGATCCAAACCAGAAAAAACCCAGGATCTGTTCAACACGTATGTGAAAAACGCTAAACTGTGAGCCTGATGAGGGCAAATCTTAGACCTAACCCAGACCTAAGATGCGTTATCCTCTAAAATATTTATCGTGACCAGGTTTCATTGAATGTTTCAGTGTGGTCCCACATTACTACGTGATCCAAACCAGAAAAAACCCAGGATCTGTTCAAGGAGTATGTGAAGTGTGCGAAAGTATGAGTCTGATGAGGTCAAATCCTAGACCTATCCCAGACCTAACTTGCGTTATCCTCTAAAATATTGATCGAAACCAGGTTTAATCGACTGTTTCAGTGTGGTACCACATTACTATGTGATCCAAACCAGAAAAAACCCAGGATACGTTCAACAAGAATGTGAAAAATGCGAAAGTATGAGTCCGATCAGTGAAAATCTCAGGCCTTACCTAGACCTAACTTGCGTTGTCCTCTAAAATATTGATCGAAACCTGGTTTAATCGACTGTTTCAGTGTGGTACCACTTTACTACGTGATCCAATCCAGAAATAGCCCAGGATCTGTTCAAGGAGTATGTGAAGTGTGCGAAAGTATGAGTCTGATGAGGTCAAATCCTAGACCTATCCCAGACCTAACTTGCGTTATCCTCTAAAATATTGATCGAAACCAGGTTTAATCGACTGTTTCAGTGTGGTACCACATTACTATGTGATCCAAACCAGAAAAAACCCAGGATCAGTTTAACAAGTATGAGAAGAATGCGAAAGTATGAGTCTGATGAGTGAGAATCCCAGACCTATCCCAGACCTAACATTCGTTATCCTCTAAAATATTGATCGAAACCAGGTTTAATCGACTGTTTCAGTGTGGTACCACATTACTACGTGATCCAAACCAGAAAAAACCCAGGATCAGTTCAACAAGTATGTGAAGAATGCGAAAGTATGAGTCTGATGAGTGTAATTCCCAGGGCTGACATAGACCTAACATGCGTTATCCTCTAAAATATTGATCGAAACCAGGTATAATCGACTGTTTCAGTGTGGTATCACACTACTACGTGACCCAAACCAGAAAAAACCCAGGATCTGTTCAAGGAGTATGTGAAGTGTGCGAAAGTATGAGTCTGATGAGGTCAAATCCTAGACCTATCCCAGACCTAACTTGCGTTATCGTCTAAAATATTGATCGAAACCAGGTTTAATCGACTGTTTCAGTGTGGTACCACATTACTATGTGATCCAAACCAGAAAAAACCCAGGATCAGTTCAACAAGTATGAGAAGAATGCGAAAGTATGAGTCTGATGAGTGAGAATCCCAGACCTATCCCAGACCTAACATTCGTTATCCTCTAAAATATTGATCGAAACCAGGTTTAATCGACTGTTTCAGTGTGGTACCACATTACTACGTGATCCAAACCAGAAAAAACCCAGGATCAGTTCAACAAGTATGTGAAGAATGCGAAAGTATTAGTCTGATGATTGTAATTCCCAGGGCTGACCTAGACCTAACATGCGTTATCCTCTAAAATATTGATCGAAACCAGGTTTAATCGACTGTTTCAGTGTGGTATCACACTACTACGTGACCCAAACCAGAAAAAACCCAGGATCTGTACAACAGGTATGTGAAAAACTCGAAAGTATGAGCCTGATGAGGGCAAATCCCAGACCTATCCCAGACCTAACTTGCGTTATCCTCTAAAATATTGATCGAAACCAGGTTTGATTGACCGTTTCAGTGTGGTACCACATTACTACGTGATCCAAACCAGAAAAAACCCAGGATACGTTCAACAAGAATGTGAAAAATGCGAAAGTATGAGTCCGATCAGTGAAAATCTCAGGCCTTACCTAGACCTAACTTGCGTTGTCCTCTAAAATATTGATGGAAACCTGGTTTCATTGACTGTTTCAGTGTGGTACCACATTACTACGTGATCCAAACCAGAAAAAACCCAGGATCCGTTCAACAAGTATGTGAAGAATGCGAAAGTATGAGTCTGATGAGTGAAAATCCCAGGCCTAACCTAGACCTAACATGCGTTGTCCTCTAAAATATTGTTGGAAACCAGGTTTCATTGACTGTTTCAGCGTGGTACCACATTACTACGTGATACAATCCAGAAACAGCCCAGGATCTAGCCATGAAGTATGAGAAATATGCGAAAGAATGAGCCTGATGAGAGCAAATCCCAGACCTAACCTAGACCTAACATGAATTATTCTCTAAAATATTGTTCGAAACCAGGTTTAATTGACTGTTTCAGTGTGGTCCCACATTACTACGTGATCCAAACCAGAAAAAACCCAGGATCCGTTCAACAAGAATGTGAAGAATGCGAAAGTATGAGTCTGATGAGTGAAAATCCCAGACCTAACCTAGACCTTACATGCGTTATCCTCTAAAATATTGAGCGAAACCAGGTTTAATGGACTGTTTCAGTGTGGTACCACATTACTTCGTGATCCAAACCAGAAAAAACCCAGGATCTGTTTAACAAGTATGTGAAAAACGCTAAACTGCGAGCCTGATGAGGGCAAATCGTAGACCTAACCCAGACCTAAGATGCGTTAACCTCTAAAATATATATCCAGACCAGGTTTCATTGAATGTTTCAGTGTGGTACCACTTTACTACGTGATGCAATCCAGAAAAAGCCCAGGATCTAGCCATGAAGTATGAGAAATATGGGAAAGTATGAGCCTGATGAGGGCAAATCCTAGACCTAACCCAGACCTAACATGCGTTAGCCTCTAAAATATTTTTCAAGACCTGGTTTAATTGAAAGTTTCAGTGTGGTACCACATTACTACGTGATACAATCCAGAAAAAGCCCAGGATCTAGCCATCAAGTTTGAGAAATATGCGAAAGAATGTGCCTGATGAGAGCAAATCCCAGACCTACCCTAGACCTAACATGAATTATTCTCTAAAATATTGATCGAAACCAGGTTTAATTGACTGTTTCAGTGTGGTCCCACATTACTACGTGATCCAAACCAGAAAAAATCCAGGATCCGTTCAACAAGTATGTGAAGAATGCGAAAGTATGAGTCTGATGAGTGAAAATCCCAGGCCTAACCTAGACCTAACATGCGTTGTCCTCAAAAATACTGATCGAAACCTGGTTTAATCGACTGTTTCAGTGTGGTACCACATTACTATGTGATCCCAACCAGAAAATAACCCAGGATCTAGCCATCAAGTATGAGAAATATGCGAAAGAATGAACCTGATGAGAGCAAATCCCAGACCTAACCTAGACCTTACATGCGTTATCCTCTAAAATATTGAGCGAAACCAGGTTTAATGGACTGTTTCAGTGTGGTACCACACTACTTCGTGATCCAAACCAGGAAAAACCCAGGATCTGTTCAACAAGAATGTGAAAAACGCTAAACTGTGAGCCTGATGGGGGCAAATCTTAGACCTAACCCAGACCTAAGATGCGTTAACCTCTAAAATATTTATCCAGACCAGGTTTCATTGAATGTTTCAGTGTGGTACCACTTTACTACGTGATCCAATGCAGAAATAGCACAGGATCTAGCCATGAAGTATGAGAAATATGCGAAAGTAAGAGCCTGATGCGGGCAAATCCTTGACCTATCCCAGACCTAACTTGCGTTATCCTCAAAAATGTTGATGGAAACCAGGTTTCATTGACTGTTTCAGTGTGGTACCACAATACTACGTGATGCAATCCAGAAACAGCCCAGGATCTAGCCATCAAGTTTGAGAAATATGCGAAAGAATGTGCCTGATGCGGGCAAATCCTAGACCTATCCCAGACCTAACTTGCGTTATCCTCTAAAATATTGATAGAAACCAGGTTTAATTGACTGTTACAGCGTAGTACCACATTACTACGTGATACAATCCAGAAACAGCCCAGGATCTAGCCATGAAGTATGAGAAATATGCGAAAGAATGAGTCTGATGAGGTCAAATCCCAGACCTATCCCAGACCTAACTTGCGTTATCCTCAAAAATATTGATTGAAACCAGGTTTAATCGACTGTTTCAGTGTGCTGCCACATTACTACGTGATCCAAACCAGAAAAAACCCAGGATCCGTTCAACAAGTATGTGAAGAATGCGAAAGTATGAGTCTAATGAGTGAAAATCCTAGGCCTAACCTAGACCTAACATGCGTTATCCTCTAAAACATTGATCGAAACCAGGTTTAATCGACTGTTTCAGTGTGGTACCACATTACTACGTGATCCAAACCAGAAAAATCCCAGGATCTGTTCAACAAGTATGTGAAAAACGCTAAACTGTGAGCCTGATGAGGGCAAATCGTAGACCTAACCCAGACCTAACTTGCGTTATCCTCTAAAATATTGATCGAAACCAGGTTTGATTGACCGTTTCAGTGTGGTACCACATTACTACGTGATCCAAACCAGAAAAATCCCAGGATCTGTTCAACAAGTATGTGAAAAACGCTAAACTGTGAGCCTGATGAGGGCAAATCGTAGACCTAACCCAGACCTAAGATGCGTTAACCTCTAAAATATTTATCAAGACCTGGTTTAATTGAAAGTTTCAGTGTGGTACCACATTACTACGTGATACAATCCAGAAAAAGTCCAGGATCTAGCCATCAAGTTTGAGAAATATGCGAAAGAATGTGCCTGATGCGGGCAAATCCTAGACCTATCCCAGACCTAACTTGCGTTATCCTCTAAAATATTGATAGAAACCAGGTTTAATTGACTGTTACAGCGTAGTACCACATTACTACGTGATACAATCCAGAAACAGCCCAGGATCTAGCCATGAAGTATGAGAAATATGCGAAAGAATGAACCTGATGAGAGCAAATCCCAGACCTAACCTAGACCTTACATGCGTTATCCTCTAAAATATTGATCGAAACCAGGTTTAATCGACTGTTTCAGTGTGGTCCCACATTACTACGTGATCCAAACCAGAAAAAAATCCAGGATCCGTTCAACAAGTATGTGAAGAATGCGAAAGTATGAGTCTGATGAGTGAGAATCCTAGACCTATCCCAGACCTAACATTCGTTATCCTCTAAAATATTGAGCGAAACCAGGTTTAATCGACTGTTTCAGTGTGGTCCCACATTACTACGTGATCCAAACCAGAAACAACCCAGGATCTGTTCAACATGTATGAGACATATGCGAAAGAATGAGCCTGATGAGTGAAACTCCCAGACCTAACATAGACCTAACATGAATTATTCTCTAAAATATTGATCGAAACGAGGTTTAATTGACTGTTTCAGTGTGGTCCCACATTACTACGTGATCCAAACCAGAAAAAACCCAGGATCCCTTCAACAAGTATGTGAAGAATGCGAAAGTATGTGTCCGATGAGTGAAAATCCCAGGCCTAACCTAGACCTAACATGCGTTATCCTCAAAAATATTGATCGAAACCTGGATCGACTGTTTCAGTGTGGTACCACATTACTATGTGATCCAAACCAGAAAATAACCCAGGATCTGTTCAACAAGTATGTGAAAAACGCGAAAGTGTGAGTCTGATGAGGTCAAATCCCAGACCTATCCCAGACTTAACTTGTGTTATCCTCTAAAATATTGATCGAAACCAGGTTTAATTGACTGTATCAGTGTTGTACTTCATTATTACGTGATGCAATCCAGAAAAAGCCCAGGATCTAGCCATCAAGTATGAGAAATATGCGAAAGAATGAACCTGATGAGAGCAAATCCCAGACCTAACCTAGACCTAACATGAATTATTCTCTAAAATATTGATCGAAACCAGGTTTAATTGACTGTTTCAGTGTTGTACTTCACTTTTACGTGATGCAATCCAGAAAAAGCCCAGGATCTAGCCATCAAGTATGAGAAATATGCGAAAGAATGAGCCTGATGGGAGCAAATCACTGACCTAACCAAGACCTAACATGAATTATTCTCTAAAATATTGATCAAAACCAGGTTTATTTGACTGTTTCAGTGTGGTCCCACATTACTACGTGATCCAAACCAGAAAAAACCGAGGATCTGTTCAACAAGTATGTGAAAAACGCGAAAGTATGAGTCTGATGAGGTCAAATCCCAGACCTATCCCAGACTTAACTTGCGTTATCCTCTAAAATATTGATCGAAACCAGGTTTAATTGACTGTTGCAGCGAGGTACCACATTACTACGTGATCCAATACAGAAACAGCCCAGGATCTAGCCATGAAGTATGAGAAATATGCGAAAGTATGAGCCTGATGAGGGCAAATCCTAGACCTAACCCAGACCTAACATGCGTTATTCTCTAAAATATTTATCAAGACCAGGTTTAATTGAATGTTTCAGTGTGGTACCACATTACTACGTGATCCAAACCAGAAAAAACCCAGGATCCGTTCAACAAGTATGTGAAGAATGCGAAAGTATGAGTCTGATGAGTGAAAATCCCAGGCCTAACCTAGACCTAACATGCGTTATCCTCTAAAATATTGATCGAATCCTGGTTTAATCGACTGTTTCAGTGTGGTGCCACATTACTACGTGATCCAAACCAGAAAAAACCCAGGATCCGTTCAACAAGTATGTGAAGAATGCGAAAGTATGAGTCTGATAAGTGAAAATCCCAGACCTAACCTAGACTTAACATGCGTTATCCTCTAAAATATTGATCGAAACCTGGTTTAATCGACTGTTTCAGTGTGGTACCACTTTACTACGTGATCCAATCCAGAAATAGCCCAGGATCTGTTCAAGGAGTATGTGAAGTGTGCGAAAGTATGAGTCTGATGAGGTCAAATCCTAGACCTATCCCAGACCTAACTTGCGTTATCCTCTAAAATATTGATCGAAACCAGGTTTAATCGACTGTTTCAGTGTGGTACCACATTACTATGTGATCCAAACCAGAAAAAACCCAGGATCAGATAAACAAGTATGAGAAGAATGCGAAAGTATGAGTCTGATGAGTGAGAATCCGAGACCTATCCCAGACCTAACATTCGTTATCCTCTAAAATATTGATCGAAACCAGGTTTAATCGACTGTTTCAGTGTGGTACCACATTACTACGTGATCCAAACCAGAAAAACCCAGGATCAGTTCAACAAGTATGTGAAGAATGCGAAAGTATGAGTCTGATGAGTGTAATTCCCAGGGCTGACCTAGACCTAACATGCGTTATCCTCTAAAATATTGATCGAAACCAGGTTTAATCGACTGTTTCAGTGTGGTATCACACTACTACGTGACCCAAACCAGAAAAAACCCAGGATCTGTACAACAGGAATGTGAAAAACGCGAAAGTATGAGCCTGATGAGGGCAAATCCCAGACCAATCCCAGGCCTAACTTGCGTTATCCTCTAAAATACTGATCGAAACCAGGTTTGAATGACCGTTTCAGTGTGGGACCACATTACTACGTGATCCAAACCAGAAAAAACCCAGGATCCGTTCAACAAGAATGTGTAAAATGCGAAAGTAAGAGTCCGATCAGTGAAAATCTCAGGCCTTACCTAGACCTAACTTGCGTTGTCCTCTAAAATATTGATGGAAACCAGGTATCATTGACTGTTTCAGTGTGGTACCACATTACTACGTGATCCAAACGAGAAAAAACCCAGGATCCGTTCAACAAGTATGTGAAAAACGCTAAACTGTGAGCCTGATGAGGGCAAATCTTAGACCTAACCCAGACCTAAGATGCGTTATCCTCTAAAATATTTATCCAGACCAGGTTTCATTGACTGTTTCAGTGTGGTACCACATTACTACGTGATCCAAACCAGAAAAAACCCAGGATCCGTTCAACAAGTATGTGAAGAATGCGAAAGTATGAGTCTGATGCGTGAAAATCCCAGGCCTAACCTAGACCTAACATGCATTGTCCTCTAAAATATTGATGGTAACCAGGTTTCATTGACTGTTTCAGTGTGGTACCACAATACTACGTGATCCAAACCAGAAAAAACCCAGGATCAGTTCAACAAGTATGTGAAGAATGCGAAAGTATGAGTCTGATGAGTGAAAATCCCAGGCCTAACCTAGACCTAACATGCGTTGTCCTCTAAAATATTGATGGAAACCAGGTTTCATTGACTGTTTCAGTGTGGTACCACATTACTACGTGATCCAAACCAGAAAAAACCCAGGATCCGTTCAACAAGTATGTGAAGAATGCGAAAGTATGAGTCTGATGAGTGAAAATCCCAGGCCTAACCTAGACCTAACATGCGTTATCCTCTAAAATATTGAGCGAAACCAGGTTTAATCGACTGTTTCAGTGTGGTACCACATTACTATGTGATGCAATCCAGAAAAAGCCCAGGATCTAGCCATCTAGTATGAGAAATATGCGAAAGAATGAGCCTGATGAGAGCAAATCGCAGACCTAACCTAGACCTAACATGCGTTATCCTCTAAAATATTGAGCGAAACCAGGTTTAATAGACTGTTTCAGTGTGGTACCACACTACTTCGTGATCCAAACCAGAAAAAACCCAGGATCTGTTCAACACGTATGTGAAAAACGCTAAACTGTGGGCCTGATGAGGGCAAATCTTAGACCTAACCCAGACCTAAGATGCGTTATCCTCTAAAATATTTATCCAGACCAGGTTTCATTGAATGTTTCAGTGTGGTCCCACATTACAACGTGATCCAAACCAGAAAAAACCCAGGATCTGTTCAAGGAGTATGTGAAGTGTGCGAAAGTATGAGTCTGATGAGGTCAAATCCTAGACCTATCCCAGACCTAACATGCGTTATCCTCTAAAATATTGATCGAAACCAGGTTTAATCGACTGTTTCAGTGTGGTACCACATTATTATGTGATCCAAACCAGAAAAAACCCAGGATCAGTTCAACAAGTATGAGAAGAATGCGAAAGTATGAGTCTGATGAGTGAGAATCCCAGACCTATCCCAGACCTAACATTCGTTATCCTCTAAAATATTGATCGAAACCAGGTTTAATCGACTGTTTCAGTGTGGTACCACATTACTACGTGATCCAAACCAGAAAAAACCCAGGATCAGTTCAACAAGTATGTGAAGAATGCGAAAGTATGAGTCTGTTGAGTGTAATTCCCAGGGCTGACCTAGACCTAACATGCGTTATCCTCTAAAATATTGATCGAAACCAGGTTTAATCGACTGTTTCAGTGTGGTATCACACTACTACGTGACCCAAACCAGAAAAAACCCACGATCTGTACAACAAGTATGCGAAAAACGCGAAAGTATGAGCCTGATGAGGGCAAATCCCAGACCTATCCCAGACCTAACTTGCCTTATCCTCTAAAATATTGATCGATACCAGGTTTGATTGACCGTTTCAGTGTGGTACCACATTACTACGTGATCCAAACCAGAAAAAACCCAGGATCCGTTCAACAAGTATGTGAAGAATGCGAAAGTATGAGTCTGATGAGTGAAAATCCCAAGCCTAACCTAGACCTAACATGCGTTGTCCTCTAAAATATTGATGGAAACCAGGTTTCATTGACTGTTTCAGTGTGGTACCACATTACTACGTGATCCAAACCAGAAAAAACCCAGGATCCGTTCAACAAGTATGTGAAGAATGCGAAAGTATGAGTCTGATGAGTGAAAATCCCAGGCCTAACTTAGACCTAACATGCGTTGTCCTCTAAAATATTGATGGAAACCAGGTTTCATTGACTGTTTCAGTGTGGTACCACAATACTACGTGATCCAAACCAGAAAAAACCCAGGATCAGTTCAACAAGTATGTGAAGAATGCGAAAGTATGAGTCTGATGAGTGTAATTCCCATGGCTAACCTAGACCTAACATGCGTTGTCCTCTAAAATATTGATGGAAACCAGGTTTGATTGACTGTTTCAGTGTGGTACTACATTACTACGTGATGCAATCCAGATACAGCCCAGGATCTAGCCATGAAGTATGAGAAATATGCGAAAGAATGAGCCTGATGAGAGCAAATCCCAGACCTAACCTAGACCTAACATGAATTATTCTCTAAAATATTGATCGAAACCAGGTTTAATTGACTGTTTCAGTGTGGTCCCACATTACTACGTGATCCAAACCAGAAAAAATCCATGATCCGTTCAACAAGTATGTGAAGAATGCGAAAGTATGAGTCTGATGAGTGAAAATCCCAGGCCTAACCTAGACCTAACATGCGTTGTCCTCAAAAATACTGATCGAAACCTGGTTTAATCGACTGTTTCAGTGTGGTACCACATTACTATGTGATCCCAACCAGAAAATAACCCAGGATCTAGCCATCAAGTATGAGAAATATGCGAAAGAATGAACCTGATGAGAGCAAATCCCAGACCTAACCTAGACCTTACATGCGTTATCCTCTAAAATATTGAGCGAAACCAGGTTTAATGGACTGTTTCAGTGTGGTACCACACTACTTCGTGATCCAAACCAGAAAAAACCCAGGATCTGTTCAACAAGAATGTGAAAAACGCTAAACTGTGAGCCTGATGGGGGCAAATCTTAGACCTAACCCAGACCTAAGATGCGTTAACCTCTATAATATTTATCCAGACCAGGTTTCATTGAATGTTTCAGTGTGGTACCACTTTACTACGTGATCCAATCCAGAAATAGCACAGGATCTAGCCATGAAGTATGAGAATAATGCGAAAGTAATAGCCTGATGCGGGCAAATCCTTGACCTATCCCAGACCTAACTTGCGTTATCCTCTAAAATATTGATCGAAACCAGGTTTAATTGACTGTTTCAGTGTGGTACCACATTACTACGTGATACAATCCAGAAACAGCCCAGGATCTAGCCTTGAAGTATGAGAAATATGCGAAAGAATGAGCCTGATGAGGGCAAATCCTAAACCTAACCCAGACCTAACATGCGTTATCCTCTAAAATATTTATCAAGACCAGGTTTGATTGACCGTTTCAGTGTGGTACCACATTACTACGTGATCCAAACCAGAAAAAACCCAGGACCCGTTCAACAAGAATGTGAAAAATGCGAAAGTATGAGTCTGATGAGTGAAAATCCCAGGCCTAACCTAGACCTAACATGCGTTATCCTCTAAAATATTGATCGAAACCTGGTTTAATCGACTGTTTCAGTGTGGTACCACATTACTATGTGATCCAAACCAGAAAAAACCCAGGATCTGTTCAACAAGTATGTGAAAAACGCGAAAGTGTAAGCCTGATGAGGGCAAATCCCAGACATATCCCAGACCAAACTTGCGTTGTCCTCTAAGATATTGATGGAAACCAGGTTTAATTGACTGTTTCAGTGTTGTGCTTCATTACTACGTGATGCAATCCAGAAAAAGCCCAGGATCTAGCCATCAAGTATGAGAAATATGCGAAAGAATGAGCCTGATGAGAGCAAATCCCAGACCTAACCTAGACCTAACATGAATAATTCTCTAAAATATTGATCGAAACCAGGTTTAATTGACTGTTTCAGTGTGGTCCCACATTGCTACGTGATCCAAACCAGAGAAAACCCAGGATCCGTTCAACAAGTATGTGAAGAATGCGAATGTATGAGTCCGATGAGTGAAAATCCCAGGCCTAACCTAGACCTAACATGCGTTATCCTCTATAATATTTATCCAGATCAGGTTTAATTGATTGTTTCAGTGTGGTCCCACATTACTACGTGATCCAAACCAGAAAAAACCCAGGATCTGTTCAACATGTATGAGAAGTATGCGAAAGAATGAGCCTGATGACAGCAAATCCCAGACCTAACATAGACCTAACATGAATTATTCTCTAAAATATTGATCGAAACCTGGTTTAATCGACTGTTTCAGCGTGGTCCCAAATTACTACGTGATCCAAACCAGAAAAAACCCAGGATCCGTTCAACAAGTATGTGAAGAATGCGAAAGTAAGTGCCTGATGAGGGCAAATCCTAGACCTATCCCAGACCTAACTTGCGTTATCCTCTAAAATATTGATCGAAACCAGGTTTAATTGACTGTTTCAGCGTGGTACCACATTACTACGTGATCCAATCCAGAAACAGCCCAGGATCTAGCCATGAAGTATGAGAGATATGCGAAAGTATGAGCCTGATGAGGGCAAATCCTAGACCTAACCCAGACCTAACATGCGTTATCCTCTAAAATATTTATCAAGATCAGGTTTAATTGATTGTTTCAGTGTGGTCCCACATTACTACGTGATGCAAACCAGAAAAAACCCACGATCTGTTCAACATCTATGAGAAATATGGGAAGGAATGAGCCTGACGAGAGCAAATCCCAGACCTAGCTTAGACCTAACATGAATTATTCTCTAAAATATTGATCGAAACCAGGTTTACTTGACTGTTTCAGTGTGGTCCCACATTACTACGTGAACCAAACCAGAAAAAACCCAGGATCTGTTCAACAAGTATGTAAAAAACGCGAAAGTATGAGTCTGATGATGTCAAATCCCAGACCTATCCCAGACTTAACTTGCGTTATCCTCTAAAATATTGATCGAAACCAGGTTTAATCGACTGTTTCAGCGTGGTGCCACATTACTACGTGATACAATCCAGAAACAGCCCAGTATCTAGCCATGAAGTATGAGAAATATGCGAAAGTATGAGCCTGGTGAGGGCAAATCCTAGACCTAACCCAAACCTAACATGCGTTATCCTCTAAAATATTTATCAAGACCAGGTTTAATTGAATGTTTCAGTGTGGTAACACATTACTACGTGAACCAAACCAGAAAAAACCCAGGATCCGTTCAACAAGTATGTTAAAACTGCGACAGTATGACCCTGATGAGGGCATATCCCAGGCCTAACCTAGACCTAACATGCGTTGTCCTCTAGAATATTGATGGAAACCAGGTTTAATTGACTGTTTCAGTGTTGTACTTCATTACTACGTGATGCAATCCAGAAAAAGCCCAGGATCTAGCCATCAAGTATGAGAAATATGCGAAAGAATGAGCCCGATGTGAGCAAATCCCAGACCTAACCTAGACCTAACATGAATTATTCTCTAAAATATTGATCAAAACCAGGTTTATTTGACTGTTTCAGTGTGGTACCACATTACTACGTGATCCAATCCAGAAATAGCCCAGGATCTAGCCATGAAGTATGAGAAATATGCGAAAGTATGAGCCTGATGAGGGCAAATCCTAGACCTAACCCAAACCTAACATGCGTTATCCTCTAAAATATTTATCAAGAAAAGGTTTAATTGAATGTTTCAGTGTGGTACCACATTACTACGTGAACCAATCCAGAAAAAACCCAGGATCCGTTCAACAAGTATGTTAAAACTGCGACAGTATGACCCTGATGAGGGCAAATCCCAGGCCTAACCTAGACCTAACATGCGTTGTCCTCTAAAATATTGATCGAAACCAGGTTTAATTGACTGTTTCAGTGTTGTACTACATTACTACGTGATCAAAACCAGAAAAAACCCAGGATCCGTTCAACAAGTATGTGAAGAATGCGAAAGTATGACTCTGATCAGTGAAAATCTCAGGCCTTACCTAGCCCTAACTTGCGTTGTCCTCTAAAATATTGATGGAAACCAGGTTTCATTGAATGTTTCAGTGTGGTACCACATTACTACGTGATCCAATCCAGAAATAGCCCAGGATCTAGCCATGAAGTATGAGAAATATGCGAAAGTAAGGGCCTGATGAGGGCAAATCCTAGACCTATCCCAGACCTAACTTGCGTAATCCTCTAAAATATTGATCGAAACCAGGTTTAATTGATTGTTTCAGCGTGGTACCACATTACTACGTGATCCAATCCAGAAACAGCCCAGGATCTAGCCATGAAGTATGAGAAATATGCGAAAGTATGAGCCTGATGAGGGCAAATCCTAGACCTAACCCAGACCTAACATGCGTTATCCTCTAAAATATTTATCAAGATCAGGTTTAATTGATTGTGTCAGTGTGGTCCCACATTACTACGTGATCCAAACCAGAAAAAACCCAGGATCTGTTCAACATGTATGAGAAATATGCGAAAGAATGAGCCTGATGAGAGCAAATCCCAGACCTAACCTAGACTTAACATGCGTTGTCCTCTAGAATATTGATGGAAACCAGGTTTAGTTGACTGTTTCAGTGTTGTACTTCATTACTACGTGATGCAATCCAGAAAAAGCCCAGGATCTAGCCATCAAGTATGAGAAATATGCGAAAGAATGAACCTGATGAGAGCAAATCCCAGACCTAACCTAGACCTAACATGAATTATTCTCTAAAATATTGATCGAAACCAGGTTTAATTGACTGTTTCAGTGTTGTACTACATTACTACGTGATCAAAACCAGAAAAAACCCAGGATCCGTTCAACAAGTATGTGAAGAATGCGAAAGTATGAGTCTGATCAGTGAAAATCTCAGGCCTTACCTAGACCTAACATGCGTTATCCTCAAAAATATTGACCGAAGCCAGGTTTAATCGACAGTTTCAGTGTGGTACCACATTACTACGTGATCCAAACCAGAAAAAAACCCAGGACCTGTTCAACAAGTATTTGAAGTATGCGAAAGAATGAGTCTGATGAGGGCAAATCCCAGACCTAAACTGGACCTAACTTGCGTTGTCCTCTAAAATATTGATGGAAACCAGGTTTCATTGACTGTTTCAGGGTGGTACTACATTACTACGTGATGCAATCCAGAAAAAGCCCAGGATCTAGCCATCAAGTATGAGAAATAAGCGAAAGAATGAGCCTGATGAGAGCAAATCCCAGACCTAACCTAGACTAACATGCGTTATCCTCTAAAATATTGAGCGAAACCAGGTTTAATGGACTGTTTCAGTGTGGTACCACATTACTTCGTGATCCAAACCAGAAAAAGCCAGGATCTGTTCAACAAGTATGTGAAAAACGCTAAACTGTGAGCCTGATGAGGGCAAATCGTAGACCTAACCCAGACCTAAGATGCGTTAACCGCTAAAATATTTATCCAGACGAGGTTTCATTGAATGTTTCCGTGTGGTACCACTTTACTACGTGATGCAATCCAGAAAAAGCCCAGGATCTAGCCATGAAGTATGAGAAATATGCGAAAGTATGAGCCTGATGAGGGCAAATCCTAGCCCTAACCCAGACCTAACATGCGTTAGCCTCTAAAATATTTATCAAGACCTGGTTTAATTGAAAGTTTCAGTGTGGTACCACATTACTACGTGATGCAATCCAGAAAAAGCCCAGGATCTAGCCATCAAATTTGAGAAATATGCGAAAGAATGTGCCTGATGAGAGCAAATCCCAGACCTAACCTAGACCTAACATGAATAATTCTCTAAAATATTTATCGAAACCAGGTTTAATTGACTGTTTCAGTGTGGTCCCACATTACTACGTGATCCAAATCAGAGAAAACCCAGGATCCGTTCAACAAGTATGTGAAGAATGCGAAAGTATGAGTCCGATGAGTTAAAATCCCAGGCCTAACCTAGACCTAACATGCGTTATCCTCAATAATATTGATCGAAACCTGGTTTAATCGACTGTTTCAGTGTGGTACCACATTACTATGTGATCCAGACCAGAAAATAGCCCAGGATCTGTTCAACAAGTATGTGAAAAACGCGAAAGTATGAGTCTGATGAGGTCAAATCCCAGACCTATCCCAGACTTAACTTGTGTTATCCTCTAAAATATTGATCGAAACCAGGTTTAATCGACTGTTTCAGCGTGGTACCACATTACTACGTGATACAATCCAGAAACAGCCCAGGATCTAGCCATGAAGGATGTGAAATATGCGAAAGTATGAGCCTGATGAGGGCAAATCCCAGACCTATCCCAGACTTAACTTGCGTTATCCTCTAAAATATTTATCGAAACCAGGTTTAATTGACTGTTTCAGTGTGGTCCCACATTACTACGTGATCCAAACCAGAGAAAACCCAGGATCCGTTCAACAAGTATGTGAAGAATGCGAAAGTATGAGTCCGATGAGTGAAAATCCCAGGCCTAACCTAGACCTAACATGCGTTATCCTCAAAAATATTGATCGAAACCTGGTTTAATCGACTGTTTCAGTGTGGTACCACATTACTATGTGATCCAGACCAGAAAATAGCCCAGGATCTGTTCAACAAGTATGTGAAAAACGCGAAAGTATGAGTCTGATGATGTCAAATCCCAGACCTATCCCAGACTTAACTTGCGTTATCCTCTAAAATATTGATCGAAACCAGGTTTAATCGACTGTTTCAGCGTGGTGCCACATTACTACGTGATACAATCCAGAAACAGCCCAGTATCTAGCCATGAAGTATGAGAAATATGCGAAAGTATGAGCCTGGTGAGGGCAAATCCTAGACCTAACCCAAACCTAACATGCGTTATCCTCTAAAATATTTATCAAGACCAGGTTTAATTGAATGTTTCAGTGTGGTAACACATTACTACGTGAACGAAACCAGAAAAAACCCAGGATCCGTTCAACAAGTATGTTAAAACTGCGACAGTATGACCCTGATGAGGGCATATCCCAGGCCTAACCTAGACCTAACATGCGTTGTCCTCTAGAATATTGATGGAAACCAGGTTTAATTGACTGTTTCAGTGTTGTACTTCATTACTACGTGATGCAATCCAGAAAAAGCCCAGGATCTAGCCATCAAGTATGAGAAATATGCGAAAGAATGAGCCCGATGTGAGCAAATCCCAGACCTAACCTAGACCTAACATGAATTATTCTCTAAAATATTGATCAAAACCAGGTTTATTTGACTGTTTCAGTGTGGTACCACATTACTACGTGATCAAATCCAGAAATAGCCCAGGATCTAGCCATGAAGTATGAGAAATATGCGAAAGTATGAGCCTGATGAGGGCAAATCCTAGACCTAACCCAAACCTAACATGCGTTATCCTCTAAAATATTTATCAAGAAAAGGTTTAATTGAATGTTTCAGTGTGGTACCACATTACTACGTGAACCAATCCAGAAAAAACCCAGGATCCGTTCAACAAGTATGTTAAACCTGCGACAGTATGACCCTGATGAGGGCAAATCCCAGGCCTAACCTAGACCTAACATGCGTTGTCCTCTAAAATATTGATGGAAACCGGGTTTCATTGGATGTTTCAGTGTGGTACCACGTTACTACGTGATCCAATCCAGAAATAGCCCAGGATCTAGCCATGAAGTATGAGAAATATGCGAAAGTATGAGCCTGATGAGGGCAAATCCTAGACCTAACCCAAACCTAACATGCGTTATCCTCTAAAATATTGATCGAAACCTGGTTTAATCGACTGTTTCAGTGTGGTACCACTTTACTACGTGATCCAATCCAGAAATAGCCCAGGATCTGTTCAAGGAGTATGAGAAGAATGCGAAAGTATGAGTCTGATGAGTGAGAATCCCAGACCTATCCCAGACCTAACATTCGTTATCCTCTAAAATATTGATCGAAACCAGGTTTAATCGACTGTTTCAGTGTGGTATCACACTACTACGTGACCCAAACCAGAAAAAACCCAGGATCTGTACAACAGGAATGTGAAAAACGCGAAAGTATGAGCCTGATGAGGGCAAATCCCAGACCAATCCCAGGCCTAACTTGCGTTATCCTCTAAAATACTGATCGAAACCAGGTTTGAATGACCGTTTCAGTGTGGTACCACATTACTACGTGATCCAAACGAGAAAAAACCCAGGATCTAGCCATCAAGTATGAGAAATATGCGAAAGAATGAACCTGATGAGAGCAAATCCCGGACCCAACCTAGACCTTACATGCGTTATCCTCTAAAATATTGAGCGAAACCAGGTTTAATCGACTGTTTCAGTGTGGTACCACATTACTATGTGATGCAATCCAGAAAAAGCCCAGGATCTAGCCATCTAGTATGAGGAATATGCGAAAGAATGAGCCTGATGAGAGCAAATCCCAGACCTAACCTAGACCTAACATGCGTTATCCTCTAAAATATTGAGCGAAACCAGGTTTAATGGACTGTTTCAGTGTGGTACCACACTACTTCGTGATCCAAACCAGAAAAAACCCAGGATCTGTTCAACACGTATGTGAAAAACGCTAAACTGTGAGCCTGATGAGGGCAAATCTTAGACCTAACCCAGACCTAAGATGCGTTATCCTCTAAAATATTTATCGTGACCAGGTTTCATTGAATGTTTCAGTGTGGTCCCACATTACTACGTGATCCAAACCAGAAAAAACCCAGGATCTGTTCAAGGAGTATGTGAAGTGTGCGAAAGTATGAGTCTGATGAGGTCAAATCCTAGACCTATCCCAGACCTAACTTGCGTTATCCTCTAAAATATTGATCGAAACCAGGTTTAATCGACTGTTTCAGTGTGGTACCACATTACTATGTGATCCAAACCAGAAAAAACCCAGGATCAGTTCAACAAGTATGAGAAGAATGCGAAAGTATGAGTCTGATGAGTGAGAATCCCAGACCTATCCCAGACCTAACATTCGTTATCGTCTAAAATATTGATCGAAACCAGGTTTAATCGACTGTTTCAGTGTGGTACCACATTACTACGTGATCCAAACCAGAAAAAACCCAGGATCAGTTCAACAAGTATGTGAAGAATGCGAAAGTATGAGTCTGATGAGTGTAATTCCCAGGGCTGACCTAGACCTAACATGCGTTATCCTCTAAAATATTGATCGAAACCAGGTATAATCGACTGTTTCAGTGTGGTATCACACTACTACGTGACCCAAACCAGAAAAAACCCACGATCTGTTCAAGGAGTATGTGAAGTGTGCGAAAGTATGAGTCTGATGAGGTCAAATCCTAGACCTATCCCAGACCTAACTTGCGTTATCGTCTAAAATATTGATCGAAACCAGGTTTAATCGACTGTTTCAGTGTGGTACCACATTACTATGTGATCCAAACCAGAAAAAACCCAGGATCAGTTCAACAAGTATGAGAAGAATGCGAAAGTATGAGTCTGATGAGTGAGAATCCCAGACCTATCCCAGACCTAACATTCGTTATCCTCTAAAATATTGATCGAAACCAGGTTTAATCGACTGTTTCAGTGTGGTACCACATTACTACGTGATCCAAACCAGAAAAAACCCAGGATCAGTTCAACAAGTATGTGAAGAATGCGAAAGTATGAGTCTGATGAGTGAAAATCCCAGGCCTAACCTAGACCTAACATGCGTTGTCCTCTAAAATATTGTTGGAAACCAGGTTTCATTGACTGTTTCAGTGTGGTACCACATTACTACGTGATCCAAACCAGAAAAAACCCAGGATCCGTTCAACAAGTATGTGAAGAATGCGAAAGTATGAGTCTGATGAGTGAAAATCCCAGGCCTAACCTAGACCTAACATGCGCTGTCCTCTAAAATATTGATGGAAACCAGGTTTCATTGACTGTTTCAGTGTGGTACCACAATACTACGTGATGCAATCCAGAAACAGCCCAGGATCTAGCCATGAAGTATGAGAAATATGCGAAAGAATGAGCCTGATGAGAGCAAATCCCAGACCTAACCTAGACCTAACATGCGTTATCCTCTAAAATATTGAGCGAAACCAGGTTTAATGGACTGTTTCAGTGTGGTACCACACTACTTCGTGATCCAAACCAGGAAAAACCCAGGATCGGTTGAACAAGTATGTGAAAAACGCGAAACTGTGAGCCTGATGAGGGCAAATCTTAGACCTAACTCAGACCTAAGATGCGTTATCCTCTAAAATATTGATCGAAACCAGGTTTAATTGACTGTTTCAGCGTGGTACCACATTACTACGTGATACAATCCAGAAAAAACCCAGGATCTGTTTAACAAGTATGTGAAAAACGCTAAACTGTGAGCCTGATGAGGGCAAATCGTAGACCTAACCCAGACCTAAGATGCGTTAACCTCTAAAATATATATCCAGACCAGGTTTCATTGAATATTTCAGTGTGGTACCACTTTACTACGTGATGCAATCCAGAAAAAGCCCAGGATCTAGCCATGAAGTATGAGAAATATGCGAAAGTATGAGCCTGATGAGGGCAAATCCTAGACCTAACCCAGACCTAACATGCGTTAGCCTCTAAAATATTTATCAAGACCTGGTTTAATTGAAAGTTTCAGTGTGGTACCACATTACTACGTGATACAATCCAGAAAAAGCCCAGGATCTAGCCATCAAGTTTGAGAAATATGCGAAAGAATGTGCCTGATGAGAGCAAGTCCCAGACCTACCCTAGACCTAACATGAATTATTCTCTAAAATATTGATCGAAACCAGGTTTAATTGACTGTTTCAGTGTGGTCCCACATTACTACGTGATCCAAACCAGAAAAAATCCAGGATCCGTTCAACAAGTATGTGAAGAATGCGAAAGTATGAGTCTGATGAGTGAAAATCCCAGGCCTAACCTAGACCTAACATGCGTTGTCCTCAAAAATACTGATCGAAACCTGGTTTAATCGACTGTTTCAGTGTGGTACCACATTACTATGTGATCCCAACCAGAAAATAACCCAGGATCTAGCCATCAAGTATGAGAAATATGCGAAAGAATGAACCTGATGAGAGCAAATCCCAGACCTAACCTAGACCTTACATGCGTTATCCTCTAAAATATTGAGCGAAACCAGGTTTAATGGACTGTTTCAGTGTGGTACCACACTACTTCGTGATCCAAACAAGGAAAAACCCAGGATCTGTTCAATAAGAATGTGAAAAACGCTAAACTGTGAGCCTGATGGGGGCAAATCTTAGACCTAACTCAGACCTAAGATGCGTTAACCTCTAAAATATTTATCCAGACCAGGTTTCATTGAATGTTTCAGTGTGGTACCACTTTACTACGTGATCCAATGCAGAAATAGCACAGGATCTAGCCATGAAGTATGAGAAATATGCGAAAGTAAGAGCCTGATGCGGGCAAATCCTTGACCTATCCCAGACCTAACTTGCGTTATCCTCTAAAATATTAATCGAAACCAGGTTTAATTGACTGTTTCAGTGTGGTGCCACATTACTACGTGATACAATCCAGAAACAGCCCAGGATCTAGCCTTGAAGTATGAGAAATATGCGAAAGTATGAGCCTGATGAGGGCAAATCCTAAACCTAACCCAGACCTAACATGCGTTATCCTCTAAAATATTAATCAAGACCAGGTTTGATTGACCGTTTCAGTGTGGTACCACATTACTACGTGATCCAAACCAGAAAAAACCCAGGACCCGTTCAACAAGAATGTGAAAAATGCGAAAGTATGAGTCTGATGAGTGAAAATCCCAGGCCTAACCTAGACCTAACATGCGTTATCCTCTAAAATATTGATCGAAACCTGGTTTAATCGACTGTTTCAGTGTGGTACCACATTACTATGTGATCCAATCCAGAAAATAACCCAGGATCTGTTCAAGGAGAATGTGAAGTGTGCGAATGTATGAGTCTGATGAGGTCAAATCCCAGACCTATCCCAGACCTAACTTGCGTTATCCTCAAAAATATTGATTGAAACCAGGTTTAATCGACTGTTTCAGTGTGGTGCCACATTACTACGTGATCCAAACCAGAAAAAACCCAGGATCCGTTCAACAAGTATGTGAAGAATGCGAAAGTATGAGTCTAATGAGTGAAAATCCTAGGCCTAACCTAGACCTAACATGCGTTATCCTCTAAAACATTGATCGAAACCAGGTTTAATCGACTGTTTCAGTGTGGTATCACGCTACTACGTGACCCAAACCAGAAAAAACCCAGGATCTGTACAACAAGTATGTGAAAAACGCGAAAGTATGAGCCTGATGAGGGCAAATCGCAGACCTATCCCAGACCTAACTTGCGTTATCCTCTAAAATATTGATCGAAACCAGGTTTGATTGACCGTTTCAGTGTGGTACCACATTACTACGTGATCCAAACCAGAAAAATCCCAGGATCTGTTCAACAAGTATGTGAAAAACGCTAAACTGTGAGCCTGATGAGGGCAAATCGTAGACCTAACCCAGACCTAAGATGCGTTAACCTCTAAAATATTTATCAAGACCTGGTTTAATTGAAAGTTTCAGTGTGGTACCACATTACTACGTGATACAATCCAGAAAAAGTCCAGGATCTAGCCATCAAGTTTGAGAAATATGCGAAAGAATGTGCCTGATGCGGGCAAATCCTAGACCTATCCCAGACCTAACTTGCGTTATCCTCTAAAATATTGATAGAAACCAGGTTTAATTGACTGTTACAGCGTAGTACCACATTACTACGTGATACAATCCAGAAACAGCCCAGGATCTAGCCATGAAGTATGAGAAATATGCGAAAGAATGAGTCTGATGAGGTCAAATCCCAGACCTATCCCAGACCTAACTTGCGTTATCCTCAAAAATATTGATTGAAACCAGGTTTAATCGACTGTTTCAGTGTGGTGCCACATTACTACGTGATCCAAACCAGAAAAAACCCAGGATCCGTTCAACAAGTATGTGAAGAATGCGAAAGTATGAGTCTAATGAGTGAAAATCCTAGGCCTAACCTAGACCTAACATGCGTTATCCTCTAAAACATTGATCGAAACCAGGTTTAATCGACTGTTTCAGTGTGGTATCACGCTACTACGTGACCCAAACCAGAAAAAACCCAGGATCTGTACAACAAGTATGTGAAAAACGCGAAAGTATGAGCCTGATGAGGGCAAATCGCAGACCTATCCCAGACCTAACTTGCGTTATCCTCTAAAATATTGATCGAAACCAGGTTTGATTGACCGTTTCAGTGTGGTACCACATTACTACGTGATCCAAACCAGAAAAATCCCAGGATCTGTTCAACAAGTATGTGAAAAACGCTAAACTGTGAGCCTGATGAGGGCAAATCGTAGACCTAACCCAGACCTAAGAGTCGTTAACCTCTAAAATATTTATCAAGACCTGGTTTAATTGAAAGTTTCAGTGTGGTACCACATTACTACGTGATACAATCCAGAAAAAGTCCAGGATCTAGCCATCAAGTTTGAGAAATATGCGAAAGAATGTGCCTGATGCGGGCAAATCCTAGACCTATCCCAGACCTAACTTGCGTTATCCTCTAAAATATTGATAGAAACCAGGTTTAATTGACTGTTACAGCGTAGTACCACATTACTACGTGATACAATCCAGAAACAGCCCAGGATCTAGCCATGAAGTATGAGAAATATGCGAAAGAATGAACCTGATGAGAGCAAATCCCAGACCTAACCTAGACCTTACATGCGTTATCCTCTAAAATATTGATCGAAACCAGGTTTAATCGACTGTTTCAGTGTGGTCCCACATTACTACGTGATCCAAACCAGAAAAAAATCCAGGATCCGTTCAACAAGTATGTGAAGAATGCGAAAGTATGAGTCTGATGAGTGAGAATCCTAGACCTATCCCAGACCTAACATTCGTTATCCTCTAAAATATTGAGCGAAACCAGGTTTAATCGACTGTTTCAGTGTGGTCCCACATTACTACGTGATCCAAACCAGAAACAACCCAGGATCTGTTCAACATGTATGAGACATATGCGAAAGAATGAGCCTGATGAGTGAAAATCCCAGACCTAACATAGACCTAACATGAATTATTCTCTAAAATATTGATCGAAACGAGGTTTAATTGACTGTTTCAGTGTGGTCCCACATTACTACGTGATCCAAACCAGAAAAAACCCAGGATCCCTTCAACAAGTATGTGAAGAATGCGAAAGTATGTGTCCGATGAGTGAAAATCCCAGGCCTAACCTAGACCTAACATGCGTTATCCTCAAAAATATTGATCGAAACCTGGATCGACTGTTTCAGTGTGGTACCACATTACTATGTGATCCAAACCAGAAAATAACCCAGGATCTGTTCAACAAGTATGTGAAAAACGCGAAAGTGTGAGTCTGATGAGGTCAAATCCCAGACCTATCCCAGACTTAACTTGTGTTATCCTCTAAAATATTGATCGAAACCAGGTTTAATTGACTGTATCAGTGTTGTACTTCATTATTACGTGATGCAATCCAGAAAAAGCCCAGGATCTAGCCATCAAGTATGAGAAATATGCGAAAGAATGAACCTGATGAGAGCAAATCCCAGACCTAACCTAGACCTAACATGAATTATTCTCTAAAATATTGATCGAAACCAGGTTTAATTGACTGTTTCAGTGTTGTACTTCACTTTTACGTGATGCAATCCAGAAAAAGCCCAGGATCTAGCCATCAAGTATGAGAAATATGCGAAAGAATGAGCCTGATGGGAGCAAATCACTGACCTAACCAAGACCTAACATGAATTATTCTCTAAAATATTGATCAAAACCAGGTTTATTTGACTGTTTCAGTGTGGTCCCACATTACTACGTGATCCAAACCAGAAAAAACCGAGGATCTGTTCAACAAGTATGTGAAAAACGCGAAAGTATGAGTCTGATGAGGTCAAATCCCAGACCTATCCCAGACTTAACTTGCGTTATCCTCTAAAATATTGATCGAAACCAGGTTTAATTGACTGTTGCAGCGAGGTACCACATTACTACGTGATCCAATACAGAAACAGCCCAGGATCTAGCCATGAAGTATGAGAAATATGCGAAAGTATGAGCCTGATGAGGGCAAATCCTAGACCTAACCCAGACCTAACATGCATTATTCTCTAAAATATTTATCAAGACCAGGTTTAATTGAATGTTTCAGTGTGGTACCACATTACTACGTGATCCAAACCAGAAAAAACCCAGGATCCGTTCAACAAGTATGTGAAGAATGCGAAAGTATGAGTCTGATGAGTGAAAATCCCAGGCCTAACCTAGACCTAACATGCGTTATCCTCTAAAATATTGATCGAATCCTGGTTTAATCGACTGTTTCAGTGTGGTGCCACATTACTACGTGATCCAAACCAGAAAAAACCCAGGATCAGTTCAACAAGTATGTGAAGAATGCGAAAGTATGAGTCTGATGAGTGTAATTCCCAGGGCTGACCTAGACCTAACATGCGTTATCCTCTAAAATATTGATCGAAACCAGGTTTAATCGACTGTTTCAGTGTGGTATCACACTACTACGTGACCTAAACGAGAAAAAACCCAGGATCTAGCCATCAAGTATGAGAAATATGCGAAAGAATGAACCTGATGAGAGCAAATCCCAGACCTAACCTAGACCTTACATGCGTTATCCTCTAAAATATTGAGCGAAACCGGGTTTAATCGACTGTTTCAGTGTGGTACCACATTACTATGTGATGCAATCCAGAAAAAGCCCAGGATCAGTTCAACAAGTATGAGAAGAATGCGAAGGTATGAGTCTGATGAGTGAGAATCCCAGACCTATCCCAGACCTAACTTGCGTTATCCTCAAAAATATTGATTGAAACCAGGTTTAATCGACTGTTTCAGTGTGGTACCACATTACTACGTGATCCAAACCAGAAAAAACCCAGGATCCGTTCAACAAGTATGTGAAGAATGCGAAAGTATGAGTCTGATAAGTGAAAATCCCAGACCTAACCTAGACTTAACATGCGTTATCCTCTAAAATATTGATCGAAACCTGGTTTAATCGACTGTTTCAGTGTGGTACCACTTTACTACGTGATCCAATCCAGAAATAGCCCAGGATCTGTTCAAGGAGTATGTGAAGTGTGCGAAAGTATGAGTCTGATGAGGTCAAATCCTAGACCTATCCCAGACCTAACTTGCGTTATCCTCTAAAATATTGATCGAGACCAGGTTTAATCGACTGTTTCAGTGTGGTACCACATTACTATGTGATCCAAACCAGAAAAAACCCAGGATCAGTTTAACAAGTATGAGAAGAATGCGAAAGTATGAGTCTGATGAGTGAGAATCCGAGACCTATCCCAGACCTAACATTCGTTATCCTCTAAAATATTGATCGAAACCAGGTTTAATCGACTGTTTCAGTGTGGTACCACATTACTACGTGATCCAAACCAGAAAAACCCAGGATCAGTTCAACAAGTATGTGAAGAATGCGAAAGTATGAGTCTGATGAGTGTAATTCCCAGGGCTGACCTAGACCTAACATGCGTTATCCTCTAAAATATTGATCGAAACCAGGTTTAATCGACTGTTTCAGTGTGGTATCACACTACTACGTGACCCAAACCAGAAAAAACCCAGGATCTGTATAACAGGAATGTGAAAAACGCGAAAGTATGAGCCTGATGAGGGCAAATCCCAGACCAATCCCAGGCCTAACTTGCGTTATCCTCTAAAATACTGATCGAAACCAGGTTTGAATGACCGTTTCAGTGTGGTACCACATTACTACGTGATCCTAACCAGAAAAAACCCAGGATCCGTTCAACAAGAATGTGTAAAATGCGAAAGTATGAGTCCGATCAGTGAAAATCTCAGGCCTTACCTAGACCTAACTTGCGTTGTCCTCTAAAATATTGATGGAAACCAGGTATCATTGACTGTTTCAGTGTGGTACCACATTACTACGTGATCCAAACGAGAAAAAACCCAGGATCCGTTCAACAAGTATGTGAAAAACGCTAAACTGTGAGCCTGATGAGGGCAAATCTTAGACCTAACCCAGACCTAAGATGCGTTATCCTCTAAAATATTTATCCAGACCAGGTTTCATTGAATGTTTCAGTGTGGTCCCACATTACTACGTGATCCAAACCAGAAATAACCCAGGATCTGTTCAAGGAGTATGTGAAGTGTGCGAAAGTATGAGTCTGATGAGGTCAAATCCTAGACCTAACCTAGACCTAACATGCGTTGTCCTCTAAAATATTGATGGAAACCAGGTTTCATTGACTGTTTCAGTGTGGTACCACATTACTACGTGATCCAAACCAGAAAAAACCCAGGATCCGTTCAACAAGTATGTGAAGAATGCGAAAGTATGAGTCTGATGAGTGAAAATCCCAGGCCTAACCTAGACCTAACATGCATTGTCCTCTAAAATATTGATGGTAACCAGGTTTCATTGACTGTTTCAGTGTGGTACCACAATACTACGTGATCCAAACCAGAAAAAACCCAGGATCAGTTCAACAAGTATGTGAAGAATGCGAAAGTATGAGTCTGATGAGTGAAAATCCCAGGCCTAACCTAGACCTAACATGCGTTGTCCTCTAAAATATTGATGGAAACCAGGTTTCATTGACTGTTTCAGTGTGGTACCACATTACTACGTGATCCAAACCAGAAAAAACCCAGGATCCGTTCAACAAGTATGTGAAGAATGCGAAAGTATGAGTCTGATGAGTGAAAATCCCAGGCCTAACCTAGACCTAACATGCGTTATCCTCTAAAATATTGAGCGAAACCAGGTTTAATCGACTGTTTCAGTGTGGTACCACATTACTATGTGATGCAATCCAGAAAAAGCCCAGGATCTAGCCATCTAGTATGAGAGATATGCGAAAGTATGAGCCTGATGAGGGCAAATCCTAGACCTAACCTAGACCTTACATGCGTTATCCTCTAAAATATTGAGCGAAACCAGGTTTAATCGACTGTTTCAGTGTGGTACCACATTACTATGTGATGCAATCCAGAAAAAGCCCAGGATCTAGCCATCTAGTATGAGAAATATGCGAAAGAAAGCCTGATGAGAGCAAATCCCAGACCTAACCTAGACCTAACATGCGTTATCCTCTAAAATATTGAGCGAAACCAGGTTTAATAGACTGTTTCAGTGTGGTACCACACTACTTCGTGATCCAAACCAGAAAAAACCCAGGATCTGTTCAACACGTATGTGAAAAACGCTAAACTGTGAGCCTGATGAGGGCAAATCTTAGACCTAACCCAGACCTAAGATGCGTTATCCTCTAAAATATTTATCCAGACCAGGTTTCATTGAATGTTTCAGTGTGGTCCCACATTACAACGTGATCCAAACCAGAAAAAACCCAGGATCTGTTCAAGGAGTATGTGAAGTGTGCGAAAGTATGAGTCTGATGAGGTCAAATCCTAGACCTATCCCAGACCTAACATGCGTTATCCTCTAAAATATTGATCGAAACCAGGTTTAATCGACTGTTTCAGTGTGGTACCACATTATTATGTGATCCAAACCAGAAAAAACCCAGGATCAGTTCAACAAGTATGAGAAGAATGCGAAAGTATGAGTCTGATGAGTGAGAATCCCAGACCTATCCCAGACCTAACATTCGTTATCCTCTAAAATATTGATCGAAACCAGGCTTAATCGACTGTTTCAGTGTGGTACCACATTACTACGTGATCCAAACCAGAAAAAACCCAGGATCAGTTCAACAAGTATGTGAAGAATGCGAAAGTATGAGTCTGTTGAGTGTAATTCCCAGGGCTGACCTAGACCTAACATGCGTTATCCTCTAAAATATTGATCGAAACCAGGTTTAATCGACTGTTTCAGTGTGGTATCACACTACTACGTGACCCAAACCAGAAAAAACCCAGGATCTGTACAACAAGTATGTGAAAAACGCGAAAGTATGAGCCTGATGAGGGCAAATCCCAGACCTATCCCAGACCTAACTTGCGTTATCCTCTAAAATATTGATCGATACCAGGTTTGATTGACCGTTTCAGTGTGGTACCACATTACTACGTGATCCAAACCAGAAAAAACCCAGGATCCGTTCAACAAGTATGTGAAGAATGCGAAAGTATGAGTCTGATGAGTGAAAATCCCAGGCCTAACCTAGACCTAACATGCGTTGTCCTCTAAAATATTGATGGAAACCAGGTTTCATTGACTGTTTCAGTGTGGTACTACATTACTACGTGATGCAATCCAGAAACAGCCCAGGATCTAGCCATGAAGTATGAGAAATATGCGAAAGAATGAGCCTGATGAGAGCAAATCCCAGACCTATCCCAGACCTAACTTGCGTTATCCTCTAAAATATTGATCGATACCAGGTTTGATTGACTGTTTCAGTGTGGTCCCACATTACTACGTGATCCAAACCAGAAAAAATCCAGGATCCGTTCAACAAGTATGTGAAGAATGCGAAAGTATGAGTCTGATGAGTGAAAATCCCAGGCCTATCCCAGACCTAACTTGCGTTATCCTCTAAAATATTGATCGAAACCAGGTTTAATTGACTGTTTCAGTGTGGTACCACATTACTACGTGATACAATCCAGAAACAGCCCAGGATCTAGCCTTGAAGTATGAGAAATATGCGAAAGAATGAGCCTGATGAGGGCAAATCCTAAACCTAACCCAGACCTAACATGCGTTATCCTCTAAAATATTTATCAAGACCAGGTTTGATTGACCGTTTCAGTGTGGTACCACATTACTACGTGATCCAAACCAGAAAAAACCCAGGACCCGTTCAACAAGAATGTGAAAAATGCGAAAGTATGAGTCTGATGAGTGAAAATCCCAGGCCTAACCTAGACCTAACATGCGTTATCCTCTAAAATATTGATCGAAACCTGGTTTAATCGACTGTTTCAGTGTGGTACCACATTACTATGTGATCCAAACCAGAAAAAACCCAGGATCTGTTCAACAAGTATGTGAAAAATGCGAAAGTATAAGCCTGATGAGGGCAAATCCCAGACATATCCCAGACCAAACTTGCGTTGTCCTCTAAGATATTGATGGAAACCAGGTTTAATTGACTGTTTCAGTGTTGTGCTTCATTACTACGTGATGCAATCCAGAAAAAGCCCAGGATCTAGCCATCAAGTATGAGAAATATGCGAAAGAATGAGCCTGATGAGAGCAAATCCCAGACCTAACCTAGACCTAACATGAATAATTCTCTAAAATATTGATCGAAACCAGGTTTAATTGACTGTTTCAGTGTGGTCCCACATTGCTACGTGATCCAAACCAGAGAAAACCCAGGATCCGTTCAACAAGTATGTGAAGAATGCGAATGTATGAGTCCGATGAGTGAAAATCCCAGGCCTAACCTAGACCTAACATGCGTTATCCTCTATAATATTTATCCAGATCAGGTTTAATTGATTGTTTCAGTGTGGTCCCACATTACTACGTGATCCAAACCAGAAAAAACCCAGGATCTGTTCAACATGTATGAGAAGTATGCGAAAGAATGAGCCTGATGACAGCAAATCCCAGACCTAACATAGACCTAACATGAATTATTCTCTAAAATATTGATCGAAACCTGGTTTAATCGACTGTTTCAGCGTGGTCCCAAATTACTACGTGATCCAAACCAGAAAAAACCCAGGATCCGTTCAACAAGTATGTGAAGAATGCGAAAGTAAGTGCCTGATGAGGGCAAATCCTAGACCTATCCCAGACCTAACTTGCGTTATCCTCTAAAATATTGATCGAAACCAGGTTTAATTGACTGTTTCAGCGTGGTACCACATTACTACGTGATCCAATCCAGAAACAGCCCAGGATCTAGCCATGAAGTATGAGAGATATGCGAAAGTATGAGCCTGATGAGGGCAAATCCTAGACCTAACCCAGACCTAACATGCGTTATCCTCTAAAATATTTATCAAGATCAGGTTTAATTGATTGTTTCAGTGTGGTCCCACATTACTACGTGATGCAAACCAGAAAAAACCCACGATCTGTTCAACATCTATGAGAAATATGGGAAGGAATGAGCCTGACGAGAGCAAATCCCAGACCTAGCTTAGACCTAACATGAATTATTCTCTAAAATATTGATCGAAACCAGGTTTACTTGACTGTTTCAGTGTGGTCCCACATTACTACGTGAACCAAACCAGAAAAAACCCAGGATCTGTTCAACAAGTATGTAAAAAACGCGAAAGTATGAGTCTGATGATGTCAAATCCCAGACCTATCCCAGACTTAGCTTGCGTTATCCTCTAAAATATTGATCGAAACCAGGTTTAATCGACTGTTTCAGCGTGGAGCCACATTACTACGTGATACAATCCAGAAACAGCCCAGTATCTAGCCATGAAGTATGAGAAATATGCGAAAGTATGAGCCTGGTGAGGGCAAATCCTAGACCTAACCCAAACCTAACATGCGTTATCCTCTAAAATATTTATCAAGACCAGGTTTAATTGAATGTTTCAGTGTGGTAACACATTACTACGTGAACCAAACCAGAAAAAACCCAGGATCCGTTCAACAAGTATGTTAAAACTGCGACAGTATGACCCTGATGAGGGCAAATCCCAGGCCTAACCTAGACCTAACATGCGTTGTCCTCTAAAATATTGATGGAAACCGGGTTTCATTGAATGTTTCAGTGTGGTACCACATTACTACGTGATCCAATCCAGAAATAGCCCAGGATCTAGCCATGAAGTATGAGAAATATGCGAAAGTATGAGCCTGATGAGGGCAAATCCTAGACCTAACCCAAACCTAACATGCGTTATCCTCTAAAATATTTATCAAGAAAAGGTTTAATCGACTGTTTCAGTGTGGTACCACATTACTACGTGATCCAAACCAGAAAAAACCCAGGATCCGTTCAACAAGTATGTGAAGAATGCGAAAGTATGAGTCTGATAAGTGAAAATCCCAGACCTAACCTAGACTTAACATGCGTTATCCTCTAAAATATTGATCGAAACCTGGTTTAATCGACTGTTTCAGTGTGGTACCACTTTACTACGTGATCCAATCCAGAAATAGCCCAGGATCTGTTCAAGGAGTATGTGAAGTGTGCGAAAGTATGAGTCTGATGAGGTCAAATCCTAGACCTATCCCAGACCTAACTTGCGTTATCCTCTAAAATATTGATCGAAACCAGGTTTAATCGACTGTTTAAGTGTGGTACCACATTACTATGTGATCCAAACCAGAAAAAACCCAGGATCAGTTTAACAAGTATGAGAAGAATGCGAAAGTATGAGTCTGATGAGTGAGAATCCGAGACCTATCCCAGACCTAACATTCGTTATCCTCTAAAATATTGATCGAAACCAGGTTTAATCGACTGTTTCAGTGTGGTACCACATTACTACGTGATCCAAACCAGAAAAACCCAGGATCAGTTCAACAAGTATGTGAAGAATGCGAAAGTATGAGTCTGATGAGTGTAATTCCCAGGGCTGACCTAGACCTAACATGCGTTATCCTCTAAAATATTGATCGAAACCAGGTTTAATCGACTGTTTCAGTGTGGTATCACACTACTACGTGACCCAAACCAGAAAAAACCCAGGATCTGTACAACAGGAATGTGAAAAACGCGAAAGTATGAGCCTGATGAGGGCAAATCCCAGACCAATCCCAGGCCTAACTTGCGTTATCCTCTAAAATACTGATCGAAACCAGGTTTGAATGACCGTTTCAGTGTGGTACCACATTACTACGTGATCCTAAGCAGAAAAAACCCAGGATCCGTTCAACAAGAATGTGTAAAATGCGAAAGTATGAGTCCGATCAGTGAAAATCTCAGGCCTTACCTAGACCTAACTTGCGTTGTCCTCTAAAATATTGATGGAAACCAGGTATCATTGACTGTTTCAGTGTGGTACCACATTACTACGTGATCCAAACGAGAAAAAACCCAGGATCCGTTCAACAAGTATGTGAAAAACGCTAAACTGTGAGCCTGATGAGGGCAAATCTTAGACCTAACCCAGACCTAAGATGCGTTATCCTCTAAAATATTTATCCAGACCAGGTTTCATTGAATGTTTCAGTGTGGTCCCACATTACTACGTGATCCAAACCAGAAATAACCCAGGATCTGTTCAAGGAGTATGTGAAGTGTGCGAAAGTATGAGTCTGATGAGGTCAAATCCTAGACCTAACCTAGACCTAACATGCGTTGTCCTCTAAAATATTGATGGAAACCAGGTTTCATTGACTGTTTCAGTGTGGTACCACATTACTACGTGATCCAAACCAGAAAAAACCCAGGATCCGTTCAACAAGTATGTGAAGAATGCGAAAGTATGAGTCTGATGAGTGAAAATCCCAGGCCTAACCTAGACCTAACATGCATTGTCCTCTAAAATATTGATGGTAACCAGGTTTCATTGACTGTTTCAGTGTGGTACCACAATACTACGTGATCCAAACCAGAAAAAACCCAGGATCAGTTCAACAAGTATGTGAAGAATGCGAAAGTATGAGTCTGATGAGTGAAAATCCCAGGCCTAACCTAGACCTAACATGCGTTGTCCTCTAAAATATTGATGGAAACCAGGTTTCATTGACTGTTTCAGTGTGGTACCACATTACTACGTGATCCAAACCAGAAAAAACCCAGGATCCGTTCAACAAGTATGTGAAGAATGCGAAAGTATGAGTCTGATGAGTGAAAATCCCAGGCCTAACCTAGACCTAACATGCGTTATCCTCTAAAATATTGAGCGAAACCAGGTTTAATCGACTGTTTCAGTGTGGTACCACATTACTATGTGATGCAATCCAGAAAAAGCCCAGGATCTAGCCATCTAGTATGAGAAATATGCGAAAGAATGAGCCTGATGAGAGCAAATCCCAGACCTAACCTAGACCTTACATGCGTTATCCTCTAAAATATTGAGCGAAACCAGGTTTAATCGACTGTTTCAGTGTGGTACCACATTACTATGTGATGCAATCCAGAAAAAGCCCAGGATCTAGCCATCTAGTATGAGAAATATGCGAAAGAATGAACCTGATGAGTTCAAATCCCAGACCTAACCTAGACCTTACATGCGTTATCCTCTAAAATATTGAGCGAAACCAGGTTTAATCGACTGTTTCAGTGTGGTACCACATTACTACGTGATCCAAACCAGAAAAAACCCAGGATCAGTTCAACAAGTATGTGAAGAATGCGAAAGTATGAGTCTGTTGAGTGTAATTCCCAGGGCTGACCTAGACCTAACATGCGTTATCCTCTAAAATACTGATCGAAACCAGGTTTAATCGACTGTTTCAGTGTGGTATCACACTACTACGTGACCCAAACCAGAAAAAACCCAGGATCTGTACAACAAGTATGTGAAAAACGCGAAAGTATGAGCCTGATGAGGGCAAATCCCAGACCTATCCCAGACCTAACTTGCGTTATCCTCTAAAATATTGATCGATACCAGGTTTGATTGACCGTTTCAGTGTGGTACCACATTACTACGTGATCCAAACCAGAAAAAACCCAGGATCCGTTCAACAAGTATGTGAAGAATGCGAAAGTATGAGTCTGATGAGTGAAAATCCCAGGCCTAACCTAGACCTAACATGCGTTGTCCTCTAAAATATTGATGGAAACCAGGTTTCATTGACTGTTTCAGTGTGGTACCACATTACTACGTGATCCAAACCAGAAAAAACCCAGGATCCGTTCAACAAGTATGTGAAGAATGCGAAAGTATGAGTCTGATGAGTGAAAATCCCAGGCCTAACCTAGACCTAACATGCGTTGTCCTCTAAAATATTGATGGAAACCAGGTTTCATTGACTGTTTCAGTGTGGTACCACAATACTACGTGATCCAAACCAGAAAAAACCCAGGATCAGTTCAACAAGTATGTGAAGAATGCGAAAGTATGAGTCTGATGAGTGTAATTCCCATGGCTAACCTAGACCTAACATGCGTTGTCCTCTAAAATATTGATGGAAACCAGGTTTCATTGACTGTTTCAGTGTGGTACTACATTACTACGTGATGCAATCCAGAAACAGCCCAGGATCTAGCCATGAAGTATGAGAAATATGCGAAAGAATGAGCCTGATGAGAGCAAATCCCAGACCTAACCTAGACCTAACATGAATTATTCTCTAAAATATTGATCGAGACCAGGTTTAATTGACTGTTTCAGTGTGGTCCCACATTACTACGTGATCCAAACCAGAAAAAATCCAGGATCCGTTCAACAAGTATGTGAAGAATGCGAAAGTATGAGTCTGATGAGTGAAAATCCCAGGCCTAACCTAGACCTAACATGCGTTGTCCTCAAAAATACTGATCGAAACCTGGTTTAATCGACTGTTTCAGTGTGGTACCACATTACTATGTGATCCCAACCAGAAAATACCCCAGGATCTAGCCATCAAGTATGAGAAATATGCGAAAGAATGAACCTGATGAGAGCAAATCCCAGACCTAACCTAGACCTTACATGCGTTATCCTCTAAAATATTGAGCGAAACCAGGTTTAATGGACTGTTTCAGTGTGGTACCACACTACTTCGTGATCCAAACCAGAAAAAACCCAGGATCTGTTCAACAAGAATGTGAAAAACGCTAAACTGAGAGCCTGATGGGGGCAAATCTTAGACCTAACCCAGACCTAAGATGCGTTAACCTCTATAATATTTATCCAGACCAGGTTTCATTGAATGTTTCAGTGTGGTACCACTTTACTACGTGATCCAATCCAGAAATAGCACAGGATCTAGCCATGAAGTATGAGAATAATGCGAAAGTAATAGCCTGATGCGGGCAAATCCTTGACCTATCCCAGACCTAACTTGCGTTATCCTCTAAAATATTGATCGAAACCAGGTTTAATTGACTGTTTCAGTGTGGTACCACATTACTACGTGATACAATCCAGAAACAGCCCAGGATCTAGCCTTGAAGTATGAGAAATATGCGAAAGAATGAGCCTGATGAGGGCAAATCCTAAACCTAACCCAGACCTAACATGCGTTATCCTCTAAAATATTTATCAAGACCAGGTTTGATTGACCGTTTCAGTGTGGTACCACATTACTACGTGATCCAAACCAGAAAAAACCCAGGACCCGTTCAACAAGAATGTGAAAAATGCGAAAGTATGAGTCTGATGAGTGAAAATCCCAGGCCTAACCTAGACCTAACATGCGTTATCCTCTAAAATATTGATCGAAACCTGGTTTAATCGACTGTTTCAGTGTGGTACCACATTACTATGTGATCCAAACCAGAAAAAACCCAGGATCTGTTCAACAAGTATGTGAAAAACGCGAAAGTATAAGCCTGATGAGGGCAAATCCCAGACATATCCCAGACCAAACTTGCGTTGTCCTCTAAGATATTGATGGAAACCAGGTTTAATTGACTGTTTCAGTGTTGTGCTTCATTACTACGTGATGCAATCCAGAAAAAGCCCAGGATCTAGCCATCAAGTATGAGAAATATGCGAAAGAATGAGCCTGATGAGAGCAAATCCCAGACCTAACCTAGACCTAACATGAATTATTCTCTAAAATATTGATCGAAACCAGGTTTAATTGACTGTTTCAGTGTGGTCCCACATTACTACGTGATCCAGACCAGAAAAAATCCAGGATCCGTTCAACAAGTATGTGAAGAATGCGAAAGTATGAGTCTGATGAGTGAAAATCCCAGGCCTAACCTAGACCTAACATGCGTTGTCCTCTAAAATATTGATGGAAACCAGGTTTCATTGACTGTTTCAGTGTGGTACCACAATACTACTTGATCCAAACCAGAAAAAACCCAGGATCAGTTCAACAAGTATGTGAAGAATGCGAAAGTATGAGTCTGATGAGTGTAATTCCCATGGCTAACCTAGACCTAACATGCGTTGTCCTCTAAAATATTGATGGAAACCAGGTTTCATTGACTGTTTCAGTGTGGTACTACATTACTACGTGATGCAATCCAGAAACAGCCCAGGATCTAGCCATGAAGTATGAGAAATATGCGAAAGAATGAGCCTGATGAGAGCAAATCCCAGACCTAACCTAGACCTAACATGAATTATTCTCTAAAATATTGATCGAAACCAGGTTTAATTGACTGTTTCAGTGTGGTCCCACATTACTACGTGATCCAAACCAGAAAAAATCCAGGATCCGTTCAACAAGTATGTGAAGAATGCGAAAGTATGAGTCTGATGAGTGAAAATCCCAGGCCTAACCTAGACCTAACATGCGTTGTCCTCAAAAATACTGATCGAAACCTGGTTTAATCGACTGTTTCAGTGTGGTACCACATTACTATGTGATCCCAACCAGAAAATAACCCAGGATCTAGCCATCAAGTATGAGAAATATGCGAAAGAATGAACCTGATGAGAGCAAATCCCAGACCTAACCTAGACCTTACATGCGTTATCCTCTAAAATATTGAGCGAAACCAGGTTTAATGGACTGTTTCAGTGTGGTACCACACTACTTCGTGATCCAAACCAGAAAAAACCCAGGATCTGTTCAACAAGAATGTGAAAAACGCTAAACTGTGAGCCTGATGGGGGCAAATCTTAGACCTAACCCAGACCTAAGATGCGTTAACCTCTATAATATTTATCCAGACCAGGTTTCATTGAATGTTTCAGTGTGGTACCACTTTACTACGTGATCCAATCCAGAAATAGCACAGGATCTAGCCATGAAGTATGAGAATAATGCGAAAGTAATAGCCTGATGCGGGCAAATCCTTGACCTATCCCAGACCTAACTTGCGTTATCCTCTAAAATATTGATCGAAACCAGGTTTAATTGACTGTTTCAGTGTGGTACCACATTACTACGTGATACAATCCAGAAACAGCCCAGGATCTAGCCTTGAAGTATGAGAAATATGCGAAAGAATGAGCCTGATGAGGGCAAATCCTAAACCTAACCCAGACCTAACATGCGTTATCCTCTAAAATATTTATCAAGACCAGGTTTGATTGACCGTTTCAGTGTGGTACCACATTACTACGTGATCCAAACCAGAAAAAACCCAGGACCCGTTCAACAAGAATGTGAAAAATGCGAAAGTATGAGTCTGATGAGTGAAAATCCCAGGCCTAACCTAGACCTAACATGCGTTATCCTCTAAAATATTGATCGAAACCTGGTTTAATCGACTGTTTCAGTGTGGTACCACATTACTATGTGATCCAAACCAGAAAAAACCCAGGATCTGTTCAACAAGTATGTGAAAAACGCGAAAGTATAAGCCTGATGAGGGCAAATCCCAGACATATCCCAGACCAAACTTGCGTTGTCCTCTAAGATATTGATGGAAACCAGGTTTAATTGACTGTTTCAGTGTTGTGCTTCATTACTACGTGATGCAATCCAGAAAAAGCCCAGGATCTAGCCATCAAGTATGAGAAATATGCGAAAGAATGAGCCTGATGAGAGCAAATCCCAGACCTAACCTAGACCTAACATGAATAATTCTCTAAAATATTGATCGAAACCAGGTTTAATTGACTGTTTCAGTGTGGTCCCACATTGCTACGTGATCCAAACCAGAGAAAACCCAGGATCCGTTCAACAAGTATGTGAAGAATGCGAATGTATGAGTCCGATGAGTGAAAATCCCAGGCCTAACCTAGACCTAACATGCGTTATCCTCTATAATATTTATCCAGATCAGGTTTAATTGATTGTTTCAGTGTGGTCCCACATTACTACGTGATCCAAACCAGAAAAAACCCAGGATCTGTTCATCATGTATGAGAAGTATGCGAAAGAATGAGCCTGATGACAGCAAATCCCAGACCTAACATAGACCTAACATGAATTATTCTCTAAAATATTGATCGAAACCTGGTTTAATCGACTGTTTCAGCGTGGTCCCAAATTACTACGTGATCCAAACCAGAAAAAACCCAGGATCCGTTCAACAAGTATGTGAAGAATGCGAAAGTAAGTGCCTGATGAGGGCAAATCCTAGACCTATCCCAGACCTAACTTGCGTTATCCTCTAAAATATTGATCGAAACCAGGTTTAATTGACTGTTTCAGCGTGGTACCACATTACTACGTGATCCAATCCAGAAACAGCCCAGGATCTAGCCATGAAGTATGAGAGATATGCGAAAGTATGAGCCTGATGAGGGCAAATCCTAGACCTAACCCAGACCTAACATGCGTTATCCTCTAAAATATTTATCAAGATCAGGTTTAATTGATTGTTTCAGTGTGGTCCCACATTACTACGTGATGCAAACCAGAAAAAACCCACGATCTGTTCAACATCTATGAGAAATATGGGAAGGAATGAGCCTGACGAGAGCAAATCCCAGACCTAGCTTAGACCTAACATGAATTATTCTCTAAAATATTGATCGAAACCAGGTTTACTTGACTGTTTCAGTGTGGTCCCACATTACTACGTGAACCAAACCAGAAAAAACCCAGGATCTGTTCAACAAGTATGTAAAAAACGCGAAAGTATGAGTCTGATGATGTCAAATCCCAGACCTATCCCAGACTTAGCTTGCGTTATCCTCTAAAATATTGATCGAAACCAGGTTTAATCGACTGTTTCAGCGTGGTGCCACATTACTACGTGATACAATCCAGAAACAGCCCAGTATCTAGCCATGAAGTATGAGAAATATGCGAAAGTATGAGCCTGGTGAGGGCAAATCCTAGACCTAACCCAAACCTAACATGCGTTATCCTCTAAAATATTTATCAAGACCAGGTTTAATTGAATGTTTCAGTGTGGTAACACATTACTACGTGAACCAAACCAGAAAAAACCCAGGATCCGTTCAACAAGTATGTTAAAACTGCGACAGTATGACCCTGATGAGGGCATATCCCAGGCCTAACCTAGACCTAACATGCGTTGTCCTCTAGAATATTGATGAAAACCAGGTTTAATTGACTGTTTCAGTGTTGTACTTCATTACTACGTGATGCAATCCAGAAAAAGCCCAGGATCTAGCCATCAAGTATGAGAAATATGCGAAAGAATGAGCCCGATGTGAGCAAATCCCAGACCTAACCTAGACCTAACAAGAATTATTCTCTAAAATATTGATCAAAACCAGGTTTATTTGACTGTTTCAGTGTGGTACCACATTACTACGTGATCCAATCCAGAAATAGCCCAGGATCTAGCCATGAAGTATGAGAAATATGCGAAAGTATGAGCCTGATGAGGGCAAATCCTAGACCTAACCCAAACCTAACATGCGTTATCCTCTAAAATATTTATCAAGAAAAGGTTTAATTGAATGTTTCAGTGTGGTACCACATTACTACGTGAACCAATCCAGAAAAAACCCAGGATCCGTTCAACAAGTATGTTAAAACTGCGACAGTATGACCCTGATGAGGGCAAATCCCAGGCCTAACCTAGACCTAACATGCGTTGTCCTCTAACATATTGATGGAAACCGGGTTTCATTGAATGTTTCAGTGTGGTACCACATTACTACGTGATCCAATCCAGAAATAGCCCAGGATCTAGCCATGAAGTATGAGAAATATGCGAAAGTATGAGCCTGATGAGGGCAAATCCTAGACCTAACCCAAACCTAACATGCGTTATCCTCTAAAATATTTATCAAGAAAAGGTTTAATTGAATGTTTCAGTGTGGTACCACATTACTACGTGAACCAAACCAGAAAAAACCCAGGATCTGTTCAACAAGTATGTCAAAACTGCGACAGTATGACCCTGATGAGGGCAAATCCCAGGCCTAACCTAGACCTAACATGCGTTGTCCTCTAAAATATTGATCGAAACCAGGTTTAATTGACTGTTTCAGTGTTGTACTACATTACTACGTGATCAAAACCAGAAAAAACCCAGGATCCGTTCAACAAGTATGTGAAGAATGCGAAAGTATGACTCTGATCAGTGAAAATCTCAGGCCTTACCTAGCCCTAACTTGCGTTGTCCTCTAAAATATTGATGGAAACCAGGTTTCATTGAATGTTTCAGTGTGGTACCACATTACTACGTGATCCAATCCAGAAATAGCCCAGGATCTAGCCATGAAGTATGAGAAATATGCGAAAGTAAGGGCCTGATGAGGGCAAATCCTAGACCTATCCCAGACCTAACTTGCGTAATCCTCTAAAATATTGATCGAAACCAGGTTTAATTGATTGTTTCAGCGTGGTACCACATTACTACGTGATCCAATCCAGAAACAGCCCAGGATCTAGCCATGAAGTATGAGAAATATGCGAAAGTATGAGCCTGATGAGGGCAAATCCTAGACCTAACCCAGACCTAACATGCGTTGTCCTCTAAAATATTGATGGAAACCAGGTTTCATTGACTGTTTCAGGGTGGTACTACATTACTACGTGATGCAATCCAGAAAAAGCCCAGGATCTAGCCATCAAGTATGAGAAATAAGCGAAAGAATGAGCCTGATGAGAGCAAATCCCAGACTTAACCTAGACCTAACATGCGTTATCCTCTAAAATATTGAGCGAAACCAGGTTTAATGGACTGTTTCAGTGTGGTACCACATTACTTCGTGATCCAAACCAGAAAAAGCCAGGATCTGTTCTACAAGTATGTGAAAAACGCTAAACTGTGAGCCTGATGAGGGCAAATCGTAGACCTAACCCAGACCTAAGATGCGTTAACCTCTAAAATATTTATCCAGACGAGGTTTCATTGAATGTTTCCGTGTGGTACCACTTTACTACGTGATGCAATCCAGAAAAAGCCCAGGATCTAGCCATGAAGTATGAGAAATATGCGAAAGTATCAGCCTGATGAGGGCAAATCCTAGCCCTAACCCAGACCTAACATGCGTTAGCCTCTAAAATATTTATCAAGACCTGGTTTAATTGAAAGTTTCAGTGTGGTACCACATTACTACGTGATGCAATCCAGAAAAAGCCCAGGATCTAGCCATCAAATTTGAGAAATATGCGAAAGAATGTGCCTGATGAGAGCAAATCCCAGACCTAACCTAGACCTAACATGAATTATATTCTAAAATATTGATCGAAACCAGGTTTAATTGACTGTTTCAGTGTGGTCCCACATTACTACGCGATCCAAACCAGAAAAAACCCAGGATCTGTTCAACATGTATGAGAAATATGCGAAAGAATGAGCCTGATGAGAGCAAATCCCAGACCTAACATAGACCTAACATGAATTATTCTCTAAAATATTGATCGAAACCAGGTTTAATTGACTGTTTCAGTGTGGTCCCTCATTACTACGTGATCCAAACCAGAAATAACCCAGGATCCGTTCAACAAGTATGTGAAGAATGCGAAAGTATGAGTCTGATGAGTGAAAATCCCAGGACTAACCTAGACCTAACATGCGTTATCCTCTAAAATATTGATCCAAACCAGGTTTAATGGACTGTTTCAGCGTGGTACCACACTACTACGTGATCCAAACCAGAAAAAACCCAGGATCTGTTCAACAAGTATGTGAAAAACGCGAAAGTATAAGCCTGATGAGGGCAAATCCCAGACATATCCCAGACCAAACTTGCGTTGTCCTCTAAGATATTGATGGAAACCAGGTTTAATTGACTGTTTCAGTGTTGTACTTCATTACTACGTGATGCAATCCAGAAAAAGCCCAGGATCTAGCCATCAAGTATGAGAAATATGCGAAAGAATGAGCCTGATGAGAGCAAATCCCAGACCTAACCTAGACCTAACATGAATAATTCTCTAAAATATTTATCGAAACCAGGTTTAATTGACTGTTTCAGTGTGGTCCCACATTACTACGTGATCCAAACCAGAGAAAACCCAGGATCCGTTCAACAAGTATGTGAAGAATGCGAAAGTATGAGTCCGATGAGTGAAAATCCCAGGCCTAACCTAGACCTAACATGCGTTATCCTCAATAATATTGATCGAAACCTGGTTTAATCGACTGTTTCAGTGTGGTACCACATTACTATGTGATCCAGACCAGAAAATAGCCCAGGATCTGTTCAACAAGTATGTGAAAAACGCGAAAGTATGAGTCTGATGAGGTCAAATCCCAGACCTATCCCAGACTTAACTTGTGTTATCCTCTAAAATATTGATCGAAACCAGGTTTAATCGACTGTTTCAGCGTGGTACCACATTACTACGTGATACAATCCAGAAACAGCCCAGGATCTAGCCATGAAGGATGTGAAATATGCGAAAGTATGAGCCTGATGAGGGCAAATCCCAGACCTATCCCAGACTTAACTTGCGTTATCCTCTAAAATATTTATCGAAACCAGGTTTAATTGACTGTTTCAGTGTGGTCCCACATTACTACGTGATCCAAACCAGAGAAAACCCAGGATCTGTTCAACATGTATGAGAAATATGCGAAAGAATGAGTCTGATGAGGTCAAATCCTAGACCTAACCTAGACCTAACATGCGTTGTCCTCTAAAATATTGATGGAAACCAGGTTTCATTGACTGTTTCAGTGTGGTACCACATTACTACGTGATCCAAACCAGAAAAAACCCAGGATCCGTTCAACAAGTATGTGAAGAATGCGAAAGTATGAGTCTGATGAGTGAAAATCCCAGGCCTAACCTAGACCTAACATGCATTGTCCTCTAAAATATTGATGGTAACCAGGTTTCATTGACTGTTTCAGTGTGGTACCACAATACTACGTGATCCAAACCAGAAAAAACCCAGGATCAGTTCAACAAGTATGTGAAGAATGCGAAAGTATGAGTCTGATGAGTGAAAATCCCAGGCCTAACCTAGACCTAACATGCGTTGTCCTCTAAAATATTGATGGAAACCAGGTTTCATTGACTGTTTCAGTGTGGTACCACATTACTACGTGATCCAAACCAGAAAAAACCCAGGATCCGTTCAACAAGTATGTGAAGAATGCGAAAGTATGAGTCTGATGAGTGAAAATCCCAGGCCTAACCTAGACCTAACATGCGTTATCCTCTAAAATATTGAGCGAAACCAGGTTTAATCGACTGTTTCAGTGTGGTACCTCATTACTATGTGATGCAATCCAGAAAAAGCCCAGGATCTAGCCATCTAGTATGAGAAATATGCGAAAGAATGAGCCTGATGAGAGCAAATCCCAGACCTAACCTAGACCTTACATGCGTTATCCTCTAAAATATTGAGCGAAACCAGGTTTAATCGACTGTTTCAGTGTGGTACCACATTACTATGTGATGCAATCCAGAAAAAGCCCAGGATCTAGCCATCTAGTATGAGAAATATGCGAAAGAATGAACCTGATGAGATCAAATCCCAGACCTAACCTAGACCTTACATGCGTTATCCTCTAAAATATTGAGCGAAACCAGGTTTAATCGACTGTTTCAGTGTGGTACCACATTACTATGTGATGCAATCCAGAAAAAGCCCAGGATCTAGCCATCTAGTATGAGAAATATGCGAAAGAATGAGCCTGATGAGAGCAAATCCCAGACCTAACCTAGACCTAACATGCGTTATCCTCTAAAATATTGAGCGAAACCAGGTTTAATAGACTGTTTCAGTGTGGTACCACACTACTTCGTGATCCAAACCAGAAAAAACCCAGGATCTGTTCAACACGTATGTGAAAAACGCTAAACTGTGAGCCTGATGAGGGCAAATCTTAGACCTAACCCAGACCTAAGATGCGTTATCCTCTAAAATATTTATCCAGACCAGGTTTCATTGAATGTTTCAGTGTGGTCCCACATTACAACGTGATCCAAACCAGAAAAAACCCAGGATCTGTTCAAGGAGTATGTGAAGTGTGCGAAAGTATGAGTCTGATGAGGTCAAATCCTAGACCTATCCCAGACCTAACATGCGTTATCCTCTAAAATATTGATCGAAACCAGGTTTAATCGACTGTTTCAGTGTGGTACCACATTATTATGTGATCCAAACCAGAAAAAACCCAGGATCAGTTCAACAAGTATGAGAAGAATGCGAAAGTATGAGTCTGATGAGTGAGAATCCCAGACCTATCCCAGACCTAACATTCGTTATCCTCTAAAATATTGATCGAAACCAGGTTTAATCGACTGTTTCAGTGTGGTACCACATTACTACGTGATCCAAACCAGAAAAAACCCAGGATCAGTTCAACAAGTATGTGAAAAATGCGAAAGTATGAGTCTGTTGAGTGTAATTCCCAGGGCTGACCTAGACCTAACATGCGTTATCCTCTAAAATATTGATCGAAACCAGGTTTAATCGACTGTTTCAGTGTGGTATCACACTACTACGTGACCCAAACCAGAAAAAACCCAGGATCTGTACAACAAGTATGTGAAAAACGCGAAAGTATGAGCCTGATGAGGGCAAATCCCAGACCTATCCCAGACCTAACTTGCGTTATCCTCTAAAATATTGATCGATACCAGGTTTGATTGACCGTTTCAGTGTGGTACCACATTACTACGTGATCCAAACCAGAAAAAACCCAGGATCCGTTCAACAAGTATGTGAAGAATGCGAAAGTATGAGTCTGATGAGTGAAAATCCCAGGCCTAACCTAGACCTAACATGCGTTGTCCTCTAAAATATTGATGGAAACCAGGTTTCATTGACTGTTTCAGTGTGGTACCACATTACTACGTGATCCAAACCAGAAAAAACCCAGGATCCGTTCAACAAGTATGTGAAGAATGCGAAAGTATGAGTCTGATGAGTGAAAATCCCAGGCCTAACCTAGACCTAACATGCGTTGTCCTCTAAAATATTGATGGAAACCAGGTTTCATTGACTGTTTCAGTGTGGTACCACAATACTACGTGATCCAAACCAGAAAAAACCCAGGATCAGTTCAACAAGTATGTGAAGAATGCGAAAGTATGAGTCTGATGAGTGTAATTCCCATGGCTAACCTAGACCTAACATGCGTTGTCCTCTAAAATATTGATGGAAACCAGGTTTCATTGACTGTTTCAGTGTGGTACTACATTACTACGTGATGCAATCCAGAAACAGCCCAGGATCTAGCCATGAAGTATGAGAAATATGCGAAAGAATGAGCCTGATGAGAGCAAATCCCAGACCTAACCTAGACCTAACATGAATTATTCTCTAAAATATTGATCGAAACCAGGTTTAATTGACTGTTTCAGTGTGGTCCCACATTACTACGTGATCCAAACCAGAAAAAATCCAGGATCCGTTCAACAAGTATGTGAAGAATGCGAAAGTATGAGTCTGATGAGTGAAAATCCCAGGCCTAACCTAGACCTAACATGCGTTGTCCTCAAAAATACTGATCGAAACCTGGTTTAATCGACTGTTTCAGTGTGGTACCACATTACTATGTGATCCCAACCAGAAAATAACCCAGGATCTAGCCATCAAGTATGAGAAATATGCGAAAGAATGAACCTGATGAGAGCAAATCCCAGACCTAACCTAGACCTTACATGCGTTATCCTCTAAAATATTGAGCGAAACCAGGTTTAATGGACTGTTTCAGTGTGGTACCACACTACTTCGTGATCCAAACCAGAAAAAACCCAGGATCTGTTCAACAAGAATGTGAAAAACGCTAAACTGTGAGCCTGATGGGGGCAAATCTTAGACCTAACCCAGACCTAAGATGCGTTAACCTCTATAATATTTATCCAGACCAGGTTTCATTGAATGTTTCAGTGTGGTACCACTTTACTACGTGATCCAATCCAGAAATAGCACAGGATCTAGCCATGAAGTATGAGAATAATGCGAAAGTAATAGCCTGATGCGGGCAAATCCTTGACCTATCCCAGACCTAACTTGCGTTATCCTCTAAAATATTGATCGAAACCAGGTTTAATTGACTGTTTCAGTGTGGTACCACATTACTACGTGATACAATCCAGAAACAGCCCAGGATCTAGCCTTGAAGTATGAGAAATATGCGAAAGAATGAGCCTGATGAGGGCAAATCCTAAACCTAACCCAGACCTAACATGCGTTATCCTCTAAAATATTTATCAAGACCAGGTTTGATTGACCGTTTCAGTGTGGTACCACATTACTACGTGATCCAAACCAGAAAAAACCCAGGACCCGTTCAACAAGAATGTGAAAAATGCGAAAGTATGAGTCTGATGAGTGAAAATCCCAGGCCTAACCTAGACCTAACATGCGTTATCCTCTAAAATATTGATCGAAACCTGGTTTAATCGACTGTTTCAGTGTGGTACCACATTACTACGTGATACAATCCAGAAACAGCCCAGGATCTAGCCTTGAAGTATGAGAAATATGCTCAAGAATGAGCCTGATGAGGGCAAATCCTAAACCTAACCCAGACCTAACATGCGTTATCCTCTAAAATATTTATCAAGACCAGGTTTGATTGACCGTTTCAGTGTGGTACCACATTACTACGTGATCCAAACCAGAAAAAACCCAGGACCCGTTCAACAAGAATGTGAAAAATGCGAAAGTATGAGTCTGATGAGTGAAAATCCCAGGCCTAACCTAGACCTAACATGCGTTATCCTCTAAAATATTGATCGAAACCTGGTTTAATCGACTGTTTCAGTGTGGTACCACATTACTATGTGATCCAAACCAGAAAAAACCCAGGATCTGTTCAACAAGTATGTGAAAAACGCGAAAGTATAAGCCTGATGAGGGCAAATCCCAGACATATCCCAGACCAAACTTGCGTTGTCCTCTAAGATATTGATGGAAACCAGGTTTAATTGACTGTTTCAGTGTTGTGCTTCATTACTACGTGATGCAATCCAGAAAAAGCCCAGGATCTAGCCATCAAGTATGAGAAATATGCGAAAGAATGAGCCTGATGAGAGCAAATCCCAGACCTAACCTAGACCTAACATGAATAATTCTCTAAAATATTGATCGAAACCAGGTTTAATTGACTGTTTCAGTGTGGTCCCACATTGCTACGTGATCCAAACCAGAGAAAACCCAGGATCCGTTCAACAAGTATGTGAAGAATGCGAATGTATGAGTCCGATGAGTGAAAATCCCAGGCCTAACCTAGACCTAACATGCGTTATCCTCTATAATATTTATCCAGATCAGGTTTAATTGATTGTTTCAGTGTGGTCCCACATTACTACGTGATCCAAACCAGAAAAAACCCAGGATCTGTTCAACATGTATGAGAAGTATGCGAAAGAATGAGCCTGATGACAGCAAATCCCAGACCTAACATAGACCTAACATGAATTATTCTCTAAAATATTGATCGAAACCTGGTTTAATCGACTGTTTCAGCGTGGTCCCAAATTACTACGTGATCCAAACCAGAAAAAACCCAGGATCCGTTCAACAAGTATGTGAAGAATGCGAAAGTAAGTGCCTGATGAGGGCAAATCCTAGACCTATCCCAGACCTAACTTGCGTTATCCTCTAAAATATTGATCGAAACCAGGTTTAATTGACTGTTTCAGCGTGGTACCACATTACTACGTGATCCAATCCAGAAACAGCCCAGGATCTAGCCATGAAGTATGAGAGATATGCGAAAGTATGAGCCTGATGAGGGCAAAACCTAGACCTAACCCAGACCTAACATGCGTTATCCTCTAAAATATTTATCAAGATCAGGTTTAATTGATTGTTTCAGTGTGGTCCCACATTACTACGTGATGCAAACCAGAAAAAACCCACGATCTGTTCAACATCTATGAGAAATATGGGAAGGAATGAGCCTGACGAGAGCAAATCCCAGACCTAGCTTAGACCTAACATGAATTATTCTCTAAAATATTGATCGAAACCAGGTTTACTTGACTGTTTCAGTGTGGTCCCACATTACTACGTGAACCAAACCAGAAAAAACCCAGGATCCGTTCAACAAGTATGTTAAAACTGCGACAGTATGACCCTGATGAGGGCAAATCCCAGGCCTAACCTAGACCTAACATGCGTTGTCCTCTAAAATATTGATCGAAACCAGGTTTAATCGACTGTTTCAGCGTGGTGCCACATTACTACGTGATACAATCCAGAAACAGCCCAGTATCTAGCCATGAAGTATGAGAAATATGCGAAAGTATGAGCCTGGTGAGGGCAAATCCTAGACCTAACCCAAACCTAACATGCGTTATCCTCTAAAATATTTATCAAGACCAGGTTTAATTGAATGTTTCAGTGTGGTAACACATTACTACGTGAACCAAACCAGAAAAAACCCAGGATCCGTTCAACAAGTATGTTAAAACTGCGACAGTATGACCCTGATGAGGGCATATCCCAGGCCTAACCTAGACCTAACATGCGTTGTCCTCTAGAATATTGATGAAAACCAGGTTTAATTGACTGTTTCAGTGTTGTACTTCATTACTACGTGATGCAATCCAGAAAAAGCCCAGGATCTAGCCATCAAGTATGAGAAATATGCGAAAGAATGAGCCCGATGTGAGCAAATCCCAGACCTAACCTAGACCTAACAAGAATTATTCTCTAAAATATTGATCAAAACCAGGTTTATGTGACTGTTTCAGTGTGGTACCACATTACTACGTGATCCAATCCAGAAATAGCCCAGGATCTAGCCATGAAGTATGAGAAATATGCGAAAGTATGAGCCTGATGAGGGCAAATCCTAGACCTAACCCAAACCTAACATGCGTTATCCTCTAAAATATTTATCAAGAAAAGGTTTAATTGAATGTTTCAGTGTGGTACCACATTACTACGTGAACCAATCCAGAAAAAACCCAGGATCCGTTCAACAAGTATGTTAAAACTGCGACAGTATGACCCTGATGAGGGCAAATCCCAGGCCTAACCTAGACCTAACATGCGTTGTCCTCTAAAATATTGATGGAAACCGGGTTTCATTGAATGTTTCAGTGTGGTACCACATTACTACGTGATCCAATCCAGAAATAGCCCAGGATCTAGCCATGAAGTATGAGAAATATGCGAAAGTATGAGCCTGATGAGGGCAAATCCTAGACCTAACCCAAACCTAACATGCGTTATCCTCTAAAATATTTATCAAGAAAAGGTTTAATTGAATGTTTCAGTGTGGTACCACATTACTACGTGAACCAAACCAGAAAAAACCCAGGATCTGTTCAACAAGTATGTTAAAACTGCGACAGTATGACCCTGATGAGGGCAAATCCCAGGCCTAACCTAGACCTAACATGCGTTGTCCTCTAAAATATTGATCGAAACCAGGTTTAATTGACTGTTTCAGTGTTGTACTACATTACTACGTGATCAAAACCAGAAAAAACCCAGGATCCGTTCAACAAGTATGTGAAGAATGCGAAAGTATGACTCTGAACAGTGAAAATCTCAGGCCTTACCTAGCCCTAACTTGCGTTGTCCTCTAAAATATTGATGGAAACCAGGTTTCATTGAATGTTTCAGTGTGGTACCACATTACTACGTGATCCAATCCAGAAATAGCCCAGGATCTACCCATGAAGTATGAGAAATATGCGAAAGTAAGGGCCTGATGAGGGCAAATCCTAGACCTATCCCAGACCTAACTTGCGTAATCCTCTAAAATATTGATCGAAACCAGGTTTAATTGATTGTTTCAGCGTGGTACCACATTACTACGTGATCCAATCCAGAAACAGCCCAGGATCTAGCCATGAAGTATGAGAAATATGCGAAAGTATGAGCCTGATGAGGGCAAATCCTAGACCTAACCCAGACCTAACATGCGTTGTCCTCTAAAATATTGATGGAAACCAGGTTTCATTGACTGTTTCAGGGTGGTACTACATTACTACGTGATGCAATCCAGAAAAAGCCCAGGATCTAGCCATCAAGTATGAGAAATAAACGAAAGAATGTGCCTGATGAGAGCAAATCCCAGACCTAACCTAGACCTAACATGAATTATATTCTAAAATATTGATCGAAACCAGGTTTAATTGACTGTTTCAGTGTGGTCCCACATTACTACGCGATCCAAACCAGAAAAAACCCAGGATCTGTTCAACATGTATGAGAAATATGCGAAAGAATGAGCCTGATGAGAGCAAATCCCAGACCTAACATAGACCTAACATGAATTATTCTCTAAAATATTGATCGAAACCAGGTTTAATTGACTGTTTCAGTGTGGTCCCTCATTACTACGTGATCCAAACCAGAAATAACCCAGGATCCGTTCAACAAGTATGTGAAGAATGCGAAAGTATGAGTCTGATGAGTGAAAATCCGAGGACTAACCTAGACCTAACATGCGTTATCCTCTAAAATATTGATCCAAACCAGGTTTAATGGACTGTTTCAGCGTGGTACCACACTACTACGTGATCCAAACCAGAAAAAACCCAGGATCTGTTCAACAAGTATGTGAAAAACGCGAAAGTATAAGCCTGATGAGGGCAAATCCCAGACATATCCCAGACCAAACTTGCGTTGTCCTCTAAGATATTGATGGAAACCAGGTTTAATTGACTGTTTCAGTGTTGTACTTCATTACTACGTGATGCAATCCAGAAAAAGCCCAGGATCTAGCCATCAAGTATGAGAAATATGCGAAAGAATGAGCCTGATGAGAGCAAATCCCAGACCTAACCTAGACCTAACATGAATAATTCTCTAAAATATTTATCGAAACCAGGTTTAATTGACTGTTTCAGTGTGGTCCCACATTACTACGTGATCCAAACCAGAGAAAACCCAGGATCCGTTCAACAAGTATGTGAAGAATGCGAAAGTATGAGTCCGATGAGTGAAAATCCCAGGCCTAACCTAGACCTAACATGCGTTATCCTCAATAATATTGATCGAAACCTGGTTTAATCGACTGTTTCAGTGTGGTACCACATTACTATGTGATCCAGACCAGAAAATAGCCCAGGATCTGTTCAACAAGTATGTGAAAAACGCGAAAGTATGAGTCTGATGAGGTCAAATCCCAGACCTATCCCAGACTTAACTTGTGTTATCCTCTAAAATATTGATCGAAACCAGGTTTAATCGACTGTTTCAGCGTGGTACCACATTACTACGTGATACAATCCAGAAACAGCCCAGGATCTAGCCATGAAGGATGTGAAATATGCGAAAGTATGAGCCTGATGAGGGCAAATCCCAGACCTATCCCAGACTTAACTTGCGTTATCCTCTAAAATATTTATCGAAACCAGGTTTAATTGACTGTTTCAGTGTGGTCCCACATTACTACGTGATCCAAACCAGAGAAAACCCAGGATCCGTTCAACAAGTATGTGAAGAATGCGAAAGTATGAGTCCGATGAGTGAAAATCCCAGGCCTAACCTAGACCTAACATGCGTTATCCTCAAAAATATTGATCGAAACCTGGTTTAATCGACTGTTTCAGTGTGGTACCACATTACTATGTGATCCAGACCAGAAAATAGCCCAGGATCTGTTCAACAAGTATGTGAAAAACGCGAAAGTATGAGTCTGATGTCAAATCCCAGACCTATCCCAGACTTAACTTGCGTTATCCTCTAAAATATTGATCGAAACCAGGTTTAATCGACTGTTTCAGCGTGGTGCCACATTACTACGTGATACAATCCAGAAACAGCCCAGTATCTAGCCATGAAGTATGAGAAATATGCGAAAGTATGAGCCTGGTGAGGGCAAATCCTAGACCTAACCCAAACCTAACATGCGTTATCCTCTAAAATATTTATCAAGACCAGGTTTAATTGAATGTTTCAGTGTGGTAACACATTACTACGCGATCCAAACCAGAAAAAACCCAGGATCTGTTCAACATGTATGAGAAATATGCGAAAGAATGAGCCTGATGAGAGCAAATCCCAGACCTAACATAGACCTAACATGAATTATTCTCTAAAATATTGATCGAAACCAGGTTTAATTGACTGTTTCAGTGTTGTACTTCATTACTACGTGATGCAATCCAGAAAAAGCCCAGGATCTAGCCATCAAGTATGAGAAATATGCGAAAGAATGAGCCCGATGTGAGCAAATCCCAGACCTAACCTAGACCTAACATGAATTATTCTCTAAAATATTGATCAAAACCAGGTTTATTTGACTGTTTCAGTGTGGTACCACATTACTACGTGATCCAATCCAGAAATAGCCCAGGATCTAGCCATGAAGTATGAGAAATATGCGAAAGTATGAGCCTGATGAGGGCAAATCCTAGACCTAACCCAAACCTAACATGCGTTATCCTCTAAAATATTTATCAAGAAAAGGTTTAATTGAATGTTTCAGTGTGGTACCACATTACTACGTGAACCAATCCAGAAAAAACCCAGGATCCGTTCAACAAGTATGTTAAAACTGCGACAGTATGACCCTGATGAGGGCAAATCCCAGGCCTAACCTAGACCTAACATGCGTTGTCCTCTAAAATATTGATGGAAACCGGGTTTCATTGAATGTTTCAGTGTGGTACCACATTACTACGTGATCCAATCCAGAAATAGCCCAGGATCTAGCCATGAAGTATGAGAAATATGCGAAAGTATGAGCCTGATGAGGGCAAATCCTAGACCTAACCCAAACCTAACATGCGTTATCCTCTAAAATATTTATCAAGAAAAGGTTTAATTGAATGTTTCAGTGTGGTACCACATTACTACGTGAACCAAACCAGAAAAAACCCGGGATCTGTTCAACAAGTATGTTAAAACTGCGACAGTATGACCCTGATGAGGGCAAATCCCAGGCCTAACCTAGACCTAACATGCGTTGTCCTCTAAAATATTGATTGAAACCAGGTTTAATTGACTGTTTCAGTGTTGTACTACATTACTACGTGATCAAAACCAGAAAAAACCCAGGATCCGTTCAACAAGTATGTGAAGAATGCGAAAGTATGACTCTGATCAGTGAAAATCTCAGGCCTTACCTAGCCCTAACTTGCGTTGTCCTCTAAAATATTGATGGAAACCGGGTTTCATTGAATGTTTCAGTGTGGTACCACATTACTACGTGATCCAATCCAGAAATAACCCAGGATCTAGCCATGAAGTATGAGAAATATGCGAAAGTAAGGGCCTGATGAGGGCAAATCCTAGACCTATCCCAGACCTAACTTGCGTAATCCTCTAAAATATTGATCGAAACCAGGTTTAATTGATTGTTTCAGCGTGGTACCACATTACTACGTGATCCAATCCAGAAACAGCCCAGGATCTAGCCATGAAGTATGAGAAATATGCGAAAGTATGAGCCTGATGAGGGCAAATCCTAGACCTAACCCAGACCTAACATGCGTTATCCTCTAAAATATTTATCAAGATCAGGTTTAATTGATTGTGTCAGTGTGGTCCCACATTACTACGTGATCCAAACCAGAAAAAACCCAGGATCTGTTCAACATGTATGAGAAATATGCGAAAGAATGAGCCTGATGAGAGCAAATCCCAGACCTAACCTAGACCTAACATGCGTTGTCCTCTAGAATATTGATGGAAACCAGGTTTAGTTGACTGTTTCAGTGTTGTACTTCATTACTACGTGATGCAATCCAGAAAAAGCCCAGGATCTAGCCATCAAGTATGAGAAATATGCGAAAGAATGAACCTGATGAGAGCAAATCCCAGACCTAACCTAGACCTAACATGAATTATTCTCTAAAATATTGATCGAAACCAGGTTTAATTGACTGTTTCAGTGTTGTACTACATTACTACGTGATCAAAACCAGAAAAAACCCAGGATCCGTTCAACAAGTATGTGAAGAATGCGAAAGTATGAGTCTGATGAGTGAAAATCCCAGGACTAACCTAGACCAAACATGCGTTATCCTCTAAAATATTGATCCAAACCAGGTTTAATCGACAGTTTCAGTGTGGTACCACATTACTACGTGATCCAAACCAGAAAAAAACCCAGGACCTGTTCAACAAGTATTTGAAGTATGCGAAAGAATGAGTCTGATGAGGGCAAATCCCAGACCTAAACTGGACCTAACTTGCGTTGTCCTCTAAAATATTGATGGAAACCAGGTTTCATTGACTGTTTCAGGGTGGTACTACATTACTACGTGATGCAATCCAGAAAAAGCCCAGGATCTAGCCATCAAGTATGAGAAATAAGCGAAAGAATGAGCCTGATGAGAGCAAATCCCAGACCTAACCTAGACCTAACATGCGTTATCCTCTAAAATATTGAGCGAAACCAGGTTTAATGGACTGTTTCAGTGTGGTACCACATTACTTCGTGATCCAAACCAGAAAAAGCCAGGATCTGTTCAACAAGTATGTGAAAAACGCTAAACTGTGAGCCTGATGACGGCAAATCGTAGACCTAACCCAGACCTAAGATGCGTTAACCTCTAAAATATTTATCCAGACGAGGTTTCATTGAATGTTTCCGTGTGGTACCACTTTACTACGTGATGCAATCCAGAAAAAGCCCAGGATCTAGCCATGAAGTATGAGAAATATGCGAAAGTATGAGCCTGATGAGGGCAAATCCTAGCCCTAACCCAGACCTAACAAGCGTTAGCCTCTAAAATATTTATCAAGACCTGGTTTAATTGAAAGTTTCAGTGTGGTACCACATTACTACGTGATGCAATCCAGAAAAAGCCCAGGATCTAGCCATCAAATTTGAGAAATATGCGAAAGAATGTGCCTGATGAGAGCAAATCCCAGACCTAACCTAGACCTAACATGAATTATTCTCTAAAATATTGATCGAAACCAGGTTTAATTGACTGTTTCAGTGTGGTCCCACATTACTACGCGATCCAAACCAGAAAAAACCCAGGATCTGTTCAACATGTATGAGAAATATGCGAAAGAATGAGCCTGATGAGAGCAAATCCCAGACCTAACATAGACCTAACATGAATTATTCTCTAAAATATTGATCGAAACCAGGTTTAATTGACTGTTTCAGTGTGGTCCCTCATTACTACGTGATCCAAACCAGAAATAACCCAGGATCCGTTCAACAAGTATGTGAAGAATGCGAAAGTATGAGTCTGATGAGTGAAAATCCCAGGACTAACCTAGACCAAACATGCGTTATCCTCTAAAATATTGATCCAAACCAGGTTTAATGGACTGTTTCAGCGTGGTACCACACTACTACGTGATCCAAACCAGAAAAAACCCAGGATCTGTTCAACAAGTATGTGAAAAACGCGAAAGTATAAGCCTGATGAGGGCAAATCCCAGACATATCCCAGACCAAACTTGCGTTGTCCTCTAAGATATTGATGGAAACCAGGTTTAATTGACTGTTTCAGTGTTGTACTTCATTACTACGTGATGCAATCCAGAAAAAGCCCAGGATCTAGCCATCAAGTATGAGAAATATGCGAAAGAATGAGCCTGATGAGAGCAAATCCCAGACCTAACCTAGACCTAACATGAATAATTCTCTAAAATATTTATCGAAACCAGGTTTAATTGACTGTTTCAGTGTGGTCCCACATTACTACGTGATCCAAACCAGAGAAAACCACGATCCGTTCAACAAGTATGTGAAGAATGCGAAAGTATGAGTCCGATGAGTGAAAATCCCAGGCCTAACCTAGACCTAACATGCGTTATCCTCAAAAATATTGATCGAAACCTGGTTTAATCGACTGTTTCAGTGTGGTACCACATTACTATGTGATCCAGACCAGAAAATAGCCCAGGATCTGTTCAACAAGTATGTGAAAAACGCGAAAGTATGAGTCTGATGAGGTCAAATCCCAGACCTATCCCAGACTTAACTTGTGTTATCCTCTAAAATATTGATCGAAACCAGGTTTAATCGACTGTTTCAGCGTGGTACCACATTACTACGTGATACAATCCAGAAACAGCCCAGGATCTAGCCATGAAGGATGTGAAATATGCGAAAGTATGAGCCTGATGAGGGCAAATCCCAGACCTATCCCAGACTTAACTTGCGTTATCCTCTAAAATATTGATCGAAACCAGGTTTAATCGACTGTTTCAGCGTGGTACCACATTACTACGTGATCCCAACCAGAAAATAACCCAGGATCTGTTCAACGAGTATGTGAAGTGTGCGAAAGTATGAGTCTGATGAGGTCAAATCCCAGACCTATCCCAGACCTAACTTGCGTTATCCTCTAAAATATTGATCGAAACCAGGTTTAATTGACCGTTTTAGTGTGGTACCACATCACTACGTGATCCAAACCAGAAAATACCCAGGATCAGTTCAACAAGTATGTGAAGAATGCGAAAGTATGAGCCTGATGAGGGCAAATCCCAGACCTATCTCAGACCTTACTTGCGTTATCCTCTAAAATATTGATCGAAACCAGGTTTAATTGACCGTTTCAGTGTGGTACCACATTACAATGTGATCCAAACCAGAAAATAACCCAGGATCTGTTCAAGGAGTATGTGAAGTGTTGCGAAAGTATGAGTCTGATGAGGTCAAATCCGAGACCTATCCCAGACCTAACTTGCGTTATCCTCTGAAATATTGATCAAAACCAGGTTTAATCGACTGTTTCAGTGTGGTTTTTTTCACATTACTACGTGATCCAAACCAGAAATAGCCCAGGATCTAGCCATGAAGTATGAGAAATATGCGGAAGTATGAGCCTGATGAGGGCAAATCCTAGACCTAACCTAGACCTTACATGCGTTATCCTCTAAAATATTTATCAAGATCAGGTTTAATTGATTGTTTCAGTGTGGTCCCACATTACTACGTGATGCAAACCAGAAAAAACCCAGGATCCGTTCAACAAGTATGTTAAAACTGCGACAGTATGACCCTGATGAGGGCTAATCCCAGGCCTAACCTAGACCTAACATGCGTTGTCCTCTAAAATATTGATGGAAACCAGGTTTAATTGACTGTTTCAGTGTTGTACTTCATTACTACGTGATGCAATCCAGAAAAAGCCCAGGATCTAGCCATCAAGTATGAGAAATATGCGAAAGAATGAGCCTGATGAGGGAAAATCCCAGGCCTAACCTAGACCTAACATGCGTTATCCTCTGAAATATTGATCGAAACCAGGTTTAATCGACTGTTTCAGCGTGGTACCACATTACTACGTGATACAATCCAGAAACAGCCCAGGATCTAGCCATGAAGTATGAGAAATATGCGAAAGTATGAGCCTGATGAGGGCAAATCCTAGACCTAACCCAAACCTAACATGCGTTAACTTCTAAAATATTTATCAAGACCAGGTTTAATTGAATGTTTCAGTGTGGTACCACATTACTACGTGAACCAAACCAGAGAAAACCCAGGATCCGTTCAACAAGTATCTTAAAACTGCGACAGTATGACCCTGATGAGGGCAAATCCCAGGCCTAACCTAGACCTAACATGCGTTGTCCTCTAAAATATTGATGGAAACCAGGTTTAATTGACTGTTTCAGTGTTGTACTTCATTACTACGTGATGCAATCCAGAAAAAGCCCAGGATCTAGCCATCAAGTATGAGAAATATGCGAAAGAATGAGCCTGATGAGAGCAAATCCCAGACCTAACCTAGACCTAACATGCGTTATCCTCTATAATATTTATCAAGATCAGGTTTAATTGATTGTTTCAGTGTGGTCCCAAATTACTACGTGATCCAAACCAGAAAAAACCCAGGATCCGTTCAACAAGTATGTGAAGAATGCGAAAGTAAGTGCCTGATGAGGGCAAATCCTAGACCTATCCCAGACCTAACTTGCGTTATCCTCTATAATATTGATCGAAACCAGGTTTAATTGACTGTTTCAGCGTGGTACCACATTACTACGTGATCCAATCCAGAAACAGCCCAGGATCTAGCCATGAAGTATGAGAAATATGCGAAAGTATGAGCCTGATGAGGGCAAATCCTAGACCTAACCCAGACCTAACATGCGTTATCCTCTAAAATATTTATCAAGATCAGGTTTAATTGATTGTTTCAGTGTGGTCCCACATTACTACGTGATGCAAACCAGAAAAAACCCACGATCTGTTCAACATGTATGAGAAATATGGGAAGGAATGAGCCTGATGAGAGCAAATCCCAGACCTAACTTAGACCTAACATGAATTATTCTCTAAAATATTGATCGAAACCAGGTTTACTTGACCGTTTCAGTGTGGTCCCACATTACTACGTGAACCAAACCAGAAAAAACCCAGGATCTGTCATCAAGTATGTAAAAAACGCGAAAGTATGAGTCTGATGACGTCAAATCCCAGACCTATCCCAGACTTAACTTGCGTTATCCTCTAAAATATTGATCGAACCCAGGTTTAATCGACTGTTTCAGCGTGGTGCCACATTACTACGTGATACGATCCAGAAACAGCCCAGGATCTAGCCATGAAGTATGAGAAATATGCGAAAGTATGAGCCTGATGAGGGCAAATCCTAGACCTAACCCAAACCTAACATGCGTTATCCTCTAAAATATTTATCAAGAAAAGGTTTAATTGAATGTTTCAGTGTGGTACCACATTACTACGTGAACCAATCCAGAAAAAACCCAGGATCCGTTCAACAAGTATGTTAAAACTGCGACAGTATGACCCTGATGAGGGCAAATCCCAGGCCTAACCTAGCCCTAACTTGCGTTGTCCTCTAAAATATTGATGGAAACCAGGTTTCATTGAATGTTTCAGTGTGGTACCACATTACTACGTGATCCAATCCAGAAATAGCCCAGGATCTAGCCATGAAGTATGAGAAATATGCGAAAGTGAGGGCCTGATGAGGGCAAATCCTAGACCTATCCCAGACCTAACTTGCGTAATCCTGTAAAATATTGATCGAAACCAGGTTTAATTGACTGTTTCAGTGTTGTACTACATTACTACGTGATCAAAACCAGAAAAAACCCAGGATCCGTTTAACAAGTATGTGAAGAATGCGAAAGTATGACTCTGATCAGTGAAAATCTCAGGCCTTACCTAGCCCTAACTTGCGTTGTCCTCTAAAATATTGATGGAAACCAGGTTTCATTGAATGTTTCAGTGTGGTACCACATTACTACGTGATCCAATCCAGAAATAGCCCAGGATCTAGCCATGAAGTATGAGAAATATGCGAAAGTAAGGGCCTGATGAGGGCAAATCCTAGACCTATCCCAGACCTAACTTGCGTAATCCTCTAAAATATTGATCGAAACCAGGTTTAATTGACTGTTTCAGTGTGGTACCACATTACTACGTGATCCAATCCAGAAACAGCCCAGGATCTAGCCATGAAGTATGAGAAATATGCGGATGTATGAGCCTGATGAGAGCAAATCCCAGACCTAACCTAGACCTAACATGCGTTGTCCTCTAGAATATTGATGGAAACCAGGTTTAGTTGACTGTTTCAGTGTTGTACTTCATTACTACGTGATGCAATCCAGAAAAAGCCCAGGATCTAGCCATCAAGTATGAGAAATATGCGAAAGAATGAACCTGATGAGAGCAAATCCCAGACCTAACCTAGACCTAACATGAATTATTCTCTAAAATATTGATCGAAACCAGGTTTAATTGACTGTTTCAGTGTTGTACTACATTACTACGTGATCAAAACCAGAAAAAACCCAGGATCCGTTCAACAAGTATGTGAAGAATGCGAAAGTATGAGTCTGATCAGTGAAAATCTCAGGCCTTACCTAGACCTAACTTGCGTTGTCCTCTAAAATATTGATGGAAACCAGGTTTCATTGACTGTTTCAGTGTTGTACTTCATTACTACGTGATGCAATCCAGAAAAAGCCCAGGATCTAGCCATCAAGTATGAGAAATATGCGAAAGAATGAGCCTGATGAGAGCAAATCCCAGACCTAACCTAGACCTAACTTGCGTTGTTCTCTAAGATATTGATGGAAACCAGGTTTAATTGACTGTTTCAGTGTGGTCCCACATTACTACGTGATCCAAACCAGAGAAAACCCAGGATCCGTTCAACAAGTATGTGAAGAATGCGAAAGTATGAGTCCGATGAGTGAAAATCCCAGGCCTAACCTAGACCTAACATGCGTTATCCTCAAAAATATTGATCGAAACCTGGTTTAATCGACTGTTTCAGTGTGGTACCACATTACTATGTGATCCAGACCAGAAAATAGCCCAGGATCTGTTCAACAAGTATGTGAAAAACGCGAAAGTATGAGTCTGATGAGGTCAAATCCCAGACCTATCCCAGACTTAACTTGTGTTATCCTCTAAAATATTGATCGAAACCAGGTTTAATCGACTGTTTCAGCGTGGTACCACATTACTACGTGATACAATCCAGAAACAGCCCAGGATCTAGCCATGAAGGATGTGAAATATGCGAAAGTATGAGCCTTATGAGGGCAAATCCCAGACCTATCCCAGACTTAACTTGCGTTATCCTCTAAAATATTGATCGAAACCAGGTTTAATCGACTGTTTCAGCGTGGTACCACATTACTGCGTGATCCCAACCAGAAAATAACCCAGGATCTGTTCAACGAGTATGTGAAGTGTGCGAAAGTATGAGTCTGATGAGGTCAAATCCCAGACCTATCCCAGACCTAACTTGCGTTATCCTCTAAAATATTGATCGAAACCAGGTTTAATTGACCGTTTTAGTGTGGTACCACATCACTACGTGATCCAAACCAGAAAATACCCAGGATCAGTTCAACAAGTATGTGAAGAATGCGAAAGTATGAGCCTGATGAGGGCAAATCCCAGACCTATCTCAGACCTTACTTGCGTTATCCTCTAAAATATTGATCGAAACCAGGTTTAATGGACTGTTTCAGTGTGGTACCACATTACTTCGTGATCCAAACCAGAAAAAGCCAGGATCTGTTCAACAAGTATGTGAAAAACGCTAAACTGTGAGCCTGATGACGGCAAATCGTAGACCTAACCCAGACCTAAGATGCGTTAACCTCTAAAATATTTATCCAGACGAGGTTTCATTGAATGTTTCCGTGTGGTACCACTTTACTACGTGATGCAATCCAGAAAAAGCCCAGGATCTAGCCATGAAGTATGAGAAATATGCGAAAGTATGAGCCTGATGAGGGCAAATCCTAGCCCTAACCCAGACCTAACATGCGTTAGCCTCTAAAATATTTATCAAGACCTGGTTTAATTGAAAGTTTCAGTGTGGTACCACATTACTACGTGATGCAATCCAGAAAAAGCCCAGGATCTAGCCATCAAATTTGAGAAATATGCGAAAGAATGTGCCTGATGAGAGCAAATCCCAGACCTAACCTAGACCTAACATGAATTATTCTCTAAAATATTGATCGAAACCAGGTTTAATTGACTGTTTCAGTGTGGTCCCACATTACTACGCGATCCAAACCAGAAAAAACCCAGGATCTGTTCAACATGTATGAGAAATATGCGAAAGAATGAGCCTGATGAGAGCAAATCCCAGACCTAACATAGACCTAACATGAATTATTCTCTAAAATATTGATCGAAACCAGGTTTAATTGACTGTTTCAGTGTGGTCCCTCATTACTACGTGATCCAAACCAGAAATAACCCAGGATCCGTTCAACAAGTATGTGAAGAATGCGAAAGTATGAGTCTGATGAGTGAAAATCCCAGGACTAACCTAGACCAAACATGCGTTATCCTCTAAAATATTGATCCAAACCAGGTTTAATGGACTGTTTCAGCGTGGTACCACACTACTACGTGATCCAAACCAGAAAAAACCCAGGATCTGTTCAACAAGTATGTGAAAAACGCGAAAGTATAAGCCTGATGAGGGCAAATCCCAGACATATCCCAGACCAAACTTGCGTTGTCCTCTAAGATATTGATGGAAACCAGGTTTAATTGACTGTTTCAGTGTTGTACTTCATTACTACGTGATGCAATCCAGAAAAAGCCCAGGATCTAGCCATCAAGTATGAGAAATATGCGAAAGAATGAGCCTGATGAGAGCAAATCCCAGACCTAACCTAGACCTAACATGAATAATTCTCTAAAATATTTATCGAAACCAGGTTTAATTGACTGTTTCAGTGTGGTCCCACATTACTACGTGATCCAAACCAGAGAAAACCACGATCCGTTCAACAAGTATGTGAAGAATGCGAAAGTATGAGTCCGATGAGTGAAAATCCCAGGCCTAACCTAGACCTAACATGCGTTATCCTCAAAAATATTGATCGAAACCTGGTTTAATCGACTGTTTCAGTGTGGTACCACATTACTATGTGATCCAGACCAGAAAATAGCCCAGGATCTGTTCAACAAGTATGTGAAAAACGCGAAAGTATGAGTCTGATGAGGTCAAATCCCAGACCTATCCCAGACTTAACTTGTGTTATCCTCTATAATATTGATCGAAACCAGGTTTAATCGACTGTTTCAGCGTGGTACCACATTACTACGTGATACAATCCAGAAACAGCCCAGGATCTAGCCATGAAGGATGTGAAATATGCGAAAGTATGAGCCTGATGAGGGCAAATCCCAGACCTATCCCAGACTTAACTTGCGTTATCCTCTAAAATATTGATCGAAACCAGGTTTAATTGACCGTTTCAGTGTGGTACCACATTACAATGTGATCCAAACCAGAAAATAACCCAGGATCTGTTCAAGGAGTATGTGAAGTGTTGCGAAAGTATGAGTCTGATGAGGTCAAATCCGAGACCTATCCCAGACCTAACTTGCGTTATCCTCTAAAATATTGATCAAAACCAGGTTTAATCGACTGTTTCAGTGTGGTACCACATTACTACGTGATCCAAACCAGAAATAGCCCAGGATCTAGCCATGAAGTATGAGAAATATGCGGAAGTATGAGCCTGATGAGGGCAAATCCTAGACCTAACCTAGACCTTACATGCGTTATCCTCTAAAATATTTATCAAGATCAGGTTTAATTGATTGTTTCAGTGTGGTCCCACATTACTACGTGATGCAAACCAGAAAAAACCCAGGATCCGTTCAACAAGTATGTTAAAACTGCGACAGTATGACCCTGATGAGAGCAAATCCCAGACCTAACCTAGACCTAACATGCGTTGTCCTCTAGAATATTGATGGAAACCAGGTTTAATTGACTGTTTCAGTGTTGTACTTCATAACTACGTGATGCAATCCAGAAAAAGCCCAGGATCTAGCCATCAAGTATGAGAAATATGCGAAAGAATGAGCCTGATGTGAGCAAATCCCAGACCTAACCTAGACCTAACATGAATTATTCTCTAAAATATTGATCGAAACCAGGTTTAATTGACTGTTTCAGTGTGGTACCACATTACTACGTGATACAATCCAGAAACAGCCCAGGATCTAGCCATGAAGTATGAGAAATATGCGAAAGTATGAGCCTGATGAGGGCAAATCCTAGACCTAACCCAAACCTAACATGCGTTATCCTCTAAAATATTTATCAAGACCAGGTTTAATTGAATGTTTCAGTGTGGTACCACATTACTACGTGAACCAAACCAGAAAAAACCCAGGATCCGTTCAACAAGTATGTTAAAACTGCGACAGTATGACCCTGATGAGGGCAAATCCCAGGCCTAACCTAGACCTAACATGCGTTGTCCCCTAAAATATTGATGGAAACCAGGTTTAATTGACTGTTTCAGTGTTGTACTTCATTACTACGTGATGCAATCCAGAAAAAGCCCAGGATCTAGCCATCAAGTATGAGAAATATGCGAAAGAATGAGCCTGATGAGAGCAAATCCCAGACCTAACTTAGACCTAACATGCGTTATCCTCTATAATATTTATCAAGATCAGGTTTAATTGATTGTTTCAGTGTGGTCCCAAATTACTACATGATCCAAACCAGAAAAAACCCAGGATCCGTTCAACAAGTATGTGAAGAATGCGGAAGTAAGAGCCTGATGAGGGCAAATCCTAGACCTATCCCAGACCTAACTTGCGTTATCCTCTAAAATATTGATCGAAACCAGGTTTAATTGACTGTTTCAGCGTGGTACCACATTACTACGTGATCCAATCCAGAAACAGCCCAGGATCTAGCCATGAAGTATGAGAAATATGCGGAAGTATGAGCCTGATGAGGGCAAATCCTAGACCTAACCCAGACCTAACATGCGTTATCCTCTAAAATATTTATCAAGATCAGGTTTAATTGATTGTTTCAGTGTGGACCCACATTACTACGTGATGCAAACCAGAAAAAACCCACGATCTGTTCGACATGTATGAGAAATATGGGAAGGAATGAGCCTGATGAGAGCAAATCCCAGACCAAACCTAGACCTAACTTGCGTTATCCTCAAAAATATTGATCGAAACCGAGTTTAATCGACTGTTTCTGTGTGGTACCACATTACTACCTGACCCAAACCAGAAAAAACCCACGATGTGTTCAACATGTATGAGAAATATGGGAAGGAATGAGCCTGATGAGAGCAAATCCCAGACCTAACTTAGACCTAACATGAATTATTCTCTAATATATTGATCGAAACCAGGTTTAATTGACTGTTTCAGTGTGGTCCCACATTACTACGTGATCCAAACCAGAGAAAACCCAGGATCCGTTCAACAAGTATGTGAAGAATGCGAAAGTATGAGTCCGATGAGTGAAAATCCCAGGCCTAACCTAGACCTAACATGCGTTATCCTCAAAAATATTGATCGAAACCTGGTTTAATCGACTGTTTCAGTGTGGTACCACATTACTATGTGATCCAGACCAGAAAATAGCCCAGGATCTGTTCAACAAGTATGTGAAAAACGCGAAAGTATGAGTCTGATGAGGTCAAATCCCAGACCTATCCCAGACTTAACTTGTGTTATCCTCTAAAATATTGATCGAAACCAGGTTTAATCGACTGTTTCAGCGTGGTACCACATTACTACGTGATACAATCCAGAAACAGCCCAGGATCTAGCCATGAAGGATGTGAAATATGCGAAAGTATGAGCCTGATGAGGGCAAATCCCAGACCTATCCCAGACTTAACTTGCGTTATCCTCTAAAATATTGATCGAAACCAGGTTTAATCGACTGTTTCAGCGTGGTACCACATTACTACGTGATCCCAACCAGAAAATAACCCAGGATCTGTTCAACGAGTATGTGAAGTGTGCGAAAGTATGAGTCTGATGAGGTCAAATCCCAGACCTATCCCAGACCTAACTTGCGTTATCCTCTAAAATATTGATCGAAACCAGGTTTAATTGACCGTTTTAGTGTGGTACCACATCACTACGTGATCCAAACCAGAAAATACCCAGGATCAGTTCAACAAGTATGTGAAGAATGCGAAAGTATGAGCCTGATGAGGGCAAATCCCAGACCTATCTCAGACCTTACTTGCGTTATCCTCTAAAATATTGATCGAAACCAGGTTTAATTGACCGCTTCAGTGTGGTACCACATTACAATGTGATCCAAACTAGAAAATAACCCAGGATCTGTTCAAGGAGTATGTGAAGTGTTGCGAAAGTATGAGTCTGATGAGGTCAAATCCGAGACCTATCCCAGACCTAACTTGCGTTATCCTCTAAAGTATTGATCAAAACCAGGTTTAATCGACTGTTTCAGTGTGGTACTACATTACTACGTGATCCAAACCAGAAAAAACCCAGGATCTAGCCATCAAGTATGAGAAATATGCGAAAGAATGAGCCTGATGAGAGCAAATCCCAGACCTAACCTAGACCTTACATGCGTTATCCTCTAAAATATTGAGCGAAACCAGGTTTAATGGACTGTTTCAGTGTGGTACCACATTACTTCGTGATCCAAACCAGAAAAAGCCAGTATCTGTTCAACAAGTATGTGAAAAACGCTAAACTGTGAGCCTGATGAGGGTAAATCGTAGACCTAACCCAGACCTAAGATGCGTTAACCTCTAAAATATTTATCCAGACGAGGTTTCATTGAATGTTTCCGTGTGGTACCACTTTACTACGTGATGCAATCCAGAAAAAGCCCAGGATCTAGCCATGAAGTATGAGAAATATGCGAAAGTATGAGCCTGATGAGGGCAAATCCTAGCCCTAACCCAGACCTATCATGCGTTAGCCTCTAAAATATTTATCAAGACCAGGTTTAATTGAATGTTTCAGTGTGGTACCACATTACTACGTGAACCAAACCAGAAAAAACCCAGGATCCGTTCAACAAGTATGTTAAAACTGCGACAGTATGACCCTGATGAGGGCAAATCCCAGGCCTAACCTAGACCTAACATGCGTTATCCTCAAAAATATTGAGCGAAACCAGGTTTAATGGACTGTTTCAGTGTGGTACCACACTACTTCGTGATCTAAACCAGAAAAAACCCAGGATCTGTTCAACAAGTATGTGAAAAACGCTAAACTGTGAGCCTGATGAGGGCAAATCTTAGACCTAACCCAGACCTAAGATGCGTTAACTTCTAAAATATTTATTCAGTCCAGGTTTCATTGAATGTTTCAGTGTGGTACCACTTTACTACGTGATCCAATCCAGAAATAGCACAGGATCTAGCCATGAAGTATGAGAAATATGCGAAAGTTAAAGCCTGATGAGGGCAAATCCTAGACCTATTCCAGACCTAACTTGCGTTATCCTGTAAAATATTGATCGAAACCAGGTTTAATTGACTGTTTCAGCGTGGTACCACATTACTACGTGATACAATCCAGAAACAGCCCAGGATCTAGCCTTGAGGTATGAGAAATATGCGAAAGTATGAGCCTGATGAGGGCAAATCCTAGACCTAACCCAGACCTAACATGCGTTATCCTCTAAAATATTTATCAAGACCAGGTTTAATTGATTGTTTCAGTGTGGTCCCACATTACTACGTGATCCAAACCAGAAAAAACCCAGGATCTGTTCAACATGTATGAGAAGTATGCGAAAGAATGAGCCTGATGAGAGCAAATCCCAGACCTAACATAGACCTAACATGAATTATTCTCTAAAATATTGATCGAAACCAGGTTTAATTGACTGTTTCAGTGTGGTCCCTCATTACTACCTGATCCAAACCAGAAATAACCCAGGATCCGTTCAACAAGTATGTGAAGAATGCGAAAGTATGAGTCTGATGAGTGAAAATCCCAGGCCTAACCTAGACCTAACATGCGTTATCCTCTAAGATATTGATCCAAACCAGGTTTAATGGACTGTTTCAGCGTGGTACCACACTACTACGTGATCCAAACCAGAAAAAACCCAGGATCTGTTCAACAAGTATGTGAAAAACGCGAAAGTATAAGCCTGATGAGGGCAAATCCCAGACATATCCCAGACCAAACTTGCGTTGTCCTCTAAGATATTGATGGAAACCAGGTTTAATTGACTGTTTCAGTGTTGTACTTCATTACTACGTGATGCAATCCAGAAAAAGCCCAGGATCTAGCCATCAAGTATGAGAAATATGGGAAGGAATGAGCCTGATGAGAGCAAATCCCAGACCTAACCTAGACCTAACATGCGTTGTCCTCTAGAATATTGATGGAAACCAGGTTTAATTGACTGTTTCAGTGTTGTACTTCATAACTACGTGATGCAATCCAGAAAAAGCCCAGGATCTAGCCATCAAGTATGAGAAATATGCGAAAGAATGAGCCTGATGTGAGCAAATCCCAGACCTAACCTAGACCTAACATGAATTATTCTCTAAAATATTGATCGAAACCAGGTTTAATTGACTGTTTCAGTGTGGTACCACATTACTACGTGATACAATCCAGAAACAGCCCAGGATCTAGCCATGAAGTATGAGAAATATGCGAAAGTATGAGCCTGATGAGGGCAAATCCTAGACCTAACCCAAACCTAACATGCGTTATCCTCTAAAATATTTATCAAGACCAGGTTTAATTGAATGTTTCAGTGTGGTACCACATTACTACGTGAACCAAACCAGAAAAAACCCAGGATCCGTTCAACAAGTATGTTAAAACTGCGACAGTATGACCCTGATGAGGGCAAATCCCAGGCCTAACCTAGACCTAACATGCGTTGTCCTCTAAAATATTGATGGAAACCAGGTTTAATTGACTGTTTCAGTGTTGTACTTCATTACTACGTGATGCAATCCAGAAAAAGCCCAGGATCTAGCCATCAAGTATGAGAAATATGCGAAAGAATGAGCCTGATGAGAGCAAATCCCAGACCTAACTTAGACCTAACATGCGTTATCCTCTATAATATTTATCAAGATCAGGTTTAATTGATTGTTTCAGTGTGGTCCCAAATTACTACATGATCCAAACCAGAAAAAACCCAGGATCCGTTCAACAAGTATGTGAAGAATGCGGAAGTAAGAGCCTGATGAGGGCAAATCCTAGACCTATCCCAGACCTAACTTGCGTTATCCTCTAAAATATTGATCGAAACCAGGTTTAATTGACTGTTTCAGCGTGGTACCACATTACTACGTGATCCAATCCAGAAACAGCCCAGGATCTAGCCATGAAGTATGAGAAATATGCGGAAGTATGAGCCTGATGAGGGCAAATCCTAGACCTAACCCAGACCTAACATGCGTTATCCTCTAAAATATTTATCAAGATCAGGTTTAATTGATTGTTTCAGTGTGGTCCCACATTACTACGTGATGCAAACCAGAAAAAACCCACGATCTGTTCAACATGTATGAGAAATATGGGAAGGAATGAGCCTGATGAGAGCAAATCCCAGACCAAACCTAGACCTAACTTGCGTTATCCTCAAAAATATTGATCGAAACCGAGTTTAATCGACTGTTTCTGTGTGGTACCACATTACTACCTGACCCAAACCAGAAAAAACCCACGATGTGTTCAACATGTATGAGAAATATGGGAAGGAATGAGCCTGATGAGAGCAAATCCCAGACCTAACTTAGACCTAACATGAATTATTCTCTAATATATTGATCGAAACCAGGTTTACTTGACTGTTTCAGTGTGGTCCCACATTACTACGTGAACCAAACCAGAAAAAACCCAGGATCTGTTCAACAAGTATGTAAAAAACGCGAAAGTATGAGTCTGATGATGTCAAATCCCAGACCTATCCCAGACTTAACTTGCGTTATCCTCTAAAATATTGATCGAAACCAGGTTTAATCGACTGTTTCAGCGTGGTACCACATTACTACGTGATACAATCCAGAAACAGCCCAGGATCTAGCCATGAAGTATGAGAAATATGCGAAAGTATGAGCCTGATGAGGGCAAATCCTAGACCTAACCCAAACCTAACATGCGTTATCCTCTAAAATATTTATCAAGACCAGGTTTAATTGAATGTTTCAGTGTGGTACCACATTACTACGTGAACCAAACCAGAAAAAACCCAGGATCCGTTCAACAAGTATGTTAAAACTGCGACAGTATGACCCTGATGAGGGCAAATCCCAGGCCTAACCTAGACCTAGCATGCGTTGTCCTCTAAAATATTGATGGAAACCAGGTTTAATTGACTGTTTCAGTGTTGTACTTCATTACTACGTGATGCAATCCAGAAAAAGCCTAGGATCTAGCCATCAAGTATGAGAAATATGCGAAAGAATGAGCCTGATGAGAGCAAATCCCAGACCTAACCTAGACCTAACATGAATTATTCTCTAAAATATTGATCGAAACCAGGTTTAATTGACTGTTTCAGTGTTGTACTTCATTACTACGTGATGCAATCCAGAAAAAGTCCAGGATCTAGCCATCAAGTATGAGAAATATGCGAAAGAATGAGCCTGATGAGAGCAAATCCCTGACCTAACCTAGACCTAACATGAATTATTCCCTAAAATATTGATCGAAACCAGGTTTACTTGACTACTTCAGTGTGGTCCCACATTACTACGTGATCCAAACCAGAAAAAACCCAGGTTCCGTTCAACAAGTATGTGAAGAATGCGAAAGTATGAGTCTGATGAGGGAAAATCCCAGGCCTAACCTAGACCTAACATGCGTTATCCTCAAAAATATTGACCGAAACCAGGTTTAATCGACTGTTTCTGTGTGGTACCACATTACTACGTGATCCAAACCAGAAAAAAACCCAGGACCTGTTCAACAAGTATTTGAAGTATGCGAAAGAATGAGTCTGATGAGGGCAAATCCCAGGCCTAAACTGGACCAGACATGCGTTATCCTCAAAAATATTAATCGAAACCAGGTTTAATCGACTGTTTCAGTGTGGTACCACATTACTACGTGATCCAAACCAGAAAAAAACCCAGGATCTGTTCAACAAGTATGTGAAGTATGCGAAAGTATGAGTCTGATGAGGGCAAATTCCAGGCCTAAACTAGACATAACTTTCGTTATCCTCTAAAATATTGATCGAAACCAGGTTTAATTGACTGTTTTAGTGCGTTACCACTTTACTACGTGATCCAAAGCAGAAAAAACCCTCGATCAGGTCAACATGCATGTTAAAACTGCGAAAGTATGACCCTGATGAGGGCAAATCCCAGGCCTAACCTAGACCTAACATGCGTCATCTACTAAAATATTGAGCGAAACCAGGTTTAATTGACTGTTTTAGTGTGGTCCCACATTACTACGTGATCCAATCCAGAAAGAGCCCAGGATCTAGCCATGAAGTATGAGAAATATGCGAAAGTATGAGCCTGACGAGGGCAAATCCTAGACCTAACCCAGACCTAACATGCGTTATCCTCTAAAATATTTATCAAGACCAGGTTTAATTGATTGTTTCAGTGTGGTCCCACATTACTACGTGATCCAAACCAGAAAAAACCCAGGATCCGTTCAACAAGTATGTGAAGAATGCGAAAGTATGAGTCTGATGAGTGAAAATCCCAGACCAAACCTAGACCTAACTTGCGTTATCCTCAAAAATATTGATCGAAACCGAGTTTAATCGACTGTTTCTGTGTGGTACCACATTACTACCTGACCCAAACCAGAAAAAACCGAGGATCTGTTCAACAAGTATGTGAAGAATGCGAAAGTATGAGTCTGATGAGTGAAAATCCCTGACCTATCCCAGACCAAACTTGCGTTATCCTCTAAAATATTGATCGAAACCAGGTTTAATCGACTGTTTCAGTGTGGTACCACTTTGCTACGTGATCCAAACCAGAAAAAACCCAGGATCAGTTCAACGAGCATGTGAAAAACGCGAAAGTATGAGCCTGATGAGGGCGAATCCCAGACCTATCCCAGACCTAACTTGCGTTATCCTATAAAATATTGATCGAAACCAGGTTTAATTGACTGCTTCAGCGTGGTACCACATTACTACGTGATACAATCCAGAAACAGCCCAGGATCTAGCCATGAAGTATGAGAAATATGCGAAAGTATGAGCCTGATGAGGGCAAATCCTAGACCTAACCCAAACCTAACATGCGTTATCCTCTAAAATATTGATCCAAACCAGGTTTAATGGACTGTTTCGGTGTGGTCCCACATTACTACGTGATCCAAACCAGAAAAAACCCAGGATCCGTTCAACAAGTATGTGAAGAATACGAAAGTATGTGTCTGATGAGTGAAAATCCCAGGACTAACCTAGACCTAACATGCGTTATCCTCATAAATATTGATCGAAACCTAGTTTAATCGACTGTTTCAGTGTGGTACCACATTACTACGTGACCCAAACCAGGAAAAACCCAGGATCTGTTCAACAAGTAAGTGAAAAACGCGAAAGTATGAGCCTGATGAGGGCAAATCCCAGACCTATCCCAGACCTAACTTGCGTTATCCTCTAAAATATTTATCCAAACCAGGTTTAATGGACTGTTTCAGTGTGGTACCACACTACTACGTAATCCAAACCAGAAAAAACCCAGGATCTGTTCAACAAGTATGTGAAAAACGCGAAAGTATGAGCCTGGTGAGGGCAAATCCCAGACCTATCCCAGACCTAACTTGCGTTGTCCTCTAAAATATTTATCATGACCAGGTTTAATTGATTGTTTCAGTGTGGCCCCACATTACTACGTGATCCAAACCAGAAAAAACCCAGGATCCGTTCAACAAGTATGTGAAGAATGCGAAAGTATGAGTCTGATGAGTGAAAATCCCAGGCCTAACCTAGACCTAACATGCGTTATCCTCAAAATTATTGATCGAAACCTGGTTTAATCGACTGTTTCAGTGTGGTACCACACTACCACGTGACCCAAACCAGAAAAAACCCAGAATCTGTTCAACAAGTATGTGAAAAACACGTAAGTATGAGCCTGATGAGGGCAAATCCTAGACCTAACCCAGACATAACATGCGTTGTCCTCTAAAATATTTATCAAGACCAGGTTTAATTGATTGTTTCAGTGTGGACCCACATTACTACGTTATGCAATCCAGAAAAAGCCCAGGATCTAGCCATCAAGTATGAGAAATATGCGAAAGAATGAGCCTGATGAGAGCAAATCCCAGACCTAATCTAGACCTAACATGAATTATTCTGTAATATATTGATCGATACCAGGTTTAATCGACTGTTTCAGTGTGGTACCACATTACTACGTGATCCAAACCAGTAAAAACCCAGGATCCGTTCAACAAGTATGTGGAGAATGCGAAAGTATGAGTCTGATGAGTGAAAATCCTCGGCCTAACCTAGACCTAACATGCGTTGTCCTCTAAAATATTGATGGAAGCAGGTTTAATTGACTGTTTCAGTGTTGCACTTCATTACTACCTGATCCAAACCAGTAAAAACCCAGGATCCGTTCAACAAGTACGTGAAGAATGCGAAAGTATGAGTGTGATGAGCGAAAATCCCAGGGCTAACCTAGACCTAACAAGCGTTACCCTCTAAAATATTTATCAAGACCAGGTTTAATTGACTGTTTCAGCGTGGTACCACATTACTACGTGACACAACCCAGAAACAGCCCAGGATCTAGCCATGAAGTATGAGAAATATGCGAAAGTATGAGCCTGATGAGGGCAAATCCTAGACCTAACCCAAACCTAACATGCGTTATCCTCTAAAATATTTATCAAGACCAGGTTTAATTGATTGTTTCAGTGTGGTCCCACATTACTACGTGATGCAATCCAGAAAAAGCCCAGGATCTAGCCATCAAGTATGAGAAATATGCGAAAGAATGAGCCTGATGAGAGCAAATCCCTGACCTAACCTAGACCTAACATTTATTATTCTCTAAAATATTGATCGATACCAGGTTTAATCGACTGTTTCAGTGTGGTACCACATTACTACGTGATCCAAACCAGTAAAAACCCAGGATCCGTTCAACAAGTATGTGGAGAATGCGAAAGTATGAGTCTGATGAGTGAAAATCCTCGGCCTAACCTAGACCTAACATGCGTTGTCCTCTAAAATATTGATGGAAGCAGGTTTAATTGACTGTTTCAGTGTTGCACTTCATTACTACCTGATCTAAACCAGTAGAAACCCAGGATCCGTTCAACAAGTACGTGAAGAATGCGAAAGTATGAGTGTGATGAGCGAAAATCCCAGGTCTAACCTAGACCTAACAAGCGTTACCCTCGTAAATATTGATGGAAACCAGATTTAATTGACTGTTGCAGTGTTGTACTTCATTACTACGTGATGCAATCCAGGAAAAGCCCAGGATCTAGCCATCAAGTATGAGAAATATGCGAAAGAATGAGCCTGATGAGAGCAAATCCCAGACCTATCCTAGACCTAACATGCGTTATCCTCTAAAATATTTATCAAGACCAGGTTTAATTGAATGTTTCAGTGTGGTACCACATTACTACGTGATACAATCCAGAAACAGCCCAGGATCCGTTCAACAAGTATGTGAAGGATACGAAAGTATGTGTCTGATGAGTGAAAATCCCAGGACTAACCTAGACCTAACATGCGTTATCCTCATAAATATTGATGGAAACCAGATTTAATTGACTGTTGCAGTGTTGTACTTCATTACTACGTGATGCAATCCAGGAAAAGCCCAGGATCTAGCCATCAAGTATGAGAAATATGCGAAAGAATGAGCCTGATGAGAGCAAATCCCAGACCTATCCTAGACCTAACATGAATTATTCTCTAAAATATTGATCGAAAACAGGTTTACTTGACTGTTTCAGTGTGGTCCCACATTACTACGTGATCCAAACCAGAAAAAACCCTGGATCCGTTCAACAAGTATGTGAAGAATGCGAAAGTATGAGTCTGATGGGTGAAAATCCCAGACCTAACCTAGCCCTAACATGCGTTATCCTCTAAAATATTGATCCAAACCAGGTTTAATGGACTGTTTCAGCGTGGTACCACACTACTACGTGATCCAAACCAGAAAAACCCAGGATCCGTTCAACAAGTATGTGAAGAATGCGAAAGTATGAGTCTGATGAGGTCAAATCCCAGACCATTCCCAGACTTAACTTGCGTTATCCTCTAAAATATTGATCGAAACCAGGTTTAATCGACTGTTTCAGTGTGGTACCACATTACTACGTGATCCAAACCAGAAAAAACCCAGGATCTAGCCATCAAGTGTGAGAAATATGCGAAAGAATGAGCCTGATGAGAGCAAATCCCAGACCTAACCTAGACCTTACATGCGTTATCCTCTAAAATATTGATCGAAACCAGGTTTAATGGACTGTTTCACTGTGGTACCACACTACTTCGTGATCCAAACCAGAAAAACCCCAGGATCTGTTAAACAAGTATGTGAAAAACGCTAAACTGTGAGCCTGATGAGGGCAAATCTTAGACCTAACCCAGACCTAAGATGCGTTATCCTCTAAAATATTTATCCAGACCAGGTTTCATTGAATGTTTCAGTGTGGTACCACTTTACTACGTGATCCAATCCAGAAATAGCCCAGGATCTAGGCATGAAGTATGAGAAATATGCGAAAGTAAGAGCCTGATGAGGGCAAATCCTAGACCTATCCCAGACCTAACTTGCGTTGTTCTCTAAGATATTGATGGAAACCAGGTTTAATTGACTGTTTCAGTGTGGTCCTACATTACTACGTGATCCAAACCAGAAAAAACCCAGGATCCGTTCAACAAGTATGTGAAGAATGCGATAGTATGAGTCTGATGGGTGAAAATCCCAGGCCTACCCTAGACCTAACATGCGTTATCCTCTAAAATATTGATCGAAACCTGGTTTAATCGACTGTTTCAGTGTTGTACTTCATTACTACGTGATGCAATCCAGAAAAAGCCCAGGAGCTAGCCATCAAGTATGAGAAATATGCGAAAGAATGAGCCTGATGAGAGCAAATCCCAGGCCTAACCTAGACCTAACATGAATTATTCTCTAAAATATTGATCGAAACCAGGTTTAATTGACTGTTTCAGTGTGGTCCCACATTACTACGTGATCGAAACCAGAAAAAACCCAGGATCCGTTCAACAAGTATGTGAAGAATGCGAAAGTATGAGTCTGATGAGGGCAAATCCTAGACCTATGCCAGACCTAACTTGCGTTGTCCTCTAAGATATTGATGGAAACCAGGTTTAATTGACTGTTTCAGTGTTGTACTTCATTACTACGTGATCCAAACCCGAAAAAACGCAGGATCTGTTCAACATGTATGAGAAATATGCGAAAGAATGAGCCTGATGAGAGCAAATCCCAGACCTATCCTAGACCTAACATGAATTATTCTCTAAAATATTGATCGAAAACAGGTTTACTTGACTGTTTCAGTGTGGTCCTACATTACTACGTGATCCAAACCAGACAAAACCCAGGATCCGTTCAACAAGTATGTGAAGAATGCGATAGTATGAGTCTGATGGGTGAAAATCCCAGGCCTACCCTAGACCTAACATGCGTTATCCTCTAAAATATTGATCGAAACCTGGTTTAATCGACTGTTTCAGTGTTGTACTTCATTACTACGTGATGCAATCCAGAAAAAGCCCAGGAGCTAGCCATCAAGTATGAGAAATATGCGAAAGAATGAGCCTGATGAGAGCAAATCCCAGGCCTAACCTAGACCTAACATGAATTATTCTCTAAAATATTGATCGAAGCCAGGTTTAATTGACTGTTTCAGTGTGGTCCCACATTACTACGTGATCCAAACCAGAAAAAACCCAGGATCCGTTCAACAAGTATGTGAAGAATGCGAAAGTATGAGTCTGATGAGGGCAAATCCTAGACCTATCCCAGACCTAACTTGCGTTGTCCTCTAAGATATTGATGGAAACCAGGTTTAATTGACTGTTTCAGTGTTGTTCTTCATTACTACGTGATCCAAACCCGAAAAAACCCAGGATCTGTTCAACATGTATGAGAAATATGCGGAAGAATGAGCCTGATGAGAGCAAATCCCAGACCTATCCTAGACCTGACATGAATTATTCTCTAAAATATTGACCGAAAACAGGTTTACTTGACTGTTTCAGTGTGGTCCCACATTACTACGTGATCCAAACCAGAAAAAACCCAGGATCCGTTCAACAAGTATGTGAAGAATGCGAAAGTATGAGTCTGATGGGTGAAAATCGCAAGCCGAACCTAGACCTAACATGCGTTGTCCTCTAAGATATTGATGGAAACCAGGTCTAATTGACCGTTTCAGTGTGGTACCACATTACTACGTGATCCAAACCAGAAAAAACCCAGGGTCTAGCCATCAAATATGAGAAATATGCGAAAGAATGAGCCTGATGAGAGCAAATTCCAGACCTAACCTAGACCTTACATGCCTTATCCTCTAAAATATTGAGCGAAACCAGGTTTAATGGACTGTTTCAGTGTGGTACCACACTACTCCGTGATCCAAACCAGAAAAAACTCAGGATCTGTTCAACAAGTATGTGAAAAACACTAAACTGTGAGCCTGATGAGGGCAAATCTTAGACCTAACCCAGACCTAAGATGCGTTATCGTCTAAAATATTTATCCAGACCAGGTTTCATTGAATGTTTCAGTGTGGTACCACATTACTACGTGATCCAATCCAGAAATAGCCCAGGATCTAGCCATGAACTATGAGAAATATGCGAAAGTAAGAGCCTGATGAGGGCAAATCCTAGACCTATCCCAGACCTAACTTGCGTTGTACTCTAAGATATTGATGGAAACCAGGTTTAATTGACTGTTTCAGTGTTGTACTTCATTACTACGTGATCCAAACCCGAAAAAACCCAGGATCTGTTCAACATGTATGAGAAATATGCGAAAGAATGAGCCTGATGAGAGCAAATCCCAGACCTATCCTAGACCTAACATGAATTATTCTCTAAAATATTGATCGAAAACAGGTTTACTTGACTGTTTCAGTGTGGTCCCACATTACTACGTGATCCAAACCAGAAAAAACCCAGGATCCGTTCAACAAGTTTGTGAAGAATGCGAAAGTATGAGTCTGATGCGTGAAAATCGCAGGCCTAACCTAGACCTAACATGCGTTATCCTCCAAAATATTGATCGAAACCTGGTTTAATCGACTGTTTCAGTGTGGTACCACATTACTATGTGATCCAAACCAGAAAATAACCCAGGATCTGATCAAGGAGTATGTGAAGTGTGCGAAAGTATGAGTCTGATGAGGTCAAATCCCAGACCTCTCCCAGACCTAACTTGCGCTTTCCTCTAAGATATTGATCGAAACCAGGTTTAATCGACTGTTTCAGTGTGGTACCACATTACTACGTGATCCAAACCAGAAAAAACCCAGGATCCGTTCAACAAGTATGTGAAGAATGCGATAGTATGAGTCTGATGGGTGAAAATCCCAGACCTAACCTAGACCTAACATGCGTTATCCTCTAAAATATTAATCCAAACCAGGTTTAATGGACTGTTTCAGCGTGGTACCACACTACTACGTGATCCAAACCAGAAAAAACCCAGGATCTGTTCAACAAGTGTGTGAAAGACGCGAAAGTATGAGCCTGATGAGGGCAAATCCCAGACATATCCCAGACCTAACTTGCGTTGTCCTCTAAGATATTGATGGAAACCAGGTTTAATTGACTGTTTCAGTGTTGTACTTCATTACTACGTGATGCAATCCAGAAAAAGCCCAGGAGCGAGCCATCAAGTATGAGAAATATGCGAAAGAATGAGCCTGATGAGAGCAAATCCCAGGCCTAACCTAGACCTAGCATGAATTATTCTCTAAAATATTGATCGAAACCAGGTTTAATTGACTGTTTCAGTGTGGTCCCACATTACTATGTGATCCAAACCAGAAAATAACCCAGGATCTGTTCAACGAGTATGTGAAGTGTGCGAAAGTATGAGTCTGATGAGGTCAAATCCCAGACCATTCCCAGACGTAACTTGCGTTATCCTCTAAAATATTGATCGAAACCAGGTTTAATCGACTGTTTCAGTGTGGTACCACATTACTATGTGATCCAAACCAGAAAATAACCCAGGATCTGTTCAACGAGTATGTGAAGTGTGCGAAAGTATGAGTCTGATGAGGTCAAATCCCAGACCATTCCCAGACTTAACTTGCGTTATCCTCTAAAATATTGATCGAAACCAGGTTTAATCGACTGTTTCAGTGTGGTACCACATTACTACGTGATCCAAACCAGAAAAAACCCAGGATCTAGCCATCAAGTATGTGAAGAATGCGAAAGTATGAGTCTGATGAGTGAAAATCCCTGGCCTAACCTAGACCTAACATGCGTTATCCTCAAAAATATTGATCGAAACCTGGTTTAATCGTCTGTTTCAGTAAGGTACCACATTACTATGTGATCCAAACCAGAAAAAACCCAGGATCTGTTCAACAAGTATGTGAAAAACGCGAAAGTATGAGCCTGATGAGGGCAAATCCTAGACCTAACCCAGACCTAACATGCGTTAGCCTCTAAAATATTTATCAAGACCAGGTTTAATTGAATGTTTCAGTGTGGTACCACATTACTACGTGATGCAATCCAGAAAAAGCCCAGGATCTAGCCATCAAGTTTGAGAAATATGCGAAAGAATGAGCCTGATGAGGGCAAATCCCAGACCTAGCCTTCACCTAACATGAATTATTCTCTAAAATATTGATCGAAACCAGGTTTAATTGACCGTTTCAGTGTGGTACCACATTACTACGTGATCCAAAACAGAAAAAACCCAGGATCCGTTCAACAAGTATGTGAAAAATGCGAAAGTATGAGTCCGATCAGTGAAAATCTCAGGCCTTACCTAGACCAGCATGCGTTGTCCTCTAAAATACTGATGGAAACCAGGTTTCATTGACTGTTTCAGTGTGGTACCATACTACTTTGTGATCCAAACCAGAAAAAACCTAGGATCTGTTCAACAAGTATGTGAAAAACGCGAAACTGTGAGCCTGATGAGGGCAAATCTTAGACCTAACCCAGACCTAAGATGCGTTACCCTCTAAAATATTTATCCAGACCAGGTGTCATTGAATGTTTCAGTGTGGTACCACATTACTACGTGATCCAATCCTGAAAATAACCCAGGATCTGTTCAAGGAGTATGTGAAGTGTTGCGAAAGTATGAGTCTGATGAGGTCAAATCCCAGACCTATCCCAGACCTAACTTGCGTTATCCTCTAAAATATTGATCGAAACCAGGTTTAATCGACTGTTTCAGTGTGGTCCCACATTACTACGTGATCCAAACCAGAAAGAACCCAGGATCTGTTCAACATGTATGAGAAATATGCGAATGAATGAGCCCGATGAGAGCAAATCCCAGATCTAACATAGACCTAACATGAATTATTCTCTAAAATATTGATCGAAACCAGGTTTAACTGACTGTTTCAGTGTGGTCCCACATTACTACGTGATCCAAACCAGAAATAACCCAGGATCCGTTCAACAAGTATGTGAAGAATACGAAAGTATGAGTCTGATGAGTGAAAATCCCAGGCCTAACCTAGACCTATCATGCGTTATCCTCTAAAATATTGATCCTAACCAGGTTTAATCGACTGTTTCAGCGTGGTACCACACTACTACGTGATCCGAACCAGAAAAAACCCAGGATCTGTTCAACAAGTATGTGAAAAACGCGAAAGTATGAGCCTGATGAGTGCAATCCCCAGACATATCCCAGACCTAACTTGCGTTGTCCTCTAAGATATTGATGGAAACCAGGTTTAATTGACTGTTTCAGTGTTGTACTTCATTACTACGTGATCCAAACTAGAAAAAACCCAGGATCTGTTCAACATGTATCAGAAATATGCGAAAGAATGTGCCTGATGAGAGCAAATCCCAGACCTAACCTAGACCTTACATGAATTATTCTCTAAAATATTGATCGAAACCTGGTTTAATCGACTGTTTCAGTGTGGTACCACATTACTATGTGATCCAAACCAGAAAATAACCCAGGATCTGTTCAACGAGTATGTGAAGTGTGCGAAAGTATGAGTCTGATGAGGTCAAATCCCAGACCATTCCCAGACTTAACTTGCGTTATCCTCTAAAATATTGATCGAAACCAGGTTTAATCGACTGTTTCAGTGTGGTACCACATTACTACGTGATCCAAACCAGAAAAAACCCAGGATCTAGCCATCAAGTATGTGAAGAATGCGAAAGTATGAGTCTGATGAGTGAAAATCCCAGGCCTAACCTAGACCTAACATGCGTTATCCTCAAAAATATTGATCGAAACCTGGTTTAATCGTCTGTTTCAGTAAGGTACCACACTACTATGTGATCCAAACCAGAAAATAACCCAGGATCTGTTCAACGAGTATGTGAAGTGTGCGAAAGTATGAGTCTGATGAGGTCAAATCCCAGACCAATCCCAGACTTAGCTTGCGTTATCCTCTAAAATATTGATCGAAACCAAGTTTAATCGACTCTTTCAGTGTGGTACCACATTACTACGTGATCCAAACCAGAAAAAACCCAGGATCCGTTCAACAGGTATATGAAGACTGCGGAAGTATGAGTCTGATGAGTGAAAATCCCAGACCTAACCTAGACCTAACATGCGTTATCCTCTAAAATATTGATCCAAACCAGGTATAATGGACTGTTTCAGTGTGGTACCACACTACTACGTGATCCAAACCAGAAAAAACCCAGGATCTGTTCAACAAGTATGTGAAAAACGCGAAAGTATGAGCCTGATGGGGGCAAATCCAAGACCTATTCCAGACCTAACTTGCGTTGTCCTCTAAGATATTGATGGAAACCAGGTTTAATTGACTGTTTCAGTGTTGTACTTCATTACTACGTGATTCAATCCAGAAAAAGCCCAGGATCTAGCCATGAAGTATGAGAAATATGCGAAAGTATGAGCCTGATGAGGGCAAATCCTAGACCTAACCCAGACCTAACATGCGTTTGCCTCTAAAATATTTATCAAGACCAGGTTTAATTGAATGTTTCAGTGTGGTACCACATTACTACGTGATGCAATCCAGAAAAAGCCCAGGATCTAGCCATCAAGTTTGAGAAATATGCGAAAGAATGAGCCTGATGAGGGCAAATCCCAGACCTAACCTTGACCTAACATGAATTATTCTCTAAAATATTGATCGAAACCAGGTTTAATTGACCGTTTCAGTGTGGTACCACATTACTACGTGATCCAAAACACAAAAAACCCAGGATCCGTTCAACAAGTATATGAAAAATGCGAAAGTATGAGTCCGATCAGTGAAATTCTCAGGCCTTACCTAGACCTAACATGCGTTGTCCTCTAAGATATTGATGGAAACCAGGTCTAATTGACCGTTTCAGTGTGGTACCACATTACTACGTGATCCAAACCAGAAAAAACCCAGGATCTAGCCATCAAATATGAGAAATATGCGAAAGAATGAGCCTGATGAGAGCAAATTCCAGACCTAACCTAGACCTTACATGCGTTATCCTCTAAAATATTGAGCGAAACCAGGTCTAATGGACTGTTTCAGTGTGGTACCACACTACTTCGTGATCCAAACCAGAAAAAACTCAGGATCTGTTCAACAAATATGTGAAAAACACTAAACTGTGAGCCTGATGAGGGCAAATCTTAGACCTAACCCAGACCTAAGATGCGTTATCGTCTAAAATATTTATCCAGACCAGGTTTCATTGAATGTTTCAGTGTGGTACCACATTACTACGTGATCCAATCCAGAAATAGCCCAGGATCTAGCCATGAACTATGAGAAATATGCGAAAGTAAGAGCCTGATGAGGGCAAATCCTAGACCTATCCCAGACCTAACTTGCGTTGTCCTCTAAGATATTGATGGAAACCAGGTTTAATTGACTGTTTCAGTGTTGTACTTCATTACTACGTGATCCAAACCCGAAAAAACCCAGGATCTGTTCAACATGTATGAGAAATATGCGAAAGAATGAGCCTGATGAGAGCAAATCCCAGACCTATCCTAGACCTAACATGAATTATTCTCTAAAATATTGATCGAAAACAGGTTTACTTGACTGTTTCAGTGTGGTCCCACATTACTACGTGATCCAAACCAGAAAAAACCCAGGATCCGTTCATCAAGTTTGTGAAGAATGCGAAAGTATGAGTCTGATGCGTGAAAATCGCAGGCCTAACCTAGACCTAACATGCGTTATCCTCCAAAATATTGATCGAAACCTGGTTTAATCGACTGTTTCAGTGTGGTACCACATTACTATGTGATCCAAACCAGAAAATAACCCAGGATCTGATCAAGGAGTATGTGAAGTGTGCGAAAGTATGAGTCTGATGAGGTCAAATCCCTGACCTCTCCCAGACCTAACTTGCGCTTTCCTCTAAAATATTGATCGAAACCAGGTTTAATCGACTGTTTCAGTGTGGTACCACATTACTACGTGATCCAAACCAGAAAAAACCCAGGATCCGTTCAACAAGTATGTGAAGAATGCGATAGTATGAGTCTGATGGGTGAAAATCCCAGACCTAACCTAGACCTAACATGCGTTATCCTCTAAAATATTGATCCAAACCAGGTTTAATGGACTGTTTCAGCGTGGTACCACACTACTACGTGATCCAAACCAGAAAAAACCCAGGATCTGTACAACAAGTGTGTGAAAGACGCGAAAGTATGAGCCTGATGAGGGCAAATCCCAGACATATCCCAGACCTAACTTGCGTTGTCCTCTAAGATATTGATGGAAACCAGGTTTAATTGACTGTTTCAGTGTTGTACTTCATTACTACGTGATGCAATCCAGAAAAAGCCCAGGAGCGAGCCATCAAGTATGAGAAATATGCGAAAGAATGAGCCTGATGAGAGCAAATCCCAGGCCTAACCTAGACCTAGCATGAATTATTCTCTAAAATATTGATCGAAACCAGGTTTAATTGACTGTTTCAGTGTGGTCCCACATTACTACGTGATCCAAACGAGAAAAAACCCAGGATCCGTTCAACAAGTATATGAAGAATGCGAAAGTATGAGTCTGATGAGGTCAAATCCCAGGCCTAACCTAGACCTAACATGCGTTATCCTCAAAAATATTGATCGAAACCTGGTTTAATCGACTGTTTCAGTGCGGTACCACATTACTATGTGATCCAAACCAGAAAATAACCCAGGATCTGTTCAACGAGTATGTGAAGTGTGCGAAAGTATGAGTCTGATGAGGTCAAATCCCAGACCATTCCCAGACTTAACTTGCGTTATCCTCTAAAATATTGATCGAAACCAGGTTTAATCGACTGTTTCAGTCTGGTACCACATTACTATCTGATCCAAACCAGAAAATAACCCAGGATCTGTTCAACGAGTATGTGAAGTGTGCGAAAGTATGAGTCTGATGAGGTCAAATCCCAGACCATTCCCAGACTTAACTTGCGTTATCCTCTAAAATATTGATCGAAACCAGGTTTAATCGACTGTTTCAGTGTGGTACCACATTACTACGTGATCCAAACCAGAAAAAACCCAGGATCTAGCCATCAAGTATGTGAAGAATGCGAAAGTATGAGTCTGATGAGTGAAAATCCCTGGCCTAACCTAGACCTAACATGCGTTATCCTCAAAAATATTGATCGAAACCTGGTTTAATCGTCTGTTTCAGTAAGGTACCACATTACTATGTGATCCAAACCAGAAAAAACCCAGGATCTGTTCAACAAGTATGTGAAAAACGCGAAAGTATGAGCCTGATGAGGGCAAATCCTAGACCTAACCCAGACCTAACATGCGTTAGCCTCTAAAATATTTATCAAGACCAGGTTTAATTGAATGTTTCAGTGTGGTACCACATTACTACGTGATGCAATCCAGAAAAAGCCCAGGATCTAGCCATCAAGTTTGAGAAATATGCGAAAGAATGAGCCTGATGAGGGCAAATCCCAGACCTAGCCTTGACCTAACATGAATTATTCTCTAAAATATTGATCGAAACCAGGTTTAATTGACCGTTTCAGTGTGGTACCACATTACTACGTGATCCAAAACAGAAAAAACCCAGGATCCGTTCAACAAGTATGTGAAAAATGCGAAAGTATGAGTCCGATCAGTGAAAATCTCAGGCCTTACCTAGACCAGCATGCGTTGTCCTCTAAAATACTGATGGAAACCAGGTTTCATTGTCTTTTTCAGTGTGGTGCTACATTACTACGTGATGCAATCCAGAAAAAGCCCAGGATCTAGCCATCAAGTATGAGAAATATGCGAAAGAATGAGCCTGATGAGAGCAAATCCCAGACCTAACCTAGACCTAACATGCTTTATCCTCTAAAATATTGATGGAAACCAGGTTTCATTGACTGTTTCAGTGTGGTACCATACTACTTTGTGATCCAAACCAGAAAAAACCTAGGATCTGTTCAACAAGTATGTGAAAAACGCGAAACTGTGAGCCTGATGAGGGCAAATCTTAGACCTAACCCAGACCTAAGATGCGTTACCCTCTAAAATATTTATCCAGACCAGGTGTCATTGAATGTTTCAGTGTGGTACCACATTACTACGTGATCCAATCCTGAAAATAACCCAGGATCTGTTCAAGGAGTATGTGAAGTGTTGCGAAAGTATGAGTCTGATGAGGTCAAATCCCAGACCTATCCCAGACCTAACTTGCGTTATCCTCTAAAATATTGATCGAAACCAGGTTTAATCGACTGTTTCAGTGTGGTCCCACATTACTACGTGATCCAAACCAGAAAGAACCCAGGATCTGTTCAACATGTATGAGAAATATGCGAATGAATGAGCCTGATGAGAGCAAATCCCAGATCTAACATAGACCTAACATGAATTATTCTCTAAAATATTGATCGAAACCAGGTTTAACTGACTGTTTCAGTGTGGTCCCACATTACTACGTGATCCAAACCAGAAATAACCCAGGATCCGTTCAACAAGTATGTGAAGAATACGAAAGTATGAGTCTGATGAGTGAAAATTCCAGGCCTAACCTAGACCTATCATGCGTTATCCTCTAAAATATTGATCCTAACCAGGTTTAATCGACTGTTTCAGCGTGGTACCACACTACTACGTGATCCAAACCAGAAAAAACCCAGGATCTGTTCAACAAGTATGTGAAAAGCGCGAAAGTATGAGCCTGATGAGTGCAATCCCCAGACATATCCCAGACCTAACTTGCGTTGTCCTCTAAGATATTGATGGAAACCAGGTTTAATTGACTGTTTCAGTGTTGTACTTCATTACTACGTGATCCAAACTAGAAAAAACCCAGGATCTGTTCAACATGTATCAGAAATATGCGAAAGAATGTGCCTGATGAGAGCAAATCCCAGACCTAACCTAGACCTTACATGAATTATTCTCTAAAATATTGATCGAAACCTGGTTTAATCGACTGTTTCAGTGTGGTACCACATTACTATGTGATCCAAACCAGAAAATAACCCAGGATCTGTTCAACGAGTATGTGAAGTGTGCGAAAGTATGAGTCTGATGAGGTCAAATCCCAGACCATTCCCAGACTTAACTTGCGTTATCCTCTAAAATATTGATCGAAACCAGGTTTAATCGACTGTTTCAGTGTGGTACCACATTACTACGTGATCCAAACCAGAAAAAACCCAGGATCTAGCCATCAAGTATGTGAAGAATGCGAAAGTATGAGTCTGATGAGTGAAAATCCCAGGCCTAACCTAGACCTAACATGCGTTATCCTCAAAAATATTGATCGAAACCTGGTTTAATCGTCTGTTTCAGTAAGGTACCACACTACTATGTGATCCAAACCAGAAAATAACCCAGGATCTGTTCAACGAGTATGTGAAGTGTGCGAAAGTATGAGTCTGATGAGGTCAAATCCCAGACCAATCCCAGACTTAGCTTGCGTTATCCTCTAAAATATTGATCGAAACCAGGTTTAATCGACTGTTTCAGTGTGGTACCACATTACTACGTGATCCAAACCAGAAAAAACCCAGGATCCGTTCAACAGGTATATGAAGACTGCGGAAGTATGAGTCTGATGAGTGAAAATCCCAGACCTAACCTAGACCTAACATGCGTTATCCTCTAAAATATTGATCCAAACCAGGTATAATGGACTGTTTCAGTGTGGTACCACACTACTACGTGATCCAAACCAGAAAAAACCCAGGATCTGTTCAACAAGTATGTGAGAAACGCGAAAGTATGAGCCTGATGGGGGCAAATCCAAGACCTATTCCAGACCTAACTTGCGTTGTCCTCTAAGATATTGATGGAAACCAGGTTTAATTGACTGTTTCAGTGTTGTACTTCATTACTACGTGATTCAATCCAGAAAAAGCCCAGGATCTAGCCATGAAGTATGAGAAATATGCGAAAGTATGAGCCTGATGAGGGCAAATCTTAGACCTAACCCAGACCTAAGATGCGTTATCGTCTAAAATATTTATCCAGACCAGGTTTCATTGAATGTTTCAGTGTGGTACCACATTACTACGTGATCCAATCCAGAAATAGCCCAGGATCTAGCCATGAACTATGAGAAATATGCGAAAGTAAGAGCCTGATGTGGGCAAATCCTAGACCTATCCCAGACCTAACTTGCGTTGTCCTCTAAGATATTGATGGAAACCAGGATTAATTGACTGTTTCAGTGTTGTACTTCATTACTACGTGATCCAAACCCGAAAAAACCCAGGATTTGTTCAACATGTATGAGAAATATGCGAAAGAATGAGCCTGATGAGAGCAAATCCCAGACCTATCCTAGACCTAACATGAATTATTCTCTAAAATATTGATCGAAAACAGGTTTACTTGACTGTTTCAGTGTGGTCCCACATTACTACGTGATCCAAACCAGAAAAAACCCAGGATCCGTTCAACAAGTTTGTGAAGAATGCGAAAGTATGAGTCTGATGCGTGAAAATCGCAGGCCTAACCTAGACCTAACATGCGTTATCCTCCAAAATATTGATCGAAACCTGGTTTAATCGACTGTTTCAGTGTGGTACCACATTACTATGTGATCCAAACCAGAAAATAACCCAGGATCTGATCAAGGAGTATGTGAAGTGTGCGAAAGTATGAGTCTGATGAGGTCAAATCCCTGACCTCTCTCAGACCTAACTTGCGCTTTCCTCTAAAATATTGATCGAAACCAGGTTTAATCGACTGTTTCAGTGTGGTACCACATTACTACGTGATCCAAACCAGAAAAAACCCAGGATCCGTTCAACAAGTATGTGAAGAATGCGATAGTATGAGTCTGATGGGTGAAAATCCCAGACCTAACCTAGACCTAACATGCGTTATCCTCTAAAATATTGATCCAAACCAGGTTTAATGGACTGTTTCAGCGTGGTACCACACTACTACGTGATCCAAACCAGAAAAAACCCAGGATTTGTTCAACAAGTGTGTGAAAGACGCGAAAGTATGAGCCTGATGAGGGCAAATCCCAGACATATCCCAGACCTAACTTGCGTTGTCCTCTAAGATATTGATGGAAACCAGGTTTAATTGACTGTTTCAGTGTTGTACTTCATTACTACGTGATGCAATCCAGAAAAAGCCCAGGAGCGAGCCATCAAGTATGAGAAATACGCGAAAGAATGAGCCTGATGAGAGCAAATCCCAGGCCTAACATAGACCTAGCATGAATTATTCTCTAAAGTATTGATCGAAACCAGGTTTAATTGACTGTTTCAGTGTGGTCCCACATTACTACGTGATCCAAACGAGAAAAAACCCAGGATCCGTTCAACAAGTATGTGAAGAATGCGAAAGTATGAGTCTGATGAGGTCAAATCCCAGGCCTAACCTAGACCTAACATGCGTTATCCTCAAAAATATTGATCGAAACCTGGTTTAATCGACTGTTTCAGTGCGGTACCACATTACTATGTGATCCAAACCAGAAAATAACCCAGGATCTGTTCAACGAGTATGTGAAGTGTGCGAAAGTATGAGTCTGATGAGGTCAAATCCCAGACCATTCCCAGACTTAACTTGCGTTATCCTCTAAAATATTGATCGAAACCAGGTTTAATCGACTGTTTCAGTGTGGTACCACATTACTATGTGATCCAAACCAGAAAATAACCCAGGATCTGTTCAACGAGTATGTGAAGTGTGCGAAAGTATGAGTCTGATGAGGTCAAATCCCAGACCATTCCCAGACTTAGCTTGCGTTATCCTCTAAAATATTGATCGAAACCAGGTTTAATCGACTGTTTCAGTGTGGTACCACATTACTACGTGATCCAAACCAGAAAAAACCCAGGATCTGTTCAACAGGTATATGAAGACTGCGGAAGTATGAGTCTGATGAGTGAAAATCCCAGACCTAACCTAGACCTAACATGCGTTATCCTCTAAAATATTGATCCAAACCAGGTATAATGGACTGTTTCAGTGTGGTACCACACTACTACGTGATCCAAACCAGAAAAAACCCAGGATCTGTTCAACAAGTATGTGAAAAACGCGAAAGTATGAGCCTGATGGGGGCAAATCCAAGACCTATTCCAGACCTAACTTGCGTTGTCCTCTAAGATATTGATGGAAACCAGGTTTAATTGACTGTTTCAGTGTTGTACTTCATTACTACGTGATTCAATCCAGAAAAAGCCCAGGATCTAGCCATGAAGTATGAGAAATATGCGAAAGTATTAGCCTGATGAGGGCAAATCCTAGACCTAACCCAGACCTAACATGCGTTTGCCTCTAAAATATTTATCAAGACCAGGTTTAATTGAATGTTTCAGTGTGGTACCACATTACTACGTGATGCAATCCAGAAAAAGCCCAGGATCTAGCCATCAAGTTTGAGAAATATGCGAAAGAATGAGCCTGATGAGGGCAAATCCCAGACCTAACCTTGACCTAACATGAATTATTCTCTAAAATATTGATCGAAACCAGGTTTAATTGACCGCTTCAGTGTGGTACCACATTACTACGTGATCCAAAACAGAAAAAACCCAGGATCCGTTCAACAAGTATATGAAAAATGCGAAAGTATGAGTCCGATCAGTGAAATTCTCAGGCCTTACCTAGACCAGCATGCGTTGTCCTCTAAAATATTGATGGAAACCAGGTTTCATTGTCTGTGTCAGTGTGGTGCTACATTACTACGTGATGCAATCCAGAAAAAGCCCAGGATCTAGCCATCAAGTATGAGAAATATGCGAAAGAATGAGCCTGATGAGAGCAAATCCCAGACCTAACCTAGACCTAACATGCTTTATCCTCTAAAATATTGATGGAAACCAGGTTTCATTGACTGTTTCAGTGTGGTACCACACTACTACGTGATCCAAACCAGAAAAAACCCAGGATCTGTTCAACAAGTATGTGAATAACGCGAAAGTATGAGCCTGATGAGGGCAAATCCTAGACCTAACCCAGACCTAACTTGCGTTATCCTCTAAAATATTGATCGAAACCAGGTTTAATCGACTGTTTCAGTGTGGTCCCACATTACTACGTGATCCAAACCAGAAAGAAGCCAGGATCTGTTCAACATGTATGAGAAATATGCGAATGAATCAGCCTGATGAGAGCAAATCCCAGATCTAACATAGACCTAACATGAATTATTCTCTAAAATATTGATCGAAACCAGGTTTAACTGACTGTTTCAGTGTGGTCCCACATTACTACGTGATCCAAACCAGAAATAACCCAGGATCCGTTCAACAAGTATGTGAAGAATACGAAAGTATGAGTCTGAAGAGTGAAAATCCCAGGCCTAACCTAGATCTATCATGCGTTATCCTCTAAAATATTGATCCAAACCAGGTTTAATGGACTGTTTCAGCGTGGTACCACACTACTACGTGATCCAAACCAGAAAAAACCCAGGATCTGTTCAACAAGTATGTGAAAAACGCGAAAGTATGAGCCTGATGAGGTCAAATCCCAGACCTACCCCAGACCTAACTTGCGTTATCCTCTAAAATATTGATCGAAACCAGCTTTAATCGACTGTTTCAGTGTGGTACCACATTACTACGTGATCCAAACCAGAAAAAACCCAGGATCCGTTCAATACGTATGTGAAGACTGCGAAAGTATGAGCCTGATGAGGGCAAATCCAAGACCTATCCCAGACCTAACTTGCGTTGTCCTCTAAGATATTGATGGAAACCAGGTTTAATTGACTGTTTCAGTGTTGTACTTCATTACTACGTGATGCAATCCAGAAAAAGCCCAGGATCTAGCCATGAAGTATGAGAAATATGCGAAAGTATGAGCCTGATGAGGGCAAATCCTAGACCTAACCCAGACCTAACATGCGTTAGCCTTTAAAATATTTATCAAGACCAGGTTTAATTGAAAGTTTCAGTGTGGTACCACATTACTACGTGATGCAATCCAGAAAAAGCCCAGGATCTAGCCATCAAGTTTGAGAAATATGCGAAAGAATGTGCCTGATGAGAGCAAATCCCAGACCTAACCTAGACCTTACATGAATTATTCTCCAAAATATTGATCGAAACCAGGTTTAATTGACTGTTTCAGTGTGGTCCCACATTACTACGTGATCCAAACCAGAAATAACCCAGGATCCGTTCAACAAGTATGTGAAGAATGCGAAAGTATGAGTCTGATGAGTGAAAATCCCAGGCCTAACCTAGACCTAACATGCGTTATCCTCTAAAATATTGATCCAAACCAGGTTTAATGGACTGTTTCCGCGTGGTACCACACTGCTACGTGATCCAAACCAGAAAAAACCCAGGATCTGTTCAACAAGTATGTGAAAAACGCGAAAGTATGAGCCTGATGAGGGAAAATCCCAGACATATCCCAGACCTAACTTGCGTTGTCCTCTAAGATATTGATCGAAACCAGGTTTAATCGACTGTTTTAGTCTGGCACCACACTACTACGTGATCGATTCCAGAAATAACCCAGGGTCCGTTCAACAAGTATGTGAAGAATGCGAAAGTATGAGTCTGATGAGTGAAAATCCCAGACCTAACCTAGACCTAACATGCGTTATCCTCTAAAATATTGATCCAAACCAGGTATAATGGACTGTTTCAGTGTGGTACCACAATACTACGTGATCCAAACCAGAAAAAACCAAGGATCTGTTCAACAAGTTTCTGAAAAACGCGACAGTATGAGCCTGATGAGGGCAAATCCAAGACCTATCCCAGACCTAACTTGCGTTGTCCTCTAAGATATTGATGGAAACCAGGTTTAATTGACTGTTTCAGTGTTGTACTTCATTACTACGTGATGCAATCCACAAAAAGCCCAGGATCTAGCCATGAAGTATGAGAAATATGCGAAAGTATGAGCCTGATGAGGGCAAATCCTAGACTTAACCCAGACCTAACATGCGTTAGCCTCTAGAATATTTATCAAGACCAGGTTTAATTGAATGTTTCAGTGTGGTACCACATTACTACATGATGCAATCTAGAAAAAGCCCAGGATCTAGCCATCAAGTTTGAGAAATATGCGAAAGAATGAGCCTGATGAGGGCAAATCCTAGGCCTAACCCAGACCTAACATGCGTTATCCTCTAAAATATTGATCGCAACCAGGTTTAATGGACTGTTTCAGTGTGGTACCACACTACTACGTGATCCAAACCAGAAAAAACCCAGGATCCGTTCAACAAGTATGTTAAAACTGCGACAGTATGACCCTGATGAGGGCAAATCCCAGGCCTAACCTAGACCTAACATGCGTTGTCCTCTAAAATATTGATGGAAACCAGGTTTCATTGACTGTTTCAGTGTGGTACCACACTACTTCGTGATCCAAACCAGAAAAAACCTAGGATCTGAACAACAAGGATGTGAAAAACGCGAAACTGTGAGCCTGATGAGGGCAAATCTTAGACCTAACCCAGACATAAGATGCGTTACCCTCTAAAATATTTATCCAGACCAGGTTTCATTGAATGTTTCAGTGTGGTACCACTTTACTACGTGATCCAATCCAGAAAATAACCCAGGATCTGTTCAAGGAGTATGTGAAGTGTTGCGAAAGTATGAGTCTGATGAGGTCAAATCCCAGACCTATCCCAGACCTAACTTGCGTTATCCTCTAAAATATTGATCGAAACCAGGTTTAATCGACTGTTTCAGTGTGGTGCTACATTACTACGTGATGCAATCCAGAAAAAGCCCAGGATCTAGCCATCAAGTATGAGAAATATGCGAAAGAATGAGCCTGATGAGAGCAAATCCCAGACCTAACCTAGACCTAACATGCTTTATCCTCTAAAATATTGATGGAAACCAGGTTTCATTGACTGTTTCAGTGTGGTACCACACTACTACGTGATCCAAACCAGAAAAAACCCAGGATCTGTTCAACAAGTATGTGAAAAACGCGAAAGTATGAGCCTGATGAGGGCAAATCCTAGACCTAACCCAGACCTAACTTGCGTTATCCTCTAAAATATTGATCGAAACCAGGTTTAATCGACTGTTTCAGTGTGGTCCCACATTACTACGTGATCCAAACCAGAAAGAAGCCAGGATCTGTTCAACATGTATGAGAAATATGCGAATGAATCAGCCTGATGAGAGCAAATCCCAGATCTAACATAGACCTAACATGAATTATTCTCTAAAATATTGATCGAAACCAGGTTTAACTGACTGTTTCAGTGTGGTCCCACATTACTACGTGATCCAAACCAGAAATAACCCAGGATCCGTTCAACAAGTATGTGAAGAATACGAAAGTATGAGTCTGAAGAGTGAAAATCCCAGGCCTAACCTAGATCTATCATGCGTTATCCTCTAAAATATTGATCCAAACCAGGTTTAATGGACTGTTTCAGCGTGGTACCACACTACTACGTGATCCAAACCAGAAAAAACCCAGGATCTGTTCAACAAGTATGTGAAAAACGCGAAAGTATGAGCCTGATGAGGTCAAATCCCAGACCTACCCCAGACCTAACTTGCGTTATCCTCTAAAATATTGATCGAAACCAGCTTTAATCGACTGTTTCAGTGTGGTACCACATTACTACGTGATCCAAACCAGAAAAAACCCAGGATCCGTTCAATACGTATGTGAAGACTGCGAAAGTATGAGCCTGATGAGGGCAAATCCAAGACCTATCCCAGACCTAACTTGCGTTGTCCTCTAAGATATTGATGGAAACCAGGTTTAATTGACTGTTTCAGTGTTGTACTTCATTACTACGTGATGCAATCCAGAAAAAGCCCAGGATCTAGCCATGAAGTATGAGAAATATGCGAAAGTATGAGCCTGATGAGGGCAAATCCTAGACCTAACCCAGACCTAACATGCGTTAGCCTTTAAAATATTTATCAAGACCAGGTTTAATTGAAAGTTTCAGTGTGGTACCACATTACTACGTGATGCAATCCAGAAAAAGCCCAGGATCTAGCCATCAAGTTTGAGAAATATGCGAAAGAATGTGCCTGATGAGAGCAAATCCCAGACCTAACCTAGACCTTACATGAATTATTCTCCAAAATATTGATCGAAACCAGGTTTAATTGACTGTTTCAGTGTGGTCCCACATTACTACGTGATCCAAACCAGAAATAACCCAGGATCCGTTCAACAAGTATGTGAAGAATGCGAAAGTATGAGTCTGATGAGTGGAAATCCCAGGCCTAACCTAGACCTAACATGCGTTATCCTCTAAAATATTGATCCAAACCAGGTTTAATGGACTGTTTCCGCGTGGTACCACACTGCTACGTGATCCAAACCAGAAAAAACCCAGGATCTGTTCAACAAGTATGTGAAAAACGCGAAAGTATGAGCCTGATGAGGGAAAATCCCAGACATATCCCAGACCTAACTTGCGTTGTCCTCTAAGATATTGATCGAAACCAGGTTTAATCGACTGTTTTAGTCTGGCACCACACTACTACGTGATCCATTCCAGAAATAACCCAGGGTCCGTTCAACAAGTATGTGAAGAATGCGAAAGTATGAGTCTGATGAGTGAAAATCCCAGACCTAACCTAGACCTAACATGCGTTATCCTCTAAAATATTGATCCAAACCAGGTATAATGGACTGTTTCAGTGTGGTACCACAATACTACGTGATCCAAACCAGAAAAAACCAAGGATCTGTTCAACAAGTTTCTGAAAAACGCGACAGTATGAGCCTGATGAGGGCAAATCCAAGACCTATCCCAGACCTAACTTGCGTTGTCCTCTAAGATATTGATGGAAACCAGGTTTAATTGACTGTTTCAGTGTTGTACTTCATTACTACGTGATGCAATCCACAAAAAGCCCAGGATCTAGCCATGAAGTATGAGAAATATGCGAAAGTATGAGCCTGATGAGGGCAAATCCTAGACTTAACCCAGACCTAACATGCGTTAGCCTCTAGAATATTTATCAAGACCAGGTTTAATTGAATGTTTCAGTGTGGTACCACATTACTACGTGATGCAATCTAGAAAAAGCCCAGGATCTAGCCATCAAGTTTGAGAAATATGCGAAAGAATGAGCCTGATGAGGGCAAATCCTAGGCCTAACCCAGACCTAACATGCGTTATCCTCTAAAATATTGATCGCAACCAGGTTTAATGGACTGTTTCAGTGTGGTACCACACTACTACGTGATCCAAACCAGAAAAAACCCAGGATCCGTTCAACAAGTATGTTAAAACTGCGACAGTATGACCCTGATGAGGGCAAATCCCAGGCCTAACCTAGACCTAACATGCGTTGTCCTCTAAAATATTGATGGAAACCAGGTTTCATTGACTGTTTCAGTGTGGTACCACACTACTTCGTGATCCAAACCAGAAAAAACCTAGGATCTGAACAACAAGGATGTGAAAAACGCGAAACTGTGAGCCTGATGAGGGCAAATCTTAGACCTAACCCAGACATAAGATGCGTTACCCTCTAAAATATTTATCCAGACCAGGTTTCATTGAATGTTACAGTGTGGTACCACTTTACTACGTGATCCAATCCAGAAAATAACCCAGGATCTGTTCAAGGAGTATGTGAAGTGTTGCGAAAGTATGAGTCTGATGAGGTCAAATCCCAGACCTATCCCAGACCTAACTTGCGTTATCCTCTAAAATATTGATCGAAACCAGGTTTAATCGACTGTTTCAGTGTGGTGCTACATTACTACGTGATGCAATCCAGAAAAAGCCCAGGATCTAGCCATCAAGTATGAGAAATATGCGAAAGAATGAGCCTGATGAGAGCAAATCCCAGACCTAACCTAGACCTAACATGCTTTATCCTCTAAAATATTGATGGAAACCAGGTTTCATTGACTGTTTCAGTGTGGTACCACACCACTTCGTGATCCAAACCAGAAAAAACCTAGGATCTGTTCAACAAGTATGTGAAAAACGCGAAACTGTGAGCCTGATGAGGGCAAATCTTAGACCTAACCCAGACCTAAGATGCGTTACCCTCTAAAATATTTATCCAGACCAGGTTTCATTGAATGTTTCAGTGTGGTACCACTTTACTACGTGATCCAATCCAGAAAATAACCCAGGATCTGTTCAAGGAGTATGTGAAGTGTTGCGAAAGTATGAGTCTGATGAGGTCAAATCCCAGTCCTATCCCAGACCTAACTTGCGTTATCCTCTAAAATATTGATCGAAACCAGGTTTAATCGACTGTTTCAGTGTGGTCCCACATTACTACGTGATCCAAACCAGAAAGAAGCCAGGATCTGTTCAACATGTATGAGAAATATGCGAATGAATCAGCCTGATGAGAGCAAATCCCAGATCTAACATAGACCTAACATGAATTATTCTCTAAAATATTGATCGAAACCAGGTTTAACTGACTGTTTCAGTGTGGTCCCACATTACTACGTGATCCAAACCAGAAATAACCCAGGATCCGTTCAACAAGTATGTGAAGAATACGAAAGTATGAGTCTGAAGAGTGAAAATCCCAGGCCTAACCTAGACCTAACATGCGTTATCCTCTAAAATATTGATCCAAACCAGGTTTAATGGACTGTTTCCGCGTGGTACCACACTGCTACGTGATCCAAACCAGAAAAAACCCAGGATCTGTTCAACAAGTATGTGAAAAACGCGAAAGTATGAGCCTGATGAGGGAAAATCCCAGACATATCCCAGACCTAACTTGCGTTGTCCTCTAAGATATTGATCGAAACCAGGTTTAATCGACTGTTTTAGTCTGGCACCACACTACTACGTGATCCATTCCAGAAATAACCCAGGGTCCGTTCAACAAGTATGTGAAGAATGCGAAAGTATGAGCCTGATGAGGGCAAATCCTAGACCTAACCCAGACCTAACATGCGTTTGCCTCTAAAATATTTATCAAGACCTGGTTTAATTGAATGTTTCAGTGTGGTACCACATTACTACGTGATGCAATCCAGAAAAAGCCCAGGATCTAGCCATCAAGTTTGAGAAATATGCGAAAGAATGAGCCTGATGAGGGCAAATCCCACACCTAACCTTGACCTAACATGAATTATTCTCTAAAATATTGATCGAAACCAGGTTTAATTGACCGTTTCAGTGTGGTACCACATTACTACGTGATCCAAAACAGAAAAAACCCAGGATCCGTTCAACAAGTATATGAAAAATGCGAAAGTATGAGTCCGATCAGTGAAATTCTCAGGACTTACCTAGACCAGCATGCGTTGTCCTCTAAAATATTGATGGAAACCAGGTTTCATTGTCTGTGTCAGTGTGGTGCTACATTACTACGTGATGCAATCCAGAAAAAGCCCAGGATCTAGCCATCAAGTATGAGAAATATGCGAAAGAATGAGCCTGATGAGAGCAAATCCCAGATCTAACATAGACCTAACATGAATTATTCTCTAAAATATTGATCGAAACCAGGTTTATTCGACTGTTTCAGTGTGGTGCTACATTACTACGTGATGCAATCCAGAAAAAGCCCAGGATCTAGCCATCAAGTATGAGAAATATGCGAAAGAATGAGCCTGATGAGAGCAAATGCCAGACCTAACCTAGACCTAACATGCTTTATCCTCTAAAATATTGATGGAAACCAGGTTTCATTGACTGTTTCAGTGTGGTACCACACTACTACGTGATCCAAACCAGAAAAAACCCAGGATCTGTTCAACAAGTATGTGAAAAACGCGAAAGTATGAGCCTGATGAGGTCAAATCCCAGACCTACCCCAGACCTAACTTGCGTTATCCTCTAAAATATTGATCGAAACCAGCTTTAATCGACTGTTTCAGTGTGGTACCACATTACTACGTGATCCAAACCAGAAAAAACCCAGGATCCGTTCAATACGTATGTGAAGACTGCGAAAGTATGAGCCTGATGAGGGCAAATCCAAGACCTATCCCAGACCTAACTTGCGTTGTCCTCTAAGATATTGATGGAAACCAGGTTTAATAGACTGTTTCAGTGTTGTACTTCATTACTACGTGATGCAATCCAGAAAAAGCCCAGGATCTAGCCATGAAGTATGAGAAATATGCGAAAGTATGAGCCTGATGAGGGCAAATCCTAGACCTAACCCAGACCTAACATGCGTTAGCCTTTAAAATATTTATCAAGACCAGGTTTAATTGAAAGTTTCAGTGTGGTACCACATTACTACGTGATGCAATCCAGAAAAAGCCCAGGATCTAGCCATCAAGTTTGAGAAATATGCGAAAGAATGTGCCTGATGAGAGCAAATCCCAGACCTAACCTAGACCTTACATGAATTATTCTCCAAAATATTGATCGAAACCAGGTTTAATTGACTGTTTCAGTGTGGTCCCACATTACTACGTGATCCAAACCAGAAATAACCCAGGATCCGTTCAACAAGTATGTGAAGAATGCGAAAGTATGAGTCTGATGAGTGAAAATCCCAGGCCTAACCTAGACCTAACATGCGTTATCCTCTAAAATATTGATCCAAACCAGGTTTAATGGACTGTTTCCGCGTGGTACCACACTGCTACGTGATCCAAACCAGAAAAAACCCAGGATCTATTCAACAAGTATGTGAAAAACGCGAAAGTATGAGCCTGATGAGGGAAAATCCCAGACATATCCCAGACCTAACTTGCGTTGTCCTCTAAGATATTGATCGAAACCAGGTTTAATCGACTGTTTTAGTCTGGCACCACACTACTACGTGATCCATTCCAGAAATAACCCAGGGTCCGTTCAACAAGTATGTGAAGAATGCGAAAGTATGAGTCTGATGAGTGAAAATCCCAGACCTAACCTAGACCTAACATGCGTTATCCTCTAAAATATTGATCCAAACCAGGTATAATGGACTGTTTCAGTGTGGTACCACAATACTACGTGATCCAAACCAGAAAAAACCAAGGATCTGTTCAACAAGTTTCTGAAAAACGCGACAGTATGAGCCTGATGAGGGCAAATCCAAGACCTATCCCAGACCTAACTTGCGTTGTCCTCTAAGATATTGATGGAAACCAGGTTTAATTGACTGTTTCAGTGTTGTACTTCATTACTACGTGATGCAATCCACAAAAAGCCCAGGATCTAGCCATGAAGTATGAGAAATATGCGAAAGTATGAGCCTGATGAGGGCAAATCCTAGACTTAACCCAGACCTAACATGCGTTAGCCTCTAGAATATTTATCAAGACCAGGTTTAATTGAATGTTTCAGTGTGGTACCACATTACTACGTGATGCAATCTAGAAAAAGCCCAGGATCTAGCCATCAAGTTTGAGAAATATGCGAAAGAATGAGCCTGATGAGGGCAAATCCTAGGCCTAACCCAGACCTAACATGCGTTATCCTCTAAAATATTGATCGCAACCAGGTTTAATGGACTGTTTCAGTGTGGTACCACACTACTACGTGATCCAAACCAGAAAAAACCCAGGATCCGTTCAACAAGTATGTTAAAACTGCGACAGTATGACCCTGATGAGGGCAAATCCCAGGCCTAACCTAGACCTAACATGCGTTGTCCTCTAAAATATTGATGGAAACCAGGTTTCATTGACTGTTTCAGTGTGGTACCACACTACTTCGTGATCCAAACCAGAAAAAACCTAGGATCTGAACAACAAGGATGTGAAAAACGCGAAACTGTGAGCCTGATGAGGGCAAATCTTAGACCTAACCCAGACATAAGATGCGTTACCCTCTAAAATATTTATCCAGACCAGGTTTCATTGAATGTTTCAGTGTGGTACCACTTTACTACGTGATCCAATCCAGAAAATAACCCAGGATCTGTTCAAGGAGTATGTGAAGTGTTGCGAAAGTATGAGTCTGATGAGGTCAAATCCCAGACCTATCCCAGACCTAACTTGCGTTATCCTCTAAAATATTGATCGAAACCAGGTTTAATCGACTGTTTCAGTGTGGTCCCACATTACTACGTGATCCAAACCAGAAAGAAGCCCAGGATCTAGCCATCAAGTATGAGAAATATGCGAAAGAATGAGCCTGATGAGAGCAAATCCCAGACCTAACCTAGACCTAACATGCTTTATCCTCTAAAATATTGATGGAAACCAGGTTTCATTGACTGTTTCAGTGTGGTACCACACCACTTTTTTTTTTTTTTTTTTTTTTTTTTTTTGTCGTGGGGAAAATCTTCGAAAGACTCCCTCCCACCTCCTTGGGGAGAGGTGAGAGGGGTGTGTGGGATTCCCCGCGCCCGTACAACGACAGGCGCGGGACCTACCCACTAAAAACCCCACGGTGACCCTTCGGCACGCTTTGGGAGGATACCGGGAATCGCTCGAAGCATTCTTCCGGTATCCTCCCCGTGCCCGCGCTTTCGCGCCCATCCCCCGGGGGGACAATCGGTCCCCCCAGTAGACACACTGCCTCATAGCGGCGGGACGGGGCCACTCCATCCCGCCGCTATCCGTCCCGGGGCCGCGTTTAGTGGCGGCTGCGAGCCCCAACTCGCAACCGCCCGCGACCCCGTTTCCACCCCTCGGCGGCCGGGCGTTCATGGCCGCACCAGACCGCCGAGGGTGCCTCCCCTTGCGTCGGACCGGTAGGGGGAGGCACTCCTACCCCCAACCGGTCCGACCCGGCGCCGCCTGGCGGGAGGAGGGTCCCCTCAGGACCCCCCTCCCAGCCTAGGTCATCCGCCACGCCGAGGCGGCCGCCCGCGACGCCTCGCGACCGGGCGACGACCTCGGGCCACCGCACGAGCGCGAGCTTCAGTGCGCCGCTGAAGCTCGCGTTCCCTCCCCGCGGCCTCCTTCTGCAACATTACGTTCTCGCAGAAGGAGGCTACGGCCCTCCACTTCTCCTCGCTGCCGAGCATGGCGCGCACCACGCCCGGCAGCGAGACATCCCGCCCGACGACGCCGACCAGGACACGGCGCTCCCCCTCCCACGCGGGGCATACCTCCAGGGTATGATCCGCCGTGTCCTGCTCAGCGTCGCAGTGGCAGCAACGCGCCGTCGGCTCCTTCCCTATCCGGCACAGGTATCTTCCGAAGCTGCCATGCCCGGAAAATACCTGTGCCAGCCGGTAGGTGAGGCTGCCATGGCCTCTGTCCAGCCACTCCTTCAGGAGTGGCCGAACAGCCCCGACAGTCCGGTGCCCCGCGGTTGGCAGAGCCAGCCGCTCCTGCCACGCGAGCAACACGGACTGCCGGGCCTGGCGCTTCAAATCGCCCCAAGCAGGTTCCTGCCCGCCCGGGACCGCCCCCACCCCCGCGCGACGGTCGACGCGGTGCCGGTACATCACCGCGTGCGACCGCGCGAGCAGGTCCATGGGCGGCGTCCCCGCTAGAACCGTCGCCGCCTCATGTGACATGGTCCGATACCCGCGGACGACCCTGAGCGCCACGCGCCTCTGCACCCGACGCAGCATAGTCATGCTGCGCCGGGAGGCAGCCAGGTCGTCCGCCCAGACGGGGGCCCCGTATAGGACCACCGACTGGACCATTGCCACATAGAGGCGACGAACTCGGCCCGCCGGGCCCCCCAGGTTGGGCAGGATCCGGCCCAGAGCCGCAACCATCCTTTCCAACCGGGGGACCAGGCAGCGGAAATGCTTCTCGAAACGCCAGTGGCTATCGAGGATCAGCCCTAGATACCTGATCTGGGGCTTCACCTCGATGTCAGCCCCACCCACCCGAATCAGAGGGGGTGGCGGATCCTGCCGAGGTGAATGAAACGCAATCACCTCGGTCTTATGGACCGCCACCGTCATCCCCATCCCCCTGATCCGGTCGACGACGCGTTGCGACCCCTCCTCCGCGCGACGCATGGCCCTCCCCCAGTGCGCCCCGACGGCCAGCACCAGTGTGTCATCCGCATAACACACCGTGCTGACGCCGCCGGGGAGGCCGGCCCGCAACACAGAGTCGTACGCGACGTTCCACAGGAGTGGCCCGAGGACCGACCCCTGCGGAACACCGCAGTACACCTCCCTCCGCATATCACCATCCCGGCCCGGATACTCGATCCACCTGCCGCGGAGATAATCCCCGACGACCGCCCTGAGACAAGGGGGGACTCGATGATATTCGAGTCCCCTCCTTATCTCTTCCCAGGGGAGGGTGTTAAAGGCATTGGCAATATCCAAGGATATTGCCAATGCCACCCCTCCCCGGGAGACGGCCGCCTCCGAGAGGGCCCTCACACGACCTATCGCGTCGATAGTCGATCGGCCCCCCCGGAAACCGAACTGGCAGTCGGCCAGACCGGGATCACCCCGCGACAGGTGCTCGACGAGGCGGGCAGCAATCACACGCTCGAAGAGCTTGCCCACCTCGTCCAGGAGACAAATGGGCCGGTATGCGGAGGGAGACTCCGCGGGCCGACCCTCCTTCCGGAGGAGGACCATCCTCGCCACCTTCCAACTAGGGGGGAATCGCCCGTCCCTCAGGCAGCGGTCGAACAACCGCCTGAGGTCGGCCCCAAGGACGCCCTGGGTCAAGACCCAAACCCGGCCGGGCACACCATCCGGACCCGGGGCCGTGTTACGAACCCCGAGCCGTCTGATGGCCGCTGCCAGCTCCTCCTGCGTGACCCCCAGCTCGGCCGTCCACTCCACTGGGACAGCCGCCGCCGCCGGAGGACGCGGTCCCCTCTCCCCAATTGGGAAGAGTGTATTGACCACGTCCTCCAGCAGCCGGGGGTCAAGACCCTCGGTGACGGGGGGCGCCCACGGGCGGAGCTTATTCAGCACCACCTTATATGGGCGCCCCCATGGATCGTCATCAAGGGTCTGGAGGAGCTCCTTCCATGCCTGGGTCTTGGCCCGTTTGATGGCGACCTGCAGAGCAACCCGCGCCACGCGGTATGCTCCATACAGGTCATCAGCTGCCCTCGCTCGCGCCACGCCGTCGCCTGTACGTTGACGACGTCGCGCGCGGGTGTACTGGCGTCGGGCGCGGACAGTCGCGACTCGCAACTCCGCGATCGCGTTCGACCACCAGTACACCGCCCGGCGAGGAGAAGCCCGCCCGACCCGAGGCATCGCCGCGTCGCAAATACCCGCGACCAATGCTCCGAGCCGGGCGACCTCCTCCTCTATGCTCGGCAACTCGGCCGCTCCCTGCGGCCAAGTTGCAGCGAGGGCAGCTGCCATCAGGGCGTCCTTGTCCAGGCGCCGAAGCGCCCAGCGGCGTGGTGGGGTGCTACGCAGGCGGCCGTGTCGGGATGCACTCGCGGCGGCAGAGACCTCCATCCGGATGTACCGGTGATCGGAGAGTGTCTCTGCCCCCGCGACCACGTGCCAACCCGACACCATGCGCACGGCGTTGGGGGTCGCGAATCCAACATCCACGATGGACCCCCCATATCGCCGCACGCATGTGTGCTCCGACCCCCGGTCCAATACCCGGAGGTCGAGCCCCGCCGCCCAATCGCCCAGGATCCCGCCGCGAACGGAGGTCCTGGGGGATCCCCAAGCCACCGACTTGGCATTAAAATCCCCCAGGACCAGCACCGGCCGGGCCGCGTAGCGCTGCACGCATGCCGCGACCTCGGCCAAGTACAGCTCGAACGCAGCGTGACCGCTACGGGGCGAAATGTAGCACCCCACCACAGCGACTCCCCCCCAGTCCACGGCGACGAATCCCCGACCGCGCTCCAACAAGGAGAACGGTGGGGACCCGTCGCCCCCTCCCCATACCGTCGCCACCAAGCCGTCCGCGTCGCCCACCCAATGAGGGTGATCAGGGACGCGGTACGGCTCGGCGGCGACCGCCAGGCCAACCCCCCACTCCGCGAGGACTTGGGACATCAAGTCCTGTGCCGCGCGGCAGTGGTTGAGGTTGGCCTGGAGGAGGAGGCGGGGCGGCATTAATTAATGGCCGCGCCAGCCTCCTCTCGGCCGTCCGTCCCCGTAGCACCGTCCACCTCCATGGAGGACGATGCCACCGCCCTCGGCACCGGAGCCGGTGCAGCCCGCCTCTTCCTCTCCTTCCGGGAGGGGGGGGAGCACTTCTTGCTCCCCACCCTGTGATCGGCTGGCCTCCCCATGTCTGCACACAGCGGGCAGTGGGGGGCCGCCGAGCACTGGCTCGCACGGTGCTCTTTGGCACCGCAGCGGTAACACTGACCGCTGCGGTCCACCGGCGAGGTGCACCACTGCCTCACGTGCCCCAATTCGAGGCAGCGGTGACACTGGAGCGGGCGCGGCGCGAGGATTTCCACTCGCGCCGAAACCCACCCCACCAACACCCTCCCGGATTCCGCCACCTTACGGGCGGCGGAGAGGGGGCACCGGGCCCACACCGACCCGAGGCCGGAGGGCGACCTGCGGATCTCTCCGATCCGCAGGTCCTCCACAGGACAGTCCCCCGCCCTCGCAAGGGCACGGGACACATCCTGTGCGCTGACCGAGTCGTCCAGCCCACAAACGCGCATCTCCGTGCGCTTCGTGGGCCGGGCGACCCGGACACCTCGCTCGCCCAGCTGCTCCCGGAGCCTCTGGGCGAGTCCATCCGCCTTCGCGCCGCCTTCTGCACCGGGGATCTCCAGCAAGAGACCCCCGGTCACGGCCCTCTTCGCCCTCACGGAGGCGATGCCCAGCTCTTCCAGGGAGATATTCTCCCTGGCGAGCCGCATCGCCTCCGCGAGGGTCAGGTCGCCCCCCTGCGCAACGGTCAGCGTCACCGCTGCCGTTTTTGGGGGACGACCTGGTCGTGCCTTCCCGACCTTCGCGGCCTTTACCTTGGCCGCCGGCGGCGGAGGCGGAGGCCGCGGTTGCGAGGCCTTCCTCGCCGCCCGCTTCGCCTTCCGCCCCACCACCTCACTCCACGCCACCCCCCCTTGGGAGGGTGCTGTGGAGGACGCGACCACCGCGACCACGGGTACACCACCCCCCTTGGGGGTCGCGACCCGGGGCCCTGGTGCCGCAACGCTGGGCGGAGCCTTCCCTCCGCCCTGTTTTGCCTTCCCCGACTGTACCGGAACAGGTCGGGGAGGCACCGCCTTCCTGCTGACCGCTCTTCCGGCGAGGAGCTCCTCCCGGAAGGCGGCCATGGTACCACACCACTTCGTGATCCAAACCAGAAAAAACCTAGGATCTGTTCAACAAGTATGTGAAAAACGCGAAACTGTGAGCCTGATGAGGGCAAATCTTAGACCTAACCCAGACCTAAGATGCGTTACCCTCTAAAATATTTATCCAGACCAGGTTTCATTGAATGTTTCAGTGTGGTACCACTTTACTACGTGATCCAATCCAGAAAATAACCCAGGATCTGTTCAAGGAGTATGTGAAGTGTTGCGAAAGTATGAGTCTGATGAGGTCAAATCCCAGTCCTATCCCAGACCTAACTTGCGTTATCCTCTAAAATATTGATCGAAACCAGGTTTAATCGACTGTTTCAGTGTGGTCCCACATTACTACGTGATCCAAACCAGAAAGAAGCCAGGATCTGTTCAACATGTATGAGAAATATGCGAATGAATCAGCCTGATGAGAGCAAATCCCAGATCTAACATAGACCTAACATGAATTATTCTCTAAAATATTGATCGAAACCAGGTTTAACTGACTGTTTCAGTGTGGTCCCACATTACTACGTGATCCAAACCAGAAATAACCCAGGATCCGTTCAACAAGTATGTGAAGAATACGAAAGTATGAGTCTGAAGAGTGAAAATCCCAGGCCTAACCTAGATCTATCATGCGTTATCCTCTAAAATATTGATCCAAACCAGGTTTAATGGACTGTTTCAGCGTGGTACCACACTACTACGTGATCCAAACCAGAAAAAACCCAGGATCTGTTCAACAAGTATGTGAAAAACGCGAAAGTATGAGCCTGATGAGGTCAAATCCCAGACCTAACTTGCGTTATCCTCTAAAATATTGATCGAAACCAGCTTTAATCGACTGTTTCAGTGTGGTACCACATTACTACGTGATCCAAACCAGAAAAAACCCAGGATCCGTTCAATACGTATGTGAAGACTGCGAAAGTATGAGCCTGATGAGGGCAAATCCAAGACCTATCCCAGACCTAACTTGCGTTGTCCCCTAAGATATTGATGGAAACCAGGTTTAATTGACTGTTTCAGTGTTGTACTTCATTACTACGTGATGCAATCCAGAAAAAGCCCAGGATCTAGCCATGAAGTATGAGAAATATGCGAAAGTATGAGCCTGATGAGGGCAAATCCTAGACCTAACCCAGACCTAACTTGCGTTGTCCCCTAAGATATTGATGGAAACCAGGTTTAATGGACTGTTTCCGCGTGGTACCACACTGCTCCGTGATCCAAACCAGAAAAAACCCAGGATCTGTTCAACAAGTATGTGAAAAACGCGAAAGTATGAGCCTGATGAGGGAAAATCCCAGACATATCCCAGACCTAACTTGCGTTGTCCTCTAAGATATTGATCGAAACCAGGTTTAATCGACTGTTTTAGTCTGGCACCACACTACTACGTGACCCATTCCAGAAATAACCCAGGGTCCGTTCAACAAGTATGTGAAGAATGCGAAAGTTTGAGTCTGATGAGTGAAAATCCCAGACCTAACTTAGACCTAACATGCGTTATCCTCTAAAATATTGATCCAAACCAGGTATAATGGACTGTTTCAGTGTGGTACCACAATACTACGTGATCCAAACCAGAAAAAACCAAGGATCTTTTCAACAAGTTTCTGAAAAACGCGACAGTATGAGCCTGATGAGGGCAAATCCAATACCTATCCCAGACCTAACTTGCGTTGTCCTCTAAGATATTGATGGAAACCAGGTTTAATTGACTGTTTCAGTGTTGTACTTCATTACTACGTGATGCAATCCACAAAAAGCCCAGGATCTAGCCATGAAGTATGAGAAATATGCGAAAGTATGAGCCTGATGAGGGCAAATCCTAGACTTAACCCAGACCTAACATGCGTTAGCCTCTAGAATATTTATCAAGACCAGGTTTAATTGAATGTTTCAGTGTGGTACCACATTACTACGTGATGCAATCTAGAAAAAGCCCAGGATCTAGCCATCAAGTTTGAGAAATATGCGAAAGAATGAGCCTGATGAGGGCAAATCCTAGGCCTAACCCAGACCTAACATGCGTTATCCTCTAAAATATTGATCGCAACCAGGTTTAATGGACTGTTTCAGTGTGGTACCACACTACTACGTGATCCAAACCAGAAAAAACCCAGGATCCGTTCAACAAGTATGTTAAAACTGCGACAGTATGACCCTGATGAGGGCAAATCCCAGGCCTAACCTAGACCTAACATGCGTTGTCCTCTAAAATATTGATGGAAACCAGGTTTCATTGACTGTTTCAGTGTGGTACCACACTACTTCGTGATCCAAACCAGAAAAAACCTAGGATCTGAACAACAAGGATGTGAAAAACGCGAAACTGTGAGCCTGATGAGGGCAAATCTTAGACCTAACCCAGACATAAGATGCGTTACCCTCTAAAATATTTATCCAGACCAGGTTTCATTGAATGTTTCAGTGTGGTACCACTTTACTACGTGATCCAATCCAGAAAATAACCCAGGATCTGTTCAAGGAGTATGTGAAGTGTTGCGAAAGTATGAGTCTGATGAGGTCAAATCCCAGACCTATCCCAGACCTAACTTGCGTTATCCTCTAAAATATTGATCGAAACCAGGTTTAATCGACTGTTTCAGTGTGGTGCTACATTACTACGTGATGCAATCCAGAAAAAGCCCAGGATCTAGCCATCAAGTATGAGAAATATGCGAAAGAATGAGCCTGATGAGAGCAAATCCCAGACCTAACCTAGACCTAACATGCTTTATCCTCTAAAATATTGATGGAAACCAGGTTTCATTGACTGTTTCAGTGTGGTACCACACTACTTCGTGATCCAAACCAGAAAAAACCCAGGATCTGTTCAACAAGTATGCGAAAAACGCTAAACTGTGTGCCTGATGAGGGCAAATCTTAGACCTAACCCAGACCTAAGATGCGTTAACCTCTAAAATATTTATCCAGACCAGGTTTAATTGAATGTTTCAGTGTGGTACCACGTTACTACGTGATCCAAACTAGAAAAAACCCAGGATCCGTTCAACAAGTATGTGAAGAATGCGATAGTATGAGTCTGACGAGTGAAAATCCCAGGCCTAACCTAGACCTAACATGCGTTATCCTCTAAAATATTGATCGAAACCTGGTTTAATCGACTGTTTCAGTGTGGTACCACATTACTACGTGATCCAAACCAGAAAAAACCCAGGATCCGTTCAACAAGTATGTGAAGAATGCGAAGGTATGAGTCTGATGAGGTCAAATCCCAGACCATTCATAGATTTAACTTGCGTTATCCTCTAAAATATTGATCGAAACCAGGTTTAATCGACTGTTTCAGTGTGGTACCACATTACTACGTGATCCAAACCAGAAAAAACCCAGGACCTAGCCATCAAGTATGAGAAATATGCGAAAGAATGAGCCTGATGAGAGCAAATCCCAGACCTAACCTAGACCTTACATGAATTATTCTCTAAAATATTGATCGGAACCAGGTTTAATCGACTGTTTCAATGTGGTACCACATTACTATGTGATCCATTCCAGAAAATAACCCAGGATCTGTTCAACGAGTATGTGAAGTGTGCGAAAGTATGAGTCTGATGAGGTCAAATCCCAGACCATTCCCAGACTTAACTTGCGTTATCCTCCAAAATATTGATCGAAACCAGGTTTAATCGACTGTTTCAGTGTGGTACCACATTACTACGTGATCCAAACCAGAAAAAACCCAGGATCTAGCCATCAAGTATGAGAAATATGCGAAAGAATGAGCCGGATGAGAGCAAATCCCAGACCCAACCAAGACCTTACATGCGTTATCCTCTAAAATATTGAGCGAAACCAGGTTTAATGGACTGTTTCAGTGTGGTACCACAATACTTCGTGATCCAAACCAGAAAAAACCCAGGATCTGTTCAACAAGTATGTGAAAAACGCTAAACTGTGAGCCTGATGACGGCAAATCTTAGACCTAACCCAGACCTAAGATGCGTTATCCTATAAAATATTTATCCAGACCAGGTTTCATTGAATGTTTCAGAGTGGTACCACTTTACTACGTGATCCAATCCAGATATAGCCCAGGATCTAGCCATGAAGTATGAGAAATATGCAAAAGTAAGAGCCTGATGAGGGCAAATCCTAGACCTAACCTAGACCTAACATGCTTTATCCTCTAAAATATTGATGGAAACCAGGTTTCATTGACTGTTTCAGTGTGGTACCACACTACTACGTGATCCAAACCAGAAAAAACCCAGGATCTGTTCAACAAGTATGTGAAAAACGCGAAAGTATGAGCCTGATGAGGGCAAATCCTAGACCTAACCCAGACCTAACTTGCGTTATCCTCTAAAATATTGATCGAAACCAGGTTTAATCGACTGTTTCAGTGTGGTCCCACATTACTACGTGATCCAAACCAGAAAGAAGCCAGGATCTGTTCAACATGTATGAGAAATATGCGAATGAATCAGCCTGATGAGAGCAAATCCCAGATCTAACATAGACCTAACATGAATTATTCCCTAAAATATTGATCGAAACCAGGTTTAATCGACTGTTTCAGTGTGGTGCTACATTACTACGTGATGCAATCCAGAAAAAGCCCAGGATCTAGCCATCAAGTATGAGAAACATGCGAAAGAATGAGCCTGATGAGAGCAAATGCCAGACCTAACCTAGACCTAACATGCTTTATCCTCTAAAATATTGATGGAAACCAGGCTTCATTGACTGTTTCAGTGTGGTGCCACACTACTACGTGATCCAAACCAGAAAAAACCCAGGATCTGTTCAACAAGTATGTGAAAAACGCGAAAGTATGAGCCTGATGAGGTCAAATCCCAGACCTACCCCAGACCTAACTTGCGTTATCCTCTAAAATATTGATCGAAACCAGCTTTAATCGACTGTTTCAGTGTGGTACCACATTACTACGTGATCCAAACCAGAAAAAACCCAGGATCCGTTCAATACGTATGTGAAGACTGCGAAAGTATGAGCCTGATGAGGGCAAATCCAAGACCTATCCCAGACCTAACTTGCGTTGTCCTCTAAGATATTGATGGAAACCAGGTTTAATTGACTGTTTCAGTGTTGTACTTCATTACTACGTGATGCAATCCAGAAAAAGCCCAGGATCTAGCCATGAAGTATGAGAAATATGCGAAAGTATGAGCCTGATGAGGGCAAATCCTAGGCCTAACCTAGACCTAACATGCGTTGTCCTCTAAAATATTGATGGAAACCAGGTTTCATTGACTGTTTCAGTGTGGTACCACACTACTTCGTGATCCAAACCAGAAAAAACCTAGGATCTGAACAACAAGGATGTGAAAAACGCGAAACTGTGAGCCTGATGAGGGCAAATCTTAGACCTAACCCAGACATAAGATGCGTTACCCTCTAAAATATTTATCCAGACCAGGTTTCATTGACTGTTTCAGTGTGGTACCACACTACTACGTGATCCAAACCAGAAAAAACCCAGGATCTGTTCAACAAGTATGTGAAAAACGCGAACGTATGAGCCTGATGAGGGCAAATCCTAGACCTAACCCAGACCTAACTTGCGTTATCCTCTAAAATATTGATCGAAACCAGGTTTAATCGACTGTTTCAGTGTGGTCCCACATTACTACGTGATCCAAACCAGAAAGAAGCCAGGATCTGTTCAACATGTATGAGAAATATGCGAATGAATCAGCCTGATGAGAGCAAATCCCAGATCTAACATAGACCTAACATGAATTATTCTCTAAAATATTGATCGAAACCAGGTTTAATCGACTGTTTCAGTGTGGTGCTACATTACTACGTGATGCAATCCAGAAAAAGCCCAGGATCTAGCCATCAAGTATGAGAAACATGCGAAAGAATGAGCCTGATGAGAGCAAATGCCAGACCTAACCTAGACCTAACATGCTTTATCCTCTAAAATATTGATGGAAACCAGGCTTCATTGACTGTTTCAGTGTGGTACCACACTACTACGTGATCCAAACCAGAAAAAACCCAGGATCTGTTCAACAAGTATGTGAAAAACGCGAAAGTATGAGCCTGATGAGGTCAAATCCCAGACCTACCCCAGACCTAACTTGCGTTATCCTCTAAAATATTGATCGAAACCAGCTTTAATCGACTGTTTCAGTGTGGTACCACATTACTACGTGATCCAAACCAGAAAAAACCCAGGATCCGTTCAATACGTATGTGAAGACTGCGAAAGTATGAGCCTGATGAGGGCAAATCCAAGACCTATCCCAGACCTAACTTGCGTTGTCCTCTAAGATATTGATGGAAACCAGGTTTAATTGACTGTTTCAGTGTTGTACTTCATTACTACGTGATGCAATCCAGAAAAAGCCCAGGATCTAGCCATGAAGTATGAGAAATATGCGAAAGTATGAGCCTGATGAGGGCAAATCCTAGGCCTAACCTAGACCTAACATGCGTTGTCCTCTAAAATATTGATGGAAACCAGGTTTCATTGACTGTTTCAGTGTGGTACCACACTACTTCGTGATCCAAACCAGAAAAAACCTAGGATCTGAACAACAAGGATGTGAAAAACGCGAAACTGTGAGCCTGATGAGGGCAAATCTTAGACCTAACCCAGACATAAGATGCGTTACCCTCTAAAATATTTATCCAGACCAGGTTTCATTGAATGTTTCAGTGTGGTACCACTTTACTACGTGATCCAATCCAGAAAATAACCCAGGATCTGTTCAAGGAGTATGTGAAGTGTTGCGAAAGTATGAGTCTGATGAGGTCAAATCCCAGACCTATCCCAGACCTAACTTGCGTTATCCTCTAAAATATTGATCGAAACCAGGTTTAATCGACTGTTTCAGTGTGGTGCTACATTACTACGTGATGCAATCCAGAAAAAGCCCAGGATCTAGCCATCAAGTATGAGAAATATGCGAAAGAATGAGCCTGATGAGAGCAAATCCCAGACCTAACCTAGACCTAACATGCTTAATCCTCTAAAATATTGATGGAAACCAGGTTTCATTGACTGTTTCAGTGTGGTACCACACCACTTCGTGATCCAAACCAGAAAAAACCTAGGATCTGTTCAACAAGTATGTGAAAAACGCGAAACTGTGAGCCTGATGAGGGCAAATCTTAGACCTAACCCAGACCTAAGATGCGTTACCCTCTAAAATATTTATCCAGACCAGGTTTCATTGAATGTTTCAGTGTGGTACCACTTTACTACGTGATCCAATCCAGAAAATAACCCAGGATCTGTTCAAGGAGTATGTGAAGTGTTGCGAAAGTATGAGTCTGATGAGGTCAAATCCCAGTCCTATCCCAGACCTAACTTGCGTTATCCTCTAAAATATTGATCGAAACCAGGTTTAATCGACTGTTTCAGTGTGGTCCCACATTACTACGTGATCCAAACCAGAAAGAAGCCAGGATCTGTTCAACATGTATGAGAAATATGCGAATGAATCAGCCTGATGAGAGCAAATCCCAGATCTAACATAGACCTAACATGAATTATTCTCTAAAATATTGATCGAAACCAGGTTTAACTGACTGTTTCAGTGTGGTCCCACATTACTACGTGATCCAAACCAGAAATAACCCAGGATCCGTTCAACAAGTATGTGAAGAATACGAAAGTATGAGTCTGAAGAGTGAAAATCCCAGGCCTAACCTAGATCTATCATGCGTTATCCTCTAAAATATTGATCCAAACCAGGTTTAATGGACTGTTTCAGTGTGGTACCACACTACTTCGTGATCCAAACCAGAAAAAACCCAGGATCTGTTCAACAAGTATGTGAAAAACGCTAAACTGTGAGCCTGATGACGGCAAATCTTAGACCTAACCCAGACCTAAGATGCGTTATCCTATAAAATATTTATCCAGACCAGGTTTCATTGAATGTTTCAGAGTGGTACCACTTTACTACGTGATCCAATCCAGATATAGCCCAGGATCTAGCCATGAAGTATGAGAAATATGCGAAAGTAAGAGCCTGATGAGGGCAAATCCTAGACCTAACCCAGACCTAACATGCGTTATCCTCTAAAATATTTATCAAGACCAGGTTTAATTGATTGTTTCAGTATGGTCCCACATTACTACGTGATCCAAACCAGAAAAAACCCAGGATCTGCTCAACATGTATGAGAAATATGCGAAAGAATGAGCCTGATGACAGCAAATCCCAGACCTAACCTAGACCTAACATGAATTATTCTCTAAAATATTGATCGAAACCAGGTTTAATTGACTGTTTCAGTGTGGTCCCACATTACTACATGATCCAAACCAGAAATAACCCAGGATCCGTTCAACAAGTAAGTGAAGAATGCGAAGGTATGAGTCTGATGAGTGAAAATCCCAGGCCTAACATAGACCTAACATGCGTTATCCTCTAAAATATTGAGCGAAACCAGGTTTAATGGACTGTTTCAGCGTGGTACCACACTACTACGTGATCCAATCCAGAAAAAACCCAGGATCTGTTCAACAAGTATGTGAAAAACCCGAAAGTATGAGCCTGATGAGGGCAAATCCTAGACCTATCCCAGACCTAACTTGCGTTATCCTGTGAAATATTTATCAAGACCAGGTTTAATTGAATGTTTCAGTGTGGTACCACATTACTACGTGATCCAAACTAGAAAAAACCCAGGATCCGTTCAACAAGTATGTGAGGAATGCGAAAGTATGAGTCTGATCAGTGAAAATCTCAGGTCTTACCTAGACCTAACTTGCGTTGTCCTCTAAAATATTGATGGAAACCAGGTTTCATTGACTGTTTCAGTGTGGTACTACATTACTATGTGATCCAAACCAGAAAATAACCCAGGATCTGTTCAAGGAGTATGTGAAGTGTGCGAAAGTATGAGTCTGATGAGGTCAAATCCCAGACTTATCCCAGACCTAACTTGCGTTATCCTCAAAAATATTGATCGAAACCAGGTTTAATCGACTGTTTCAGTGTGGTACCACATTACTACGTGATCCAAACCAGAAAAAACCCAGGATCCGTTCAACAAGTATGTGAAGAATGCGAAAGTATGAGTCTGATGAGTGAGAATCCCAGGGCTAACAAAGACCTAACATGCGTTATCCTCTAAAATATTGATCGAAACCAGGTTTAATCGATTGTTTCAGTGTGGTACCCCATTACTACGTGATCCAAACCAGAAAAAACCCAGGATCAGTTCGACAAGTATGTGAAAAATACGAAAGTATGAGTCCGATCAGTGAAAATCTCAGGCCTTACCTAGACCTAACTTGCGTTGTCGTCTAAAATATTGATTGAAACCAGGTTTCATTGACTGTTTCAGTGTGGTACCACATTACTACGTGATCCAAACCAGAAAAAACCCAGGATCCGTTCAACAAGTATGTGAAGAATGCGAAAGTATGAGTCTGATGAGTGAAAATCCCAGGCCTAACCTAGACCTAACATGCGCTGTACTCTAAAATATTGATGGAAACCAGGTTTCATTGACTGTTTCAGTGTGGTACCACATTACTACGTGATACAATCCAGAAACAGCCCAGCATCTAGCCATGAAGTATGAGAAATATGCGAAAGAATGAGCCTGATGAGAGCAAATACCAGACCTAACCTTGACCTAACATGAATTATTCGCTAAAATATTGATCGAAACCAGGTTTAATTGACTGTTTCAGTGTGGTCCCACATTACTACGTGATCCAAACCAGAAAAAACCCAGGATCCGTTCACCAAGAATGTGAAGAATGCGAAAGTATGAGTCTGATGAGGTCAAAACCCAGACATATCCCAGACCTAACTTGCGTTGTCCTCTAAGATATTGATGGAAACCAGGTTTAATTGACTGTTTCAGTGTTGTACTTCATTACTACATGATGCAATCCAGAAATAGCCCAGGATCTAGCCATGAAGTATGAGAAATATGCGAAAGTATGAGCCTGATGAGGGCAAATCCTAGACCTATCCCAGACCTAACTTGCGTTATCCTCCAAAATATTGATCGAAACCAGGTTTAATTGACTGTTTCAGTGTGGTCCCACATTACTACGTGATCCAAACCTGAAAAAACCCAGGATCCGTTCAACAAGAATGTGAAGAATGCGAATGTATGAGTCTGATGAGGTCAAATCTTAGACCTAACCCAGACCTAAGATGCGTTAACCTCTAAAATATTTATCCAGACCAGGTTTAATTGAATGTTTCAGTGTGGTACCACGTTACTACGTGATCCAAACTAGAAAAAACCCAGGATCCGTTCAACAAGTATGTGAAGAATGCGAAAGTATGAGTCTGATGAGTGAAAATCCCAGGCCTAACCTAGACCTAACATGCGTTATCCTCTAAAATATTGATCCAAACCAGGTTTAATGGACTGTTTCAGTGTGGTACTACACTACTACGTGATGCAATCCAGAAAAAGTCCAGGATCTAGCCATCAAGTATGAGAAATATGCGAAAGAATGAGCCTGATGAGAGCAAATCCCAGACCTAACCTAGACCTAACTTGCGTTGTCCTCTATGATATTGATCGAAACCAGGTTTAATCGACTGTTTTAGTCTGGCACCACATTACTACGTGATCCAAACCAGAAAAAACCCAGGATCCGTTCAACAAGAATGTGAAGAATGCGAAAGTGTGAGTCTGATGAGGTCAAAACCCAGACATATCCCAGACCTAACTTGCGTTGTCCTCTAAGATATTGATGGAAACCAGGTTTAATTGACTGTTTCAGTGTGGTCCCACATTACTACGTGATCCAAACCAGAAAAAACCCAGGATCCGTTCAACAAGAATGTGAAGAATGCGAAAGTATGAGTCTGATGAGGTCAAAACCCAGACATATCCCAGACCTAACTTGCGTTGTCCACTAAGATATTGATGGAAACCAGGTTTAATTGACTGTTTCAGTGTGGTACCACATTACTACGTGATCCAAACCAGAAAAAACCCAGGATCCGTTCAACAAGTATGTGAAGAATGCGAAAGTATGAGTCTGATGAGTGAAAATCCCAGGCCTAACCTAGACCTAACATGCGCTGTACTCTAAAATATTGATGGAAACCAGGTTTCATTGACTGTTTCAGTGTGGTACCACATTACTACGTGATACAATCCAGAAACAGCCCAGCATCTAGCCATGAAGTATGAGAAATATGCGAAAGAATGAGCCTGATGAGAGCAAATACCAGACCTAACCTTGACCTAACATGAATTATTCGCTAAAATATTGATCGAAACCAGGTTTAATTGACTGTTTCAGTGTGGTCCCACATTACTACGTGATCCAAACCAGAAAAAACCCAGGATCCGTTCACCAAGAATGTGAAGAATGCGAAAGTATGAGTCTGATGAGGTCAAAACCCAGACATATCCCAGACCTAACTTGCGTTGTCCTCTAAGATATTGATGGAAACCAGGTTTAATTGACTGTTTCAGTGTTGTACTTCATTACTACATGATGCAATCCAGAAATAGCCCAGGATCTAGCCATGAAGTATGAGAAATATGCGAAAGTATGAGCCTGATGAGGGCAAATCCTAGACCTATCCCAGACCTAACTTGCGTTATCCTCCAAAATATTGATCGAAACCAGGTTTAATTGACTGTTTCAGTGTGGTCCCACATTACTACGTGATCCAAACCTGAAAAAACCCAGGATCCGTTCAACAAGAATGTGAAGAATGCGAATGTATGAGTCTGATGAGGTCAAATCTTAGACCTAACCCAGACCTAAGATGCGTTAACCTCTAAAATATTTATCCAGACCAGGTTTAATTGAATGTTTCAGTGTGGTACCACGTTACTACGTGATCCAAACTAGAAAAAACCCAGGATCCGTTCAACAAGTATGTGAAGAATGCGAAAGTATGAGTCTGATGAGTGAAAATCCCAGGCCTAACCTAGACCTAACATGCGTTATCCTCTAAAATATTGATCCAAACCAGGTTTAATGGACTGTTTCAGTGTGGTACTACACTACTACGTGATGCAATCCAGAAAAAGTCCAGGATCTAGCCATCAAGTATGAGAAATATGCGAAAGAATGAGCCTGATGAGAGCAAATCCCAGACCTAACCTAGACCTAACTTGCGTTGTCCTCTATGATATTGATCGAAACCAGGTTTAATCGACTGTTTTAGTCTGGCACCACATTACTACGTGATCCAAACCAGAAAAAACCCAGGATCCGTTCAACAAGAATGTGAAGAATGCGAAAGTGTGAGTCTGATGAGGTCAAAACCCAGACATATCCCAGACCTAACTTGCGTTGTCCTCTAAGATATTGATGGAAACCAGGTTTAATTGACTGTTTCAGTGTGGTCCCACATTACTACGTGATCCAAACCAGAAAAAACCCAGGATCCGTTCAACAAGAATGTGAAGAATGCGAAAGTATGAGTCTGATGAGGTCAAAACCCAGACATATCCCAGACCTAACTTGCGTTGTCCACTAAGATATTGATGGAAACCAGGTTTAATTGACTGTTTCAGTGTGGTCCCACATTACTACGTGATCCAAACCAGAAATAACCCAGGATCCGTTCAACAAGTATGTGAAGAATGCGAAAGTATGAGTCTGATGAGTGAAAATCCCAGGCCTAACCTAGACCTAACATGCGTTATCCTCTAAAATATTGATCGAAACCAGGTTTAATCGACTGTTTCAGTGTGGTACCACATTACTACGTGATCCAAACCAGAAAAAACCCCGGGATCAGTTCAACAAGTATGTGAAGAATGCGAAAGTATGAGTCCGATGAGTGAGAATCCCAGGGCTAACATAGACCTATCATGCGTTATCCTCTAGAATATTGATCGAAACCAGGTTTAATCGACTGTTTCAGTGTGGTACCACATTACTACGTGATCCAAATCAGAAAAAACCCAGGATCAGTTCGACAAGTATGTGAAAAATACGAAAGTATGAGTCCGATCAGTGAAAATCTCAGGCCTTACCTAGACCTAACTTGCGTTGTCGTCTAAAATATTGATTGAAACCAGGTTTCATTGACTGTTTCAGTGTGGTACCACATTACTACGTGATCCAAACCAGAAAAAACCCAGGATCCGTTCAACAGGTATGTGAAGAATGCGAAAGTATGATTCTGATGAGTGAAAATCCCAGGCCTAACCTAGACCTAACATGCGCTGTACTCTAAAATATTGATGGAAACCAGGTTTCATTGACTGTTTCAGTGTGGTACCACAATACTACGTGATCCAAACCAGAAAAAACCCAGGATCAGTTCGACAAGTATGTGAAGAATGCGAAAGTATGAGTCTGATGAGTGTAATTCCCAGGGCTAACCTAGACCTAACATGCGTTGTCCTCTAAAATATTGATAGAAACCAGGTTTCTTTGACTGTTTCAGTGTGGTACTACATTACTACGTGATGCAATCCAGAAAAAGGCCATGATCTAGCCATCAAGTATGAGAAATATGCGAAACAATGAGCCTGATGAGAGCAAATCCCAGACCTAACCCAGACCTAACTTGCGTTATCCTCTAAAATATTGATCGAATCCAGGTTTAATTGACTGTTTCAGCGTGGTACCACATTACTACGTGATACAATCCAGAAACAGCCCAGCATCTAGCCATGAAGTATGAGAAATATGCGAAAGAATGAGCCTGATGAGAGCAAATACCAGACCTAACCTTGACCTAACATGAATTATTCGCTAAAATATTGATCGAAACCAGGTTTAATTGACTGTTACAGTGTGGTCCCACATTACTACGTGATCCAAACCAGAAAAAACCCAGGATCCGTTCAACAAGAATGTGAAGAATGCGAAAGTATGAGTCTGATGAGGTCAAAACCCAGACATATCCCAGACCTAACTTGCGTTGTCCTCTAAGATATTGATGGAAACCAGGTTTAATTGACTGTTTCAGTGTTGTACTTCATTACTACGTGATGCAATCCAGAAATAGCCCAGGATCTAGCCATGAAGTATGAGAAATATGCGAAAGTATGAGCCTGATCAGGGCAAATCCTAGACCTATCCCAGACCTAACTTGCGTTATCCTCCAAAATATTGATCGAAACCAGGTTTAATTGACTGTTTCAGTGTGGTCCCACATTACTACGTGATCCAAACCTGAAAAAACCCAGGATCCGTTCAACAAGAATGTGAAGAATGCGAAAGTATGAGTCTGATGAGGTCAAATCTTAGACCCAACCCAGACCTAAGATGCGTTAACCTCTAAAATATTTATCCAGACCAGGTTTAATTGAATGTTTCAGTGTGGTACCACGTTACTACGTGATCCAAACTAGAAAAAACCCAGGATCCGTTCAACAAGTATGTGAAGAATGCGATAGTATGAGTCTGATGAGTGAAAATCCCAGGCCTAACCTAGACCTAACATGCGTTATCCTCTAAAATATTGATCGAAACCTGGTTTAATCGACTGTTTCAGTGTGGTACCACATTACTACGTGATCCAAACCAGAAAAAACCCAGGATCCGTTCAACAAGTATGTGAAGAATGCGAAAGTATGAGTCTGATGAGTGAAAATCCCAGGCCTAACCTAGACCTAACATGCGTTATCCTCTAAAATATTGATCCAAACCAGGTTTAATGGACTGTTTCAGTGTGGTACTACACTACTACGTGATGCAATCCAGAAAAAGTCCAGGATCTAGCCATCAAGTATGAGAAATATGCGAAAGAATGAGCCTGATGAGAGCAAATCCCAGACCTAACCTAGACCTAGCTTGCGTTGTCCTCTAAGATATTGATCGAAACCAGGTTTAATCGACTGTTTTAGTCTGGCACCACATTACTACGTGATCCAAACCAGAAAAAACCCAGGATCCGTTCAACAAGAATGTGAAGAATGCGAAAGTATGAGTCTGATGAGGTCAAAACCCAGACATATCCCAGACCTAACTTGCGTTGTCCTCTAAGATATTGATGGAAACCAGGTTTAATTGACTGTTTCAGTGTGGTCCCACATTACTACGTGATCCAAACCAGAAAAAACCCAGGATCCGTTCAACAAGAATGTGAAGAATGCGAAAGTATGAGTCTGATGAGGTCAAAACCCAGACATATCCCAGACCTAACTTGCGTTGTCCTCTATGATATTGATGGAAACCAGGTTTAATTGACTGTTTCAGTGTGGTCCCACATTACTACGTGATCCAAACCAGAAATAACCCAGGATCCGTTCAACAAGTATGTGAAGAATGCGAAAGTATGAGTCTGATGAGTGAAAATCCCAGGCCTAACCTAGACCTAACATGCGTTATCCTCTAAAATATTGATCCAAACCAGGTTTAATGGACTGTTTCAGTGTGGTACTACACTACTACGTGATGCAATCCAGAAAAAGTCCAGGATCTAGCCATCAAGTATGAGAAATATGCGAAAGAATGAGCCTGATGAGAGCAAATCCCAGACCTAACCTAGACCTAACATGCGTTATCCTCTAAAATATTGAGCGAAACCAGGATTAATGGACTGTTTCAGTGTGGTACCACACTACTTCGTGATCCAAACCAGAAAAAACCCAGGATCTGTTCAACAAGTGTGTGAAAAACGCGAAACTGTGAGCCTGATGAGGGCAAATCTTAGACCTAACCCAGACCTAAGATGCGTTACCCTCTAAAATATTTATCCAGACCAGGTTTCATTGAATGTTTCAGTGTGGTACCACTTTACTACGTGATCCAATCCAGAAATAGCCCAGGATCTAGCCATGAAGTATGAGAAATATGCGAAAGTAAGAGCCTGATGAGGGCAAATCCTAGACCTATCCCAGACCTAACTTGCGTTATCCTCTAAAATATTGATCGAATCCAGGTTTAATTGACTGTTTCAGCGTGGTACCACATTACTACGTGATACAATCCAGAAACAGCCCAGCATCTAGCCATGAAGTATGAGAAATATGCGAAAGAATGAGCCTGATGAGAGCAAATACCAGACCTAACCTTGACCTAACTTGCGTTGTCCTCTAAGATATTGATCGAAACCAGGTTTAATCGACTGTTTTAGTCTGGCACCACATTACTACGTGATCCAAACCAGAAAAAACCCAGGATCCGTTCAACAAGTATGTAAAGACTGCGAAAGTATGAGTCTGATGAGTGAAAATCCCAGACCTAACCTAGACCTAACATGAATTATTCTCTAAAATATTGATCGAAACCAGGTTTAATTGACTGTTTCAGTGTGGTCCCACATTACTACGTGATCCAAACCAGAAATAACCCACGATCCGTTCAACAAGTATGTAAAGACTGCGAAAGTATGAGCCTGATGAGAGCAAATCCCAGACCTAACCTAGACCTAACATGCGTTATCCTCTAAAATATTGAGCGAAACCAGGTTTAATGGACTGTTTCAGTGTGGTAGCACACTACTTCGTGATCCAACCCAGAAGAAACCCAGGATCTAGCCATCAAGTATGAGTAATATGCGAAAGAATGAGCCTGATGAGAGTAAATCCCAGACCTAACCTAGACCTAACATGCGTTATCCTCTAAAATATTGATCGAAACCAGGTTTAATTGACTGTTTCAGTGTGGTCCCACATTGCTACGTGATACAATCCAGAAACAGCCCAGGATCTAGCCATGAAGTATGAGAAATATGCGAAAGTATGAGCCTGATGAGGGCAAATCCTAGACCTAACCCAGACCTAACATGCGTTATCCTCTAAAATATTTATCAAGATCAGGTTTAATTGACCGTTTCGGTGTGGTACCACATTACTACGTGATCCAAACCAGAAAAAACCCAGGATCTAGCCATCAAGTATGAGTAATATGCGAAAGAATGAGCCTGATGAGAGTAAATCCCAGACCTAACCTAGACCTAACATGCGTTATCCTCTAAAATATTGATCGAAACCAGGTTTAATTGACTGTTTCAGTGTGGTCCCACATTACTACGTGATCCAAACCAGAAAAAACCCAGGATCCGTTCAACAAGTATGTGAAGAATGCGAAAGTATCAGTCTGATGAGGTCAAATCCCAGACCTGTCCCAGACCTAACTTGCGTTATCCTCTAAAATATTGATCGAAACCAGGTTCAATTGACCGTTTCAGTGTGGTACCACATTACTACGTGATCCAAACCAGAAAAAACCCAGGATCCGTTCAACAAGTATGTGAGGAATGCGAAAGTATGAGTCTGATCAGTGAAAATCTCAGGTCTTACCTAGACCTAACTTGCGTTGTCCTCTAAAATATTGATGGAAACCAGGTTTCATTGACTGTTTCAGTGTGGTACTACATTACTATGTGATCCAAACCAGAAAATAACCCAGGATCTGTTCAAGGAGTATGTGAAGTGTGCGAAAGTATGAGTCTGATGAGGTCAAATCCCAGACTTATCCCAGACCTAACTTGCGTTATCCTCAAAAATATTGATCGAAACCAGGTTTAATCGACTGTTTCAGTGTGGTACCACATTACTACGTGATCCAAACCAGAAAAAACCCAGGATCCGTTCAACAAGTATGAGAAGAATGCGAAAGTATGAGTCTGATGAGTGAGAATCCCAGGGCTAACATAGACCTAACATGCGTTATCCTCTAAAATATTGATCGAAACCAGGTTTAATCGACTGTTTCAGTGTGGTACCACATTACTACGTGATCCAAACCAGTAAAAACCCAGGATCAGTTCGACAAGTATGCGAAAAATACGAAAGTATGAGTCCGATCAGTGAAAATCTCAGGCCTTACCTAGACCTAACTTGCGTTGTCGTCTAAAATATTGATTGAAACCAGGTTTCATTGACTGTTTCAGTGTGGTACCACATTACTACGTGATTCAAACCAGAAAAAACCCAGGATCCGTTCAACAAGTATGTGAAGAATGCGAAAGTATGAGTCTGATGAGTGAAAATCCCAGGCCTAACCTAGACCTAACATGCGCTGTACTCTAAAATATTGATGGAAACCAGGTTTCATTGACTGTTTCAGTGTGGTACCACAATACTACGTGATACAATCCAGAAACAGCCCAGCATCTAGCCATGAAGTATGAGAAATATGCGAAAGAATGAGCCTGATGAGAGCAAATTCCAGACCTAACCTTGACCTAACATGAATTATTCGCTAAAATATTGATCGAAACCAGGTTTAATTGACTGTTTCAGTGTGGTCCCACATTACTACGTGATCCAAACCAGAAAAAACCCAGGATCCGTTCAACAAGAATGTGAAGAATGCGAAAGTATGAGTCTGATGAGGTCAAAACCCAGACATATCCCAGACCTAACTTGCGTTGTCCTCTAAGATATTGATGGAAACCAGGTTTAATTGACTGTTTCAGTGTTGTACTTCATTACTACGTGATGCAATCCAGAAATAGCCCAGGATCTAGCCATGAAGTATGAGAAATATGCGAAAGTATGAGCCTGATGAGGGCAAATCCTAGACCTATCCCAGACCTAACTTGCGTTATCCTCCAAAATATTGATCGAAACCAGGTTTAATTGACTGTTTCAGTGTGGTACCACATTACTACCTGATCCAATCCAGAAATAGCCCAGGATCTAGCCATCAAGTATGAGAAACATGCGAAACAATGAGCCTGATGAGAGCAAATCCCTGACCTAACCTAGACCTAACATGCGTTATCCTCTAAAATATTGAGCGAAACCAGGATTAATGGACTGTTTCAGTGTGGTACCACACTACTTCGTGATCCAAACCAGAAAAAACCCAGGATCTGTTCAACAAGTGTGTGAAAAACGCGAAACTGTGAGCCTGATGAGGGCAAATCTTAGACCTAACCCAGACCTAAGATGCGTTACCCTCTAAAATATTTATCCAGACCAGGTTTCATTGAATGTTTCAGTGTAGTACCACTTTACTACGTGATCCAATCCAGAAATAGCCCAGGATCTAGCCATGAAGTATGAGAAATATGCGAAAGTAAGAGCCTGATGAGGGCAAATCCTAGACCTATCCCAGACCTAACTTGCGTTATCCTCTAAAATATTGATCGAATCCAGGTTTAATTGACTGTTTCAGCGTGGTACCACATTACTACGTGATACAATCCAGAAACAGCCCAGCATCTAGCCATGAAGTATGAGAAATATGCGAAAGAATGAGCCTGATGAGAGCAAATACCAGACCTAACCTTGACCTAACTTGCGTTGTCCTCTAAGATATTGATCGAAACCAGGTTTAATCGACTGTTTTAGTCTGGCACCACATTACTACGTGATCCAAACCAGAAAAAACCCAGGATCCGTTCAACAAGTATGTAAAGACTGCGAAAGTATGAGTTTGATGAGTGAAAATCCCAGACCTAACCTAGACCTAACATGAATTATTCTCTTAAATATTGATCGAAACCAGGTTTAATTGACTGTTTCAGTGTGGTCCCACATTACTACGTGATCCAAACCAGAAATAACCCACGATCCGTTCAACAAGTATGTAAAGACTGCGAAAGTATGAGCCTGATGAGAGCAAATCCCAGACCTAACCTAGACCTAACATGCGTTATCCTCTAAAATATTGAGCGAAACCAGGTTTAATGGACTGTTTCAGTGTGGTAGCACACTACTTCGTGATCCAAACCAGAAGAAACCCAGGATCTAGCCATCAAGTATGAGTAATATGCGAAAGAATGAGCCTGATGAGAGTAAATCCCAGACCTAACCTAGACCTAACATGCGTTATCCTCTAAAATATTGATCGAAACCAGGTTTAATTGACTGTTTCAGTGTGGTCCCACATTACTACGTGATACAATCCAGAAACAGCCCAGGATCTAGCCATGAAGTATGAGAAATATGCGAAAGTATGAGCCTGATGAGGGCAAATCCTAGACCTAACCCAGACCTAACATGCGTTATCCTCTAAAATATTTATCAAGATCAGGTTTAATTGACCGTTTCGGTGTGGTACCACATTACTACGTGATCCAAACTAGAAAAAACCCAGGATCTAGACATCAAGTATGAGAAATATGCGAAAGTATGAGCCTGATGAGGGCAAATCCTAGACCTATCCCAGACCTAACTTGCGTTATCCTCCAAAATATTGATCGAAACCAGGTTTAATTGACTGTTTCAGTGTGGTCCCACATTACTACGTGATCCAAACCTGAAAAAACCCAGGATCCGTTCAACAAGAATGTGAAGAATGCGAAAGTATGAGTCTGATGAGGTCAAATCTTAGACCCAACCCAGACCTAAGATGCGTTAACCTCTAAAATATTTATCCAGACCAGGTTTAATTGAATGTTTCAGTGTGGTACCACGTTACTACGTGATCCAAACTAGAAAAAACCCAGGATCCGTTCAACAAGTATGTGAAGAATGCGATAGTATGAGTCTGATGAGTGAAAATCCCAGGCCTAACCTAGACCTAACATGCGTTATCCTCTAAAATATTGATCGAAACCTGGTTTAATCGACTGTTTCAGTGTGGTACCACATTACTACGTGATCCAAACCAGAAAAAACCCAGGATCCGTTCAACAAGTATGTGAAGAATGCGAAAGTATGAGTCTGATGAGTGAAAATCCCAGGCCTAACCTAGACCTAACATGCGTTATCCTCTAAAATATTGATCCAAACCAGGTTTAATGGACTGTTTCAGTGTGGTACTACACTACTACGTGTTGCAATCCAGAAAAAGTCCAGGATCTAGCCATCAAGTATGAGAAATATGCGAAAGAATGAGCCTGATGAGAGCAAATCCCAGACCTAACCTAGACCTAACTTGCGTTGTCCTCTAAGATATTGATCGAAACCAGGTTTAATCGACTGTTTTAGTCTGGCACCACATTACTACGTTATCCAAACCAGAAAAAACCCAGGATCCGTTCAACAAGTATGAGAAGAATGCGAAAGTATGAGTCTGATGAGTGAGAATCCCAGGGCTAACATAGACCTAACATGCGTTATCCTCTAAAATATTGATCGAAACCAGGTTTAATCGACTGTTTCAGTGTGGTACCACATTACTACGTGATCCAAACCAGTAAAAACCCAGGATCAGTTCGACAAGTATGCGAAAAATACGAAAGTATGAGTCCGATCAGTGAAAATCTCAGGCCTTACCTAGACCTAACTTGCGTTGTCGTCTAAAATATTGATTGAAACCAGGTTTCATTGACTGTTTCAGTGTGGTACCACATTACTACGTGATTCAAACCAGAAAAAACCCAGGATCCGTTCAACAAGTATGTGAAGAATGCGAAAGTATGAGTCTGATGAGTGAAAATCCCAGGCCTAACCTAGACCTAACATGCGCTGTACTCTAAAATATTGATGGAAACCAGGTTTCATTGACTGTTTCAGTGTGGTACCACAATACTACGTGATACAATCCAGAAACAGCCCAGCATCTAGCCATGAAGTATGAGAAATATGCGAAAGAATGAGCCTGATGAGAGCAAATTCCAGACCTAACCTTGACCTAACATGAATTATTCGCTAAAATATTGATCGAAACCAGGTTTAATTGACTGTTTCAGTGTGGTCCCACATTACTACGTGATCCAAACCAGAAAAAACCCAGGATCCGTTCAACAAGAATGTGAAGAATGCGAAAGTATGAGTCTGATGAGGTCAAAACCCAGACATATCCCAGACCTAACTTGCGTTGTCCTCTAAGATATTGATGGAAACCAGGTTTAATTGACTGTTTCAGTGTTGTACTTCATTACTACGTGATGCAATCCAGAAATAGCCCAGGATCTAGCCATGAAGTATGAGAAATATGCGAAAGTATGAGCCTGATGAGGGCAAATCCTAGACCTATCCCAGACCTAACTTGCGTTATCCTCCAAAATATTGATCGAAACCAGGTTTAATTGACTGTTTCAGTGTGGTCCCACATTACTACGTGATACAATCCAGAAATAGCCCAGGATCTAGCCATCAAGTATGAGAAATATGCGAAACAATGAGCCTGATGAGAGCAAATCCCTGACCTAACCTAGACCTAACATGCGTTATCCTCTAAAATATTTATCAAGATCAGGTTTAATTGACCGTTTCGGTGTGGTACCACATTACTACGTGATCCAAACTAGAAAAAACCCAGGATCTAGACATCAAGTATGAGAAATATGCGAAAGTATGAGCCTGATGAGGGCAAATCCTAGACCTATCCCAGACCTAACTTGCGTTATCCTCCAAAATATTGATCGAAACCAGGTTTAATTGACTGTTTCAGTGTGGTCCCACATTACTACGTGATCCAAACCTGAAAAAACCCAGGATCCGTTCAACAAGAATGTGAAGAATGCGAAAGTATGAGTCTGATGAGGTCAAATCTTAGACCCAACCCAGACCTAAGATGCGTTAACCTCTAAAATATTTATCCAGACCAGGTTTAATTGAATGTTTCAGTGTGGTACCACGTTACTACGTGATCCAAACTAGAAAAAACCCAGGATCCGTTCAACAAGTATGTGAAGAATGCGATAGTATGAGTCTGATGAGTGAAAATCCCAGGCCTAACCTAGACCTAACATGCGTTATCCTCTAAAATATTGATCGAAACCTGGTTTAATCGACTGTTTCAGTGTGGTACCACATTACTACGTGATCCAAACCAGAAAAAACCCAGGATCCGTTCAACAAGTATGTGAAGAATGCGAAAGTATGAGTCTGATGAGTGAAAATCCCAGGCCTAACCTAGACCTAACATGCGTTATCCTCTAAAATATTGATCCAAACCAGGTTTAATGGACTGTTTCAGTGTGGTACTACACTACTACGTGTTGCAATCCAGAAAAAGTCCAGGATCTAGCCATCAAGTATGAGAAATATGCGAAAGAATGAGCCTGATGAGAGCAAATCCCAGACCTAACCTAGACCTAACTTGCGTTGTCCTCTAAGATATTGATCGAAACCAGGTTTAATCGACTGTTTTAGTCTGGCACCACATTACTACGTTATCCAAACCAGAAAAAACCCAGGATCCGTTCAACAAGAATGTGAAGAATGCGAAAGTATGAGTCTGATGAGGTCAAAACCCAGACATATCCCAGACCTAACTTGCGTTGTCCTCTAAGATATTGATGGAAACCAGGTTTAATTGACTGTTTCAGTGTGGTCCCACATTACTACGTGATCCAAACCAGAAAAAACCCAGGATCCGTTCAACTAGAATGTGAAGAATGCGAAAGTATGAGCCTGATGAGGTCAAAACCCAGACATATCCCAGACCTAACTTGCGTTGTCCTCTATGATATTGATGGAAACCAGGTTTAATTGACTGTTTCAGTGTGGTCCCACATTACTACGTGATCCAAACCAGAAATAACCCAGGATCCGTTCAACAAGTATGTGAAGAATGCGAAAGTATGAGTCTGATGAGTGAAAATCCCAGGCCTAACCTAGACCTAACATGCGTTATCCTCTAAAATATTGATCGAAACCATGTTTAATCGACTGTTTCAGTGTGGTACCACATTACTACGTGATCCAAACCAGAAAAAACCCCGGGATCAGTTCAACAAGTATGTGAAGAATGCGAAAGTATGAGTCCGATGAGTGAGAATCCCAGGGCTAACATAGACCTAACATGCGTTATCCTCTAGAATATTGATCGAAACCATGTTTAATCGACTGTTTCAGTGTGGTACCACATTACTACGTGATCCAAACCAGAAAAAACCCAGGATCAGTTCGACAAGTATGTGAAAAATCCGAAAGTATGAGTCCGATCAGTGAAAATCTCAGGCCTTACCTAGACCTAACTTGCGTTGTCGTTTAAAATATTGATTGAAACCAGGTTTCATTGACTGTTTCAGTGTGGTACCACATTACTACGTGATCCAAACCAGAAAAAACCCAGGATCCGTTCAACAAGTATGTGAAGAATGCGAAAGTATGAGTCTGATGAGTAAAAATCCCAGGCCTAACCTAGACCTAACATGCGCTGTACTCTAAAATATTGATGGAAACCAGGTTTCATTGACTGTTTCAGTGTGGTACCACAATACTACGTGATCCAAACCAGAAAAAACCCAGGATCAGTTCGACAAGTATGTGAAGAATGCGAAAGTATGAGTCTGATGAGTGTAATTCCCAGGGCTAACCTAGACCTAACATGCGTTGTCCTCTAAAATATTGATAGAAACCAGGTTTCTTTGACTGTTTCAGTGTGGTACTACATTACTACGTGATGCAATCCAGAAAAAGGCCATGATCTAGCCATCAAGTATGAGAAATATGCGAAACAATGAGCCTGATGAGAGCAAATCCCTGACCTAACCTAGACCTAACATGCGTTATCCTCTAAAATATTGAGCGACACCAGGTTTAATTGACTGTTTCAGCGTGGTACCACATTACTACGTGATACAATCCAGATACAGCCCAGGATCTAGCCATGAAGTATGAGAAATATGCGAAAGAATGAGCCTGATGAGAGCAAGTCCCAGACCTAACCTTGACCTAACATGAATTATTCTCTAAAATATTGATCGAAACCAGGTTTAATTGACCGTTTCAGTGTGGTACCACATTACTACGTGATCCAAACCAGAAAAAACCCAGGATCCGTTCAACAAGTATGTGAAAAGTGCGAAAGTATGAGTCCGATCAGTGAAAATCTCAGGCCTTACCTAGACCTAACATGCGATGTCCTCTAAAATATTGATGGAAACCAGGTTTCATTGTCTGTTTCAGTGAGGTACTACACTACTACGTGATGCAATCCAGAAAAAGCCCAGGATCTAGCCATCAAGTATGAGAAATATGCGAAAGAATGAGCCTGATGAGAGCAAATCCCAGACCTAACCCAGACCTAACTTGCGTTATCCTCTAAAATATTGATCGAATCCAGGTTTAATTGACTGTTTCAGCGTGGTACCACATTACTACGTGATACAATCCAGAAACAGCCCAGCATCTAGCCATGAAGTATGAGAAATATGCGAAAGAATGAGCCTGATGAGAGCAAATACCAGACCTAACCTTGACCTATCATGAATTATTCGCTAAAATATTGATCGAAACCAGGTTTAATTGACTGTTTCAGTGTGGTCCCACATTACTACGTGATCCAAACCAGAAAAAACCCAGGATCCGTTCAACAAGAATGTGAAGAATGCGAAAGTATGAGTCTGATGAGGTCAAAACCCAGACATATCCCAGACCTAACTTGCGTTGTCCTCTAAGATATTGATGGAAACCAGGTTTAATCGACTGTTTTAGTCTGGCACCACATTACTACGTGATCCAAACCAGAAAAAACCCAGGATCCGTTCAACAAGAATGTGAAGAATGCGAAAGTATGAGTCTGATGAGGTCAAAACCCAGGCATATCCCAGACCTAACTTGCGTTGTCCTCTAAGATATTGATGGAAACCAGGTTTAATTGACTGTTTCAGTGTGGTCCCACATTACTACGTGATCCAAACCAGAAAAAACCCAGGATCCGTTCAACAAGAATGTGAAGAATGCGAAAGTATGAGTCTGATGAGGTCAAAACCCAGACATATCCCAGACCTAACTTGCGTTGTCCTCTAAGATATTGATGGAAACCAGGTTTAATTGACTGTTTCAGTGTGGTCCCACATTACTACGTGATCCAAACCAGAAATAACCCAGGATCCGTTCAACAAGTATGTGAAAAGTGCGAAACTGTGAGCCTGATGAGGGCAAATCTTAGACCTGACCTAGACCTAACATGCGTTATCCTCTAAAATATTGAGCGAAACCAGGATTAATGGACTGTTTCAGTGTGGTACCACACTACTTCGTGATCCAAACCAGAAAAAACCCAGGATCTGTTCAACAAGTGTGTGAAAAACGCGAAACTGTGAGCCTGATGAGGGCAAATCTTAGACCTAACCCAGACCTAAGATGCGTTACCCTCTAAAATATTTATCCAGACCAGGTTTCATTGAATGTTTCAGTGTGGTACCACTTTACTACGTGATCCAATCCAGAAATAGCCCAGGATCTAGCCATGAAGTATGAGAAATATGCGAAAGTAAGAACCTGATGAGGGCAAATCCTAGACCTATCCCAGACCTAACTTTTTTTTTTTTTTTTTTTTTTTTTTTTTTTTTTGTCGTGGGGAAAATCTTCGAAAGACTCCCTCCCACCTCCTTGGGGAGAGGTGGGAGGGGTGTGTGGGATTCCCCGCGCCCGTACAACGACAGGCGCGGGACCTACCCACTAAAAACCCCACGGTGACCCTTCGGCACGCTTTGGGAGGATACCGGGAATCGCTCGAAGCATTCTTCCGGTATCCTCCCCGTGCCCGCGCTTTCGCGCCCATCCCCCGGGGGGACAATCGGTCCCCCCAGTAGACACACTGCCTCATAGCGGCGGGACGGGGCCACTCCATCCCGCCGCTATCCGTCCCGGGGCCGCGCTTAGTGGCGGCTGCGAGCCCCAACTCGCAACCGCCCGCGACCCCGTTTCCACCCCTCGGCGGTCGGGCGTTCATGGCCGCACCAGACCGCCGAGGGTGCCTCCCCTTGCGTCGGACCGGTAGGGGGAGGCACTCCTACCCCCAACCGGTCCGACCCGGCACCGCCTGGCGGGAGGAGGGTCCCCTCAGGACCCCCCTCCCAGCCTAGGTCATCCGCCACGCCGAGGCGGCCGCCCGCGACGCCTCGCGACCGGGCGACGACCTCGGGCCACCGCACGAGCGCGAGCTTCAGCGCGTCGCTGAAGCTCGCGCTCCCTCCCCGCGGCCTCCTTCTGCAACATTACGTTCTCGCAGAAGGAGGCCACGGCCCTCCACTTCTCCTCGCTGCCGAGCATGGCGCGCACCACGCCCGGCAGCGAGACATCCCGCCCGACGACGCCGACCAGGACACGGCGCTCCCCCTCCCACGCGGGGCATACCTCCAGGGTATGATCCGCCGTGTCCTGCTCAGCGTCGCAGTGGCAGCAACGCGCCGTCGGCTCCTTCCCTATCCGGCACAGGTATCTTCCGAAGCTGCCATGCCCGGAAAATACCTGTGCCAGCCGGTAGGTGAGGCTGCCATGGCCTCTGTCCAGCCACTCCTTCAGGAGTGGCCGAACAGCCCCGACAGTCCGGTGCCCCGCGGTTGGCAGAGCCAGCCGCTCCTGCCACGCGAGCAACACGGACTGCCGGGCCTGGCGCTTCAAATCGCCCCAAGCAGGTTCCTGCCCGCCCGGGACCGCCCCCACCCCCGCGCGACGGTCGACGCGGTGCCGGTACATCACCGCGTGCGACCGCGCGAGCAGGTCCATGGGCGGCATCCCCGCTAGAACCGTCGCCGCCTCATGTGACATGGTCCGATACCCGCGGACGACCCTGAGCGCCATGCGCCTCTGCACCCGACGCAGCATAGTCATGCTGCGCCGGGAGGCAGCCAGGTCGTCCGCCCAGACGGGGGCCCCGTATAGGGCCACCGACTGGACCACTGCCACATAGAGGCGACGAACTCGGCCCGCCGGGCCCCCCAGGTTGGGCAGGATCCGGCCCAGAGCCGCAACCATCCTTTCCAACCGGGGGACCAGGCAGCGGAAATGCTTCTCGAAACGCCAGTGGCTATCGAGGATCAGCCCTAGATACCTGATCTGGGGCTTCACCTCGATGTCAGCCCCACCCACCCGAATCAGAGGGGGTGGCGGATCCTGCCGAGGTGAATGAAACGCAATCACCTCGGTCTTATGGACCGCCACCGTCATCCCCATCCCCCTGATCCGGTCGACGACGCGTTGCGACCCCTCCTCCGCGCGACGCATGGCCCTCCCCCAGTGCGCCCCGACGGCCAGCACCAGTGTGTCATCCGCATAACACACCGTGCTGACGCCGTCGGGGAGGCCGGCCCGCAACACCGAGTCGTACGCGATGTTCCACAGGAGTGGCCCGAGGAATCCCAGACCTAACTTGCGTTATCCTCTAAAATATTGATCGAATCCAGGTTTAATTGACTGTTTCAGCGTGGTACCACATTACTACGTGATACAATCCAGAAACAGCCCAGCATCTAGCCATGAAGTATGAGAAATATGCGAAAGAATGAGCCTGATGAGAGCAAATACCAGACCTAACCTTGACCTAACTTGCGTTGTCCTCTAAGATATTGATCGAAACCAGGTTTAATCGACTGTTTTAGTCTGGCACCACATTACTACGTGATCCAAACCAGAAAAACCCCAGGATCCGTTCAACAAGTATGTAAAGACTGCGAAAGTATGAGTCTGATGAGTGAAAATCCCAGACCTAACCTAGACCTAACATGAATTATTCTGTAAAATATTGATCGAAACCAGGTTTAATTGACTGTTTCAGTGTGGTCCCACATTACTACGTGATCCAAACCAGAAATAACCCACGATCCGTTCAACAAGTATGTAAAGACTGCGAAAGTATGAGCCTGATGAGAGCAAATCCCAGACCTAACCTAGACGTAACATGCGTTATCCTCTAAAATATTGAGCGAAGCCAGGTTTAATGGACTGTTTCAGTGTGGTAGCACACTACTTCGTGATCCAAACCAGAAGAAACCCAGGATCTAGCCATCAAGTATGAGTAATATGCGAAAGAATGAGCCTGATGAGAGTAAATCCCAGACCTAACCTAGACCTAACATGCGTTATCCTCTAAAATATTGATCGAAACCAGGTTCAATTGACCGTTTCGGTGTGGTACCACATTACTACGTGATCCAAACCAGAAAAAACCCAGGATCTAGCCATCAAGTATGAGTAATATGCGAAAGAATGAGCCTGATGAGGGCAAATCCCAGACCTAACCTAGACCTAACATGCGTTATCCTCTAAAATATTGATCGAAACCAGGTTCAATTGACCGTTTCGGTGTGGTACCACATTACTACGTGATCCAAACCAGAAAAAACCCAGGATCCGTTCAACAAGTATGTGAAGAATGCGAAAGTATGAGTCTGATGAGTGAAAATCCCAGGCCTAACCTAGACCTAACATGCGTTAGCCTCAAAAATATTGATCGAAACCTGGTTTAATCGACTGTTTCAGTGTGGTACCACATTACTATGTGATCCAAACCAGAAAATAACCCAGGATCTGTTCAACGAGTATGTGAAGAATGCGAAAGTATGAGTCTGATGAGTGAAAATCCCAGACCTAACCTAGTCGTAACATGCGTTATCCTCTAAAATATTGAGCGAAGCCAGGTTTAATGGACTGTTTCAGTGTGGTAGCACACTACTTCGTGATCCAAACCAGAAGAAACCCAGGATCTAGCCATCAAGTATGAGTAATATGCGAAAGAATGAGCCTGATGAGAGTAAATCCCAGACCTAACCTAGACCTAACATGCGTTATCCTCTAAAATATTGATCGAAACCAGGTTTAATTGACTGTTTCAGTGTGGTACCACATTACTACGTGATCCAAACCAGAAAAAACCCAGGATCTAGCCATCAAGTATGAGTAATATGCGAAAGAATGAGCCTGATGAGGGCAAATCCCAGACCTAACCTAGACCTAACATGCGTTATCCTCTAAAATATTGATCCAAACCAGGTTTAATGGACTGTTTCAGTGTGGTACTACACTACTACGTGACGCAATCCAGAAAAAGCCCAGGATCTAGCCATCAAGTATGAGAAATATGCGAAAGAATGAGCATGATGAGAGCAAATCCCAGACCTAACCTAGACCTAACATGCGTTATCCTCTAAAATATTTAGCGAAACCAGGTTTAATGGACTGTTTCAGTGTGGTACCACACTACTTCGTGACCCAAACCAGAAAAAACCCAGGATCTGTTCAACAAGTATGTGAAAAACGCGAAACTGTGAGCCTGATGAGGGCAAATCTTAGACCTAACCCAGACCTAAGATGCGTTACCCTCTAAAATATTTATCCAGACCAGGTTTCATTGAATGTTTCAGTGTGGTACCACTTTACTACGTGATCCAATCCAGAAATAGCCCAGGATCTAGCCATGAAGTATGAGAAATATGCGAAAGTAAGAGCCTGATGAGGGCAAATCCTAGACCTATCCCAGACCTAACTTGCGTTATCCTCTAAAATATCGATCGAATCCAGGTTTAATTGACTGTTTCAGCGTGGTACCACATTACTACGTGATACAATCCAGAAACAGCCCAGCATCTAGCCATGAAGTATGAGAAATATGCGAAAGAATGAGCCTGATGAGAGCAAATACCAGACCTAACCTTGACCTAACATGAATTATTCTCTAAAATATTGATCGAAACCAGGTTTAATTGACTGTTTCAGTGTGGTCCCACATTACTACGTGATCCAAACCAGAAAAAACCCAGGATCCGTTCAACAAGTATGTGAAGAATGCGAAAGTATGAGTCTGATGAGTGAAAATCCCAGGCCTAACCTAGACCTAACATGCGTTATCCTCTAAAATATTGATCCAAACCAGGTTTAATGGACTGTTTCCGCGTGGTACCACACTGCTACGTGATCCAAACCAGAAAAAACCCAGGATCTGTTCAACAAGTATGTGAAAAACGCGAAAGTATGAGCCTGATGAGGGAAAATCCCAGACATATCCCAGACCTAACTTGCGTTGTCCTCTAAGATATTGATCGAAACCAGGTTTAATCGACTGTTTTAGTCTGGCACCACACTATTACGTGATCCAATCCAGAAATAACCCAGGGTCCGTTCAACAAGTATGTGAAGAATGCGAAAGTATGAGTCTGATGAGTGAAAATCCCAGACCTAACCTAGACCTAACATGCGTTATCCTCTAAAATATTGATCCAAACCAGGTACAATGGACTGTTTCAGTGTGGTACCACAATACTACGTGATCCAAACCTGAAAAAACCAAGGATCTGTTCAACAAGTTTCTGAAAAACGCGACAGTATAAGCCTGATGAGGGCAAATCCAAGACCTATCCCAGACCTAACTTGCGTTGTCCTCTAAGATATTGATGGAAACCAGGTTTAATTGACTATTTCAGTGTTGTACTTCATTACTACGTGATGCAATCCACAAAAAGCCCAGGATCTAGCCATGAAGTATGAGAAATATGCGAAAGTATGAGCCTGATGAGGGCAAATCCTAGACTTAACCCAGACCTAACATGCGTTAGCCTCTAGAATATTTATCAAGACCAGGTTTAATTGAATGTTTCAGTGTGGTACCACATTACTACGTGATGCAATCTAGAAAAAGCCCAGGATCTAGCCATCAAGTTTGAGAAATATGCGAAAGAATGAGCCTGATGAGGGCAAATCCTAGGCCTAACCCAGACCTAACATGCGTTATCCTCTAAAATATTGATCGCAACCAGGTTTAATGGACTGTTTCAGTGTGGTACCACACTACTACGTGATCCAAACCAGAAAAAACCCAGGATCCGTTCAACAAGTATGTTAAAACTGCGACAGTATGACCCTGATGAGGGCAAATCCCAGGCCTAACCTAGACCTAACATGCGTTGTCCTCTAAAATATTGATGGAAACCAGGTTTCATTGACTGTTTCAGTGTGGTACCACACTACTTCGTGATCCAAACCAGAAAAAACCTAGGATCTGAACAACAAGGATGTGAAAAACGCGAAACTGTGAGCCTGATGAGGGCAAATCTTAGACCTAACACAGACATAAGATGCGTTACCCTCTAAAATATTTATCCAGACCAGGTTTCATTGAATGTTTCAGTGTGGTACCACTTTACTACGTGATCCAATCCAGAAAATAACCCAGGATCTGTTCAAGGAGTATGTGAAGTGTTGCGAAAGTATGAGTCTGATGAGGTCAAATCCCAGACCTATCCCAGACCTAACTTGCGTTATCCTCTAAAATATTGATCGAAACCAGGTTTAATCGACTGTTTCAGTGTGGTACCACATTACTACGTGATCCAAACCAGAAAAAACCCAGGACCTAGCCATCAAGTATGAGAAATATGCGAAAGAATGAGCCTGATGAGAGCAAATCCCAGACCTAACCCAGACCTAACATGCGTTATCCTCTAAAATATTGAGCGAAACCAGGTTTAATGGACTGTTTCAGTGTGGTACCACACTACTTCGTGATCCAAACCAGAAAAAACCCAGGATCTGTTCAACAAGTAAGTGAAGAATGCGAAGGTATGAGTCTGATGAGTGAAAATCCCAGGCCTAACCTAGACCTAACATGCGTTATCCTCTAAAATATTGAGCGAAACCAGGTTTAATGGACTGTTTCAGCGTGGTACCACACTACTACGTGATCCAATCCAGAAAAAACCCAGGATCTGTTCAACAAGTATGTGAAAAACCCGAAAGTATGAGCCTGATGAGGGCAAATCCTAGACCTATCCCAGACCTAACTTGCGTTATCCTCTGAAATATTTATCAAGACCAGGTTTAATTGAATGTTTCACTGTGGTACCACATTACTACGTGATCCAAACTAGAAAAAACCCAGGATCCGTTCAACAAGTATGTGAGGAATGCGAAAGTATGAGTCTGATCAGTGAAAATCTCAGGCCTTACCTAGACCTAACATGCGTTATCCTCTAAAATATTGATCGAAACCAGGTTTAATCGACTGTTTCAGTGTGGTACCACATTACTACGTGGTCCAAACCAGAAAAAACCCCGGGATCAGTTCAACAAGTATGTGAAGAATGCGAAAGTATGAGTCCGATGAGTGAGAATCCCAGGGCTAACATAGACCTAACATGCGTTATCCTCTAGAATATTGATCGAAACCAGGTTTAATCGACTGTTTCAGTGTGGTACCACATTACTACGTGATCCAAACCAGAAAAAACCCAGGATCAGTTCGACAAGTATGTGAAAAATACGAAAGTATGAGTCCGATCAGTGAAAATCTCAGGCCTTACTTAGACCTAACTTGCGTTGTCGTCTAAAATATTGATTGAAACCAGGTTTCATTGACTGTTTCAGTGTGGTACCACATTACTACGTGATCCAAACCAGAAAAAACCCAGGATCCGTTCAACAAGTATGTGAAGAATGCGAAAGTATGAGTCTGATGAGTGAAAATCCCAGGCCTAACCTAGACCTAACATGCGCTGTACTCTAAAATATTGATGGAAACCAGGTTTCATTGACTGTTTCAGTGTGGTACCACAATACTACGTGATCCAAACCAGAAAAAACCCAGGATCAGTTCGACAAGTATGTGAAGAATGCGAAAGTATGAGTCTGATGAGTGTAATTCCCAGGGCTAACCTAGACCTAACATGCGTTGTCCTTTAAAATATTGATAGAAACCAGGTTTCTTTGACTGTTTCAGTGTGGTACTACATTACTACGTGATGCAATCCAGAAAAAGGCCATGATCTAGCCATCAAGTATGAGAAATATGCGAAACAATGAGCCTGATGAGAGCAAATCCCTGACCTAACCTAGACCTAACATGCGTTATCCTCTAAAATATTGAGCGACACCAGGTTTAATTGACTGTTTCAGCGTGGTACCACATTACTACGTGATACAATCCAGAAACAGCCCAGGATCTAGCCATGAAGTATGAGAAATATGCGAAAGAATGAGCCTGATGAGAGCAAATCCCAGACCTAACCCAGACCTAACATGCGTTATCCTCTAAAATATTGAGCGAAACCAGGTTTAATGGACTGTTTCAGTGTGGTACCACACTACTTCGTGATCCAAACCAGAAAAAACCCAGGATCTGTTCAACAAGTAAGTGAAGAATGCGAAGGTATGAGTCTGATGAGTGAAAATCCCAGGCCTAACCTAGACCTAACATGCGTTATCCTCTAAAATATTGAGCGAAACCAGGTTTAATGGACTGTTTCAGCGTGGTACCACACTACTACGTGATCCAATCCAGAAAAAACCCAGGATCTGTTCAACAAGTATGTGAAAAACCCGAAAGTATGAGCCTGATGAGGGCAAATCCTAGACCTATCCCAGACCTAACTTGCGTTATCCTCTGAAATATTTATCAAGACCAGGTTTAATTGAATGTTTCACTGTGGTACCACATTACTACGTGATCCAAACTAGAAAAAACCCAGGATCCGTTCAACAAGTATGTGAGGAATGCGAAAGTATGAGTCTGATCAGTGAAAATCTCAGGCCTTACCTAGACCTAACTTGCGTTGTCCTCTAAAATATTGATGGAAACCAGGTGTCATTGACTGTTTCAGTGTGGTACTACATTACTATGTGATCCAAACCAGAAAATAACCCAGGATCTGTTCAAGGAGTATGTGAAGTGTGCGAAAGTATGAGTCTGATGAGGTCAAATCCCAGACTTATCCCAGACCTAACTTGCGTTATCCTCAAAAATATTGATCGAAACCAGGTTTAATCGACTGTTTCAGTGTGGTACCACATTACTACGTGATCCAAACCAGAAAAAACCCAGGACCTAGCCATCAAGTATGAGAAATATGCGAAAGAATGAGCCTGATGAGAGCAAATCCCAGACCTAACCTAGACCTAACATGCGTTATCCTCTAAAATATTGATCGAAACCAGGTTTAATCGACTGTTTCAGTGTGGTACCACATTACTACGTGGTCCAAACCAGAAAAAACCCCGGGATCAGTTCAACAAGTATGTGAAGAATGCGAAAGTATGAGTCCGATGAGTGAGAATCCCAGGGCTAACATAGACCTAACATGCGTTATCCTCTAGAATATTGATCGAAACCAGGTTTAATCGACTGTTTCAGTGTGGTACCACATTACTACGTGATCCAAACCAGAAAAAACCCAGGATCAGTTCGACAAGTATGTGAAAAATACGAAAGTATGAGTCCGATCAGTGAAAATCTCAGGCCTTACTTAGACCTAACTTGCGTTGTCGTCTAAAATATTGATTGAAACCAGGTTTCATTGACTGTTTCAGTGTGGTACCACATTACTACGTGATCCAAACCAGAAAAAACCCAGGATCCGTTCAACAAGTATGTGAAGAATGCGAAAGTATGAGTCTGATGAGTGAAAATCCCAGGCCTAACCTAGACCTAACATGCGCTGTACTCTAAAATATTGATGGAAACCAGGTTTCATTGACTGTTTCAGTGTGGTACCACAATACTACGTGATCCAAACCAGAAAAAACCCAGGATCAGTTCGACAAGTATGTGAAGAATGCGAAAGTATGAGTCTGATGAGTGTAATTCCCAGGGCTAACCTAGACCTAACATGCGTTGTCCTTTAAAATATTGATAGAAACCAGGTTTCTTTGACTGTTTCAGTGTGGTACTACATTACTACGTGATGCAATCCAGAAAAAGGCCATGATCTAGCCATCAAGTATGAGAAATATGCGAAACAATGAGCCTGATGAGAGCAAATCCCTGACCTAACCTAGACCTAACATGCGTTATCCTCTAAAATATTGAGCGACACCAGGTTTAATTGACTGTTTCAGCGTGGTACCACATTACTACGTGATACAATCCAGAAACAGCCCAGGATCTAGCCATGAAGTATGAGAAATATGCGAAAGAATGAGCCTGATGAGAGCAAATCCCAGACCTAACCCAGACCTAACATGCGTTATCCTCTAAAATATTGAGCGAAACCAGGTTTAATGGACTGTTTCAGTGTGGTACCACACTACTTCGTGATCCAAACCAGAAAAAACCCAGGATCTGTTCAACAAGTAAGTGAAGAATGCGAAGGTATGAGTCTGATGAGTGAAAATCCCAGGCCTAACCTAGACCTAACATGCGTTATCCTCTAAAATATTGAGCGAAACCAGGTTTAATGGACTGTTTCAGCGTGGTACCACACTACTACGTGATCCAATCCAGAAAAAACCCAGGATCTGTTCAACAAGTATGTGAAAAACCCGAAAGTATGAGCCTGATGAGGGCAAATCCTAGACCTATCCCAGACCTAACTTGCGTTATCCTCTGAAATATTTATCAAGACCAGGTTTAATTGAATGTTTCACTGTGGTACCACATTACTACGTGATCCAAACTAGAAAAAACCCAGGATCCGTTCAACAAGTATGTGAGGAATGCGAAAGTATGAGTCTGATCAGTGAAAATCTCAGGCCTTACCTAGACCTAACTTGCGTTGTCCTCTAAAATATTGATGGAAACCAGGTGTCATTGACTGTTTCAGTGTGGTACTACATTACTATGTGATCCAAACCAGAAAATAACCCAGGATCTGTTCAAGGAGTATGTGAAGTGTGCGAAAGTATGAGTCTGATGAGGTCAAATCCCAGACTTATCCCAGACCTAACTTGCGTTATCCTCAAAAATATTGATCGAAACCAGGTTTAATCGACTGTTTCAGTGTGGTACCACATTACTACGTGATCCAAACCAGAAAAAACCCAGGACCTAGCCATCAAGTATGAGAAATATGCGAAAGAATGAGCCTGATGAGAGCAAATCCCAGACCTAACCTAGACCTAACATGCGTTATCCTCTAAAATATTGATCGAAACCAGGTTTAATCGACTGTTTCAGTGTGGTACCACATTACTACGTGGTCCAAACCAGAAAAAACCCCGGGATCAGTTCAACAAGTATGTGAAGAATGCGAAAGTATGAGTCCGATGAGTGAGAATCCCAGGGCTAACATAGACCTAACATGCGTTATCCTCTAGAATATTGATCGAAACCAGGTTTAATCGACTGTTTCAGTGTGGTACCACATTACTACGTGATCCAAACCAGAAAAAACCCAGGATCAGTTCGACAAGTATGTGAAAAATACGAAAGTATGAGTCCGATCAGTGAAAATCTCAGGCCTTACTTAGACCTAACTTGCGTTGTCGTCTAAAATATTGATTGAAACCAGGTTTCATTGACTGTTTCAGTGTGGTACCACATTACTACGTGATCCAAACCAGAAAAAACCCAGGATCCGTTCAACAAGTATGTGAAGAATGCGAAAGTATGAGTCTGATGAGTGAAAATCCCAGGCCTAACCTAGACCTAACATGCGCTGTACTCTAAAATATTGATGGAAACCAGGTTTCATTGACTGTTTCAGTGTGGTACCACAATACTACGTGATCCAAACCAGAAAAAACCCAGGATCAGTTCGACAAGTATGTGAAGAATGCGAAAGTATGAGTCTGATGAGTGTAATTCCCAGGGCTAACCTAGACCTAACATGCGTTGTCCTTTAAAATATTGATAGAAACCAGGTTTCTTTGACTGTTTCAGTGTGGTACTACATTACTACGTGATGCAATCCAGAAAAAGGCCATGATCTAGCCATCAAGTATGAGAAATATGCGAAACAATGAGCCTGATGAGAGCAAATCCCTGACCTAACCTAGACCTAACATGCGTTATCCTCTAAAATATTGAGCGACACCAGGTTTAATTGACTGTTTCAGCGTGGTACCACATTACTACGTGATACAATCCAGAAACAGCCCAGGATCTAGCCATGAAGTATGAGAAATATGCGAAAGAATGAGCCTGATGAGAGCAAATCCCAGACCTAACCTTGACCTAACATGAATTATTCTCTAAAATATTGATCGAAACCAGGTTTAATTGACCGTTTCAGTGTGGTACCACATTACTACGTGATCCAAACCAGAAAAAACCCAGGATCCGTCCAACAAGTATGTGAAAAGTGCGAAAGTATGAGTCCGATCAGTGAAAATCTCAGGCCTTACCTAGACCTAACATGCGATGTCCTCTAAAATATTGATGGAAACCAGGTTTCATTGTCTGTTTCAGTGTGGTACTACACTACTACGTGATGCAATCCAGAAAAAGCCCAGGATCTAGCCATCAAGTATGAGAAATATGCGAAAGAATGAGCCTGATGAGAGCAAATCCCAGACCTAACCCAGACCTAACTTGCGTTATCCTCTAAAATATTGATCGAATCCAGGTTTAATTGACTGTTTCAGCGTGGTACCACATTACTACGTGATCCAATCCAGAAATAGCCCAGGATCTAGCCATGAAGTATGAGAAATATGAGAAAGCAAGAGCCTGATGAGGGCAAATCCTAGACCTATCCCAGACCTAACTTGCGTTATCCTCCAAAATATTGATCGAAACCAAGTTTAATTGACTGTTTCAGCGTGGTACCACATTACTACGTGATACAATCCAGAAACAGCCCAGGATCTAGCCATGAAGTATGAGAAATATGCGAAAGTATGAGCCTGATGAGGGCAAATCCCAGACCTAACCTAGACCTAACATGCGTTATCCTCTAAAATATTGAGCGAAACCAGGTTTAATGGACTGTTTCAGTGTGGTACCACACTACTTCGTGATCCAAACCACAAAAAACCCAGGATCTGTTCAACAAGTATGTGAAAATCGCGAAACTGTGAGCCTGATGGGGGCAAATCTTAGACCTAACCCAGACCTAAGATGCGTTACCCTCTAAAATATTTATCCAGACCAGGTTTCATTGAATGTTTCAGTGTGGTACCACTTTACTACGTGATACAATCCAGAAACAGCCCAGGATCTAGCCATGAAGTATGAGAAATATGCGAAAGTAAGAGCCTGATGAGGGCAAATCCTAGACCTATCCCAGACCTAACTTGCGTTATCCTCCAAAATATTGATCGAAACCAAGTTTAATTGACTGTTTCAGCGTGGTACCACATTACTACGTGATACAATCCAGAAACAGCCCAGGATCTAGCCATGAAGTATGAGAAATATGCGAAAGTAAGAGCCTGATGAGGGCAAATCCTAGACCTATCCCAGACCTAACTTGCGTTATCCTCTAAAATATCGATCGAATCCAGGTTTAATTGACTGTTTCAGCGTGGTACCACATTACTACGTGATACAATCCGGAAACAGCCCAGCATCTAGCCATGAAGTATGAGAAATATGCGAAAGAATGAGCCTGATGAGAGCAAATACCAGACCTAACCTTGACCTAACATGAATTATTCTCTAAAATATTGATCGAAACCAGGTTTAATTGACTGTTTCAGTGTGGTCCCACATTACTACGTGATCCAAACCAGAAAAAACCCAGGATCCGTTCAACAAGCATGTGATGAATGCGAAAGTATGAGTCTGATGAGTGAAAATGCCAGGCCTAACCTAGACCTAACATGCGTTATCCTCTAAAATATTGATCCAAACCAGGTTTAATGGACTGTTTCAGTGTGGTACTACACTACTACGTGATGCAATCCAGAAAAAGCCCAGGATCTAGCCATCAAGTATGAGAAATATGCGAATGAATGAGCCTGATGAGAGCAAATCCCAGACCTAACCTAGACCTAACATGCGTTATCCTCTAAAATATTGAGCGAAACCAGGTTTAATGGACTGTTTCAGTGTGGTACCACACTACTTCGTGATCCCAACCAGAAAAAACCCAGGATCTGTTCAAGAAGTATGTGAAAAACGCTAAACTGTGAGCCTGATGACGGCAAATCTTAGACCTAACCCAGCCCTAAGATGCGTTATCCTATAAAATATTTATCGAGACCAGGTTTCATTGAATGTTTCAGAGTGGTACCACTTTACTACGTGATCCAATCCAGATATAGCCCAGGATCTAGCCATGAAGTATGAGAAATATGCGAAAGTAAGAGCCTGATGAGGGCAAATCCTAGACCTAACCCAGACCTAACATGCGTTATCCTCTAAAATATTTATCAAGACCAGGTTTAATTGATTGTTTCAGTGTGGTCCCACATTACTACGTGATCCAAACCAGAAAAAACCCAGGATCTGCTCAACATGTATGAGAAATATGCGAAAGAATGAGCCTGATGACAGCAAATCCCAGACCTAACCTAGACCTAACATGAATTATTCTCTAAAATATTGATCGAAACCAGGTTTAATTGACTGTTTCAGTGTGGTCCCACATTACTACATGATCCAAACCAGAAATAACCCAGGATCCGTTCAACAAGTAAGTGAAGAATGCGAAGGTATGAGTCTGATGAGTGAAAATCCCAGGCCTAACCTAGACCTAACATGCGTTATCCTCTAAAATATTGAGCGAAACCAGGTTTAATGGACTGTTTCAGCGTGGTACCACACTACTACGTGATCCAATCCAGAAAAAACCCAGGATCTGTTCAACAAGTATGTGAAAAACCCGAAAGTATGAGCCTGATGACGGCAAATCCTAGACCTATCCCAGACCTAACTTGCGTTATCCTCTGAAATATTTATCAAGACCAGGTTTAATTGAATGTTTCACTGTGGTACCACATTACTACGTGATCCAAACTAGAAAAAACCCAGGATCCGTTCAACAAGTATGTGAGGAATGCGAAAGTATGAGTCTGATGAGTGAAAATCCCAGGCCTAACCTAGACCTAACATGCGTTATCCTCTAAAATATTGATCCAAACCAGGTTTAATGGACTGTTTCAGTGTGGTACTACACTACTACGTGATGCAATCCAGAAAAAGCCCAGGATCTAGCCATCAAGTATGAGAAATAACCGAATGAATGAGCCTGATGAGAGCAAATCCCAGACCTAACCTAGACCTAACATGCGTTATCCTCTAAAATATTGAGCGAAACCAGGTTTAATGGACTGTTTCAGTGTGGTACCACACTGCTACGTGATCCAAACCAGAAAAAACCCAGGATCTGTTCAACAAGTATGTGAAAAACGCGAAAGTATGAGCCTGATGAGGGAAAATCCCAGACATATCCCAGACCTAACTTGCGTTGTCCTCTAAGATATTGATCGAAACCAGGTTTAATCGACTGTTTTAGTCTGGCACCACACTATTACGTGATCCAATCCAGAAATAACCCAGGGTCCGTTCAACAAGTATGTGAAGAATGCGAAAGTATGAGTCTGATGAGTGAAAATCCCAGACCTAACCTAGACCTAACATGCGTTATCCTCTAAAATATTGATCCAAACCAGGTACAATGGACTGTTTCAGTGTGGTACCACAATACTACGTGATCCAAACCTGAAAAAACCAAGGATCTGTTCAACAAGTTTCTGAAAAACGCGACAGTATAAGCCTGATGAGGGCAAATCCAAGACCTATCCCAGACCTAACTTGCGTTGTCCTCTAAGATATTGATGGAAACCAGGTTTAATTGACTGTTTCAGTGTTGTACTTCATTACTACGTGATGCAATCCACAAAAAGCCCAGGATCTAGCCATGAAGTATGAGAAATATGCGAAAGTATGAGCCTGATGAGGGCAAATCCTAGACTTAACCCAGACCTAACATGCGTTAGCCTCTAGAATATTTATCAAGACCAGGTTTAATTGAATGTTTCAGTGTGGTACCACATTACTACGTGATGCAATCTAGAAAAAGCCCAGGATCTAGCCATCAAGTTTGAGAAATATGCGAAAGAATGAGCCTGATGAGGGCAAATCCTAGGCCTAACCCAGACCTAACATGCGTTATCCTCTAAAATATTGATCGCAACCAGGTTTAATGGACTGTTTCAGTGTGGTACCACACTACTACGTGATCCAAACCAGAAAAAACCCAGGATCCGTTCAACAAGTATGTTAAAACTGCGACAGTATGACCCTGATGAGGGCAAATCCCAGGCCTAACCTAGACCTAACATGCGTTGTCCTCTAAAATATTGATGGAAACCAGGTTTCATTGACTGTTTCAGTGTGGTACCACAATACTACGTGATCCAAACCAGAAAATAACCCAGGATCTGTTCAACGAGTATGTGAAGGGTGCGAAAGTATGAGTCTGATGAGGTCAAATCCCAGACCTATCCCAGACCTAACTTGCGTTGTCCTCTAAAATATTGATGGAAACCAGGTTTCATTGACTGTTTCAGTGTGGTACTACATTACTATGTCATCCAAACCAGAAAATAACCCAGGATCTGTTCAAGGAGTATGTGAAGTGTGCGAAAGTATGAGTCTGATGAGGTCAAATCCCAGACTTATCCCAGACCTAACTTGCGTTATCCTCAAAAATATTGATCGAAACCAGGTTTAATCGACTGTTTCAGTGTGGTACCACATTACTACGTGATCCAAACCAGAAAAAACCCAGGACCTAGCCATCAAGTATGAGAAATATGCGAAAGAATGAGCCTGATGAGAGCAAATCCCAGACCTAACCTAGACCTAACATGCGTTATCCTCTAAAATATTGATCGAAACCAGGTTTAATCGACTGTTTCAGTGTGGTACCACATTACTACGTGGTCCAAACCAGAAAAAACCCCGGGATCAGTTCAACAAGTATGGGAAGAATGCGAAAGTATGAGTCCGATGAGTGAGAATCCCAGGGCTAACATAGACCTAACATGCGTTATCCTCTAGAATATTGATCGAAACCAGGTTTAATCGACTGTTTCAGTGTGGTACCACATTACTACGTGATCCAAACCAGAAAAAACCCAGGATCAGTTCGACAAGTATGTGAAAAATACGAAAGTATGAGTCCGATCAGTGAAAATCTCAGGCCTTACTTAGACCTAACTTGCGTTGTCGTCTAAAATATTGATTGAAACCAGGTTTCATTGACTGTTTCAGTGTGGTACCACATTACTACGTGATCCAAACCAGAAAAAACCCAGGATCCGTTCAACAAGTATGTGAAGAATGCGAAAGTATGAGTCTGATGAGTGAAAATCCCAGGCCTAACCTAGACCTAACATGCGCTGTACTCTAAAATATTGATGGAAACCAGGTTTCATTGACTGTTTCAGTGTGGTACCACAATACTACGTGATCCAATCCAGAAAAAACCCAGGATCAGTTCGACAAGTATGTGAAGAATGCGAAAGTATGAGTCTGATGAGTGTAATTCCCAGGGCTAACCTAGACCTAACATGCGTTGTCCTCTAAAATATTGATAGAAACCAGGTTTCTTTGACTGTTTCAGTGTGGTACTACATTACTACGTGATGCAATCCAGAAAAAGGCCATGATCTAGCCACCAAGTATGAGAAATATGCGAAACAATGAGCCTGATGAGAGCAAATCCCTGACCTAACCTAGACCTAACATGCGTTATCCTCTAAAATATTGAGCGACACCAGGTTTAATTGACTGTTTCAGCGTGGTACCACATTACTACGTGATACAATCCAGAAACAGCCCAGGATCTAGCCATGAAGTATGAGAAATATGCGAAAGAATGAGCCTGATGAGAGCAAATCCCAGACCTAACCTTGACCTAACATGAATTATTCTCTAAAATATTGATCGAAACCAGGTTTAATTGACCGTTTCAGTGTGGTACCACATTACTACGTGATCCAAACCAGAAAAAACCCAGGATCCGTCCAACAAGTATGTGAAAAGTGCGAAAGTATGAGTCCGATCAGTGAAAATCTCAGGCCTTACCTAGACCTAACATGCGATGTCCTCTAAAATATTGAGCGAAACCAGGTTTAATGGACTGTTTCAGTGTGGTACCACACTACTTCGTGATCCAAACCACAAAAAACCCAGGATCTGTTCAACAAGTATGTGAAAATCGCGAAACTGTGAGCCTGATGGGGGCAAATCTTAGACCTAACCCAGACCTAAGATGCGTTACCCTCTAAAATATTTATCCAGACCAGGTTTCATTGAATGTTTCAGTGTGGTACCACTTTACTACGTGATACAATCCAGAAACAGCCCAGGATCTAGCCATGAAGTATGAGAAATATGCGAAAGTAAGAGCCTGATGAGGGCAAATCCTAGACCTATCCCAGACCTAACTTGCGTTATCCTCCAAAATATTGATCGAAACCAAGTTTAATTGACTGTTTCAGCGTGGTACCACATTACTACGTGATACAATCCAGAAACTGCCCAGGATCTAGCCATGAAGTATGAGAAATATGCGAAAGTAAGAGCCTGATGAGGGCAAATCCTAGACCTATCCCAGACCTAACTTGCGTTATCCTCTAAAATAACGATCGAATCCAGGTTTAATTGACTGTTTCAGCGTGGTACCACATTACTACGTGATACAATCCGGAAACAGCCCAGCATCTAGCCATGAAGTATGAGAAATATGCGAAAGAATGAGCCTGATGAGAGCAAATACCAGACCTAACCTTGACCTAACATGAATTATTCTCTAAAATATTGATCGAAACCAGGTTTAATTGACTGTTTCAGTGTGGTCCCACATTACTACGTGATCCAAACCAGAAAAAACCCAGGATCCGTTCAACAAGCATGTGATGAATGCGAAAGTATGAGTCTGATGAGTGAAAATGCCAGGCCTAACCTAGACCTAACATGCGTTATCCTCTAAAATATTGATCCAAACCAGGTTTAATGGACTGTTTCAGTGTGGTACTACACTACTACGTGATGCAATCCAGAAAAAGCCCAGGATCTAGCCATCAAGTATGAGAAATATGCGAATGAATGAGCCTGATGAGAGCAAATCCCAGACCTAACCTAGACCTAACATGCGTTATCCTCTAAAATATTGAGCGAAACCAGGTTTAATGGACTGTTTCAGTGTGGTACCACACTACTTCGTGATCCCAACCAGAAAAAACCCAGGATCTGTTCAAGAAGTATGTGAAAAACGCTAAACTGTGAGCCTGATGACGGCAAATCTTAGACCTAACCCAGCCCTAAGATGCGTTATCCTATAAAATATTTATCCAGACCAGGTTTCATTGAATGTTTCAGAGTGGTACCACTTTACTACGTGATCCAATCCAGATATAGCCCAGGATCTAGCCATGAAGTATGAGAAATATGCGAAAGTAAGAGCCTGATGAGGGCAAATCCTAGACCTAATCCAGACCTAACATGCGTTATCCTCTAAAATATTTATCAAGACCAGGTTTAATTGATTGTTTCAGTGTGGTCCCACATTACTACGTGATCCAAACCAGAAAAAACCCAGGATCTGCTCAACATGTATGAGAAATATGCGAAAGAATGAGCCTGATGACAGCAAATCCCAGACCTAACCTAGACCTAACATGAATTATTCTCTAAAATATTGATCGAAACCAGGTTTAATTGACTGTTTCAGTGTGGTCCCACATTACTACATGATCCAAACCAGAAATAACCCAGGATCCGTTCAACAAGTAAGTGAAGAATGCGAAGGTATGAGTCTGATGAGTGAAAATCCCAGGCCTAACCTAGACCTAACATGCGTTATCCTCTAAAATATTGAGCGAAACCAGGTTTAATGGACTGTTTCAGCGTGGTACCACACTACTACGTGATCCAATCCAGAAAAAACCCAGGATCAGTTCAACAAGTATGTGAAAAACCCGAAAGTATGAGCCTGATGACGGCAAATCCTAGACCTATCCCAGACCTAACTTGCGTTATCCTCTGAAATATTTATCAAGACCAGGTTTAATTGAATGTTTCACTGTGGTACCACATTACTACGTGATCCAAACTAGAAAAAACCCAGGATCCGTTCAACAAGTATGTGAGGAATGCGAAAGTATGAGTCTGATGAGTGAAAATCCCAGGCCTAACCTAGACCTAACATGCGTTATCCTCTAAAATATTGATCCAAACCAGGTTTAATGGACTGTTTCAGTGTGGTACTACACTACTACGTGATGCAATCCAGAAAAAGCCCAGGATCTAGCCATCAAGTATGAGAAATATGCGAATGAATGAGCCTGATGAGAGCAAATCCCAGACCTAACCTAGACCTAACATGCGTTATCCTCTAAAATATTGAGCGAAACCAGGTTTAATGGACTGTTTCAGTGTGGTACCACACTACTTCGTGATCCAAACCAGAAAAAACCCAGGATCTGTTCAAGAAGTATGTGAAAAACCCTAAACCGTGAGCCTGATGAGGGCGAATCGTAGACATAACCCAGACCTAACATGCGTTATCCTCTAAAATATTTATCCAGATCAGGTTTCATTAAATGTTTCAGTGTGGTATCACTTTACTACGTGATCCAATCCAGAAATAGCCCAGGATCTAGCCATGAAGTATGAGAAATATGAGAAAGCAAGAGCCTGATGAGGGCAAATCCTAGACCTATCCCAGACCTAACTTGCGTTATCCTCCAAAATATTGATCGAAACCAAGTTTAATTGACTGTTTCAGCGTGGTACCACATTACTACGTGATACAATCCAGAAGCAGCCCAGGATCTAGCCATGAAGTATGAGAAATATGCGAAAGTATGAGCCTGATGAGGGCAAATCCTAGACCTAACCCAGACCTAACATGCGTTATCCTCTAAAATATTTATCAAGATCAGGTTTAATTGACCGTTTCGGTGTGGTACCACATTACTACGTGATCCAAACCAGAAAAAACCCAGTATCTAGCCATCAAGTATGAGTAATATGCGAAAGAATGAGCCTGATGAGAGTAAATCCCAGACCTAACCTAGACCTAACATGCGTTATCTTCTAAAATATTGATCGAAACCAGGTTTAATTGACTGTTTCAGTGTGGTCCCACATTACTACGTGATCCAAACCAGAAAAAACCCAGGATCCGTTCAACAAGTATGTGAAGAATGCGAAAGTATGAGTCTGATGAGGTCAAATCCCAGACCTATCCCAGACCTAACATGCGTTAGCCTCAAAAATATTGATCGAAACCTGGTTTAATCGACTGTTTCAGTGTGGTACCACATTACTATGTGATCCAAACCAGAAAATAACCCAGGATCTGTTCAACGAGTATGTGAAGGGTGCGAAAGTATGAGTCTGATGAGGTCAAATCCCAGACCTATCCCAGACCTAACTTGCGTTATCCTCTAAAATATTGATCGAAACCAGGTTTAATCGCCTGTTTCAGTGTGGTAGCACATTACTACGTGATCCAAACCAGAAAAAACCCAGGATCCGTTCAACAAGTATGTGAAGAATGCGAAAGTATGAGTCTGATGAGTGAAAATCCCAGGCCTAACCTAGACCTAACATGCGTTATCCTCTAAAATATTGATCCAAACCAGGTTTAATGGACTGTTTCATTGTGGTACTACACTACTACGTGATCCAAACCAGTAAAAACCCAGGATCCGTTCAACAAGTATGTAAAGACTGCGAAAGTATGAGTCTGATGAGTGAAAATCCCAGACCTAACCTAGACCTAACATGAATTATTCTCTAAAATATTGATCGAAACCAGGTTTAATTGACTGTTTCAGTGTGGTCCCACATTACTACGTGATCCAAACCAGAAAGAACCCAGGATCCGTTCAACAAGTATGTAAAGACTGCGAAAGTATGAGTCTGATGAGTGAAAATCCCAGACCTAACCTAGACCTAACATGAATTATTCTCTAAAATATTGATCGAAACCAGGTTTAATTGACTGTTTCAGTGTGGTCCCACATTACTACGTGATCCAAACCAGAAAGAACCCAGGATCCGTTCAACAAGTATGTGAAGAATGCGAAAGTATGAGTCTGATGAGTGAAAATCCCAGGCCTAACCTAGACCTAACATGCTTTATCCTCTAAAATATTGATCCAAACCAGGTTTCTTTGACTGTTTCAGTGTGGTACTACATTACTACGTGATGCAATCCAGAAAAAGGCCATGATCTAGCCATCAAGTATGAGAAATATGCGAAACAATGAGCCTGATGAGAGCAAATCCCTGACCTAACCTAGACCTAACATGCGTTATCCTCTAAAATATTTAGCGACACCAGGTTTAATTGACTGTTTCAGCGTGGTACCACATTACTACGTGATACAATCCAGAAACAGCCCAGGATCTAGCCATGAAGTATGAGAAATATGCGAAAGAATGAGCCTGATGAGAGCAAATCCCAGACCTAACCTTGACCTAACATGAATTATTCTCTAAAATATTGATCGAAACCAGGTTTAATTGACCGTTTCAGTGTGGTACCACATTACTACGTGATCCAAACCAGAAAAAACCCAGGATCCGTCCAACAAGTATGTGAAAAGTGCGAAAGTATGAGTCCGATCAGTGAAAATCTCAGGCCTTACCTAGACCTAACATGCGATGTCCTCTAAAATATTGATGGAAACCAGGTTTCATTGTCTGTTTCAGTGTGGTACTACACTACTACGTGATGCAATCCAGAAAAAGCCCAGGATCTAGCCATCAAGTATGAGAAATATGCGAAAGAATGAGCCTGATGAGAGCAAATCCCAGACCTAACCCAGACCTAACTTGCGTTATCCTCCAAAATATTGATCGAATCCAGGTTTAATTGACTGTTTCAGCGTGGTACCACATTACTACGTGATCCAATCCAGAAATAGCCCAGGATCTAGCCATGAAGTATGAGAAATATGAGAAAGCAAGAGCCTGATGAGGGCAAATCCTAGACCTATCCCAGACCTAACTTGCGTTATCCTCCAAAATATTGATCGAAACCAAGTTTAATTGACTGTTTCAGCGTGGTACCACATTACTACGTGATACAATCCAGAAACAGCCCAGGATCTAGCCATGAAGTATGAGAAATATGCGAAAGTATGAGCCTGATGAGGGCAAATCCCAGACCTAACCTAGACCTAACATGCGTTATCCTCTAAAATATTGAGCGAAACCAGGTTTAATGGACTGTTTCAGTGTGGTACCACACTACTTCGTGATCCAAACCACAAAAAACCCAGGATCCGTCCAACAAGTATGTGAAAAGTGCGAAAGTATGAGTCCGATCAGTGAAAATCTCAGGCCTTACCTAGACCTAACATGCGATGTCCTCTAAAATATTGATGGAAACCAGGTTTCATTATCTGTTTCAGTGTGGTACTACACTACTACGTGATGCAATCCAGAAAAAGCCCAGGATCTAGCCATGAAGTATGAGAAATATGCGAAAGAATGAGCCTGATGAGAGCAAATCCCAGACCTAACCTTGACCTAACATGAATTATTCTCTAAAATATTGATCGAAACCAGGTTTAATTGACCGTTTCAGTGTGGTACCACATTACTACGTGATCCAAACCAGAAAAAACCCAGGATCCGTCCAACAAGTATGTGAAAAGTGCGAAAGTATGAGTCCGATCAGTGAAAATCTCAGGCCTTACCTAGACCTAACATACGATGTCCTCTAAAATATTGATGGAAACCAGGTTTCATTGTCTGTTTCAGTGTGGTACTACACTACTACGTGATGCAATCCAGAAAAAGCCCAGGATCTAGCCATCAAGTATGAGAAATATGCGAAAGAATGAGCCTGATGAGAGCAAATCCCAGACCTAACCCAGACCTAACTTGCGTTATCCTCTAAAATATTGATCGAATCCAGGTTTAATTGACTGTTTCAGCGTGGTACCACATTACTACGTGATCCAATCCAGAAATAGCCCAGGATCTAGCCATGAAGTATGAGAAATATGAGAAAGCAAGAGCCTGATGAGGGCAAATCCTAGACCTATCCCAGACCTAACTTGCGTTATCCTCCAAAATATTGATCGAAACCAAGTTTAATTGACTGTTTCAGCGTGGTACCACATTACTACGTGATACAATCCAGAAACAGCCCAGGATCTAGCCATGAAGTATGAGAAATATGCGAAAGTATGAGCCTGATGAGGGCAAATCCCAGACCTAACCTAGACCTAACATGCGTTATCCTCTAAAATATTGAGCGAAACCAAGTTTAATGGACTGTTTCAGTGTGGTACCACACTACTTCGTGATCCAAACCACAAAAAACCCAGGATCTGTTCAACAAGTATGTGAAAATCGCGAAACTGTGAGCCTGATGAGGGCAAATCTTAGACCTAACCCAGACCTAAGATGCGTTACCCTCTAAAATATTTATCCAGACCAGGTTTCATTGAATGTTTCAGTGTGGTACCACTTTACTACGTGATACAATCCAGAAACAGCCCAGGATCTAGCCATGAAGTATGAGAAATATGCGAAAGTAAGAGCCTGATGAAGGCAAATCCTAGACCTATCCCAGACCTAACTTGCGTTATCCTCCAAAATATTGATCGAAACCAAGTTTAATTGACTGTTTCAGCGTGGTACCACATTACTACGTGATACAATCCAGAAACAGCCCAGGATCTAGCCATGAAGTATGAGAAATATGCGAAAGTAAGAGCCTGATGAGGGCAAATCCTAGACCTATCCCAGACCTAACTTGCGTTATCCTCTAAAATATCGATCGAATCCAGGTTTAATTGACTGTTTCAGCGTGGTACCACATTACTACGTGATACAATCCGGAAACAGCCCAGCATCTAGCCATGAAGTATGAGAAATATGCGAAAGAATGAGCCTGATGAGAGCAAATACCAGACCTAACCTTGACCTAACATGAATTATTCTCTAAAATATTGATCGAAACCAGGTTTAATTGACTGTTTCAGTGTGGTCCCACATTACTACGTGATCCAAACCAGAAAAAACCCAGGATCCGTTCAACAAGCATGTGATGAATGCGAAAGTATGAGTCTGATGAGGTAAAAACCCAGACATATCCCAGACCTAACTTGCGTTGTCCTCTAAGATATTGATGGAAACCAGGTTTAATTGACTGTTTCAGTGTTGTACTTCATTACTACGTGATGCAATCCAGAAAAAGCCCAGGATCTAGCCATGAAGTATGAGAAATATGCGAAAGTATGAGCCTGATGAAGGCAAATCCTAGGCCTATCCCAGACCTAACTTGCGTTATCCTCCAAAATATTGATCGAATCCAGGTTTAATTGACTGTTTCAGTGTGGTCCCACATTACTACGTGATCCAAACCAGAAATAACCCAGGATCCGTTCAACAAGTATGTAAAGACTGCGAAAGTATGAGTCTGATGAGTGAAAATCCCAGGCCTAACCTTGACCTAACATGCGTTATCCTCTAAAATATTGAGCCAAACCAGTTTTAATGGACTGTTTCAGCGTGGTACCACACTACTACGTGATCCAAACCAGAAAAAACCCAGGATCTGTTCAACAAGTATGTGAAAAACGCGAAAGTATGAGCCTGATGAGGGCAAATCCCAGACATGTCCCAGACCTAACTTGCGTTGTCCTCTAAGATATTGATCGAAACCAGGTTTAATCGACTGTTTTAGTCTGGCACCACATTACTACGTGATCCAAACCAGAAAAAACCCAGGATCCGTTCAACAAGTATGTAAAGACTGCGAAAGTATGAGTCTGATGAGTGAAAATCCCAGACCTAACCTAGACCTAACATGAGTTATTCTCTAAAATATTGATCGAAACCTGGTTTAATTGACTGTTTCAGTGTGGTCCCACATTACTACGTGATCCAAACCAGAAATAACCCAGGATCCGTTCAACAAGTATGTGAAGAATGCGAAAGTATGAGTCTGATGAGTGAAAATCCCAGGCCTAACCTAGACCTAACATGCGTTATCCTCTAAAATATTGATCCAAACCAGGTTTAATGGACTGTTTCAGTGTGGTACTACACTACTACGTGATGCAATCCAGAAAAAGCCCAGGATCTAGCCATCAAGTATGAGAAATATGCGAATGAATGAGCCTGATGAGAGCAAATCCCAGACCTAACCTAGCCCTAACATGCGTTATCCTCTAAAATATTGAGCGAAACCAGGTTTAATGGACTGTTTCAGTGTGGTACCACACTACTTCGTGATCCCAACCAGAAAAAAACCCAGGATCTGTTCAAGAAGTATGTGAAAAACGCTAAACTGTGAGCCTGATGACGGCAAATCTTAGACCTAACCCAGCCCTAAGATGCGTTATCCTATAAAATATTTATCCAGACCAGGTTTCATTGAATGTTTCAGAGTGGTACCACTTTACTACGTGATCCAATCCAGATATAGCCCAGGATCTAGCCATGAAGTATGAGAAATATGCGAAAGTAAGAGCCTGATGAGGGCAAATCCTAGACCTAACCCAGACCTAACATGCGTTATCCTCTAAAATATTTATCAAGACCAGGTTTAATTGATTGTTTCAGTGTGGTCCCACATTACTACGTGATCCAAACCAGAAAAAACCCAGGATCTGCTCAACATGTATGAGAAATATGCGAAAGAATGATCCTGATGACAGCAAATCCCAGACCTAACCTAGACCTAACATGAATTATTCTCTAAAATATTGATCGAAACCAGGTTTAATTGACTGTTTCAGTGTGGTCCCACATTACTACATGATCCAAACCAGAAATAACCCAGGATCCGTTCAACAAGTAAGTGAAGAATGCGAAGGTATGAGTCTGATGAGTGAAAATCCCAGGCCTAACCTAGACCTAACATGCGTTATCCTCTAAAATATTGAGCGAAACCAGGTTTAATGGACTGTTTCAGCGTGGTACCACACTACTACGTGATCCAATCCAGAAAAAACCCAGGATCTGTTCAACAAGTATGTGAAAAACCCGAAAGTATGAGCCTGATGACGGCAAATCCCAGACCTATCCCAGACCTAACTTGCGTTATCCTCTGAAATATTTATCAAGACCAGGTTTAATTGAATGTTTCACTGTGGTACCACATTACTACGTGATCCAAACTAGAAAAAACCCAGGATCCGTTCAACAAGTATGTGAGGAATGCGAAAGTATGAGTCTGATGAGTGAAAATCCCAGGCCTAACCTAGACCTAACATGCGTTATCCTCTAAAATATTGATCCAAACCAGGTTTAATGGACTGTTTCAGTGTGGTACTACACTACTACGTGATGCAATCCAGAAAAAGCCCAGGATCTAGCCATCAAGTATGAGAAATATGCGAATGAATGAGCCTGATGAGAGCAAATCCCAGACCTAACCTAGACCTAACATGCGTTATCCTCTAAAATATTGAGCGAAACCAGGTTTAATGGACTGTTTCAGTGTGGTACCACACTACTTCGTGATCCAAACCAGAAAAAACCCAGGATCTGTTCAAGAAGTATGTGAAAAACCCTAAACCGTGAGCCTGATGAGGGCGAATCGTAGACATAACCCAGACCTAACATGCGTTATCCTCTAAAATATTTATCCAGATCAGGTTTCATTAAATGTTTCAGTGTGGTATCACTTTACTACGTGATCCAATCCAGAAATAGCCCAGGATCTAGCCATGAAGTATGAGAAATATGAGAAAGCAAGAGCCTGATGAGGGCAAATCCTAGACCTATCCCAGACCTAACTTGCGTTATCCTCCAAAATATTGATCGAAACCAAGTTTAATTGACAGTTTCAGCGTGGTACCACATTACTACGTGATACAATCCAGAAGCAGCCCAGGATCTAGCCATGAAGTATGAGAAATATGCGAAAGTATGAGCCTGATGAGGGCAAATCCTAGACCTAACCCAGACCTAACATGCGTTATCCTCTAAAATATTTATCAAGATCAGGTTTAATTGACCGTTTCGGTGTGGTACCACATTAATACGTGATCCAAACCAGAAAAAACCCAGTATCTAGCCATCAAGTATGAGTAATATGCGAAAGAATGAGCCTGATGAGAGTAAATCCCAGACCTAACCTAGACCTAACATGCGTTATCTTCTAAAATATTGATCGAAACCAGGTTTAATTGACTGTTTCAGTGTGGTCCCACATTACTACGTGATCCAAACCAGAAAAAACCCAGGATCCGTTCAACAAGTATGTGAAGAATGCGAAAGTATGAGTCTGATGAGGTCAAATCCCAGACCTATCCCAGACCTAACATGCGTTAGCCTCAAAAATATTGATCGAAACCTGGTTTAATCGACTGTTTCAGTGTGGTACCACATTACTATGTGATCCAAACCAGAAAATAACCCAGGATCTGTTCAACGAGTATGTGAAGGGTGCGAAAGTATGAGTCTGATGAGGTCAAATCCCAGACCTATCCCAGACCTAACTTGCGTTATCCTCTAAAATATTGATCGAAACCAGGTTTAATCGACTGTTTCAGTGTGGTAGTACATTACTACGTGATCCAAACCAGAAAAAACCCAGGATCCGTTCAACAAGTATGTGAAGAATGCGAAAGTATGAGTCTGATGAGTGAAAATCCCAGGCCTAACCTAGACCTAACATGCGTTATCCTCTAAAATATTGATCCAAACCAGGTTTAATGGACTGTTTCAGTGTGGTACTACACTACTACGCGATGCAATCCAGAAAAAGCCCAGGATCTAGCCATCAAGTATGAGAAATATGCGAAAGAATGAGCCTGATGAGAGCAAATCCCAGACCTAACCTAGACCTAACATGCGTTATCCTCTAAAATATTGAGCGAAACCAGGTTTAATGGACTGTTTCAGCGTGGTACCACACGACTACGTGATCCAAACCAGAAAAAACCCAGGATCTGTTCAACAAGTATGTGAAAAACGCGAAAGTATGAGCCTGATGAGGGCAAATCCCAGACATATCCCAGACCTAACTTGCGTTGTCCTCTAAGATATTGATCGAAACCAGGTTTAATCGACTGTTTTAGTCTGGCACCACATTACTACGTGATCCAAACCAGAAAAAACCCAGGATCCGTTCAACAAGTATGTAAAGACTGCGAAAGTATGAGTCTGATGAGGTCAAATCCCAGACCTATCCCAGACCTAACTTGCCTTATCCTCTAAAATATTGATCGAAACCAGGTTTAATCGACTGTTTCAGTGTGGTACCACATTACTACGTGATCCAAACCAGAAAAAACCCAGGATCCGTTCAATAAGTATTTGAAGAATGCGAAAGTATGAGTCTGATGAGTGAAAATCCCAGGCCTAACCTAGACCTAACTTGCGTTATCCTCCAAAATATTGATCGAAACCAGGTTTAATTGACTGTTTCAGTGTGGTCCCACATTACTACGTGATCCAAACCAGAAATAACCCAGGATCCGTTCAACAAGTATGTAAAGACTGCGAAAGTATGAGTCTGATGAGTGAAAATCCCAGGCCTAACCTAGACCTAACATGCGTTATCCTCTAAAATATTGATCCAAACCAGGTTTAATGGACTGTTTCAGCGTGGTACCACACTACTACGTGATCCAAACCAGAAAAAACCCAGGATCTGTTCAACAAGTATGTGAAAAACGCGAAAGTATGAGCCTGATGAGGGCAAATCCCAGACATATCCCAGACCTAAATTGCGTTGTCCTCTAAGATATTGATCGAAACCAGGTTTAATCGACTGTTTTAGTCTGGCACCACATTACTACGTGATCCAAACCAGAAAAAACCCAGGATCCGTTCAACAAGTATGTAAGGACTGCGAAAGTATGAGTCTGATGAGGTCAAATCCCAGACCTATCCCAGACCTAACTTGCCTTATCCTCTAAAATATTGATCGAAACCAGGTTTAATCGACTGTTTCAGTGTGGTACCACATTACTACGTGATCCAAACCAGAAAAAACCCAGGATCCGTTCAATAAGTATTTGAAGAATGCGAAAGTATGAGTCTGATGAGTGAAAATCCCAGGCCTAACCTAGACCTAACTTGCGTTATCCTCCAAAATATTGATCGAAACCAGGTTTAATTGACTGTTTCAGTGTGGTCCCACATTACTACGTGATCCAAACCAGAAATAACCCAGGATCCGTTCAACAAGTATGTAAAGACTGCGAAAGTATGAGTCTGATGAGTGAAAATCCCAGGCCTAACCTAGACCTAACATGCGTTATCCTCTAAAATATTGATCCAAACCAGGTTTAATGGACTGTTTCAGCGTGGTACCACACTACTACGTGATCCAAACCAGAAAAAACCCAGGATCTGTTCAACAAGTATGTGAAAAACGCGAAAGTATGAGCCTGATGAGGGCAAATCCCAGACATATCCCAGACCTAAATTGCGTTGTCCTCTAAGATATTGATCGAAACCAGGTTTAATCGACTGTTTTAGTCTGGCACCACATTACTACGTGATCCAAACCAGAAAAAACCCAGGATCCGTTCAACAAGTATGTAAAGACTGCGAAAGTATGAGTCTGATGAGTGAAAATCCCAGACCTAACCTAGACCTAACATGAATTATTCTCTAAAATATTGATCGAAACCAGGTTTAATTGACTGTTTCAGTGTGGTCCCACATTACTACGTGATCCAAACCAGAAAGAACCCAGGATCCGTTCAACAAGTATGTAAAGACTGCGAAAGTATGAGTCTGATGAGTGAAAATCCCAGACCTAACCTAGACCTAACATGAATTATTCTCTAAAATATTGATCGAAACCAGGTTTAATTGACTGTTTCAGTGTGGTCCCACATTACTACGTGATCCAAACCAGAAAGAACCCAGGATCCGTTCAACAAGTATGTGAAGAATGCGAAAGTATGAGTCTGATGAGTGAAAATCCCAGGCCTAACCTAGACCTAACATGCTTTATCCTCTAAAATATTGATCCAAACCAGGTTTAATGGACTGTTTCAGTGTGGTACTACACTACTACGTGATGCAATCCAGAAAAAGCCCAGGATCTAGCCATGAAGTATGAGAAATATGAGAAAGCAAGAGCCTGATGAGGGCAAATCCTAGACCTATCCCAGACCTAACTTGCGTTATCCTCCAAAATATTGATCGAAACCAAGTTTAATTGACTGTTTCAGCGTGGTACCACATTACTACGTGATACAATCCAGAAGCAGCCCAGGATCTAGCCATGAAGTATGAGAAATATGCGAAAGTATGAGCCTGATGAGGGCAAATCCTAGACCTAACCCAGACCTAACATGCGTTATCCTCTAAAATATTTATCAAGATCAGGTTTAATTGACCGTTTCGGTGTGGTACCACATTACTACGTGATCCAAACCAGAAGAAACCCAGTATCTAGCCATCAAGTATGAGTAATATGCGAAAGAATGAGCCTGATGAGAGTAAATCCCAGACCTAACCTAGACCTAACATGCGTTATCTTCTAAAATATTGATCGAAACCAGGTTTAATTGACTGTTTCAGTGTGGTCCCACATTACTACGTGATCCAAACCAGAAAAAACCCAGGATCCGTTCAACAAGTATGTGAAGAATGCGAAAGTATGAGTCTGATGAGGTCAAATCCCAGACCTATCCCAGACCTAACATGCGTTAGCCTCAAAAATATTGATCGAAACCTGGTTTAATCGACTGTTTCAGTGTGGTACCACATTACTATGTGATCCAAACCAGAAAATAACCCAGGATCTGTTCAACGAGTATGTGAAGGGTGCGAAAGTATGAGTCTGATGAGGTCAAATCCCAGACCTATCCCAGACCTAACTTGCGTTATCCTCTAAAATATTGATCGAAACCAGGTTTAATCGACTGTTTCAGTGTGGTAGTACATTACTACGTGATCCAAACCAGAAAAAACCCAGGATCCGTTCAACAAGTATGTGAAGAATGCGAAAGTATGAGTCTGATGAGTGAAAATCCCAGGCCTAACCTAGACCTAACATGCGTTATCCTCTAAAATATTGATCCAAACCAGGTTTAATGGACTGTTTCAGTGTGGTACTACACTACTACGCGATGCAATCCAGAAAAAGCCCAGGATCTAGCCATCAAGTATGAGAAATATGCGAAAGAATGAGCCTGATGAGAGCAAATCCCAGACCTAACCTAGACCTAACATGCGTTATCCTCTAAAATATTGAGCGAAACCAGGTTTAATGGACTGTTTCAGCGTGGTACCACACGACTACGTGATCCAAACCAGAAAAAACCCAGGATCTGTTCAACAAGTATGTGAAAAACGCGAAAGTATGAGCCTGATGAGGGCAAATCCCAGACATATCCCAGACCTAACTTGCGTTGTCCTCTAAGATATTGATCGAAACCAGGTTTAATCGACTGTTTTAGTCTGGCACCACATTACTACGTGATCCAAACCAGAAAAAACCCAGGATCCGTTCAACAAGTATGTAAAGACTGCGAAAGTATGAGTCTGATGAGGTCAAATCCCAGACCTATCCCAGACCTAACTTGCCTTATCCTCTAAAATATTGATCGAAACCAGGTTTAATCGACTGTTTCAGTGTGGTACCACATTACTACGTGATCCAAACCAGAAAAAACCCAGGATCCGTTCAACAAGTATGTGAAGAATGCGAAAGTATGAGTCTGATGAGTGAAAATCCCAGGCCTAACCTAGACCTAACTTGCGTTATCCTCCAAAATATTGATCGAAACCAGGTTTAATTGACTGTTTCAGTGTGGTCCCACATTACTACGTGATCCAAACCAGAAATAACCCAGGATCCGTTCAACAAGTATGTAAAGACTGCGAAAGTATGAGTCTGATGAGTGAAAATCCCAGGCCTAACCTAGACCTAACATGCGTTATCCTCTAAAATATTGATCCAAACCAGGTTTAATGGACTGTTTCAGCGTGGTACCACACTACTACGTGATCCAAACCAGAAAAAACCCAGGATCTGTTCAACAAGTATGTGAAAAACGCGAAAGTATGAGCCTGATGAGGGCAAATCCCAGACATATCCCAGACCTAAATTGCGTTGTCCTCTAAGATATTGATCGAAACCAGGTTTAATCGAAAGTTTTAGTCTGGCACCACATTACTACGTGATCCAAACCAGAAAAAACCCAGGATCCGTTCAACAAGTATGTAAAGACTGCGAAAGTATGAGTCTGATGAGTGAAAATCCCAGACCTATCCCAGACCTAACTTGCCTTATCCTCTAAAATATTGATCGAAACCAGGTTTAATCGACTGTTTCAGTGTGGTACCACATTACTACGTGATCCAAACCAGAAAAAACCCAGGATCCGTTCAACAAGTATGTGAAGAATGCGAAAGTATGAGTCTGATGAGGTCAAATCCCAGACCTATCCCAGACCTAACTTGCGTTATCCTCTAAAATATTGATCGAAACCAGGTTTAATCGCCTGTTTCAGTGTGGTAGCACATTACTACGTGATCCAAACCAGAAAAAACCCAGGATCCGTTCAACAAGTATGTGAAGAATGCGAAAGTATGAGTCTGATGAGTGAAAATCCCAGGCCTAACCTAGACCTAACATGCGTTATCCTCTAAAATATTGATCCAAACCAGGTTTAATGGACTGTTTCAGTGTGGTACTACACTACTACGTGATCCAAACCAGTAAAAACCCAGGATCCGTTCAACAAGTATGTAAAGACTGCGAAAGTATGAGTCTGATGAGTGAAAATCCCAGACCTAACCTAGACCTAACATGAATTATTCTCTAAAATATTGATCGAAACCAGGTTTAATTGACTGTTTCAGTGTGGTCCCACATTACTACGTGATCCAAACCAGAAAGAACCCAGGATCCGTTCAACAAGTATGTAAAGACTGCGAAAGTATGAGTCTGATGAGTGAAAATCCCAGACCTAACCTAGACCTAACATGAATTATTCTCTAAAATATTGATCGAAACCAGGTTTAATTGACTGTTTCAGTGTGGTCCCACATTACTACGTGATCCAAACCAGAAAGAACCCAGGATCCGTTCAACAAGTATGTGAAGAATGCGAAAGTATGAGTCTGATGAGTGAAAATCCCAGGCCTAACCTAGACCTAACATGCTTTATCCTCTAAAATATTGATCCAAACCAGGTTTCTTTGACTGTTTCAGTGTGGTACTACATTACTACGTGATGCAATCCAGAAAAAGGCCATGATCTAGCCATCAAGTATGAGAAATATGCGAAACAATGAGCCTGATGAGAGCAAATCCCTGACCTAACCTAGACCTAACATGCGTTATCCTCTAAAATATTTAGCGACACCAGGTTTAATTGACTGTTTCAGCGTGGTACCACATTACTACGTGATACAATCCAGAAACAGCCCAGGATCTAGCCATGAAGTATGAGAAATATGCGAAAGAATGAGCCTGATGAGAGCAAATCCCAGACCTAACCTTGACCTAACATGAATTATTCTCTAAAATATTGATCGAAACCAGGTTTAATTGACCGTTTCAGTGTGGTACCACATTACTACGTGATCCAAACCAGAAAAAACCCAGGATCCGTCCAACAAGTATGTGAAAAGTGCGAAAGTATGAGTCCGATCAGTGAAAATCTCAGGCCTTACCTAGACCTAACATGCGATGTCCTCTAAAATATTGATGGAAACCAGGTTTCATTGTCTGTTTCAGTGTGGTACTACACTACTACGTGATGCAATCCAGAAAAAGCCCAGGATCTAGCCATCAAGTATGAGAAATATGCGAAAGAATGAGCCTGATGAGAGCAAATCCCAGACCTAACCCAGACCTAACTTGCGTTATCCTCCAAAATATTGATCGAAACCAGGTTTAATCGCCTGTTTCAGTGTGGTAGCACATTACTACGTGATCCAAACCAGAAAAAACCCAGGATCCGTTCAACAAGTATGTGAAGAATGCGAAAGTATGAGTCTGATGAGTGAAAATCCCAGGCCTAACCTAGACCTAACATGCGTTATCCTCTAAAATATTGATCCAAACCAGGTTTAATGGACTGTTTCAGTGTGGTACTACACTACTACGTGATCCAAACCAGTAAAAACCCAGGATCCGTTCAACAAGTATGTAAAGACTGCGAAAGTATGAGTCTGATGAGTGAAAATCCCAGACCTAACCTAGACCTAACATGAATTATTCTCTAAAATATTGATCGAAACCAGGTTTAATTGACTGTTTCAGTGTGGTCCCACATTACTACGTGATCCAAACCAGAAAGAACCCAGGATCCGTTCAACAAGTATGTAAAGACTGCGAAAGTATGAGTCTGATGAGTGAAAATCCCAGACCTAACCTAGACCTAACATGAATTATTCTCTAAAATATTGATCGAAACCAGGTTTAATTGACTGTTTCAGTGTGGTCCCACATTACTACGTGATCCAAACCAGAAAGAACCCAGGATCCGTTCAACAAGTATGTGAAGAATGCGAAAGTATGAGTCTGATGAGTGAAAATCCCAGGCCTAACCTAGACCTAACATGCTTTATCCTCTAAAATATTGATCCAAACCAGGTTTCTTTGACTGTTTCAGTGTGGTACTACATTACTACGTGATGCAATCCAGAAAAAGGCCATGATCTAGCCATCAAGTATGAGAAATATGCGAAACAATGAGCCTGATGAGAGCAAATCCCTGACCTAACCTAGACCTAACATGCGTTATCCTCTAAAATATTTAGCGACACCAGGTTTAATTGACTGTTTCAGCGTGGTACCACATTACTACGTGATACAATCCAGAAACAGCCCAGGATCTAGCCATGAAGTATGAGAAATATGCGAAAGAATGAGCCTGATGAGAGCAAATCCCAGACCTAACCTTGACCTAACATGAATTATTCTCTAAAATATTGATCGAAACCAGGTTTAATTGACAGTTTCAGCGTGGTACCACATTACTACGTGATACAATCCAGAAGCAGCCCAGGATCTAGCCATGAAGTATGAGAAATATGCGAAAGTATGAGCCTGATGAGGGCAAATCCTAGACCTAACCCAGACCTAACATGCGTTATCCTCTAAAATATTTATCAAGATCAGGTTTAATTGACCGTTTCGGTGTGGTACCACATTAATACGTGATCCAAACCAGAAAAAACCCAGTATCTAGCCATCAAGTATGAGTAATATGCGAAAGAATGAGCCTGATGAGAGTAAATCCCAGACCTAACCTAGACCTAACATGCGTTATCTTCTAAAATATTGATCGAAACCAGGTTTAATTGACTGTTTCAGTGTGGTCCCACATTACTACGTGATCCAAACCAGAAAAAACCCAGGATCCGTTCAACAAGTATGTGAAGAATGCGAAAGTATGAGTCTGATGAGGTCAAATCCCAGACCTATCCCAGACCTAACATGCGTTAGCCTCAAAAATATTGATCGAAACCTGGTTTAATCGACTGTTTCAGTGTGGTACCACATTACTATGTGATCCAAACCAGAAAATAACCCAGGATCTGTTCAACGAGTATGTGAAGGGTGCGAAAGTATGAGTCTGATGAGGTCAAATCCCAGACCTATCCCAGACCTAACTTGCGTTATCCTCTAAAATATTGATCGAAACCAGGTTTAATCGACTGTTTCAGTGTGGTAGTACATTACTACGTGATCCAAACCAGAAAAAACCCAGGATCCGTTCAACAAGTATGTGAAGAATGCGAAAGTATGAGTCTGATGAGTGAAAATCCCAGGCCTAACCTAGACCTAACATGCGTTATCCTCTAAAATATTGATCCAAACCAGGTTTAATGGACTGTTTCAGTGTGGTACTACACTACTACGCGATGCAATCCAGAAAAAGCCCAGGATCTAGCCATCAAGTATGAGAAATATGCGAAAGAATGAGCCTGATGAGAGCAAATCCCAGACCTAACCTAGACCTAACATGCGTTATCCTCTAAAATATTGAGCGAAACCAGGTTTAATGGACTGTTTCAGCGTGGTACCACACGACTACGTGATCCAAACCAGAAAAAACCCAGGATCTGTTCAACAAGTATGTGAAAAACGCGAAAGTATGAGCCTGATGAGGGCAAATCCCAGACATATCCCAGACCTAACTTGCGTTGTCCTCTAAGATATTGATCGAAACCAGGTTTAATCGACTGTTTTAGTCTGGCACCACATTACTACGTGATCCAAACCAGAAAAAACCCAGGATCCGTTCAACAAGTATGTAAAGACTGCGAAAGTATGAGTCTGATGAGGTCAAATCCCAGACCTATCCCAGACCTAACTTGCCTTATCCTCTAAAATATTGATCGAAACCAGGTTTAATCGACTGTTTCAGTGTGGTACCACATTACTACGTGATCCAAACCAGAAAAAACCCAGGATCCGTTCAATAAGTATTTGAAGAATGCGAAAGTATGAGTCTGATGAGTGAAAATCCCAGGCCTAACCTAGACCTAACTTGCGTTATCCTCCAAAATATTGATCGAAACCAGGTTTAATTGACTGTTTCAGTGTGGTCCCACATTACTACGTGATCCAAACCAGAAATAACCCAGGATCCGTTCAACAAGTATGTAAAGACTGCGAAAGTATGAGTCTGATGAGTGAAAATCCCAGGCCTAACCTAGACCTAACATGCGTTATCCTCTAAAATATTGATCCAAACCAGGTTTAATGGACTGTTTCAGCGTGGTACCACACTACTACGTGATCCAAACCAGAAAAAACCCAGGATCTGTTCAACAAGTATGTGAAAAACGCGAAAGTATGAGCCTGATGAGGGCAAATCCCAGACATATCCCAGACCTAAATTGCGTTGTCCTCTAAGATATTGATCGAAACCAGGTTTAATCGACTGTTTTAGTCTGGCACCACATTACTACGTGATCCAAACCAGAAAAAACCCAGGATCCGTTCAACAAGTATGTAAAGACTGCGAAAGTATGAGTCTGATGAGGTCAAATCCCAGACCTATCCCAGACCTAACTTGCCTTATCCTCTAAAATATTGATCGAAACCAGGTTTAATCGACTGTTTCAGTGTGGTACCACATTACTACGTGATCCAAACCAGAAAAAACCCAGGATCCGTTCAATAAGTATTTGAAGAATGCGAAAGTATGAGTCTGATGAGTGAAAATCCCAGGCCTAACCTAGACCTAACTTGCGTTATCCTCCAAAATATTGATCGAAACCAGGTTTAATTGACTGTTTCAGTGTGGTCCCACATTACTACGTGATCCAAACCAGAAATAACCCAGGATCCGTTCAACAAGTATGTAAAGACTGCGAAAGTATGAGTCTGATGAGTGAAAATCCCAGGCCTAACCTAGACCTAACATGCGTTATCCTCTAAAATATTGATCCAAACCAGGTTTAATGGACTGTTTCAGCGTGGTACCACACTACTACGTGATCCAAACCAGAAAAAACCCAGGATCTGTTCAACAAGTATGTGAAAAACGCGAAAGTATGAGCCTGATGAGGGCAAATCCCAGACATATCCCAGACCTAAATTGCGTTGTCCTCTAAGATATTGATCGAAACCAGGTTTAATCGACTGTTTTAGTCTGGCACCACATTACTACGTGATCCAAACCAGAAAAAACCCAGGATCCGTTCAACAAGTATGTAAAGACTGCGAAAGTATGAGTCTGATGAGTGAAAATCCCAGACCTAACCTAGACCTAACATGAATTATTCTCTAAAATATTGATCGAAACCAGGTTTAATTGACTGTTTCAGTGTGGTCCCACATTACTACGTGATCCAAACCAGAAAGAACCCAGGATCCGTTCAACAAGTATGTAAAGACTGCGAAAGTATGAGTCTGATGAGTGAAAATCCCAGACCTAACCTAGACCTAACATGAATTATTCTCTAAAATATTGATCGAAACCAGGTTTAATTGACTGTTTCAGTGTGGTCCCACATTACTACGTGATCCAAACCAGAAAGAACCCAGGATCCGTTCAACAAGTATGTGAAGAATGCGAAAGTATGAGTCTGATGAGTGAAAATCCCAGGCCTAACCTAGACCTAACATGCTTTATCCTCTAAAATATTGATCCAAACCAGGTTTAATGGACTGTTTCAGTGTGGTACTACACTACTACGTGATGCAATCCAGAAAAAGCCCAGGATCTAGCCATGAAGTATGAGAAATATGAGAAAGCAAGAGCCTGATGAGGGCAAATCCTAGACCTATCCCAGACCTAACTTGCGTTATCCTCCAAAATATTGATCGAAACCAAGTTTAATTGACTGTTTCAGCGTGGTACCACATTACTACGTGATACAATCCAGAAGCAGCCCAGGATCTAGCCATGAAGTATGAGAAATATGCGAAAGTATGAGCCTGATGAGGGCAAATCCTAGACCTAACCCAGACCTAACATGCGTTATCCTCTAAAATATTTATCAAGATCAGGTTTAATTGACCGTTTCGGTGTGGTACCACATTACTACGTGATCCAAACCAGAAGAAACCCAGTATCTAGCCATCAAGTATGAGTAATATGCGAAAGAATGAGCCTGATGAGAGTAAATCCCAGACCTAACCTAGACCTAACATGCGTTATCTTCTAAAATATTGATCGAAACCAGGTTTAATTGACTGTTTCAGTGTGGTCCCACATTACTACGTGATCCAAACCAGAAAAAACCCAGGATCCGTTCAACAAGTATGTGAAGAATGCGAAAGTATGAGTCTGATGAGGTCAAATCCCAGACCTATCCCAGACCTAACATGCGTTAGCCTCAAAAATATTGATCGAAACCTGGTTTAATCGACTGTTTCAGTGTGGTACCACATTACTATGTGATCCAAACCAGAAAATAACCCAGGATCTGTTCAACGAGTATGTGAAGGGTGCGAAAGTATGAGTCTGATGAGGTCAAATCCCAGACCTATCCCAGACCTAACTTGCGTTATCCTCTAAAATATTGATCGAAACCAGGTTTAATCGACTGTTTCAGTGTGGTAGTACATTACTACGTGATCCAAACCAGAAAAAACCCAGGATCCGTTCAACAAGTATGTGAAGAATGCGAAAGTATGAGTCTGATGAGTGAAAATCCCAGGCCTAACCTAGACCTAACATGCGTTATCCTCTAAAATATTGATCCAAACCAGGTTTAATGGACTGTTTCAGTGTGGTACTACACTACTACGCGATGCAATCCAGAAAAAGCCCAGGATCTAGCCATCAAGTATGAGAAATATGCGAAAGAATGAGCCTGATGAGAGCAAATCCCAGACCTAACCTAGACCTAACATGCGTTATCCTCTAAAATATTGAGCGAAACCAGGTTTAATGGACTGTTTCAGCGTGGTACCACACGACTACGTGATCCAAACCAGAAAAAACCCAGGATCTGTTCAACAAGTATGTGAAAAACGCGAAAGTATGAGCCTGATGAGGGCAAATCCCAGACATATCCCAGACCTAACTTGCGTTGTCCTCTAAGATATTGATCGAAACCAGGTTTAATCGACTGTTTTAGTCTGGCACCACATTACTACGTGATCCAAACCAGAAAAAACCCAGGATCCGTTCAACAAGTATGTAAAGACTGCGAAAGTATGAGTCTGATGAGGTCAAATCCCAGACCTATCCCAGACCTAACTTGCCTTATCCTCTAAAATATTGATCGAAACCAGGTTTAATCGACTGTTTCAGTGTGGTACCACATTACTACGTGATCCAAACCAGAAAAAACCCAGGATCCGTTCAACAAGTATGTGAAGAATGCGAAAGTATGAGTCTGATGAGTGAAAATCCCAGGCCTAACCTAGACCTAACTTGCGTTATCCTCCAAAATATTGATCGAAACCAGGTTTAATTGACTGTTTCAGTGTGGTCCCACATTACTACGTGATCCAAACCAGAAATAACCCAGGATCCGTTCAACAAGTATGTAAAGACTGCGAAAGTATGAGTCTGATGAGTGAAAATCCCAGGCCTAACCTAGACCTAACATGCGTTATCCTCTAAAATATTGATCCAAACCAGGTTTAATGGACTGTTTCAGCGTGGTACCACACTACTACGTGATCCAAACCAGAAAAAACCCAGGATCTGTTCAACAAGTATGTGAAAAACGCGAAAGTATGAGCCTGATGAGGGCAAATCCCAGACATATCCCAGACCTAAATTGCGTTGTCCTCTAAGATATTGATCGAAACCAGGTTTAATCGAAAGTTTTAGTCTGGCACCACATTACTACGTGATCCAAACCAGAAAAAACCCAGGATCCGTTCAACAAGTATGTAAAGACTGCGAAAGTATGAGTCTGATGAGTGAAAATCCCAGACCTATCCCAGACCTAACTTGCCTTATCCTCTAAAATATTGATCGAAACCAGGTTTAATCGACTGTTTCAGTGTGGTACCACATTACTACGTGATCCAAACCAGAAAAAACCCAGGATCCGTTCAACAAGTATGTGAAGAATGCGAAAGTATGAGTCTGATGAGGTCAAATCCCAGACCTATCCCAGACCTAACTTGCGTTATCCTCTAAAATATTGATCGAAACCAGGTTTAATCGCCTGTTTCAGTGTGGTAGCACATTACTACGTGATCCAAACCAGAAAAAACCCAGGATCCGTTCAACAAGTATGTGAAGAATGCGAAAGTATGAGTCTGATGAGTGAAAATCCCAGGCCTAACCTAGACCTAACATGCGTTATCCTCTAAAATATTGATCCAAACCAGGTTTAATGGACTGTTTCAGTGTGGTACTACACTACTACGTGATCCAAACCAGTAAAAACCCAGGATCCGTTCAACAAGTATGTAAAGACTGCGAAAGTATGAGTCTGATGAGTGAAAATCCCAGACCTAACCTAGACCTAACATGAATTATTCTCTAAAATATTGATCGAAACCAGGTTTAATTGACTGTTTCAGTGTGGTCCCACATTACTACGTGATCCAAACCAGAAAGAACCCAGGATCCGTTCAACAAGTATGTAAAGACTGCGAAAGTATGAGTCTGATGAGTGAAAATCCCAGACCTAACCTAGACCTAACATGAATTATTCTCTAAAATATTGATCGAAACCAGGTTTAATTGACTGTTTCAGTGTGGTCCCACATTACTACGTGATCCAAACCAGAAAGAACCCAGGATCCGTTCAACAAGTATGTGAAGAATGCGAAAGTATGAGTCTGATGAGTGAAAATCCCAGGCCTAACCTAGACCTAACATGCTTTATCCTCTAAAATATTGATCCAAACCAGGTTTCTTTGACTGTTTCAGTGTGGTACTACATTACTACGTGATGCAATCCAGAAAAAGGCCATGATCTAGCCATCAAGTATGAGAAATATGCGAAACAATGAGCCTGATGAGAGCAAATCCCTGACCTAACCTAGACCTAACATGCGTTATCCTCTAAAATATTTAGCGACACCAGGTTTAATTGACTGTTTCAGCGTGGTACCACATTACTACGTGATACAATCCAGAAACAGCCCAGGATCTAGCCATGAAGTATGAGAAATATGCGAAAGAATGAGCCTGATGAGAGCAAATCCCAGACCTAACCTTGACCTAACATGAATTATTCTCTAAAATATTGATCGAAACCAGGTTTAATTGACCGTTTCAGTGTGGTACCACATTACTACGTGATCCAAACCAGAAAAAACCCAGGATCCGTCCAACAAGTATGTGAAAAGTGCGAAAGTATGAGTCCGATCAGTGAAAATCTCAGGCCTTACCTAGACCTAACATGCGATGTCCTCTAAAATATTGATGGAAACCAGGTTTCATTGTCTGTTTCAGTGTGGTACTACACTACTACGTGATGCAATCCAGAAAAAGCCCAGGATCTAGCCATCAAGTATGAGAAATATGCGAAAGAATGAGCCTGATGAGAGCAAATCCCAGACCTAACCCAGACCTAACTTGCGTTATCCTCCAAAATATTGATCGAAACCAGGTTTAATCGCCTGTTTCAGTGTGGTAGCACATTACTACGTGATCCAAACCAGAAAAAACCCAGGATCCGTTCAACAAGTATGTGAAGAATGCGAAAGTATGAGTCTGATGAGTGAAAATCCCAGGCCTAACCTAGACCTAACATGCGTTATCCTCTAAAATATTGATCCAAACCAGGTTTAATGGACTGTTTCAGTGTGGTACTACACTACTACGTGATCCAAACCAGTAAAAACCCAGGATCCGTTCAACAAGTATGTAAAGACTGCGAAAGTATGAGTCTGATGAGTGAAAATCCCAGACCTAACCTAGACCTAACATGAATTATTCTCTAAAATATTGATCGAAACCAGGTTTAATTGACTGTTTCAGTGTGGTCCCACATTACTACGTGATCCAAACCAGAAAGAACCCAGGATCCGTTCAACAAGTATGTAAAGACTGCGAAAGTATGAGTCTGATGAGTGAAAATCCCAGACCTAACCTAGACCTAACATGAATTATTCTCTAAAATATTGATCGAAACCAGGTTTAATTGACTGTTTCAGTGTGGTCCCACATTACTACGTGATCCAAACCAGAAAGAACCCAGGATCCGTTCAACAAGTATGTGAAGAATGCGAAAGTATGAGTCTGATGAGTGAAAATCCCAGGCCTAACCTAGACCTAACATGCTTTATCCTCTAAAATATTGATCCAAACCAGGTTTCTTTGACTGTTTCAGTGTGGTACTACATTACTACGTGATGCAATCCAGAAAAAGGCCATGATCTAGCCATCAAGTATGAGAAATATGCGAAACAATGAGCCTGATGAGAGCAAATCCCTGACCTAACCTAGACCTAACATGCGTTATCCTCTAAAATATTTAGCGACACCAGGTTTAATTGACTGTTTCAGCGTGGTACCACATTACTACGTGATACAATCCAGAAACAGCCCAGGATCTAGCCATGAAGTATGAGAAATATGCGAAAGAATGAGCCTGATGAGAGCAAATCCCAGACCTAACCTTGACCTAACATGAATTATTCTCTAAAATATTGATCGAAACCAGGTTTAATTGACCGTTTCAGTGTGGTACCACATTACTACGTGATCCAAACCAGAAAAAACCCAGGATCCGTCCAACAAGTATGTGAAAAGTGCGAAAGTATGAGTCCGATCAGTGAAAATCTCAGGCCTTACCTAGACCTAACATGCGATGTCCTCTAAAATATTGATGGAAACCAGGTTTCATTGTCTGTTTCAGTGTGGTACTACACTACTACGTGATGCAATCCAGAAAAAGCCCAGGATCTAGCCATCAAGTATGAGAAATATGCGAAAGAATGAGCCTGATGAGAGCAAATCCCAGACCTAACCCAGACCTAACTTGCGTTATCCTCCAAAATATTGATCGAATCCAGGTTTAATTGACTGTTTCAGCGTGGTACCACATTACTACGTGATCCAATCCAGAAATAGCCCAGGATCTAGCCATGAAGTATGAGAAATATGAGAAAGCAAGAGCCTGATGAGGGCAAATCCTAGACCTATCCCAGACCTAACTTGCGTTATCCTCCAAAATATTGATCGAAACCAAGTTTAATTGACTGTTTCAGCGTGGTACCACATTACTACGTGATACAATCCAGAAACAGCCCAGGATCTAGCCATGAAGTATGAGAAATATGCGAAAGTATGAGCCTGATGAGGGCAAATCCCAGACCTAACCTAGACCTAACATGCGTTATCCTCTAAAATATTGAGCGAAACCAGGTTTAATGGACTGTTTCAGTGTGGTACCACACTACTTCGTGATCCAAACCACAAAAAACCCAGGATCCGTCCAACAAGTATGTGAAAAGTGCGAAAGTATGAGTCCGATCAGTGAAAATCTCAGGCCTTACCTAGACCTAACATGCGATGTCCTCTAAAATATTGATGGAAACCAGGTTTCATTGTCTGTTTCAGTGTGGTACTACACTACTACGTGATGCAATCCAGAAAAAGCCCAGGATCTAGCCATGAAGTATGAGAAATATGCGAAAGAATGAGCCTGATGAGAGCAAATCCCAGACCTAACCTTGACCTAACATGAATTATTCTCTAAAATATTGATCGAAACCAGGTTTAATTGACCGTTTCAGTGTGGTACCACATTACTACGTGATCCAAACCAGAAAAAACCCAGGATCCGTCCAACAAGTATGTGAAAAGTGCGAAAGTATGAGTCCGATCAGTGAAAATCTCAGGCCTTACCTAGACCTAACATACGATGTCCTCTAAAATATTGATGGAAACCAGGTTTCATTGTCTGTTTCAGTGTGGTACTACACTACTACGTGATGCAATCCAGAAAAAGCCCAGGATCTAGCCATCAAGTATGAGAAATATGCGAAAGAATGAGCCTGATGAGAGCAAATCCCAGACCTAACCCAGACCTAACTTGCGTTATCCTCTAAAATATTGATCGAATCCAGGTTTAATTGACTGTTTCAGCGTGGTACCACATTACTACGTGATCCAATCCAGAAATAGCCCAGGATCTAGCCATGAAGTATGAGAAATATGAGAAAGCAAGAGCCTGATGAGGGCAAATCCTAGACCTATCCCAGACCTAACTTGCGTTATCCTCCAAAATATTGATCGAAACCAAGTTTAATTGACTGTTTCAGCGTGGTACCACATTACTACGTGATACAATCCAGAAACAGCCCAGGATCTAGCCATGAAGTATGAGAAATATGCGAAAGTATGAGCCTGATGAGGGCAAATCCCAGACCTAACCTAGACCTAACATGCGTTATCCTCTAAAATATTGAGCGAAACCAAGTTTAATGGACTGTTTCAGTGTGGTACCACACTACTTCGTGATCCAAACCACAAAAAACCCAGGATCTGTTCAACAAGTATGTGAAAATCGCGAAACTGTGAGCCTGATGAGGGCAAATCTTAGACCTAACCCAGACCTAAGATGCGTTACCCTCTAAAATATTTATCCAGACCAGGTTTCATTGAATGTTTCAGTGTGGTACCACTTTACTACGTGATACAATCCAGAAACAGCCCAGGATCTAGCCATGAAGTATGAGAAATATGCGAAAGTAAGAGCCTGATGAAGGCAAATCCTAGACCTATCCCAGACCTAACTTGCGTTATCCTCCAAAATATTGATCGAAACCAAGTTTAATTGACTGTTTCAGCGTGGTACCACATTACTACGTGATACAATCCAGAAACAGCCCAGGATCTAGCCATGAAGTATGAGAAATATGCGAAAGTAAGAGCCTGATGAGGGCAAATCCTAGACCTATCCCAGACCTAACTTGCGTTATCCTCTAAAATATCGATCGAATCCAGGTTTAATTGACTGTTTCAGCGTGGTACCACATTACTACGTGATACAATCCGGAAACAGCCCAGCATCTAGCCATGAAGTATGAGAAATATGCGAAAGAATGAGCCTGATGAGAGCAAATACCAGACCTAACCTTGACCTAACATGAATTATTCTCTAAAATATTGATCGAAACCAGGTTTAATTGACTGTTTCAGTGTGGTCCCACATTACTACGTGATCCAAACCAGAAAAAACCCAGGATCCGTTCAACAAGCATGTGATGAATGCGAAAGTATGAGTCTGATGAGGTAAAAACCCAGACATATCCCAGACCTAACTTGCGTTGTCCTCTAAGATATTGATGGAAACCAGGTTTAATTGACTGTTTCAGTGTTGTACTTCATTACTACGTGATGCAATCCAGAAAAAGCCCAGGATCTAGCCATGAAGTATGAGAAATATGCGAAAGTATGAGCCTGATGAAGGCAAATCCTAGGCCTATCCCAGACCTAACTTGCGTTATCCTCCAAAATATTGATCGAATCCAGGTTTAATTGACTGTTTCAGTGTGGTCCCACATTACTACGTGATCCAAACCAGAAATAACCCAGGATCCGTTCAACAAGTATGTAAAGACTGCGAAAGTATGAGTCTGATGAGTGAAAATCCCAGGCCTAACCTTGACCTAACATGCGTTATCCTCTAAAATATTGAGCCAAACCAGTTTTAATGGACTGTTTCAGCGTGGTACCACACTACTACGTGATCCAAACCAGAAAAAACCCAGGATCTGTTCAACAAGTATGTGAAAAACGCGAAAGTATGAGCCTGATGAGGGCAAATCCCAGACATGTCCCAGACCTAACTTGCGTTGTCCTCTAAGATATTGATCGAAACCAGGTTTAATCGACTGTTTTAGTCTGGCACCACATTACTACGTGATCCAAACCAGAAAAAACCCAGGATCCGTTCAACAAGTATGTAAAGACTGCGAAAGTATGAGTCTGATGAGTGAAAATCCCAGACCTAACCTAGACCTAACATGAGTTATTCTCTAAAATATTGATCGAAACCTGGTTTAATTGACTGTTTCAGTGTGGTCCCACATTACTACGTGATCCAAACCAGAAATAACCCAGGATCCGTTCAACAAGTATGTGAAGAATGCGAAAGTATGAGTCTGATGAGTGAAAATCCCAGGCCTAACCTAGACCTAACATGCGTTATCCTCTAAAATATTGATCCAAACCAGGTTTAATGGACTGTTTCAGTGTGGTACTACACTACTACGTGATGCAATCCAGAAAAAGCCCAGGATCTAGCCATCAAGTATGAGAAATATGCGAATGAATGAGCCTGATGAGAGCAAATCCCAGACCTAACCTAGACCTAACATGCGTTATCCTCTAAAATATTGAGCGAAACCAGGTTTAATGGACTGTTTCAGTGTGGTACCACACTACTTCGTGATCCCAACCAGAAAAAAACCCAGGATCTGTTCAAGAAGTATGTGAAAAACGCTAAACTGTGAGCCTGATGACGGCAAATCTTAGACCTAACCCAGCCCTAAGATGCGTTATCCTATAAAATATTTATCCAGACCAGGTTTCATTGAATGTTTCAGAGTGGTACCACTTTACTACGTGATCCAATCCAGATATAGCCCAGGATCTAGCCATGAAGTATGAGAAATATGCGAAAGTAAGAGCCTGATGAGGGCAAATCCTAGACCTAACCCAGACCTAACATGCGTTATCCTCTAAAATATTTATCAAGGCCAGGTTTAATTGATTGTTTCAGTGTGGTCCCACATTACTACGTGATCCAAACCAGAAAAAACCCAGGATCTGCTCAACATGTATGAGAAATATGCGAAAGAATGATCCTGATGACAGCAAATCCCAGACCTAACCTAGACCTAACATGAATTATTCTCTAAAATATTGATCGAAACCAGGTTTAATTGACTGTTTCAGTGTGGTCCCACATTACTACATGATCCAAACCAGAAATAACCCAGGATCCGTTCAACAAGTAAGTGAAGAATGCGAAGGTATGAGTCTGATGAGTGAAAATCCCAGGCCTAACCTAGACCTAACATGCGTTATCCTCTAAAATATTGAGCGAAACCAGGTTTAATGGACTGTTTCAGCGTGGTACCACACTACTACGTGATCCAATCCAGAAAAAACCCAGGATCTGTTCAACAAGTATGTGAAAAACCCGAAAGTATGAGCCTGATGACGGCAAATCCTAGACCTATCCCAGACCTAACTTGCGTTATCCTCTGAAATATTTATCAAGACCAGGTTTAATTGAATGTTTCACTGTGGTACCACATTACTACGTGATCCAAACTAGAAAAAACCCAGGATCCGTTCAACAAGTATGTGAGGAATGCGAAAGTATGAGTCTGATGAGTGAAAATCCCAGGCCTAACCTAGACCTAACATGCGTTATCCTCTAAAATATTGATCCAAACCAGGTTTAATGGACTGTTTCAGTGTGGTACTACACTACTACGTGATGCAATCCAGAAAAAGCCCAGGATCTAGCCATCAAGTATGAGAAATATGCGAATGAATGAGCCTGATGAGAGCAAATCCCAGACCTAACCTAGACCTAACATGCGTTATCCTCTAAAATATTGAGCGAAACCAGGTTTAATGGACTGTTTCAGTGTGGTACCACACTACTTCGTGATCCAAACCAGAAAAAACCCAGGATCTGTTCAAGAAGTATGTGAAAAACCCTAAACCGTGAGCCTGATGAGGGCGAATCGTAGACATAACCCAGACCTAACATGCGTTATCCTCTAAAATATTTATCCAGATCAGGTTTCATTAAATGTTTCAGTGTGGTATCACTTTACTACGTGATCCAATCCAGAAATAGCCCAGGATCTAGCCATGAAGTATGAGAAATATGAGAAAGCAAGAGCCTGATGAGGGCAAATCCTAGACCTATCCCAGACCTAACTTGCGTTATCCTCCAAAATATTGATCGAAACCAAGTTTAATTGACAGTTTCAGCGTGGTACCACATTACTACGTGATACAATCCAGAAGCAGCCCAGGATCTAGCCATGAAGTATGAGAAATATGCGAAAGTATGAGCCTGATGAGGGCAAATCCTAGACCTAACCCAGACCTAACATGCGTTATCCTCTAAAATATTTATCAAGATCAGGTTTAATTGACCGTTTCGGTGTGGTACCACATTACTACGTGATCCAAACCAGAAAAAACCCAGTATCTAGCCATCAAGTATGAGTAATATGCGAAAGAATGAGCCTGATGAGAGTAAATCCCAGACCTAACCTAGACCTAACATGCGTTATCTTCTAAAATATTGATCGAAACCAGGTTTAATTGACTGTTTCAGTGTGGTCCCACATTACTACGTGATCCAAACCAGAAAAAACCCAGGATCCGTTCAACAAGTATGTGAAGAATGCGAAAGTATGAGTCTGATGAGGTCAAATCCCAGACCTATCCCAGACCTAACATGCGTTAGCCTCAAAAATATTGATCGAAACCTGGTTTAATCGACTGTTTCAGTGTGGTACCACATTACTATGTGATCCAAACCAGAAAATAACCCAGGATCTGTTCAACGAGTATGTGAAGGGTGCGAAAGTATGAGTCTGATGAGGTCAAATCCCAGACCTATCCCAGACCTAACTTGCGTTATCCTCTAAAATATTGATCGAAACCAGGTTTAATCGACTGTTTCAGTGTGGTAGTACATTACTACGTGATCCAAACCAGAAAAAACCCAGGATCCGTTCAACAAGTATGTGAAGAATGCGAAAGTATGAGTCTGATGAGTGAAAATCCCAGGCCTAACCTAGACCTAACATGCGTTATCCTCTAAAATATTGATCCAAACCAGGTTTAATGGACTGTTTCAGTGTGGTACTACACTACTACGCGATGCAATCCAGAAAAAGCCCAGGATCTAGCCATCAAGTATGAGAAATATGCGAAAGAATGAGCCTGATGAGAGCAAATCCCAGACCTAACCTAGACCTAACATGCGTTATCCTCTAAAATATTGAGCGAAACCAGGTTTAATGGACTGTTTCAGCGTGGTACCACACGACTACGTGATCCAAACCAGAAAAAACCCAGGATCTGTTCAACAAGTATGTGAAAAACGCGAAAGTATGAGCCTGATGAGGGCAAATCCCAGACATATCCCAGACCTAACTTGCGTTGTCCTCTAAGATATTGATCGAAACCAGGTTTAATCGACTGTTTTAGTCTGGCACCACATTACTACGTGATCCAAACCAGAAAAAACCCAGGATCCGTTCAACAAGTATGTAAAGACTGCGAAAGTATGAGTCTGATGAGGTCAAATCCCAGACCTATCCCAGACCTAACTTGCCTTATCCTCTAAAATATTGATCGAAACCAGGTTTAATCGACTGTTTCAGTGTGGTACCACATTACTACGTGATCCAAACCAGAAAAAACCCAGGATCCGTTCAATAAGTATTTGAAGAATGCGAAAGTATGAGTCTGATGAGTGAAAATCCCAGGCCTAACCTAGACCTAACTTGCGTTATCCTCCAAAATATTGATCGAAACCAGGTTTAATTGACTGTTTCAGTGTGGTCCCACATTACTACGTGATCCAAACCAGAAATAACCCAGGATCCGTTCAACAAGTATGTAAAGACTGCGAAAGTATGAGTCTGATGAGTGAAAATCCCAGGCCTAACCTAGACCTAACATGCGTTATCCTCTAAAATATTGATCCAAACCAGGTTTAATGGACTGTTTCAGCGTGGTACCACACTACTACGTGATCCAAACCAGAAAAAACCCAGGATCTGTTCAACAAGTATGTGAAAAACGCGAAAGTATGAGCCTGATGAGGGCAAATCACAGACATATCCCAGACCTAAATTGCGTTGTCCTCTAAGATATTGATCGAAACCAGGTTTAATCGACTGTTTTAGTCTGGCACCACATTACTACGTGATCCAAACCAGAAAAAACCCAGGATCCGTTCAACAAGTATGTAAAGACTGCGAAAGTATGAGTCTGATGAGTGAAAATCCCAGACCTAACCTAGACCTAACATGAATTATTCTCTAAAATATTGATCGAAACCAGGTTTAATTGACTGTTTCAGTGTGGTCCCACATTACTACGTGATCCAAACCAGAAAGAACCCAGGATCCGTTCAACAAGTATGTAAAGACTGCGAAAGTATGAGTCTGATGAGTGAAAATCCCAGACCTAACCTAGACCTAACATGAATTATTCTCTAAAATATTGATCGAAACCAGGTTTAATTGACTGTTTCAGTGTGGTCCCACATTACTACGTGATCCAAACCAGAAAGAACCCAGGATCCGTTCAACAAGTATGTGAAGAATGCGAAAGTATGAGTCTGATGAGTGAAAATCCCAGGCCTAACCTAGACCTAACATGCTTTATCCTCTAAAATATTGATCCAAACCAGGTTTAATGGACTGTTTCAGTGTGGTACTACACTACTACGTGATGCAATCCAGAAAAAGCCCAGGATCTAGCCATGAAGTATGAGAAATATGAGAAAGCAAGAGCCTGATGAGGGCAAATCCTAGACCTATCCCAGACCTAACTTGCGTTATCCTCCAAAATATTGATCGAAACCAAGTTTAATTGACTGTTTCAGCGTGGTACCACATTACTACGTGATACAATCCAGAAGCAGCCCAGGATCTAGCCATGAAGTATGAGAAATATGCGAAAGTATGAGCCTGATGAGGGCAAATCCTAGACCTAACCCAGACCTAACATGCGTTATCCTCTAAAATATTTATCAAGATCAGGTTTAATTGACCGTTTCGGTGTGGTACCACATTACTACGTGATCCAAACCAGAAAAAACCCAGTATCTAGCCATCAAGTATGAGTAATATGCGAAAGAATGAGCCTGATGAGAGTAAATCCCAGACCTAACCTAGACCTAACATGCGTTATCTTCTAAAATATTGATCGAAACCAGGTTTAATTGACTGTTTCAGTGTGGTCCCACATTACTACGTGATCCAAACCAGAAAAAACCCAGGATCCGTTCAACAAGTATGTGAAGAATGCGAAAGTATGAGTCTGATGAGGTCAAATCCCAGACCTATCCCAGACCTAACATGCGTTAGCCTCAAAAATATTGATCGAAACCTGGTTTAATCGACTGTTTCAGTGTGGTACCACATTACTATGTGATCCAAACCAGAAAATAACCCAGGATCTGTTCAACGAGTATGTGAAGGGTGCGAAAGTATGAGTCTGATGAGGTCAAATCCCAGACCTATCCCAGACCTAACTTGCGTTATCCTCTAAAATATTGATCGAAACCAGGTTTAATCGACTGTTTCAGTGTGGTAGTACATTACTACGTGATCCAAACCAGAAAAAACCCAGGATCCGTTCAACAAGTATGTGAAGAATGCGAAAGTATGAGTCTGATGAGTGAAAATCCCAGGCCTAACCTAGACCTAACATGCGTTATCCTCTAAAATATTGATCCAAACCAGGTTTAATGGACTGTTTCAGTGTGGTACTACACTACTACGCGATGCAATCCAGAAAAAGCCCAGGATCTAGCCATCAAGTATGAGAAATATGCGAAAGAATGAGCCTGATGAGAGCAAATCCCAGACCTAACCTAGACCTAACATGCGTTATCCTCTAAAATATTGAGCGAAACCAGGTTTAATGGACTGTTTCAGCGTGGTACCACACGACTACGTGATCCAAACCAGAAAAAACCCAGGATCTGTTCAACAAGTATGTGAAAAACGCGAAAGTATGAGCCTGATGAGGGCAAATCCCAGACATATCCCAGACCTAACTTGCGTTGTCCTCTAAGATATTGATCGAAACCAGGTTTAATCGACTGTTTTAGTCTGGCACCACATTACTACGTGATCCAAACCAGAAAAAACCCAGGATCCGTTCAACAAGTATGTAAAGACTGCGAAAGTATGAGTCTGATGAGGTCAAATCCCAGACCTATCCCAGACCTAACTTGCCTTATCCTCTAAAATATTGATCGAAACCAGGTTTAATCGACTGTTTCAGTGTGGTACCACATTACTACGTGACCCAAACCAGAAAAAACCCAGGATCCGTTCAACAAGTATGTGAAGAATGCGAAAGTATGAGTCTGATGAGTGAAAATCCCAGGCCTAACCTAGACCTAACTTGCGTTATCCTCCAAAATATTGATCGAAACCAGGTTTAATTGACTGTTTCAGTGTGGTCCCACATTACTACGTGATCCAAACCAGAAATAACCCAGGATCCGTTCAACAAGTATGTAAAGACTGCGAAAGTATGAGTCTGATGAGTGAAAATCCCAGGCCTAACCTAGACCTAACATGCGTTATCCTCTAAAATATTGATCCAAACCAGGTTTAATGGACTGTTTCAGCGTGGTACCACACTACTACGTGATCCAAACCAGAAAAAACCCAGGATCTGTTCAACAAGTATGTGAAAAACGCGAAAGTATGAGCCTGATGAGGGCAAATCCCAGACATATCCCAGACCTAAATTGCGTTGTCCTCTAAGATATTGATCGAAACCAGGTTTAATCGAAAGTTTTAGTCTGGCACCACATTACTACGTGATCCAAACCAGAAAAAACCCAGGATCCGTTCAACAAGTATGTAAAGACTGCGAAAGTATGAGTCTGATGAGTGAAAATCCCAGACCTAACCTAGACCTAACATGAATTATTCTCTAAAATATTGATCGAAACCAGGTTTAATTGACTGTTTCAGTGTGGTCCCACATTACTACGTGATCCAAACCAGAAAGAACCCAGGATCCGTTCAACAAGTATGTAAAGACTGCGAAAGTATGAGTCTGATGAGTGAAAATCCCAGACCTAACCTAGACCTAACATGAATTATTCTCTAAAATATTGATCGAAACCAGGTTTAATTGACTGTTTCAGTGTGGTCCCACATTACTACGTGATCCAAACCAGAAAGAACCCAGGATCCGTTCAACAAGTATGTGAAGAATGCGAAAGTATGAGTCTGATGAGTGAAAATCCCAGGCCTAACCTAGACCTAACATGCTTTATCCTCTAAAATATTGATCCAAACCAGGTTTAATGGACTGTTTCAGTGTGGTACTACACTACTACGTGATGCAATCCAGAAAAAGCCCAGGATCTAGCCATCAAGTATGAGAAATATGCGAAAGAATGAGCCTGATGAGAGCAAATCCCAGACCTAACCTAGACCTAACATGAATTATTCTCTAAAATATTGATCAAAACCAGGTTTAATTGACTGTTTCAGTGTGGTCCCACATTACTACGTGATCCAAACCAGAAAAAACCCAGGATCCGTTCAACAAGTATGTGAAGAATGCGAAAGTATGAGTCTCATGAGTGAAAATCCCAGGCCTAACCTAGACCTAAAACGCGTTATCCTCTAAAATATTGATCGAAACCTGGTTTAATCGACTGTTTCAGTGTGGTACCACATTACTATGTGATCCAAACCAGAAAATAACCCAGGATCTGTTCAAGGAGTATGTGAAGTGAGCGAAAGTATGAGTCTGATGAGGTCAAATCCCAGACCTATCCCAGACCTAACTTACGTTATCCTCTACAATTTTGATCGAAACCAGGTTTAATCGACTGTTTCAGTGTGGTACCACATTACTACGTGATCCAAACCAGAAAAAACCCAGGATCCGTTCAACAAGTATGTGAAGAATGCGAAAGTATGAGTCTGATGAGTGAAAATCCCAGGCCTAACCTAGACCTAACATGCGTTATCCCCTAAAATATTGATCCAAACCAGGTTTAATGGACTGTTTCAGTGTGGTACCACACTACTACGTGATCCAAACCAGAAAAAACCCAGGATCTGTTCAACAAGTATGTGAAAAACGCGAAAGCATGAGCCTGATGAGGGCAAATCCCAGACATATCTCAGACCTAACTTGCGTTGTCCTCTAAGATATTGATGGAAACCAGGTTTAATTGACTGTTTCAGTGTTGTACTTCATTACTACGTGATGCAATCCAGAAAAAGCCCAGGATCTAGCCATCAAGTATGAGAAATATGCGAAAGAATGAGCCTGATGAGAGCAAATCCCAGAACTAACCTAGACCTAACATGAATTATTCTCAAAAATAATGATCGAAACCAGGTATAATTGACTGTTTCAGTGTGGTACCGCACTACTATGTGATCCAAACCAGAAAATAACCCAGGATCTGTTCAACGAGTATGTGAAGAATGCGAAAGTATGAGTCTGATGAGTGAAAATCGCAGGGCTAACCTAGACCTAACATGCGTTATCCTCTAAAATATTGATCCAAACCAGGTTTAATGGACTGTTTCAGTGTGGTACCACACTACGACGTGATCCAAACCAGAAAAAACCTAGGATCTAGCCATGAAGTATGAGAAGTATGCGAAAGTATGAGCCTGATGAGGGCAAATCCTAGACTTAACCCAACCCTAACATGCGTTATCCTCTCAAATATTTATCAAGATCAGGTTTAATTGAATGTTTCAGTGTGGTACCTCATTACTACGTGAAACAAACCAGAAAAAACCCAGGATCCGTTCAACAAGTATGTGAAGAATGCGAAAGTATGAGTCTGATGAGGGCGAATCCCAGTCCTAACCTAGACCTAACATGCTTTATCCTCTAAAATATTGATCCAAACCAGGTTTAATGGACTGTTTCAGTGTGGTACTACACTACTACGTGATGCAATCCAGAAACAGCCCAGGATCTAGCCATGAAGTATGAGAAATATGCGAAAGTATGAGCCTGATGAGTGAAAATGCCCGGCCAAACCTAGACCTAACATGCGTTATCCTCAAAAATATTGATCCAAACCAGGTTTAATGGACTGTTTCAGTGTGGTACCACTTTACTACGTGATCCAAAGCAGAAAAAACACTCGATCAGGTCAACATGTATGTTAAAACTGCGAAAGTATGACCCTCATGAGAGCAAATCCCAGGCCTAACCTAGACCTAACATGTGTTGTCCTCTAAAATATTGTTGGAAACCAGGTTTAATTGACTGTTTCAGTGTTGTACTTCATTACTACGTGATACAATCCGGAAACAGCCCAGGATCTAGCCATGAAGTATGAGAAATATGCGAAAGTATGAGCCTGATGAGTGAAAATCCCCGGCCAAACCTAGACCTAACATGCGTTATCCTCAAAAATATTGATCCAAACCAGGTTTAATGGACTGTTTCAGTGTGGTACCACTTTACTACGTGATCCAAAGCAGAAAAAACACTCGATCAGGTCAACATGTATGTTAAAACTGCGAAAGTATGACCCTCATGAGAGCAAATCCCAGGCCTAACCTAGACCTAACATGTGTTGTCCTCTAAAATATTGTTGGAAACCAGGTTTAATTGACTGTTTCAGTGTTGTACTTCATTACTACGTGATGCAATCCAGAGAAAGCCCAGGATCTCTCCATCAAGTATGAGAAATATGCGAAAGAATGAGCCTGATGAGAGCAAATCCCAGACCTAACCTAGACCTAACATGAATTATTCTCTAAAATATTGATCGAATCCAGGTTTAATTGAGTGTTTCAGTGTTGTACTTCATTACTACCTGATGCAATCCAGAAAAAGCCCAGTATCTAGCCGTCAAGTATTAGAAATATGCGAAAGAATGAGCCTGATGAGAGCAAATCCCAGACCTAACCTAGACCTAACATGAATTATTCTCTAAAATATTGATCAAAACCAGGTTTAATTGACTGTTTCAGTGTGGTACCACATTACTACCTGATCCAATCCAGAAATAGCCCAGGATCCGTTCAACAAGTATTTGAGGAATGCGAAAGTATGAGTCTGATGTGTGAAAATCCCAGACCTAACCTAGACCTAACATGCGTTATCCTCTAAAATATTGATCCAAACCAGGTTTAATGAACTGTTTCAGTGTTGTACTCCATTACTGCGTGATGCAATTCAGAAAAAGCCCAGGATCTGTTCAACAAGTATGTGAAAAACGCGAAAGTATGAGCCTGATGAGGGCAAATCCTAGACCTAACCCAGACCTAACATGAATTATTCTCTAAAATATTGATCGAAACCAGGTTTAATTGACTGTTTCAGTGTGGTCCCACATTACTTCGTGATCCAAACCAGAAAAAACCCAGGATCCGTTCAACAACTATGTGAAGAATGCGAAAGTATGAGCCTGATGAGTGAAAATCCCAGGCCTAACCTAGACCTAACATGCGTTATCCTCTAAAATATTGATCGAAACCTGGTTTGATCGACTGTTTCAGTGTGGTACCACATTACTATGTGATCCAAACCAGAAAATAACCCAGGATCTGTTCAAGGAGTATGTGAAGTGCGCGAAAGTATGAATCTGATGAGGTCAAATCCCAGACCTATCGCAGACCTAACTTGCGTTATCCTCTAAAATATTGATCGAAACCAGGTTTCATTGACTGTTTCAGTGTGGTACTACATTACTACGTGATGCAATCCAGAAAAAGCCCAGGATCTAGCCATGAAGTATGAGAAATATGCGAAAGTAAGAGCCTGATGAGGGCAAATCCTAGACCTATTCCAGAACTAAGATGCGTTATCCTCTAAAATATTGATCGAAACCAGGTTTAGTTGACTGTTTCAGTGTGGTCCCACATTACTTCGTGATCCAAACCAGAAAAAACCCAGGATCCGTTCAACAAGTATGTGAAGAATGCGAAAGTATGAGCCTGATGAGTGAAAATCCCAGGCCTAACCTAGACCTAACATGCGTTATCCTCTAAAATATTGATCGAAACCTGGTTTGATCGACTGTTTCAGTGTGGTCCCACATTACTTCGTGATCCAAACCAGAAAAAACCCAGGATCCGTTCAACAAGTATGTGAAGAATGGAAAGTATGAGCCTGATGTGTGAAAATCCCAGGCCTAACCTAGACCTAACATGCGTTATCCTCTAAAGTATTGATCGAAACCAGGTTTAATTGACTGTTTCAGCGTGGTACCACACTACTTCGTGATCCAAACCAGTCAAAACCCAGGATCTGTTCAACAAGAATGTGAAAAACGCGAAACTGTGAGCCTGATGAGGGCAAATCTTAGACCTAACCCAGAACTAAGATGCGTTATCCTCTAAAATATTTATCCAGACCAGGTTTCATTGAATGTTTCAGTGTGGTACCACTTTACTACGTGATCCAATCCAGAAATAGCCCAGGATCTAGCCATGAAGTATGAGAAATATGCGAAAGTGAGAGCCTGATGAGGGCAAATCCTAGACCTATCCCAGACCTAACTTGCGTTATCCTCTAAAATATTGATCGAAACCAGGTTTAATTGACTGTTTCAGTGTGGTACCACATTAATATGTGATCCAAACCAGAAAATAACCCAGGATCTGTTCAAGGAGTATGTGGAGAATGCGAAAGTATGAGTCTGATGAGTGAAAATCCCTGGGCTAACCTAGACCTAACATGCGTTATCCTCTAAAATATTGATCGAAACCAGGTTTAATCGACTGTTTCAGTGTGGTACCACATTACTACGTGATCCAAACCAGAAAAAACCCAGGATCAGTTCAACAAGTATGTGAAGAATGCGAAAGTATGAGTCTGATGTGTGAAAATCCCAGGGCTAACCTAGACCTGACATGCGTTATCCACGAAAATATTGATCGAAACCAGGTTTAATCGACAGTTTCAGTGTGGTATCACACTACTACGTGATCCCAACCAGACAAAACCCAGGATCTGTTCAACAAGAATGTGAAAAACGCGAAACTGTGAGCCTGATGAGGGCAAATCTTAGACCTAACCCAGACCTAAGATGCGTTATCCTCTAAAATATTTATCCAGACCAGGTTTCATTGAATGTTTCAGTGTTGTACTTCATTACTACGTGATGCAATCCAGAAAAAGCCCAGGATCTAGCCGTCAAGTATGAGAAATATGCGAAAGAATGAGCCTGATGAGAGCAAATCCCAGACCTAACCTAGACCTAACATGAATTATTCTCTAAAATATTGATCGAAACCAGGTTTAATTGACTGTTTCAGTGTGGTTCCACATTACTACGTGATCCAAACCAGAAAAAACCCAGGATCCGTTCAACAAGTATGTGAAGAATGCGAAAGTATGAGTCTGATGAGTGAAAATCCCAGGCCTAACCTAGACCAAACATGCGTTATCCGCTAAAATATTGATCGAAACCTGGTTTAATCGACTGTTTCAGTGTGGTACCACATTAATATGTGATCCAAACCAGAAAATAACCCTGGATCTGTTCAAGGAGTATGTGAAGAGTGCGAAAGTATGAGTCTGATGAGGTCAAATCCCAGACCTATCCCAGACCTAACTTGCGTTATCCTCTAAAATTTTGATCGAAACCAGGTTTAATCGACTATTTCAGTGCGGTACCACATTACTACGTGATCCAAACCAGAAAAAACCCAGGATCCGTTCAACAAGTATGTGAAGAATGCGAAAGTATGAGTCTGATGAGTGAATGTCCCAGACCTAACCTAGACCTAACATGCGTTATCCTCTAAAATATTGATCCAAACCAGGTTTAATGGACAGTTTCAGTGTGGCACCACACTACTACGTGTTCCAAACCAGAAGAAACCCAGGATCTGTTCAACAAGTATCTGAAAAACGCGAAAGTATGAGCCTGATGAGGGCAAATCCCAGACATATCCCAGACCTAACTTGCGTTGTCCTCTAAGATATTGATGGAAACCAGGTTTAATTGACTGTTTCAGTGTTGTACTTCATTACTACGTGATGCAATCCAGAAAAAGCCCAGGATCTAGCCGTCAAGTATGAGAAATATGCGAAAGAATGAGCCTGATGAGAGCAAATCCCAGACCTATCCTAGACCTAACATGAATTATTCTCTAAAATATTGATCGAAACCAGGTTTAATTGACTGTTTCAGTGTGGTCCCACATTACTACGTGATCCAAACCAGAAAATAACCCAGGATCTGTTCAAGGAGTATGTGAAGTGTGCGAAAGTATGAGTCTGATGAGGTCAAATCCCAGACCTATCCCAGACCTAACTTGCGTTATCCTCTAAAATATTGATCGAAACCAGGTTTAAACGACTGTTTCAGTGTGGTACCACATTACTACGTGACCCAAACCAGAAAAAACCCACGATCTGTTCAACAAGTATGTGAAAAACGCGAAAGTATGAGCCTGATGATGGCAAATCCTAGACCTAACCCAGACCTAACATGCGTTATCCTCTAAAATATTGATCGCAACCAGGTTTAATGGACTGTTTCAGTGTGGTACCACACTACTACGTGATCTAAACCAGAAAAAACCGAGGATCTGTTCAACAAGTATGTGAAAAACGCGAAAGTATGAGTCTGATGAGGTGAAATCCCAGACCTATCCCAGACTTAACTTGCGTTATCCTCTAAAATATTGATCGAAACCAGGTTTAATCGACTGTTTCAGCGTGGTACCACATTACTATGTGATGCAATCCAGAAAAAGCCCAGGATCTAGCCATCAAGTATGAGAAATATGCGAAAGTATGAGCCTGATGAGTGAAAATCCCCGGCCAAACCTAGACCTAACATGCGTTGTCCTCTAAAATATTGATGGAAACCAGGTTTAATTGACTGTTTCAGTGTTGTACTTCATTACTACGTGATGCAATCCAGAGAAAGCCCAGGATCTATCCATCAAGTATGAGAAATATGCGAAAGAATGAGCCTGATGAGAGCAAATCCCAGACCTATCCTAGACCTAACATGAATTATTCTCTAAAATATTGATCGAAACCAGGTTTAATTGACTGTTTCAGTGTGGTCCCACATTACTACGTGATCCAAACCAGAAAATAACCCAGGATCTGTTCAAGGAGTATGTGAAGAATGCGAAAGTATGAGTCTGATGAGTGAAAATCCCAGACCTAACCTAGACCTAACATGCGTTATCCTCTAAAATATTGATCCAAACCAGGTTTAATGGACTGTTTCAGTGTGGTACCACACTACTCCGTGATCCAAACCAGAAAAAACCCAGGATCTGTTCAACAAGTATGTGAAAAACGCGAAAGTATGAGCCTGATGGGGGCAAATCCCAGACATATCCCAGACCTAACTTGAGTTGTCCTCTAAGATATTGATGGAAACCAGGTTTAATTGACTGTTTCAGTGCTGTACTTCATTACTACGTGATGTAATCCAGAAAAAGCCCAGGATCTAGCCATCAAGTATGAGAAATATGCGAAAGAATGAGCCTGATGAGAGCAAATCCCAGACCTAACCTAGACCTAACATGAATTATTCTCTAAAATATTGATCGAAACCATGTTTAATTGTCTGTTTCAGTGTGGTCCCACCTTACTTCGTGATCCAAACCAGAAAAAACCCAGGATCCGTTCAACAAGTATGTGAGGAATGCGAAAGTATGAGTCTGATGAGTGAAAATCCCAGGCCTAACCTAGACCTAACATGCATTATCCTCAAAAATATTGATCGAAACCTGGTTTAATCGACTGTTTCAGTGTGGTACCACATTACTATGTGATCCAAACCAGAAAATAACCCAGGATCTGTTCAAGGAGTATGTGAAGTGTGCGAAAGTATGAGTCTGATGAGGTCAAATCCCAGACCAATCCCAGACCTAACTTGCGTTATCCTCTAAAATATTGATCGAAACTAGGTTTAATCGACTGTTTCAGTGTGGTACCACATTACTACGTGATCCAAACCAGAAAAAACCCAGGATCTGTTCAACAAGTATGTGGAGAATGCGAAAGTATGAGTCTGATGAGTGAAAATCCCTGGGCTAACCTAGACCTAACACGCGTTATCCTCTAAAATATTGATCGAAACCAGGTTTAATCGACTGTTTCAGTGTGGTACCACATTACTACGTGATCCAAACCAGAAAAAACCCAGGATCAGTTCAACAAGTATGAGAAGAATGCGAAAGTATGAGTCTGATGAGTGAAAATCCCAGGGCTAACCTAGACCTAACATGCGTTATCCTTTAAAATATTGATCCAAACCAGGTTTAATGGACTGTTTCAGTGTGGTACCACACTACTACGTGATACAAACCAGAAATAACCCAGGATCTGTTCAACAAGTATGTGAAAAACGCGAAAGTATGAGCCTGATGAGGGCAAATCCCAGACCTATCCCAGACCTAACTTGCGTTGTCCTCTAAGATATTGATGGAAACCAGGTTTAATTGACTGTTTCAGTGTTGTACTTCATTACTACGTGATGCAATCCAGAAAAAGCCCAGGATCTAGCCATCAAGTATGAGAAATATGCGAAAGAATGAGCCTGATGAGAGCAAATCCCAGACCTAACCTAGACCTAACATGAATTATTCTCTAAAATATTGATCGAAACCAGGTTTAATTGACTGTTTCAGTGTGGTCCCACATTACTACGTGATCCAAACCAGAAAAAACCCAGGATCCGTTCAACAAGTATGTGAAGAATGCGAAAGTATGAGCCCGATGAGTGAAAATCCCAGGCCTAACCTAGACCTAACATGCGTTATCCTCAAAAATATTGATCGAAACCTGGTTTAATCGACCGTTTCAGTGTGGTCCCACATTACTACGTGATCCAAACCAGAAAATAACCCAGGATCTGTTCAACGAGTATGTGAAGTGTGCGAAAGTATGAGTCTGATGGGGGCAAATCCTAGACCTATCCCATACCTAACATGCGTTATCCTCTAAAGTATTTATCAAGACCAGGTTTAATTGTCTGTTTCAGCGTGGTACCACATTACTACGTGATACAATCCAGAAATAGCACAGGATCTAGCCATCAAGTATGAGAAATATGCGAAAGAATGAGCCTGATGAGAGCAAATCCCAGACCTAACCTAGACATAACATGAATTATTCTCTAAAATATTGATCGAAACCAGGTTTAATTGACTGTTTCAGTGTGGTACCACATTACTACGTGATCCAATCCAGAAATAGCCCAGGATCTAGCCATGAAGTATGAGAAATATGCGAAAGTATGAGCCTGACGAGGGCAAATCCTAGACCTAACCCAGACCTAACATGCGTTATCCTCTAAAATATTTATCATGAGCAGGTTTAATTGATTGCTTCAGTGTGGTCCCACATTACTACGTGATCCAAACCAGAAAATAACCCAGGATCTGTTCAACGAGTATGTGAAGTGTGCGAAAGTATGAGTCTGATGGGGGCAAATCCTAGACCTATCCCATACCTAACATGCGTTATCCTCTAAAGTATTTATCAAGACCAGGTTTAATTGTCTGTTTCAGTGTGGTACCACATTGCTACGTGATCCAAACCAGCAAAAACCCAAGATCCGTTCAACAAGTATGTGAAGAATGCGAAAGTATGAGTCTGATGAGGGCAAATCCTAGACCTATCCCAGACCTACCATGCGTTATCCTCTAAAATATTGATCCAAACCAGGTTTAGTGGACTGTTTCAGTGTGGTACCACATTACTACGTGATCCAAACCAGAAAATAACCCAGGATCTGTTCAACGAGTATGTGAAGTGTGCGAAAGTATGAGTCTGATGAGGGCCAATCCCAGACCTATCCCAGACCTAACATGCGTTATCCTCTAAAATATTTATCATGACCAGGTTTAATTGATTGTTTCAGTGTGGTCCCACATTACTACGTGATCCAAACCAGAAAAAACCCAGGATCCGTTCAACAAGTATGTGAAGAATGCGAAAGTATGAGTCTCATGAGGGCAAATCCTAGACCTATCCCAGACCTACCATGCGTTATCCTCTAAAATATTGATCCAAACCAGGTTTAGTGGACTGTTTCAGTGTGGTACCACATTACTACGTGATCCAAACTAGAAAATAACCCAGGATCTGTTCAACGAGTATATGAAGAATGCGAAAGTATGAGTCTGATGAGGGCAAATCCTAGACCTATCCCAGACCTACCATGCGTTATCCTCTAAAATATTGATCCAAACCAGGTTTAGTGGACTGTTTCAGTGTGGTACCACTTTACAACGTGATCCAAAGCAGAAAAAACCCTCGATCACGTCAACATGTATGATAAAACTGCGAAAGTATGACCCTGATGAGGGCAAATCCCAGACCTATCCCAGACCTAACTTGCGTTATCCTCTAAAATATTGATTGAATCCAGGTTTAATTGACTGTTTCAGTGTGGTACCACATTACTACGTGATCCAATCCAGAAATAGCCCAGGAACTAGCAATGAAGTATGAGAAATATGCTTAAGTATGAGCCTGACGAGGGCAAATCCTAGACCTAACCCAGACCTAACATGCGTTATCATCTAAAATATTTATCATGACCAGGTTTAATTGATTGTTTCAGTGTGGTCCCACATTACTACGTGATCCAAACCAGAAAAAACCCAGGATCCGTTCAACAAGTATGTAAAGACTGCGAAAGTATGAGTCTGATGAGGTCAAATCCCAGACCTATCCCAGACCTAACTTGCCTTATCCTCTAAAATATTGATCGAAACCAGGTTTAATCGACTGTTTCAGTGTGGTACCACATTACTACGTGACCCAAACCAGAAAAAACCCAGGATCCGTTCAACAAGTATGTGAAGAATGCGAAAGTATGAGTCTGATGAGTGAAAATCCCAGGCCTAACCTAGACCTAACTTGCGTTATCCTCCAAAATATTGATCGAAACCAGGTTTAATTGACTGTTTCAGTGTGGTCCCACATTACTACGTGATCCAAACCAGAAATAACCCAGGATCCGTTCAACAAGTATGTAAAGACTGCGAAAGTATGAGTCTGATGAGTGAAAATCCCAGGCCTAACCTAGACCTAACATGCGTTATCCTCTAAAATATTGATCCAAACCAGGTTTAATGGACTGTTTCAGCGTGGTACCACACTACTACGTGATCCAAACCAGAAAAAACCCAGGATCTGTTCAACAAGTATGTGAAAAACGCGAAAGTATGAGCCTGATGAGGGCAAATCCCAGACATATCCCAGACCTAAATTGCGTTGTCCTCTAAGATATTGATCGAAACCAGGTTTAATCGAAAGTTTTAGTCTGGCACCACATTACTACGTGATCCAAACCAGAAAAAACCCAGGATCCGTTCAACAAGTATGTAAAGACTGCGAAAGTATGAGTCTGATGAGTGAAAATCCCAGACCTAACCTAGACCTAACATGAATTATTCTCTAAAATATTGATCGAAACCAGGTTTAATTGACTGTTTCAGTGTGGTCCCACATTACTACGTGATCCAAACCAGAAAGAACCCAGGATCCGTTCAACAAGTATGTAAAGACTGCGAAAGTATGAGTCTGATGAGTGAAAATCCCAGACCTAACCTAGACCTAACATGAATTATTCTCTAAAATATTGATCGAAACCAGGTTTAATTGACTGTTTCAGTGTGGTCCCACATTACTACGTGATCCAAACCAGAAAGAACCCAGGATCCGTTCAACAAGTATGTGAAGAATGCGAAAGTATGAGTCTGATGAGTGAAAATCCCAGGCCTAACCTAGACCTAACATGCTTTATCCTCTAAAATATTGATCCAAACCAGGTTTAATGGACTGTTTCAGTGTGGTACTACACTACTACGTGATGCAATCCAGAAAAAGCCCAGGATCTAGCCATCAAGTATGAGAAATATGCGAAAGAATGAGCCTGATGAGAGCAAATCCCAGACCTAACCTAGACCTAACATGAATTATTCTCTAAAATATTGATCAAAACCAGGTTTAATTGACTGTTTCAGTGTGGTCCCACATTACTACGTGATCCAAACCAGAAAAAACCCAGGATCCGTTCAACAAGTATGTGAAGAATGCGAAAGTATGAGTCTCATGAGTGAAAATCCCAGGCCTAACCTAGACCTAAAACGCGTTATCCTCTAAAATATTGATCGAAACCTGGTTTAATCGACTGTTTCAGTGTGGTACCACATTACTATGTGATCCAAACCAGAAAATAACCCAGGATCTGTTCAAGGAGTATGTGAAGTGAGCGAAAGTATGAGTCTGATGAGGTCAAATCCCAGACCTATCCCAGACCTAACTTACGTTATCCTCTACAATTTTGATCGAAACCAGGTTTAATCGACTGTTTCAGTGTGGTACCACATTACTACGTGATCCAAACCAGAAAAAACCCAGGATCCGTTCAACAAGTATGTGAAGAATGCGAAAGTATGAGTCTGATGAGTGAAAATCCCAGGCCTAACCTAGACCTAACATGCGTTATCCCCTAAAATATTGATCCAAACCAGGTTTAATGGACTGTTTCAGTGTGGTACCACACTACTACGTGATCCAAACCAGAAAAAACCCAGGATCTGTTCAACAAGTATGTGAAAAACGCGAAAGCATGAGCCTGATGAGGGCAAATCCCAGACATATCTCAGACCTAACTTGCGTTGTCCTCTAAGATATTGATGGAAACCAGGTTTAATTGACTGTTTCAGTGTTGTACTTCATTACTACGTGATGCAATCCAGAAAAAGCCCAGGATCTAGCCATCAAGTATGAGAAATATGCGAAAGAATGAGCCTGATGAGAGCAAATCCCAGAACTAACCTAGACCTAACATGAATTATTCTCAAAAATAATGATCGAAACCAGGTATAATTGACTGTTTCAGTGTGGTACCGCACTACTATGTGATCCAAACCAGAAAATAACCCAGGATCTGTTCAACGAGTATGTGAAGAATGCGAAAGTATGAGTCTGATGAGTGAAAATCGCAGGGCTAACCTAGACCTAACATGCGTTATCCTCTAAAATATTGATCCAAACCAGGTTTAATGGACTGTTTCAGTGTGGTACCACACTACGACGTGATCCAAACCAGAAAAAACCTAGGATCTAGCCATGAAGTATGAGAAGTATGCGAAAGTATGAGCCTGATGAGGGCAAATCCTAGACTTAACCCAACCCTAACATGCGTTATCCTCTCAAATATTTATCAAGATCAGGTTTAATTGAATGTTTCAGTGTGGTACCTCATTACTACGTGAAACAAACCAGAAAAAACCCAGGATCCGTTCAACAAGTATGTGAAGAATGCGAAAGTATGAGTCTGATGAGGGCGAATCCCAGTCCTAACCTAGACCTAACATGCTTTATCCTCTAAAATATTGATCCAAACCAGGTTTAATGGACTGTTTCAGTGTGGTACTACACTACTACGTGATGCAATCCAGAAACAGCCCAGGATCTAGCCATGAAGTATGAGAAATATGCGAAAGTATGAGCCTGATGAGTGAAAATGCCCGGCCAAACCTAGACCTAACATGCGTTATCCTCAAAAATATTGATCCAAACCAGGTTTAATGGACTGTTTCAGTGTGGTACCACTTTACTACGTGATCCAAAGCAGAAAAAACACTCGATCAGGTCAACATGTATGTTAAAACTGCGAAAGTATGACCCTCATGAGAGCAAATCCCAGGCCTAACCTAGACCTAACATGTGTTGTCCTCTAAAATATTGTTGGAAACCAGGTTTAATTGACTGTTTCAGTGTTGTACTTCATTACTACGTGATACAATCCGGAAACAGCCCAGGATCTAGCCATGAAGTATGAGAAATATGCGAAAGTATGAGCCTGATGAGTGAAAATCCCCGGCCAAACCTAGACCTAACATGCGTTATCCTCAAAAATATTGATCCAAACCAGGTTTAATGGACTGTTTCAGTGTGGTACCACTTTACTACGTGATCCAAAGCAGAAAAAACACTCGATCAGGTCAACATGTATGTTAAAACTGCGAAAGTATGACCCTCATGAGAGCAAATCCCAGGCCTAACCTAGACCTAACATGTGTTGTCCTCTAAAATATTGTTGGAAACCAGGTTTAATTGACTGTTTCAGTGTTGTACTTCATTACTACGTGATGCAATCCAGAGAAAGCCCAGGATCTCTCCATCAAGTATGAGAAATATGCGAAAGAATGAGCCTGATGAGAGCAAATCCCAGACCTAACCTAGACCTAACATGAATTATTCTCTAAAATATTGATCGAATCCAGGTTTAATTGAGTGTTTCAGTGTTGTACTTCATTACTACCTGATGCAATCCAGAAAAAGCCCAGGATCTAGCCGTCAAGTATTAGAAATATGCGAAAGAATGAGCCTGATGAGAGCAAATCCCAGACCTAACCTAGACCTAACATGAATTATTCTCTAAAATATTGATCAAAACCAGGTTTAATTGACTGTTTCAGTGTGGTACCACATTACTACCTGATCCAATCCAGAAATAGCCCAGGATCCGTTCAACAAGTATTTGAGGAATGCGAAAGTATGAGTCTGATGTGTGAAAATCCCAGACCTAACCTAGACCTAACATGCGTTATCCTCTAAAATATTGATCCAAACCAGGTTTAATGAACTGTTTCAGTGTTGTACTCCATTACTGCGTGATGCAATTCAGAAAAAGCCCAGGATCTGTTCAACAAGTATGTGAAAAACGCGAAAGTATGAGCCTGATGAGGGCAAATCCTAGACCTAACCCAGACCTAACATGAATTATTCTCTAAAATATTGATCGAAACCAGGTTTAATTGACTGTTTCAGTGTGGTCCCACATTACTTCGTGATCCAAACCAGAAAAAACCCAGGATCCGTTCAACAACTATGTGAAGAATGCGAAAGTATGAGCCTGATGAGTGAAAATCCCAGGCCTAACCTAGACCTAACATGCGTTATCCTCTAAAATATTGATCGAAACCTGGTTTGATCGACTGTTTCAGTGTGGTACCACATTACTATGTGATCCAAACCAGAAAATAACCCAGGATCTGTTCAAGGAGTATGTGAAGTGCGCGAAAGTATGAATCTGATGAGGTCAAATCCCAGACCTATCGCAGACCTAACTTGCGTTATCCTCTAAAATATTGATCGAAACCAGGTTTCATTGACTGTTTCAGTGTGGTACTACATTACTACGTGATGCAATCCAGAAAAAGCCCAGGATCTAGCCATGAAGTATGAGAAATATGCGAAAGTAAGAGCCTGATGAGGGCAAATCCTAGACCTATTCCAGAACTAAGATGCGTTATCCTCTAAAATATTGATCGAAACCAGGTTTAGTTGACTGTTTCAGTGTGGTCCCACATTACTTCGTGATCCAAACCAGAAAAAACCCAGGATCCGTTCAACAAGTATGTGAAGAATGCGAAAGTATGAGCCTGATGAGTGAAAATCCCAGGCCTAACCTAGACCTAACATGCGTTATCCTCTAAAATATTGATCGAAACCTGGTTTGATCGACTGTTTCAGTGTGGTCCCACATTACTTCGTGATCCAAACCAGAAAAAACCCAGGATCCGTTCAACAAGTATGTGAAGAATGGAAAGTATGAGCCTGATGTGTGAAAATCCCAGGCCTAACCTAGACCTAACATGCGTTATCCTCTAAAGTATTGATCGAAACCAGGTTTAATTGACTGTTTCAGCGTGGTACCACACTACTTCGTGATCCAAACCAGTCAAAACCCAGGATCTGTTCAACAAGAATGTGAAAAACGCGAAACTGTGAGCCTCATGAGGGCAAATCTTAGACCTAACCCAGAACTAAGATGCGTTATCCTCTAAAATATTTATCCAGACCAGGTTTCATTGAATGTTTCAGTGTGGTACCACTTTACTACGTGATCCAATCCAGAAATAGCCCAGGATCTAGCCATGAAGTATGAGAAATATGCGAAAGTGAGAGCCTGATGAGGGCAAATCCTAGACCTATCCCAGACCTAACTTGCGTTATCCTCTAAAATATTGATCGAAACCAGGTTTAATTGACTGTTTCAGTGTGGTACCACATTAATATGTGATCCAAACCAGAAAATAACCCAGGATCTGTTCAAGGAGTATGTGGAGAATGCGAAAGTATGAGTCTGATGAGTGAAAATCCCTGGGCTAACCTAGACCTAACATGCGTTATCCTCTAAAATATTGATCGAAACCAGGTTTAATCGACTGTTTCAGTGTGGTACCACATTACTACGTGATCCAAACCAGAAAAAACCCAGGATCAGTTCAACAAGTATGTGAAGAATGCGAAAGTATGAGTCTGATGTGTGAAAATCCCAGGGCTAACCTAGACCTGACATGCGTTATCCACGAAAATATTGATCGAAACCAGGTTTAATCGACAGTTTCAGTGTGGTATCACACTACTACGTGATCCCAACCAGACAAAACCCAGGATCTGTTCAACAAGAATGTGAAAAACGCGAAACTGTGAGCCTGATGAGGGCAAATCTTAGACCTAACCCAGACCTAAGATGCGTTATCCTCTAAAATATTTATCCAGACCAGGTTTCATTGAATGTTTCAGTGTTGTACTTCATTACTACGTGATGCAATCCAGAAAAAGCCCAGGATCTAGCCGTCAAGTATGAGAAATATGCGAAAGAATGAGCCTGATGAGAGCAAATCCCAGACCTAACCTAGACCTAACATGAATTATTCTCTAAAATATTGATCGAAACCAGGTTTAATTGACTGTTTCAGTGTGGTTCCACATTACTACGTGATCCAAACCAGAAAAAACCCAGGATCCGTTCAACAAGTATGTGAAGAATGCGAAAGTATGAGTCTGATGAGTGAAAATCCCAGGCCTAACCTAGACCAAACATGCGTTATCCGCTAAAATATTGATCGAAACCTGGTTTAATCGACTGTTTCAGTGTGGTACCACATTAATATGTGATCCAAACCAGAAAATAACCCTGGATCTGTTCAAGGAGTATGTGAAGAGTGCGAAAGTATGAGTCTGATGAGGTCAAATCCCAGACCTATCCCAGACCTAACTTGCGTTATCCTCTAAAATTTTGATCGAAACCAGGTTTAATCGACTATTTCAGTGCGGTACCACATTACTACGTGATCCAAACCAGAAAAAACCCAGGATCCGTTCAACAAGTATGTGAAGAATGCGAAAGTATGAGTCTGATGAGTGAATGTCCCAGACCTAACCTAGACCTAACATGCGTTATCCTCTAAAATATTGATCCAAACCAGGTTTAATGGACAGTTTCAGTGTGGCACCACACTACTACGTGTTCCAAACCAGAAGAAACCCAGGATCTGTTCAACAAGTATCTGAAAAACGCGAAAGTATGAGCCTGATGAGGGCAAATCCCAGACATATCCCAGACCTAACTTGCGTTGTCCTCTAAGATATTGATGGAAACCAGGTTTAATTGACTGTTTCAGTGTTGTACTTCATTACTACGTGATGCAATCCAGAAAAAGCCCAGGATCTAGCCGTCAAGTATGAGAAATATGCGAAAGAATGAGCCTGATGAGAGCAAATCCCAGACCTATCCTAGACCTAACATGAATTATTCTCTAAAATATTGATCGAAACCAGGTTTAATTGACTGTTTCAGTGTGGTCCCACATTACTACGTGATCCAAACCAGAAAATAACCCAGGATCTGTTCAAGGAGTATGTGAAGTGTGCGAAAGTATGAGTCTGATGAGGTCAAATCCCAGACCTATCCCAGACCTAACTTGCGTTATCCTCTAAAATATTGATCGAAACCAGGTTTAAACGACTGTTTCAGTGTGGTACCACATTACTACGTGACCCAAACCAGAAAAAACCCACGATCTGTTCAACAAGTATGTGAAAAACGCGAAAGTATGAGCCTGATGATGGCAAATCCTAGACCTAACCCAGACCTAACATGCGTTATCCTCTAAAATATTGATCGCAACCAGGTTTAATGGACTGTTTCAGTGTGGTACCACACTACTACGTGATCTAAACCAGAAAAAACCGAGGATCTGTTCAACAAGTATGTGAAAAACGCGAAAGTATGAGTCTGATGAGGTGAAATCCCAGACCTATCCCAGACTTAACTTGCGTTATCCTCTAAAATATTGATCGAAACCAGGTTTAATCGACTGTTTCAGCGTGGTACCACATTACTATGTGATGCAATCCAGAAAAAGCCCAGGATCTAGCCATCAAGTATGAGAAATATGCGAAAGTATGAGCCTGATGAGTGAAAATCCCCGGCCAAACCTAGACCTAACATGCGTTGTCCTCTAAAATATTGATGGAAACCAGGTTTAATTGACTGTTTCAGTGTTGTACTTCATTACTACGTGATGCAATCCAGAGAAAGCCCAGGATCTATCCATCAAGTATGAGAAATATGCGAAAGAATGAGCCTGATGAGAGCAAATCCCAGACCTATCCTAGACCTAACATGAATTATTCTCTAAAATATTGATCGAAACCAGGTTTAATTGACTGTTTCAGTGTGGTCCCACATTACTACGTGATCCAAACCAGAAAATAACCCAGGATCTGTTCAAGGAGTATGTGAAGAATGCGAAAGTATGAGTCTGATGAGTGAAAATCCCAGACCTAACCTAGACCTAACATGCGTTATCCTCTAAAATATTGATCCAAACCAGGTTTAATGGACTGTTTCAGTGTGGTACCACACTACTCCGTGATCCAAACCAGAAAAAACCCAGGATCTGTTCAACAAGTATGTGAAAAACGCGAAAGTATGAGCCTGATGAGGGCAAATCCCAGACATATCCCAGACCTAACTTGAGTTGTCCTCTAAGATATTGATGGAAACCAGGTTTAATTGACTGTTTCAGTGCTGTACTTCATTACTACGTGATGTAATCCAGAAAAAGCCCAGGATCTAGCCATCAAGTATGAGAAATATGCGAAAGAATGAGCCTGATGAGAGCAAATCCCAGACCTAACCTAGACCTAACATGAATTATTCTCTAAAATATTGATCGAAACCATGTTTAATTGTCTGTTTCAGTGTGGTCCCACCTTACTTCGTGATCCAAACCAGAAAAAACCCAGGATCCGTTCAACAAGTATGTGAGGAATGCGAAAGTATGAGTCTGATGAGTGAAAATCCCAGGCCTAACCTAGACCTAACATGCATTATCCTCAAAAATATTGATCGAAACCTGGTTTAATCGACTGTTTCAGTGTGGTACCACATTACTATGTGATCCAAACCAGAAAATAACCCAGGATCTGTTCAAGGAGTATGTGAAGTGTGCGAAAGTATGAGTCTGATGAGGTCAAATCCCAGACCAATCCCAGACCTAACTTGCGTTATCCTCTAAAATATTGATCGAAACTAGGTTTAATCGACTGTTTCAGTGTGGTACCACATTACTACGTGATCCAAACCAGAAAAAACCCAGGATCTGTTCAACAAGTATGTGGAGAATGCGAAAGTATGAGTCTGATGAGTGAAAATCCCTGGGCTAACCTAGACCTAACACGCGTTATCCTCTAAAATATTGATCGAAACCAGGTTTAATCGACTGTTTCAGTGTGGTACCACATTACTACGTGATCCAAACCAGAAAAAACCCAGGATCAGTTCAACAAGTATGAGAAGAATGCGAAAGTATGAGTCTGATGAGTGAAAATCCCAGGGCTAACCTAGACCTAACATGCGTTATCCTTTAAAATATTGATCCAAACCAGGTTTAATGGACTGTTTCAGTGTGGTACCACACTACTACGTGATACAAACCAGAAATAACCCAGGATCTGTTCAACAAGTATGTGAAAAACGCGAAAGTATGAGCCTGATGAGGGCAAATCCCAGACCTATCCCAGACCTAACTTGCGTTGTCCTCTAAGATATTGATGGAAACCAGGTTTAATTGACTGTTTCAGTGTTGTACTTCATTACTACGTGATGCAATCCAGAAAAAGCCCAGGATCTAGCCATCAAGTATGAGAAATATGCGAAAGAATGAGCCTGATGAGAGCAAATCCCAGACCTAACCTAGACCTAACATGAATTATTCTCTAAAATATTGATCGAAACCAGGTTTAATTGACTGTTTCAGTGTGGTCCCACATTACTACGTGATCCAAACCAGAAAAAACCCAGGATCCGTTCAACAAGTATGTGAAGAATGCGAAAGTATGAGCCCGATGAGTGAAAATCCCAGGCCTAACCTAGACCTAACATGCGTTATCCTCAAAAATATTGATCGAAACCTGGTTTAATCGACCGTTTCAGTGTGGTCCCACATTACTACGTGATCCAAACCAGAAAATAACCCAGGATCTGTTCAACGAGTATGTGAAGTGTGCGAAAGTATGAGTCTGATGGGGGCAAATCCTAAACCTATCCCATACCTAACATGCGTTATCCTCTAAAGTATTTATCAAGACCAGGTTTAATTGTCTGTTTCAGCGTGGTACCACATTACTACGTGATACAATCCAGAAATAGCACAGGATCTAGCCATCAAGTATGAGAAATATGCGAAAGAATGAGCCTGATGAGAGCAAATCCCAGACCTAACCTAGACATAACATGAATTATTCTCTAAAATATTGATCGAAACCAGGTTTAATTGACTGTTTCAGTGTGGTACCACATTACTACGTGATCCAATCCAGAAATAGCCCAGGATCTAGCCATGAAGTATGAGAAATATGCGAAAGTATGAGCCTGACGAGGGCAAATCCTAGACCTAACCCAGACCTAACATGCGTTATCCTCTAAAATATTTATCATGAGCAGGTTTAATTGATTGCTTCAGTGTGGTCCCACATTACTACGTGATCCAAACCAGAAAATAACCCAGGATCTGTTCAACGAGTATGTGAAGTGTGCGAAAGTATGAGTCTGATGGGGGCAAATCCTAGACCTATCCCATACCTAACATGCGTTATCCTCTAAAGTATTTATCAAGACCAGGTTTAATTGTCTGTTTCAGTGTGGTACCACATTGCTACGTGATCCAAACCAGCAAAAACCCAAGATCCGTTCAACAAGTATGTGAAGAATGCGAAAGTATGAGTCTGATGAGGGCAAATCCTAGACCTATCCCAGACCTACCATGCGTTATCCTCTAAAATATTGATCCAAACCAGGTTTAGTGGACTGTTTCAGTGTGGTACCACATTACTACGTGATCCAAACCAGAAAATAACCCAGGATCTGTTCAACGAGTATGTGAAGTGTGCGAAAGTATGAGTCTGATGAGGGCCAATCCCAGACCTATCCCAGACCTAACATGCGTTATCCTCTAAAATATTTATCATGACCAGGTTTAATTGATTGTTTCAGTGTGGTCCCACATTACTACGTGATCCAAACCAGAAAAAACCCAGGATCCGTTCAACAAGTATGTGAAGAATGCGAAAGTATGAGTCTCATGAGGGCAAATCCTAGACCTATCCCAGACCTACCATGCGTTATCCTCTAAAATATTGATCCAAACCAGGTTTAGTGGACTGTTTCAGTGTGGTACCACATTACTACGTGATCCAAACTAGAAAATAACCCAGGATCTGTTCAACGAGTATATGAAGAATGCGAAAGTATGAGTCTGATGAGGGCAAATCCTAGACCTATCCCAGACCTACCATGCGTTATCCTCTAAAATATTGATCCAAACCAGGTTTAGTGGACTGTTTCAGTGTGGTACCACTTTACAACGTGATCCAAAGCAGAAAAAACCCTCGATCACGTCAACATGTATGATAAAACTGCGAAAGTATGACCCTGATGAGGGCAAATCCCAGACCTATCCCAGACCTAACTTGCGTTATCCTCTAAAATATTGATTGAATCCAGGTTTAATTGACTGTTTCAGTGTGGTACCACATTACTACGTGATCCAATCCAGAAATAGCCCAGGAACTAGCAATGAAGTATGAGAAATATGCTTAAGTATGAGCCTGACGAGGGCAAATCCTAGACCTAACCCAGACCTAACATGCGTTATCATCTAAAATATTTATCATGACCAGGTTTAATTGATTGTTTCAGTGTGGTCCCACATTACTACGTGATCCAAACCAGAAAAAACCCAGGATCCGTTCAACAAGTATGTGAAGAATGCGAAAGTATGATTCTGATGAGGGCAAATCCTAGACCTATCCCAGACCTAACATGCGTTATCCTCTAAAATATTGATCCAAACCAGGTTTAATGGACTGTTTCAGTGTGGTACCACACTACTACGTGATCCAAACCAGAAAAAACCCAGGATCTGTTCAACAAGTATGTGAAAACTGCGAAAGTATGACCCTAATGAGGGCAAATCCCAGGCCTAACCTTGACCTAACATGCGTTATCTTCTAAAATATTGATGGAAACCAGGTTTAATTGTCTGTTTCAATGTTGTTCTTCATTACTACGTGATACAATCCAGAAAAAACCCAGGATCTAGCCATCAAGTATGAGAAATATGCGAAAGAATGAGCCTGATGAGAGCATATCCAAGACCTAACATAGACCTAACATGAATTATTCTCTAAAATATTGATCAAAACCAGGTTTAATTGACTGTTTCAGTGTGGTACTACATTACTACGTGATCCAAACCAGTAAAAACCCAGGATCTGTTCAACAAGTATGTGAAGAATGCGAAAGTATGTGTCTGATGAGGGCTAATCCCAGACCTATCCCAGACCTAACTTGCGTTATCCTCTAAAATAATGATCGAAACCAGGTTTAATTGACTGTTTTAGTAGTGGCACCACTTTACTACGTGATCCAAAGCAGAAAAAACCCTCGATCAGGTCAACATGCATGTTAAAACTGCGAAAGTATGACCCTAATGAGGGCAAATCCCAGGCCTAACCTAGACCTAACATGCGTTATCTTCTAAAATATTGAGCGACACCAGGTTTAATTGACTGTTTCAGTGTCGTACCACATTACTACGTGATCCAATCCAGAAATAGCCCAGGATCTAGCCATGAAGTATGAGAAATATGCGAAAGTATGAGCCTGATGAGGGCAAATCCCAGACCTAACCCAGACCTAACATGCGTTGTCCTCTAAAATATTTATCGAAACCTGGTTTAATCGACTGTTTCAGTGTGGTACCACATTACTATGTGATCCAAACCAGAAAATAACCCAGGATCTGTTCAACGAGTATGTGAAGTGTGCGAAAGTATGAGTCTGATGAGGGCAAATCCTAGACCTATCCCAGACCTAACATGCGTTATCCTCTAAAATATTTATCAAGACCACGTTTAATTGACTGTTTCAATGTGGTACCACATTACTATGTGATCCAAACCAGAAAAAGCCCAGGATCTGTTCAACAAGTATGTGAAAAACACGAAAGTATGAGCCTAATGAGGGCAAATCCTAGACCTATCCCAGACCTAACATGCGTTATCCTCTAAAATATTTATCAAGACAAGGTTTAATTGACTGTTTCAGCGTGGTACCACGTTACTACGTGATACAGTCCAGAAATAGCCCAGGATCTAGTCATGAAGTATGAGAAATATGCGAAAGTATGAGTCTGATGAGGGCAAATCCCAGACCTATCCCAGACCTAACATGCGTTATCCTCTAAAATATTTATCAAGACCAGGTTTAATTGACTGTTACAGTGTGGCACCACATTGCTACGTGATCCAAACCAGAAAAAGCCCAGGATCTGTTCAACAAGTATGTGAAAAACACGAAAGTATGAGCCTGGTGGGGGCAAATCCTAGACCTATCCCAGACCTAACATGCGTTATCCTCTAAAATATTTATCAAGACAAGGTTTAATTTACTGTTTCAGAGTGGTACCACATTGCTACGTGATCCAATCCAGAAATACCCCAGGATCTAGCCATGAAGTATGAGAGATATGCGAAAGTATGAGCCTGACGAGGGCAAATCCTACACCTAACGCAGACCTAACATGCGTTATCCTCTAAAATATTTATCAAGACCAGGTTCATTTGATTGTTTCAGTGTGGTCCGACATTACTACGTAATCCAAACCAGAAAAAACACAGGATCCGTTCAACAAGTATGTGAAAAACGCGAAAGTATGAGCCTGATGAGGGCAAATCCCAGACCTATCCCAGACCTAACTTGCGTTATCCTCTAAAATATTGATCGAAACCTGGTTTAATCGACTGTTTCAGTGTGGTACCACATTACTATGTGATCCAAACCAGAAAATAACCCAGGATCTGTTCAACGAGTATGTGAAGTGTGCGAAAGTATGAGTCTGATGAGGGCAAATCCTAGACGTAACCCAAACCTAACATGCGTTATCCTGTAAAATATTTATCAAGACCAGGTTTAATTGAATGCTCCAGTGTGGTACCACATTACTACGTGAACCAAACCAGCAAAAACCCAGGATCCGTTCAACAAGTATGTGAAGAATGCGAAAGTATGAGTCTGATGAGTGAAAATCCCAGGCCTAACCTAGACCTAACATGCGTTATCCTCAAAAATATTGATGGAAACCTGGTTTAATCGACTGTCTCAGTGTGGTACCACATTACTATGTGATCCAAACCAGAAAATAACCCAGGATCTGTTCAACGAGTATGTGAAGTGTGCGAAAGTATGAGTCTGATGGGGGCAAATCCTAGACCTATCCCATACCTAACATGCGTTATCCTCTAAAATATTTATCAAGACCAGGTTTAATTGTCTGTTTCAGTGTGGTACCACATTGCTACGTGATCCAAACCAGGAAAAACCCAGGATCAGTTCAACAAGTATGTGAAAAACGCGAAAGTATGAGCCTGATGAGGGCAAATCCCAGACCTATCCCAGACCTAACTTGCGTTATCCTCTAAAATATTGATCGAAACCTGGTTTAATCGACTGTTTCAGTGTGGTACCACATTACTATGTGATCCAAACCAGAAAATAACCCAGGATCTGTTCAACGAGTATGTGAAGTGTGCGAAGGTATGAGTCTGATGAGGGCAAATCCTAGACCTATCCCAGACCTAACATGCGTTTTCCTCTAAAATATTTAACAAGACCAGGTTTAATTGACTGTTTCAGCGTGGTACCACGTTACTACGTGATACAATCCAGAAATAGCCCAGGATCTAGCCATCAAGTATGAGAAATATGCGAAAGAATGAGCCTGATGAGAGCAAATCCCAGACCTAACCTAGACATAACATGAATTATTCTCTAAAATGTTGATCCAAACCAGGTTAGATCCAAACATGGACTGTTTCAGTGTGGTACCACTTTACTACGTGATCCAAAGCAGAAAATACCCTCGATCAGGTCAACATGCATGTTAAAACTGCGAAAGAATGACCCTGATGAGGTCAATCCCAGACCTATCCCAGACCTGACATGCGTTATCCTCTAAAATATTGATCCAAACCAGGTTTAATTGACTGTTTCAGTGTGGTCCCACATTACTACGTGATACAATCCAGAAACAGCCCAGGATCTAGCCATGAAGTATGAGAAATATGCGAATGTATGAGCCTGATGATGACAAATTCTAGACCTAACCCAAACCTAACATGCGTTATCCTCCAAAATATTTATCAAGATCAGGTTTAATTAAATGTTTCAGTGTGGTACCACATTACTACGTGAACCAAACCAGAAAAAACCCACGATCCGTTCAACAAGTATGTGAAGAATGCGAAAGTATGAGTCTGATGAGTGAAAATCCCAGGGCTAACCTAGACCTAACATGTGTTATCCTCTAAAATATTGATCCAAACCAGGTTTAATTGACCGTTTCAGCGTGGTACCACGTTACTACGTGATACAATCCAGAAATAGCACAGGATCTAGCCATCAAGTATGAGAAATATGCGAAAGAATGAGCCTGATGAGAGCAAATCCCAGACCTAACCTAGACATAACATGAATTATTCTCTAAAATATTGTTCGAAACCAGGTTTAATTGACTGTTTCAGTGTGGTACCACATTACTACGTGATCCAATCCAGAAATAGCCCAGGATCTAGCCATGAAGTATGAGAAATATGCGAAAGTATGAGCCTGACGAGGGCAAATCCTAGACCTAACCCAGACCTAACATGCGTTATCCTCTAAAATATTTATCACGAGCAGGTTTAATTGATTGCTTCAGTGTGGTCCCACATTACTACGTGATCCAAACCAGAAAATAACCCAGGATCTGTTCAACGAGTATGTGAAGTGTGCGAAAGTATGAGTCTGATGGGGGCAAATCCTAGACCTATCCCATGCCTAACATGCGTAATCCTCTAAAATATTTATCAAGACCAGGTTTAATTATCTGTTTCAGTGTGGTACCGCATTGCTACGTGATCCAAACCAGAAAAAACCCAGGATCCGTTCAACAAGTATGTGAAGAATGCGAAAGTATGAGTCTGATGGGGGCAAATCCTAGACCTATCCCATACCTAACATGCGTTATCCTCTAAAATATTTATCAAGACCAGGTTTAATTGTCTGTTTCAGTGTGGTACCACATTGCTACATGATCCAAACCAGAAAAAACCCAGGATCCGTTCAACAAGTATGTGAAGAATGCGAAAGTATGAGTCTGATGAGGGCAAATCCTAGACCTATCCCAGACCTACCATGCGTTATCCTCTAAAATATTGATCCAAACCAGGTTTAGTGGACTGTTTCAGTGTGGTACCACATTACTACGTGATCCAAACCAGAAAATAACCCAGGATCTGTTCAACGAGTATGTGAAGTGTGCGAAAGTATGAGTCTGATGAGGGCAAATCCCAGACCTATCCCAGACCTAACATGCGTTATCCTCTAAAATATTTATCATGACCAGGTTTAATTGATTGTTTCAGTGTGGTCCCACATTACTACGTGGTCCAAACCAGAAAAAAACCAGGATCCGTTCAACAAGTATGTGAAGAATGCGAAAGTATGAGTCAGATGAGTGAAAATCCCCGGCCTAAAACAGACCTAACATGCGTTATCCTCTAAAATATTGATCCAAACCAGGTTTAGTGGACTGTTTCAGTGTGGTACCACTTTACAACGTGATCCAAAGCAGAAAAAACCCTCGATCACGTCAACATGTATGATAAAACTGCGAAAGTATGACCCTGATGAGGGCAAATCCCAGACCTATCACAGACCTAACTTGCGTTATCCTCTAAAATATTGATTGAATCCAGGTTTAATTGACCGTTTCAGTGTGGTACCACATTACTACGTGATCCAATCCAGAAATAGCCCAGGATCTAGCAATGAAGTATGAGAAATATGCGAAAGTATGAGCCTGACGAGGGCAAATCCTAGATCTAACCCAGACCTAACATGCGTTATCCTCTAAAATATTTATCATGACCAGGTTTAATTGATTGTTTCAGTGTGGTCCCACATTACTAGGTGATCCAAACCAGAAAAAACCCAGGATCCGTTCAACAAGTATGTGAAGAATGCGAAAGTATGATTCTGATGAGGGCAAATCCTAGACCTATCCCAGACCTAACATGCGTTATCCTCTAAAATATTGATCCAAACCAGGTTTAATGGACTGTTTCAGTGTGGTACCACACTACTACGTGATCCAAACCAGAAAAAACCCAGGATCTGTTCAACAAGTATGTGAAAACTGCGAAAGTATGACCCTAATGAGGGCAAATCCCAGGCCTAACCTTGACCTAACATGCGTTATCTTCTAAAATGTTGATGGAAACCAGGTTTAATTGTCTGTTTCAATGTTGTTCTTCATTACTACGTGATACAATCCAGAAAAAGCCCAGGATCTAGCCATCAAGTATGAGAAATATGCGAAAGAATGAGCCTGATGAGAGCATATCCAAGACCTAACATAGACCTAACATGAATTATTCTCTAAAATATTCATCAAAACCAGGTTTAATTGACTGTTTCAGTGTGGTACTACATTACTACGTGATCCAAAGCAGTAAAAACCCAGGATCTGTTCAACAAGTATGTGAAGAATGCGAAAGTATGTGTCTGATGAGGGCTAATCCCAGACCTATCCCAGACCTAACTTGCGTTATCCTCTAAAATAATGATCGAAACCAGGTTTAATTGACTGTTTTAGTAGTGGCACCACTTTACTACGTGATCCAAAGCAGAAAAAACCCTCGATCAGGTCAACATGCATGTTAAAACTGCGAAAGTATGACCCTAATGAGGGCAAATCCCAGGCCTAACCTAGACCTAACATGCGTTATCTTCTAAAATATTGAGCGAAACCAGGTTTAATTGACTGTTTCAGTGTCGTACCACACTACTACGTGATCCAATCCAGAAATAGCCCAGGATCTAGCCATGAAGTATGAGAAATATGCGAAAGTATGAGCCTGATGAGGGCAAATCCCAGACCTAACCCAGACCTAACATGCGTTGTCCTCTAAAATATTTATCAAGACCAGGTTTAATCGACTGTTTCAGTGTGGTCCCACATTACTACGTGATCCAAACCAGAAAAAACCCAGGATCCGTTCAACAAGTATGTGAAGAATGCGAAAGAATGAGTCAGATGCGTGAAAATCCCAGGCCTAACCTAGACCTAAAATGCGTTATCCTAAAAAATATTGATCGAAACCTGGTTTAATCGACTGCTTCAGTGTGGTACCACATTACTACGTGACCCAAACCAGAAAAAACCCAGGATCTCTTCAACAAGTATGTGAAAAACGCAAAAGTATGAGCCTGATGAGGGCAAATCCCAGACCTATCCCAGACCAAACTTGCGTTATCCTCTAAAATATTGATCGAAACCTGGTTTAATCGACTGTTTCAGTGTGGTACCACATTACTATGTGATCCAAACCAGAAAATAACCCAGGATCTGTTCAACGAGTATGTGAAGGGTGCGAAAGTATGAGTCTGATGAGGGCAAATCATAGACCTATCCCAGATCTAACATGCGTTATCCACCAAAATATTTATCAAGACCAGGTTTAATTAAATGTTTCAGTGTGGTACCACATTACTACGTGATACAAACCAGAAAAAACCCAGGATCCGTTCAACAAGTATGTGAAGAATGCGAAAGAATGAGTCAGATGCGTGAAAATCCCAGGCCTAACCCAGACCTAAAATGCGTTATCCTAAAAAATATTGATCGAAACCTGGTTTAATCGACTGCTTCAGTGTGGTACCACATTACTACGTGACCCAAACCAGAAAAAACCCAGGATCTCTTCAACAAGTATGTGAAAAACGCAAAAGTATGAGTCAGATGACTGAAAATCCCCGGCCTAAAACAGACCTAACATGCGTTATCCTCTAAAATATTGATCCAAACCAGGTTTAGTGGACTGTTTCAGTGTGGTACCACTTTACAACGTGATCCAAAGCAGAAAAAACCCTCGATCACGTCAACATGTATGATAAAACTGCGAAAGTATGACCCTGATGAGGGCAAATCCCAGACCTATCACAGACCTAACTTGCGTTATCCTCTAAAATATTGATTGAATCCAGGTTTAGTTGACCGTTTCAGTGTGGTACCACATTACTACGTGATCCAATCCAGAAATAGCCCAGGATCTAGCAATGAAGTATGAGAAATATGCGAAAGTATGAGCCTGACGAGGGCAAATCCTAGATCTAACCCAGACCTAACATGCGTTATCCTCTAAAATATTTATCATGACCAGGTTTAATTGATTGTTTCAGTGTGGTCCCACATTACTAGGTGATCCAAACCAGAAAAAACCCAGGATCCGTTCAACAAGTATGTGAAGAATGCGAAAGTATGATTCTGATGAGGGCAAATCCTAGACCTATCCCAGACCTAACATGCGTTATCCTCTAAAATATTGATCCAAACCAGGTTTAATGGACTGTTTCAGTGTGGTACCACACTACTACGTGATCCAAACCAGAAAAAACCCAGGATCTGTTCAACAAGTATGTGAAAACTGCGAAAGTATGACCCTAATGAGGGCAAATCCCAGGCCTAACCTTGACCTAACATGCGTTATCTTCTAAAATATTGATGGAAACCAGGTTTAATTGTCTGTTTCAATGTTGTTCTTCATTACTACGTGATACAATCCAGAAAAAGCCCAGGATCTAGCCATCAAGTATGAGAAATATGCGAAAGAATGAGCCTGATGAGAGCATATCCAAGACCTAACATAGACCTAACATGAATTATTCTCTAAAATATTGATCAAAACCAGGTTTAATTGACTGTTTCAGTGTGGTACTACATTACTACGTGATCCAAACCAGTAAAAACCCAGGATCTGTTCAACAAGTATGTGAAGAATGCGAAAGTATGTGTCTGATGAGGGCTAATCCCAGACCTATCCCAGACCTAACTTGCGTTATCCTCTAAAATAATGATCGAAACCAGGTTTAATTGACTGTTTTAGTAGTGGCACCACTTTACTACGTGATCCAAAGCAGAAAAAACCCTCGATCAGGTCAACATGCATGTTAAAACTGCGAAAGTATGACCCTAATGAGGGCAAATCCCAGGCCTAAACTAGACCTAACATGCGTTATCTTCTAAAATATTGAGCGAAACCAGGTTTAATTGACTGTTTCAGTGTCGTACTACACTACTACGTGATCCAATCCAGAAATAGCCCAGGATCTAGCCATGAAGTATGAGAAATATGCGAAAGTATGAGCCTGATGAGGGCAAATCCCAGACCTAACCCAGACCTAACATGCGTTGTCCTCTAAAATATTTATCAAGACCAGGTTTAATCGACTGTTTCAGTGTGGTCCCACATTACTACGTGATCCAAACCAGAAAAAACCCAGGATCCGTTCAACAAGTATGTGAAGAATGCGAAAGAATGAGTCAGATGCGTGAAAATCCCAGGCCTAACCTAGACCTAAAATGCGTTATCCTAAAAAATATTGATCGAAACCTGGTTTAATCGACTGCTTCAGTGTGGTACCACATTACTACGTGACCCAAACCAGAAAAAACCCAGGATCTCTTCAACAAGTATGTGTAAAACGCAAAAGTATGAGCCTGATGAGGGCAAATCCCAGACCTATCCCAGACCAAACTTGCGTTATCCTCTAAAATATTGATCGAAACCTGGTTTAATCGACTGTTTCAGTGTGGTACCACATTACTATGTGATCCAAACCAGAAAATAACCCAGGATCTGTTCAACGAGTATGTGAAGTGTGCGAAAGTATGAGTCTGATGAGGGCAAATCATAGACCTATCCCAGATCTAACATGCGTTATCCACCAAAATATTTATCAAGACCAGGTTTAATTAAATGTTTCAGTGTGGTACCACATTACTACGTGATCCAAACCAGAAAAAACCCAGGATCCGTTCAACAAGTATGTGAAGAATGCGAAAGAATGAGTCAGATGCGTGAAAATCCCAGGCCTAACCCAGACCTAAAATGCGTTATCCTAAAAAATATTGATCGAAACCTGGTTTAATCGACTGCTTCAGTGTGGTACCACATTACTACGTGACCCAAACCAGAAAAAACCCAGGATCTCTTCAACAAGTATGTGAAAAACGCAAAAGTATGAGCCTGATGAGGGCAAATCCCAGACCTATCCCAGACCAAACTTGCGTTATCCTCTAAGATATTGATCGAAACCAGGTTTAATCGACTGTTTCAGTGTGGTCCCACATTACTACGTGATCCAAACCAGAAAAAACCCAGGATTCGTTCAACAAGTATGTGAAGAATGCGAAAGTATGAGTCTGATGAGGGCTAATCCCAGACCTATCCCAGACCTAACTTGCGTTATCCTCTAAAATAATGATCGAAACCAGGTTTAATTGACTGTTTTAGTTGTGGTACCACTTTACTACGTGATCCAAAGCAGAAAAAACCGTCGATCAGGTCAACATGCATGTTAAAACTGCGAAAGTATGACCCTGATGAGGTCAAATCCCAGACCTATGCCAGACCTGACATGCGTTATCCTCTAAGATATTGATCGAAACCAGGTTTAATTGCCTGTTTTAGTTGTGGTACCACTTTACCACGTGATCCAAAGCAGAAAAAACCCTCCATCAGGTCAACATGCATGTTAAAACTGCGAAAGTATGACCCTGATGAGGGCAAATCCCAGACCAATCCGAGACCTAACTTGCGTTGTCCACTAAAATATTTATCATAACCAGGTTTAATTGATTGTTTCAGTGTGGTCCCACATTACTACGTGATCCAAACCAGAAAAAACCCAGGATCCGTTGAACAACTATGTGAAGAATGCGAAAGTATGAGTCTGATGTGTGAAAATCCCAGACATAACCTAGACCTAACTTGCGTTATCGTCTAAAATAATGATCGAAACCAGGTTTAATTGACTGTTTTAGTTGTGGTACCACTTTACCACGTGATCCAAAGCACAAAAAACCCTCGATCAGGTCAACATGCATGTTAAAACTGCGAAAGTATGACCCTGATGAGGGCAAATCCCAGACCAATCCGAGACCTAACTTGCGTTGTCCTCTAAGATATTGATCCAAACCAGGTTTAATTGACCGTTTCAGTGTGGTTCCACATTACTACGTGATCCAAACCAGAAAAAACCCAGGATCTAGCCATCAAGTATGAGAAACATTGCGAAAGAATGAGCCTGATGATAGCAAATCCCAGACCTAACCTAGACCTAACATGAATTATTCTCTAAAATATTGATCGAAACCAGGTTTAATTGAATGTTTCAGCGTCGTACCACATTACTACGTGAACCAAACCAGAAAAAACCCAGGATCCGTTCAACAAGTATGTGAAGAATGCGACAGTATGAGTCTGATGAGTGAAAATCCCAGGGCTAACCTAGACCTAACATGCGTTATACTCTAAAATATTGATCCAAACCAGGTTTAATGGACTGTTTCAGTGTGGTACCACTTTACTACGTGATCCAAAGCATTAAGAACCCTCGATCAGGTCAACATGTATGTTAAAACTGCGAAAGTATGACCCTGATGTGGGCAAATCCCAGGCCTTACCTAGAACTAACATGCGTTGTCCTCTAAAATATTGATGGAAACCAGGTTTAATTGACTGTTTCAGTGTTGTACTTCATTACCACGTGATGCGATCCAGAAAAAGCCCAGGATCTAGCCATCAAGTATGAGAAATATGCGAAAGAATGACCCTGATGAGGTCAAATCCCAGACTTATCCCAGACCTGACATGCGTTATCCTCTAAAATAGTTATGAAGACCAGGTTTAATTGATTGTTTCAGTGTGGTACCACTTTACTACGTGATCCAAAGCTGAAAAAACCCTCGATCAGGTCAACATGCATGTTAAAACTGCGAAAGTATGACCCTGATGAGGTCAAATCCCAGACCTATCCCAGACCTGACAAGCGTTGTCCTCTGAGATATTGATCCAAACCAGGTTTAATTGACTGTTTCAGTGTGGTCCCACATTACTACGTGATCCAAACCAGAAAAAACCCAGGATCTAGCCATCAAGTATGAGAAACATGCGAAAGAATCAGCCTGATGATAGCAAATCCCAGACCTAACCTAGACCTAACATGAATTATTCTCTAAAATATTGATCGAAACCTGGTTTAATCTATTGTTTCAGTGTGGTACCACATTACTATTAGATCCAAACCAGAAAATAACCCAGGATCTGTTCAACGAGTATGTGAAGTGTGCGAAAGTATGAGTCTGATGAGGTCAAATCCCTGACCTATCCCAGACCTAACATGCGTTATCCTCAAAAATATTGATCGAAACCAGGTTTAATTGACTGTTTCAGCGTGGTACCACATTACTACGTGATACAATCCAGAAACAGCCAAGGATCTAGCCATGAAGTATGAGAAATATGCGAATGTATGAGCCTGATGAGGACAAATCCTAGACCTAACCCAAACCTAACATGCGTTATCCTCTAAAATATTTATCAAGACCAGGTTTAATTGAATGTTTCAGTGTGGTACCACATTACTACGTGAACCAAACCAGAAAAAACCCAGGATCCGTTCAACAAGTATGTGAAGAATGCGAAAGTATGAGTCTGATGAGTGAAAATCCAAGGTCTAACCCAGACCTAACATGCGTTATCGTCTAAAATAATGATCGAAACCAGGTTTAATTGACTGTTTTAGTTGTGGTACCACTTTACCACGTGATCCAAAGCAGAGAAAACCCTCGATCAGGTCAACATGCATGTTAAAACTGCGAAAGTATGACCCTGATGAGGTCAAATCCCAGACCTATCCCAGACCTGACATGCGTTATCCTCTAAAATATTGATCCAAACCAGGTTTAATTGACTGTTTCAGTGTGGTACCACATTACTACGTGAACCAAACCAGAAAAAACCCAGGATCCGTTCAACAAGTATGTGAAGAATGCGAAAGTATGACCCTGATGAGGTCAAATCCCAGACTTATCCCAGACCTGACATGCGTTATCCTCTAAAATAGTTATCAAGACCAGGTTTAATTGATTGTTTCAGTGTGGTACCACTTTACTACGTGATCCAAAGCAGAAAAAACCCTCGATCAGGTCAACATGTATGTTAAAACTGCGAAAGTATGACCCTGATGAGGGCAAATCCCAGGCCTTACCTAGACCTAACATGCGTTGTCCTCTAAAATATTGATGGAAACCAGGTTTAATTGACTGTTTCAGTGTTGTACTTCATTACCACGTGATGCGATCCAGAAAAAGCGCAGGATCTAGCTATCAAGTATGAGAAATATGCGAAAGAATGAGCCTGATGAGAGCAAATCCCAGACCTATCTCAGACCTGACATGCGTTATCCTCTAAAATATTGATCCAAACCAGGTTTAATGGACTGTTTCAGTGTGGTCCCACATTACTACGTGATACAATCCTGAAACAGCACAGGATCTAGCCATGAAGTATGAGAAATATGCGAATGTATGAGCCTGATGAGGACAAATCCTAGACCTAACCCAACCTAACATGCGTTATCCTCCAAAATATTTATCAAGACCAGGTTTAATTGAATGTTTCAGTGTGGTGCCACTTTACTACGTGATCCAAAGCATTAAGAACCCTCGATCAGGTCAACATGTATGTTAAAACTGCGAAAGTATGACCCTGATGAGGGCAAATCCCAGGCCTTACCTAGACCTAACATGCGTAGTCCTCTAAAATATTGATGGAAACCAGGTTTAATTGACTGTTTCAGTGATGTACCACATTACTACGTGATCCAATCCAGAAATAGCCCAGGATCTAGCCATGAAGTATGAGAAATATGCGAAAGTATGAGCCTGACGAGGGCAAATCCTAGACCTTACCTAGACCTAACAGGCGTTATCCTCTAAAATATTTATCATAACCAGGTTTAATTGATTGTTTCAGTGTGGTCCCACATTACTACGTGATCCAAACCAGAAAAAACCCAGGATCCGTTCAACAAGTATGTGAAGAATGCGAAAGTATGAGTCTGATGAGGGCTAATCCCAGACCTATCCCAGACCTAACTTGCGTTATCGTCTAAAATAATGATCGAAACCAGGTTTAATTGACTGTTTTAGTTGTGGTACCACTTTACCACGTGATCCAAAGCAGAAAAAACCCTCGATCAGGTCAACATGCATGTTAAAACTGCGAAAGTATGACCCTGATGAGGTCAAATCCCAGACTTATCCCAGACCTGACATGCGTTATCCTCTAAAATAGTTATCAAGAGCAGGTTTAATTGATTGTTTCGGTGTGGTCCCACATTACTACGTAATCCAAACCAGAAAAAACCCAGGATCCGTTCAACAAGTATGTGAAGAATGCGAAAGTATGAGTCTGATGAGTGAAAATCCCAGACATAACCTAGACCTAACATGCGTTATCCTCTGAAATATTGATCCAAACCAGGTTTAATGGACTGTTTCAGTGGGGTACCACATTACTATTAGATCCAAACCAGAAAATAACCCAGGATCTGTTCAACGAGTATGTGAAGAATGCGAAAGTATGAGTCTGATGAGTGAAGATCCCAGGCCTAACCTAGACCTAACATGAATTATTCTCTAAAATATTGATCGAAACCTGGTTTAATCTATTGTTTCAGTGTGGTACCACATTACTATTAGATCCAAACCAGAAAATAACCCAGGATCTGTTCTACGAGTACGTGAAGTGTGCGAAAGTATGAGTCTGATGAGGTCAAATCCCTGACCTATCCCAGACATAACTTGCGTTATCCTCAAAAATATTGATCGAAACCAGGTTTAATTGACTGTTTCAGCGTGGTACCACATTACTACGTGATACAATCCAGAAACAGCCAGGGATCTAGCCATGAAGTATGAGAAATATGCGAATGTATGAGCCTGATGAGGACAAATCCTAGACCTAACCCAAACCTAACATGCGTTATCCTCTAAAATATTTATCAAGACCAGGTTTAATTGAATGTTTCAGTGTGGTACCACGTTACTACGTGAACCAAACCAGAAAAAACCCAGGATCCGTTCAACAAGTATGTGAAGAATGCGAAAGTATGAGTCTGATGAGTGAAAATCCCAGGTCTAACCCAGACCTAACATGCGTTATCCTCTAAAATATTGATCCAAACCAGGTTTAATGGACCGTTTCAGTGTGGTACCACTTTACTACGTGATCCAAAGCATTAAGAATCCTCGATCAGGTCAACATGTATGTTAAAACTGCGAAAGTATGACCCTGATGAGGGCAAATCCCAGGCCTTACCTAGACCTAACTTGCGTTATCCTCAAAAATATTGATCGAAACCAGGTTTAATTGACTGTTTCAGCGTGGTACCACATTACTACGTGATACAATCCAGAAACAGCCAAGGATCTAGCCATGAAGTATGAGAAATATGCGAATGTATGAGCCTGATGAGGACAAATCCTAGACCTAACCCAAACCTAACATGCGTTATCCTCTAAAATATTTATCAAGACCAGGTTTAATTGAATGTTTCAGTGTGGTACCACGTTACTACGTGAACCAAACCAGAAAAAACCCAGGATCCGTTCAACAAGTATGTGAAGAATGCGAAAGTATGAGTCTGATGAGTGAAAATCCCAGGTCTAACCCAGACCTAACATGCGTTATCCTCTAAAATATTGATCCAAACCAGGTTTAATGGACTGTTTCAGTGTGGTACCACTTTACTACGTGATCCAAAGCATTAAGAATCCTCGATCAGGTCAACATGTATGTTAAAACTGCGAAAGTATGACCCTGATGAGGGCAAATCCCAGGCCTTACCTAGACCTAACATGCGTTGTCCTCTAAAATATTGATGGAAACCAGGTTTAATTGACTGTTTCAGTGTTGTACTTCATTACTACGTGATGCAATCCAGAAATAGCCCAGGATCTAGCCGTGAAGTATGAGAAATATGCGAAAGTATGAGTCTGACGAGGGCAAATCCTAGACCTAACCCAGACCTAACATGCGTTATCCTCTAAAATATTTATCATGACCAGGTTTAATTGATTGTTTCAGTGTGGTCCCACATTACTACGTGATCCAAACCAGAAAAAACCCAGGATCCGTTTAAGAAGTATGTGAAGAATGCGAAAGTATGAGTCTGATGAGTGAAAATCCCAGGCCTAACCTAGACCTAACATGCGTTATCCTCAAAAATATTGATCGAAACCAGGTTTAATTGACTGTTTCTGCGTGGTACCACATTACTACATGATACAATCCAGAAACAGCCAAGGATCTAGCCATGAAGTATGAGAAATATGCGAATGTATGAGCCTGATGAGGACAAATCCTAGACCTAACCCAAACCTAACATGCGTTATCCTCTAAAATATTTATCAAGACCAGGTTTAATTGAATGTTTCAGTGTGGTACCACATTACTACGTGAACCAAACCAGAAAAAACCCAGGATCCGTTCAACAAGTATGTGAAGAATGCGAAAGTATGAGTCTGATGAGTGAAAATCCCAGGCCTAACCTAGACCTAACATGCGTTATCCTCAGAAATATTGATCGAAACCAGGTTTAATTGACTGTTTCAGTGTGGTACCACATTACTATGTGATCCAATCCAGAAATAGCCCAGGATCTAGCCGTGAAGTATGAGAAATATGCGAAAGTATGAGTCTGACGAGGGCAAATCCTAGATCTAACCCAGACCTAACATGCGTTATCCTCTAAAATATTTATCATGACCAGGTTTAATTGATTGTTTCAGTGTGGTCCCACATTACTAGGTGATCCAAACCAGAAAAAACCCAGGATCCGTTCAACAAGTATGTGAAGAATGCGAAAGTATGATTCTGATGAGGGCAAATCCTAGACCTATCCCAGACCTAACATGCGTTATCCTCTAAAATATTGATCCAAACCAGGTTTAATGGACTGTTTCAGTGTGGTACCACACTACTACGTGATCCAAACCAGAAAAAACCCAGGATCTGTTCAACAAGTATGTGAAAACTGCGAAAGTATGACCCTAATGAGGGCAAATCCCAGGCCTAACCTTGACCTAACATGCGTTATCTTCTAAAATATTGATGGAAACCAGGTTTAATTGTCTGTTTCAATGTTGTTCTTCATTACTACGTGATACAATCCAGAAAAAGCCCAGGATCTAGCCATCAAGTATGAGAAATATGCGAAAGAATGAGCCTGATGAGAGCATATCCAAGACCTAACATAGACCTAACATGAATTATTCTCTAAAATATTGATCAAAACCAGGTTTAATTGACTGTTTCAGTGTGGTACTACATTACTACGTGATCCAAACCAGTAAAAACCCAGGATCTGTTCAACAAGTATGTGAAGAATGCGAAAGTATGTGTCTGATGAGGGCTAATCCCAGACCTATCCCAGACCTAACTTGCGTTATCCTCTAAAATAATGATCGAAACCAGGTTTAATTGACTGTTTTAGTAGTGGCACCACTTTACTACGTGATCCAAAGCAGAAAAAACCCTCGATCAGGTCAACATGCATGTTAAAACTGCGAAAGTATGACCCTAATGAGGGCAAATCCCAGGCCTAAACTAGACCTAACATGCGTTATCTTCTAAAATATTGAGCGAAACCAGGTTTAATTGACTGTTTCAGTGTCGTACTACACTACTACGTGATCCAATCCAGAAATAGCCCAGGATCTAGCCATGAAGTATGAGAAATATGCGAAAGTATGAGCCTGATGAGGGCAAATCCCAGACCTAACCCAGACCTAACATGCGTTGTCCTCTAAAATATTTATCAAGACCAGGTTTAATCGACTGTTTCAGTGTGGTCCCACATTACTACGTGATCCAAACCAGAAAAAACCCAGGATCCGTTCAACAAGTATGTGAAGAATGCGAAAGAATGAGTCAGATGCGTGAAAATCCCAGGCCTAACCTAGACCTAAAATGCGTTATCCTAAAAAATATTGATCGAAACCTGGTTTAATCGACTGCTTCAGTGTGGTACCACATTACTACGTGACCCAAACCAGAAAAAACCCAGGATCTCTTCAACAAGTATGTGTAAAACGCAAAAGTATGAGCCTGATGAGGGCAAATCCCAGACCTATCCCAGACCAAACTTGCGTTATCCTCTAAAATATTGATCGAAACCTGGTTTAATCGACTGTTTCAGTGTGGTACCACATTACTATGTGATCCAAACCAGAAAATAACCCAGGATCTGTTCAACGAGTATGTGAAGTGTGCGAAAGTATGAGTCTGATGAGGGCAAATCATAGACCTATCCCAGATCTAACATGCGTTATCCACCAAAATATTTATCAAGACCAGGTTTAATTAAATGTTTCAGTGTGGTACCACATTACTACGTGATCCAAACCAGAAAAAACCCAGGATCCGTTCAACAAGTATGTGAAGAATGCGAAAGAATGAGTCAGATGCGTGAAAATCCCAGGCCTAACCCAGACCTAAAATGCGTTATCCTAAAAAATATTGATCGAAACCTGGTTTAATCGACTGCTTCAGTGTGGTACCACATTACTACGTGACCCAAACCAGAAAAAACCCAGGATCTCTTCAACAAGTATGTGAAAAACGCAAAAGTATGAGCCTGATGAGGGCAAATCCCAGACCTATCCCAGACCAAACTTGCGTTATCCTCTAAGATATTGATCGAAACCAGGTTTAATCGACTGTTTCAGTGTGGTCCCACATTACTACGTGATCCAAACCAGAAAAAACCCAGGATTCGTTCAACAAGTATGTGAAGAATGCGAAAGTATGAGTCTGATGAGGGCTAATCCCAGACCTATCCCAGACCTAACTTGCGTTATCCTCTAAAATAATGATCGAAACCAGGTTTAATTGACTGTTTTAGTTGTGGTACCACTTTACTACGTGATCCAAAGCAGAAAAAACCGTCGATCAGGTCAACATGCATGTTAAAACTGCGAAAGTATGACCCTGATGAGGTCAAATCCCAGACCTATGCCAGACCTGACATGCGTTATCCTCTAAGATATTGATCGAAACCAGGTTTAATTGCCTGTTTTAGTTGTGGTACCACTTTACCACGTGATCCAAAGCAGAAAAAACCCTCCATCAGGTCAACATGCATGTTAAAACGCCCGAAAGTATGACCCTGATGAGGGCAAATCCCAGACCAATCCGAGACCTAACTTGCGTTGTCCACTAAAATATTTATCATAACCAGGTTTAATTGATTGTTTCAGTGTGGTCCCACATTACTACGTGATCCAAACCAGAAAAAACCCAGGATCCGTTGAACAACTATGTGAAGAATGCGAAAGTATGAGTCTGATGTGTGAAAATCCCAGACATAACCTAGACCTAACTTGCGTTATCGTCTAAAATAATGATCGAAACCAGGTTTAATTGACTGTTTTAGTTGTGGTACCACTTTACCACGTGATCCAAAGCACAAAAAACCCTCGATCAGGTCAACATGCATGTTAAAACTGCGAAAGTATGACCCTGATGAGGGCAAATCCCAGACCAATCCGAGACCTAACTTGCGTTGTCCTCTAAGATATTGATCCAAACCAGGTTTAATTGACCGTTTCAGTGTGGTTCCACATTACTACGTGATCCAAACCAGAAAAAACCCAGGATCTAGCCATCAAGTATGAGAAACATTGCGAAAGAATGAGCCTGATGATAGCAAATCCCAGACCTAACCTAGACCTAACATGAATTATTCTCTAAAATATTGATCGAAACCAGGTTTAATTGAATGTTTCAGCGTCGTACCACATTACTACGTGAACCAAACCAGAAAAAACCCAGGATCCGTTCAACAAGTATGTGAAGAATGCGACAGTATGAGTCTGATGAGTGAAAATCCCAGGGCTAACCTAGACCTAACATGCGTTATACTCTAAAATATTGATCCAAACCAGGTTTAATGGACTGTTTCAGTGTGGTACCACTTTACTACGTGATCCAAAGCATTAAGAACCCTCGATCAGGTCAACATGTATGTTAAAACTGCGAAAGTATGACCCTGATGTGGGCAAATCCCAGGCCTTACCTAGAACTAACATGCGTTGTCCTCTAAAATATTGATGGAAACCAGGTTTAATTGACTGTTTCAGTGTTGTACTTCATTACCACGTGATGCGATCCAGAAAAAGCCCAGGATCTAGCCATCAAGTATGAGAAATATGCGAAAGAATGACCCTGATGAGGTCAAATCCCAGACTTATCCCAGACCTGACATGCGTTATCCTCTAAAATAGTTATCAAGACCAGGTTTAATTGATTGTTTCAGTGTGGTACCACTTTACTACGTGATCCAAAGCTGAAAAAACCCTCGATCAGGTCAACATGCATGTTAAAACTGCGAAAGTATGACCCTGATGAGGTCAAATCCCAGACCTATCCCAGACCTGACAAGCGTTGTCCTCTGAGATATTGATCCAAACCAGGTTTAATTGACTGTTTCAGTGTGGTCCCACATTACTACGTGATCCAAACCAGAAAAAACCCAGGATCTAGCCATCAAGTATGAGAAACATGCGAAAGAATCAGCCTGATGATAGCAAATCCCAGACCTAACCTAGACCTAACATGAATTATTCTCTAAAATATTGATCGAAACCTGGTTTAATCTATTGTTTCAGTGTGGTACCACATTACTATTAGATCCAAACCAGAAAATAACCCAGGATCTGTTCAACGAGTATGTGAAGTGTGCGAAAGTATGAGTCTGATGAGGTCAAATCCCTGACCTATCCCAGACCTAACATGCGTTATCCTCAAAAATATTGATCGAAACCAGGTTTAATTGACTGTTTCAGCGTGGTACCACATTACTACGTGATACAATCCAGAAACAGCCAAGGATCTAGCCATGAAGTATGAGAAATATGCGAATGTATGAGCCTGATGAGGACAAATCCTAGACCTAACCCAAACCTAACATGCGTTATCCTCTAAAATATTTATCAAGACCAGGTTTAATTGAATGTTTCAGTGTGGTACCACATTACTACGTGAACCAAACCAGAAAAAACCCAGGATCCGTTCAACAAGTATGTGAAGAATGCGAAAGTATGAGTCTGATGAGTGAAAATCCAAGGTCTAACCCAGACCTAACATGCGTTATCGTCTAAAATAATGATCGAAACCAGGTTTAATTGACTGTTTTAGTTGTGGTACCACTTTACCACGTGATCCAAAGCAGAGAAAACCCTCGATCAGGTCAACATGCATGTTAAAACTGCGAAAGTATGACCCTGATGAGGTCAAATCCCAGACCTATCCCAGACCTGACATGCGTTATCCTCTAAAATATTGATCCAAACCAGGTTTAATTGACTGTTTCAGTGTGGTACCACATTACTACGTGAACCAAACCAGAAAAAACCCAGGATCCGTTCAACAAGTATGTGAAGAATGCGAAAGTATGACCCTGATGAGGTCAAATCCCAGACTTATCCCAGACCTGACATGCGTTATCCTCTAAAATAGTTATCAAGACCAGGTTTAATTGATTGTTTCAGTGTGGTACCACTTTACTACGTGATCCAAAGCAGAAAAAACCCTCGATCAGGTCAACATGTATGTTAAAACTGCGAAAGTATGACCCTGATGAGGGCAAATCCCAGGCCTTACCTAGACCTAACATGCGTTGTCCTCTAAAATATTGATGGAAACCAGGTTTAATTGACTGTTTCAGTGTTGTACTTCATTACCACGTGATGCGATCCAGAAAAAGCGCAGGATCTAGCTATCAAGTATGAGAAATATGCGAAAGAATGAGCCTGATGAGAGCAAATCCCAGACCTATCTCAGACCTGACATGCGTTATCCTCTAAAATATTGATCCAAACCAGGTTTAATGGACTGTTTCAGTGTGGTCCCACATTACTACGTGATACAATCCTGAAACAGCACAGGATCTAGCCATGAAGTATGAGAAATATGCGAATGTATGAGCCTGATGAGGACAAATCCTAGACCTAACCCAACCTAACATGCGTTATCCTCCAAAATATTTATCAAGACCAGGTTTAATTGAATGTTTCAGTGTGGTGCCACTATACTACGTGATCCAAAGCATTAAGAACCCTCGATCAGGTCAACATGTATGTTAAAACTGCGAAAGTATGACCCTGATGAGGGCAAATCCCAGGCCTTACCTAGACCTAACATGCGTAGTCCTCTAAAATATTGATGGAAACCAGGTTTAATTGACTGTTTCAGTGATGTACCACATTACTACGTGATCCAATCCAGAAATAGCCCAGGATCTAGCCATGAAGTATGAGAAATATGCGAAAGTATGAGCCTGACGAGGGCAAATCCTAGACCTTACCTAGACCTAACAGGCGTTATCCTCTAAAATATTTATCATAACCAGGTTTAATTGATTGTTTCAGTGTGGTCCCACATTACTACGTGATCCAAACCAGAAAAAACCCAGGATCCGTTCAACAAGTATGTGAAGAATGCGAAAGTATGAGTCTGATGAGGGCTAATCCCAGACCTATCCCAGACCTAACTTGCGTTATCGTCTAAAATAATGATCGAAACCAGGTTTAATTGACTGTTTTAGTTGTGGTACCACTTTACCACGTGATCCAAAGCAGAAAAAACCCTCGATCAGGTCAACATGCATGTTAAAACTGCGAAAGTATGACCCTGATGAGGTCAAATCCCAGACTTATCCCAGACCTGACATGCGTTATCCTCTAAAATAGTTATCAAGAGCAGGTTTAATTGATTGTTTCGGTGTGGTCCCACATTACTACGTAATCCAAACCAGAAAAAACCCAGGATCCGTTCAACAAGTATGTGAAGAATGCGAAAGTATGAGTCTGATGAGTGAAAATCCCAGACATAACCTAGACCTAACATGCGTTATCCTCTGAAATATTGATCCAAACCAGGTTTAATGGACTGTTTCAGTGGGGTACCACATTACTATTAGATCCAAACCAGAAAATAACCCAGGATCTGTTCAACGAGTATGTGAAGAATGCGAAAGTATGAGTCTGATGAGTGAAGATCCCAGGCCTAACCTAGACCTAACATGAATTATTCTCTAAAATATTGATCGAAACCTGGTTTAATCTATTGTTTCAGTGTGGTACCACATTACTATTAGATCCAAACCAGAAAATAACCCAGGATCTGTTCTACGAGTACGTGAAGTGTGCGAAAGTATGAGTCTGATGAGGTCAAATCCCTGACCTATCCCAGACATAACTTGCGTTATCCTCAAAAATATTGATCGAAACCAGGTTTAATTGACTGTTTCAGCGTGGTACCACATTACTACGTGATACAATCCAGAAACAGCCAGGGATCTAGCCATGAAGTATGAGAAATATGCGAATGTATGAGCCTGATGAGGACAAATCCTAGACCTAACCCAAACCTAACATGCGTTATCCTCTAAAATATTTATCAAGACCAGGTTTAATTGAATGTTTCAGTGTGGTACCACGTTACTACGTGAACCAAACCAGAAAAAACCCAGGATCCGTTCAACAAGTATGTGAAGAATGCGAAAGTATGAGTCTGATGAGTGAAAATCCCAGGTCTAACCCAGACCTAACATGCGTTATCCTCTAAAATATTGATCCAAACCAGGTTTAATGGACCGTTTCAGTGTGGTACCACTTTACTACGTGATCCAAAGCATTAAGAATCCTCGATCAGGTCAACATGTATGTTAAAACTGCGAAAGTATGACCCTGATGAGGGCAAATCCCAGGCCTTACCTAGACCTAACTTGCGTTATCCTCAAAAATATTGATCGAAACCAGGTTTAATTGACTGTTTCAGCGTGGTACCACATTACTACGTGATACAATCCAGAAACAGCCAAGGATCTAGCCATGAAGTATGAGAAATATGCGAATGTATCAGCCTGATGAGGACAAATCCTAGACCTAACCCAAACCTAACATGCGTTATCCTCTAAAATATTTATCAAGACCAGGTTTAATTGAATGTTTCAGTGTGGTACCACGTTACTACGTGAACCAAACCAGAAAAAACCCAGGATCCGTTCAACAAGTATGTGAAGAATGCGAAAGTATGAGTCTGATGAGTGAAAATCCCAGGTCTAACCCAGACCTAACATGCGTTATCCTCTAAAATATTGATCCAAACCAGGTTTAATGGACTGTTTCAGTGTGGTACCACTTTACTACGTGATCCAAAGCATTAAGAATCCTCGATCAGGTCAACATGTATGTTAAAACTGCGAAAGTATGACCCTGATGAGGGCAAATCCCAGGCCTTACCTAGACCTAACATGCGTTGTCCTCTAAAATATTGATGGAAACCAGGTTTAATTGACTGTTTCAGTGTTGTACTTCATTACTACGTGATGCAATCCAGAAATAGCCCAGGATCTAGCCGTGAAGTATGAGAAATATGCGAAAGTATGAGTCTGACGAGGGCAAATCCTAGACCTAACCCAGACCTAACATGCGTTATCCTCTAAAATATTTATCATGACCAGGTTTAATTGATTGTTTCAGTGTGGTCCCACATTACTACGTGATCCAAACCAGAAAAAACCCAGGATCCGTTTAAGAAGTATGTGAAGAATGCGAAAGTATGAGTCTGATGAGTGAAAATCCCAGGCCTAACCTAGACCTAACATGCGTTATCCTCAAAAATATTGATCGAAACCAGGTTTAATTGACTGTTTCTGCGTGGTACCACATTACTACATGATACAATCCAGAAACAGCCAAGGATCTAGCCATGAAGTATGAGAAATATGCGAATGTATGAGCCTGATGAGGACAAATCCTAGACCTAACCCAAACCTAACATGCGTTATCCTCTAAAATATTTATCAAGACCAGGTTTAATTGAATGTTTCAGTGTGGTACCACATTACTACGTGAACCAAACCAGAAAAAACCCAGGATCCGTTCAACAAGTATGTGAAGAATGCGAAAGTATGAGTCTGATGAGTGAAAATCCCAGGCCTAACCTAGACCTAACATGCGTTATCCTCAGAAATATTGATCGAAACCAGGTTTAATTGACTGTTTCAGTGTGGTACCACATTACTATGTGATCCAATCCAGAAATAGCCCAGGATCTAGCCGTGAAGTATGAGAAATATGCGAAAGTATGAGTCTGACGAGGGCAAATCCTAGACCTAACTCAGACCTAACATGCGTTATCCTCTAAAATATTTATCAAGACCAGGTTTAATTGATCGTTTCAGTGTGGTCCGACATTACTACGTGATCCGAACCAGAGAAAACCCAGGATCCGTTCAACAAGTATGAGAAATATGCAAAAGTATGAGCCTGATGAGTGAAAATCCCCGGCCTAGCCTAGACCTAACATGCGTTATCCTCAAAAATATTGATCAAAACCAGGTTTAATTGACTGTTTCAGTGTGGTACCACACTACTACGTGACCCAAACCGGAAAAAACCCAGGATCTGTTCAACAAGTATGTGAAAAACGCGAAAGCATGAGCCTGATGAGGGTAAATCCCAGACCTATCCCAGACCTAACTTGCGTTATCCTCTAACATATTGAACGAAACCAGGTTTAATTGACTGTTTCAGCGTGGTACCACATTACTACGTGATACAATACAGAAACAGCCCAGGATCTAGCCATGAAGTATGAGAAATATGCGAAAGTATGAGCCTGATGAGGGCAAATCCTAGAACTAACCCAAACCTAACATGTGTTATCCTCTAAAATATTTATCAAGACCAGATTTAATTGAATGTTCCAGTGTGGTACCACATTACTACGTGAACCAAACCAGAAAAAACCCAGGATCCGTTCAACAAGTATGTGAAAAACGCAAAAGTATGAGCCTGATGAGGGCAAATCCCAGACCTATCCCAGACCTAACTTTCGTTATCCTCTAAAATATTGATCGAAACCAGGTTTAATTGACTGTTTCAGCGTGGTACCACGTTACTGCGTGATACAATCCAGAAATAGCCCAGGATCTAGCCATGAAGTATGAGAAATATGCGAAAGAATGAGCCTGATGAGAGCAAATCCCAGGCCTAACCTAGACCTAACTTTCGTTATCCTCTAAAATATTGATCGAAACCAGGTTTAATTGACTGTTTCAGTGTGGTACCACATTACTACGTGATCTAGTCCAGAAATAGCCCAGGATCTAGCCATGAAGTATGAGAAATATGCGAAAGTATGACCCTGACGAGGGCAAATCCTAGACCTAACCCAGACCTAACTAGCGTTATCCTCTAAAATATTTATCAAGACCAGGTTTAATTGATTGTTTCAGTGTGGTCCGACATTACTACGTGATCCAAACCAGAAAAAACCCAGGATCCGTTCAACAAGTATGTGAAGAATGCGAAAGTATGAGTCTGATGAGTGAAAATCCCAGGCCTAACCTAGACCTAACATGCGTTGTCCTCTAAAATATTGATGGAAACCAGGTTTAATTGACTGTTTCAGTGTTGCACTTCATTACTACGTGATCCATACCAGTAAAAACCCAGGATCCGTTCAACAAGTATGTGAAGAATGCGAAAGTATGAGTGTGGTGAGTGAAAAACCCCGGCCTAACCTAGACCTAACATGCGTTATCCTCAAATATATTGATCGAAACCGGGTTTAATCGTCGGTTTCAGTGTGTTACCACATTACTACGTGATCCAATCCAGAAATAGCCCAGGATCTAGCCATGAAATATGAGAAATATGCGAAAGTATGAGCCTGACGAGGGCAAATCCTAGACCTAACCCAGACCTAACATGCGTTATCCTCTAAAATATTTATCAAGACCAGGTTTAATTGATTGTTTCAGTGTGGTCCCACATTACTACGTGATCCAAACCAGAAAAAACCCAGGTTCCGTTCAACAAGTATGTGAAGAATGCGAAAGTATGAGTCTGATGAGTGAAAATCCCCGGCCTAACCTAGACCTAACATGCGTTATCCTCAAAAATATAGATCGAAACCAGGTTTAATCGACTGTTTCAGTGTGGTACCACACTACTACGTGATACAATCCAGAAACAGCCCAGGATCTAGCCATGAAGTATGAGAAATATGCGAAAGTATGAGCCTGACGAGGGCAAATCCTAGACCTAACCCAGACCAAACATGCGTTATCCTCAAAAATATTGATCGAAACCAGGTTTAATCAACTATTTCAGTGTGGTACCACATTACTACGTGATCCAAACCAGAGAATGACCCAGGATCTGTTCAACGAGTATGTGAAGTGTGCGAAAGTAGAGGTCTGATGAGGGCAAATCCCAGACCTATCCGAGACCTAACAAGCGTTATCCTCAAAAATATTGATCAAAACCTGGTTTAATCGACTGTTTCAGTGAGGTACCACATTACTATGTGATCCAAACCAGAAAATAACCCAGGATCTGTTCAACGAGTATGTGAAGTGTGCGAAAGTATGAGTATGATGAGGGCAAATCCCAGACCTATCCCAGACCTAACATGCGTTATCCTCTAAAATATTTATCAAGACCAGGTTTAGTTGATTGTTTCAGTGTGGTCCCACATTACTACGTGATCCAAACCAGAAAAAACCCAGGATCCGTTGAACAAGTATGTGAAGAATGCGAAAGTATGAGTCTGATGAGTGAAATTCCCCGTCCTAACCTGGACCTAACATGCGTTATCCTCAAAAATATTGATCGAAACCAGGTTTAATCGACTGTTTCAGTGTGGTACCACACTACTACGTGACCCAAACCGGAAAAAACCCAGGATCTGTTCAACAAGTATGTGAAAACGCGAAAGTATGAGCCTGATGAGGGCAAATCCCAGACCTATCCCAGACCTAACATGCGTTATCCTGTAAAATATTTATCAAGACCAGGTTTAATTGATTGTTTCTGTCTGGGCCCACATTAATACGTGACACAATTCAGAAACAGCCCAGGATCTAGCCATGAAGTAAGAGAAATATGCGAAAGTATGAGCCTGATGAGGGCAAATCCTAGACCTAACCCAAACCTAACATGCGTTATCCTCTAAAATATTTATCAAGACCAGGTTTAATTGAATGTTTCAGTGTGGTCCCACATTACTACGTGATCCAAACCAGAAAAAACCCAGGATCCGTTCAACAAATATGTGAAGGATTGCGAAAGTATGAGTCTGATGAGTGAAAATCCCAGACCTTTCCCAGACCTAACATGCGTTATCCTGTAAAATATTTATCAAGACCAGGTTTAATTGAATGTTTCAGTGTGGTACCACATTACTACGTGAACCAAACCAGTAAAAACCCAGGATCCGTTCAACAAGTATGTGGAGAATGCGAAAGTATGAGTTTGATGAGTGAAAATCCTCGGCCTAACCTAGACCTAACATGCGTTATCCTCATAAATATTGATCGAAACCAGGTTTAATCGACTGTTTCAGTGTGGTACCACATTACTACGTGATCCAAACCAGTAAAAACCCAGGATCCGTTCAACAAGTATGTGAAGAATGCGAAAGTATGAGTCTGATGAGTGAAAATCCTCGGCCTAACCTAGACCTAACATGCGTTGTCCTCTAAAATATTGATCGAAACCAGGTTTAATTGACTGTTTCAGTGTTGCACTTCATTACTACGTGATCCAAACCAGTAAAAACTCAGGATCCGTTCAACAAGTATGTGAAGAATGCGAAAGTATGAGTGTGATGAGTGAAAAACCCCGGCCTAACCTAGACCTAACATGCGTTATCCTCAAAAATATTGATCGAAACCAGGTTTAATCGTCTGTTTCAGTGTGGTGCCACATTACTATGTGATCCAAACCAGAAAAAACCTTGTATCTGTTCAACAAGTATGTGAAGAATGCGAAAGTATGAGTCTGATGAGTGAAAATCCCAGGGCTAACCTAGACCTAACAAGCGTTATCCTCTAAAATATTTATCAAGACCAGGTTTAATTGACTGTTTCAGCGTGGTACCACATTACTACGTGACACAATCCAGAAACAGCCCAGGATCTAGCCATGAAGTATGAGAAATATGCGAAAGTATGAGCCTGATGAGGGCAAATCCTAGACCTAACCCAAACCTAACATGCGTTATCCTCTAAAATATTCATCAAGACCAGGTTTAATTGATTGTTTCAGTGTGGTCCCACATTACTACGTGATCCAAACCAGTAAAAACCCAGGATCCGTTCAACAAGTATGTGGAGAATGCGAAAGTATGAGTCTGATGAGTGAAAATCCTCGGCCTAACCTATACCTAACATGCGTTATTCTCAAAAATATTGATCGAAACCAGGTTTAATCGACTGTTTCAGTGTGGTACCACATGACTACGTGATCCAAACCAGAAAAAAAACCAGGACCTGTTCAAGAAGTATTTGAAGTATGCGAAAGAATGAGTCTGATGAGGGCAAATCCCAGGTCTAAACTAGACCTAACATGCGTTATCCTCAAAAATATTGATCGAAACCAGGTTTAATCGACTGTTTCAGTGTGGTACCACATTACTACGTGATCCAAACCAGTGAAAACCCCGGATCCGTTCAACAAGTATGTGGAGAATGCGAAAGTATGAGTCTCATGAGTGAAAATCCTCGGCCTAACCTAGACCTAACATGCGTTGTCCTCTAAAATATTGATGGAAACCAGGTTTAATTGACTGTTTCAGTGTTGCACTTCATTACTACGTGATCCAAACCAGTAAAAACCCAGGATCCGTTCAACAACTATGTGAAAAATGCGACAGTATGCGACAGTGTGATGAGTGAAAAACCCGGCCTAACCTAGACCTAACATGCGTTATCCTCAAAAATATTGATCGAAACCTGGTTTAATCGTCTGTTTCAGTGTGGTGCCACATTACTATGTGATCCAAACCAGAAAAAACCCTGTATCTGTTCAACAAGTATGTGAAGAATGCGAAAGTATGAGTCTGATGAGTGAAAATCCCAGAGCTAACCTAGACCTAACAAGCGTTATCCTCAAAAATATTTATCAAGACCAGGTTTAATTGACTGTTTCAGCGTGGTACCACATTATTACGTGACACAATCCAGAAACAGCCCAGGATCTAGCCATGAAGTATGAGAAATATGCGAAAGTATGAGCCTGATGAGGGCAAATCCTAGACCTAACCCAAACCTAACATGCGTTATCCTCTAAAATATTCATCAAGACCAGGTTTAGTTGATTGTTTCAGTGTGGTACCACATTACTACGTGATCCAAACCAGTAAAAACCCAGGATCCGTTCAACAAGTATGTGGAGAATGCGAAAGTATGAGTCTGATGAGTGAAAATCCTCGGCCTAACCTATACCTAACATGCGTTATTCTCAAAAATATTGATCGAAACCAGGTTTAATCGACTGTTTCAGTGTGGTACCACATGACTACGTGATCCAAACCAGAAAAAAAACCAGGACCTGTTCAAGAAGTATTTGAAGTATGCGAAAGAATGAGTCTGATGAGGGCAAATCCCAGGTCTAAACTAGACCTAACATGCGTTATCCTCAAAAATATTGATCAAAACCTGGTTTAATCGACTGTTCCAGTGTGGTACCACATTACAATGTGATCCAAACCAGAAAATAATCCAGGATCTGTTCAACGAGTATGTGAAGTGTGCGAAAGTATGAGTATGATGAGGGCAAATCCCAGACCTATCCCAGACCTAACATGCGTTATCCTCTAAAATATTTATCAAGACCAGGTTTAATTGATTGTTTCAGTGTGGTCCCACATTACTACGTGACACAATCCAGAAACAGCCCAGGATCTAGCCATGAAGTATGAGAAATATGCGAAAGTATGAGCCTGATGAGGGCAAATCCTAGACCTAACCCAAACCTAACATGCGTTATCCTCTAAAATATTTATCAAGACCAGCTTTAATTGAATGTTTCAGTGTGGTACCACATTACTACGTGATCCAAACCAGTAAAAACCCAGGATCCGTTCAACAAGTATGTGAAGAATTCGAAAGTATGAGTGTGTTGAGTGAAAAACCCCGGCCTAACCTAGACCTAACATGCGTTATCCTCAAAAATATCGATCGAAACCTGGTTTAATCGTCTGTTTCAGTGTGGTACCACATTACTACGTGATCCAAACCAGAAAAAACCCAGGATCCGTCCAACAAGTATGTGCAGAATGCGAAAGTATGAGTCTGATGAGTGAAAATCCCCGGCCTAACCTAGACCTAGCATGCGTTATCCTCAAAAATATTGATCGAAACCAGGTTTAATCGACTGTTTCAGTGTGGTACCACATGACTACGTGATCCAAACCAGAAAAAAAACCAGGACCTGTTCAAGAAGTATTTGAAGTATGCGAAAGAATGAGTCTGATGAGGGCAAATCCCAGGTCTAAACTAGACCTAACATGCGTTATCCTCAAAAATATTGATCAATTCCTGGTTTAATCGACTGTTCCAGTGTGGTACCACATTACAATGTGATCCAAACCAGAAAATAATCCAGGATCTGTTCAACGAGTATGTGAAGTGTGCGAAAGTATGAGTATGATGAGGGCAAATCCCAGACCTATCCCAGACCTAACATGCGTTATCCTCTAAAATATTTATCAAGACCAGGTTTAATTGATTGTTTCAGTGTGGTCCCACATTACTACGTGACACAATCCAGAAACAGCCCAGGATCTAGCCATGAAGTATGAGAAATATGCGAAAGTATGAGCCTGATGAGGGCAAATCCTAGACCTAACCCAAACCTAACATGCGTTATCCTCTAAAATATTTATCAAGACCAGCTTTAATTGAATGTTTCAGTGTGGTACCACATTACTATGTGATCCAAACCAGAAAAAACTCAGGATCTGTTCAACAAGTATGTGGAGAATGCGAAAGTATGCGTCTGATGAGTGAAAATCCTCGGCCTAACCTATACCTAACGTGCGTTATCCTCAAAAATATTGATCGAAACCAGGTTTAATCGACTGTTTCAGTGTGGCGCCACATTACTACGTGATCGAAACCCGAAAAAAACCCAGGGCCTGTTCAACAAGTATTTGAAGTATGCGAAAGTATGAGTCTGATGAGGGCAAATCCCAGGCCTAAACTAGACCTAACATGCGTTATCCTCAAAAATATTGATCAAAACCTGGTTTAATCTACTGTTTCAGTGTGGTACCACATTACTATGTGATCCAAACCAGAAAATAACCCAGGATCTGTTCAACGAGTTTGTGAAGTGTGCGAAAGTATGAGTATGATGAGGGCAAATCCCAGACCTATCCCAGACCAAACATGCGTTATCCTCTAAAATATTTATCAAGACCAGGTTTAATTGATTGTTTCAGTGTGGTCCCACATTACTACGTGATCCAAACCAGAAAAAACCCAGGATCCGTCCTACAAGTATGTGAAGAATGCGAAAGTATGAGTCTGATGACTGAAAATCCCCGGCCTAACCTAGACCTAACATGCGTTATCCTCAAAAATATTGATCGAAGCCAAGTTTAATCGACTGTTTCAGTGTGGTACCACACTACTACGTGACCCAAACCGGAAAAAACCCAGGATCTGTTCAACAAGTATGTGAAAAACGCGAAAGTATGGGCCTGATGAGGGCAAATCCCAGACCTATCCCAGACCTAACTTGCGTTATCCTCAAAAATATTTATCAAGACCAGGTTTAATTCATTGTTTCAGTGTGGTCCCACATTACTACGTGATCCAAACCAGAAAAAACCCAGGATCCGTTCAACAAGTATGTGAAGAATGCGAAAGTATGAGTCTGATGAGTGAAAGTCCCAGGCCTAACCTAGACCAAACATGCGTTATCCTCAAAAATATTGATCGAAACCTGGTTTAATTGACTGTATCAGTGTGGTACCACATTACTACGGGACCCAAACCAGAAAAAACCCAGGATCTGTTCAACAAGTATGTGAAGACTGCGAAGGTATGAGTCTGATGAGTGAAAATCCCAGACCTATCCCAGACCAAACTTGGGTTATCCTCTAAAATATTGATCCAAACCAGGTTTAATCGACTGTTTCAGTGTGGTACCACACTTCTACGTGACTCAAACCGGGAAAAACCCAGGATCTGTTCAACAAGTATGTGAAAAACGCGAAAGTATGAGCCTGATGAGGGCAAATCCCAGACCTATCCCAGACCTAACATGCGTTATCCTCTAAAATATTTATCAAGACCAGGTTTAATTGATTGTTTCAGTGTGGTCCCACATTACTACGTGATCCAAACCAGAAAAAACCCAGGATCCGTCCAACAAGTATGTGCAGAATGCGAAAGTATGAGTCTGATGAGTGAAAATCCCCGGCCTAACCTAGACCTAACATGCGTTATCCTCAAAAATATTGATCGAAACCAGGTTTAATCGACTGTTTCAGTGTGGTACCACATTACTACGTGATCCAAACCAGAAAAAAACCCAGGACCTGTTCAACAAGTATTTGAAGTATGCGAAAGTATGAGTCTGATGAGGGCAAATCCCAGACCTATCCCAGACCTAACATGCGTTATCCTCTAAAATATTTATCAAGACCAGGTTTAATTGATTGTTTCAGTGTGGTCCCACATTACTACGTGATCCAAACCAGAAAAAACCCAGGGTCCGTCCAACAAGTATGTGAAGAATGCGAAAGTATGAGTCTGATGAGTGAAAATCCCCGGCCGAACCTAGACCTAACATGCGTTATCCTCAAAAATATTGATCGAAACCAGGTTTAATCGACTGTTTCAGTGTGGTACCACATTACTACGTGATCCAAATCAGAAGAAAACCCAGGACCTGTTCAACAAGTATTTGAAGTATGCGAAAGTATGAGTCTGATGAGGGCAAATCCCAGGCCTAAACTAGACCTAACATGCGTTATCCTCAAAAATATTGATCAAAACCTGGTTTAATCGACTGTTTCAGTGTGGTACCACATTACTATGTGATCCAAACCAGAAAATAACCCAGGATCTGTTCAACGAGTTTGTGAAGTGTGCGAAAGTATGAGTATGGTGAGGGCAAATCCCAGACCTATCCCAGACCTAACATGCGTTATCCTCTAAAATATTTATCATGACTAGGTTTAATTGAGTGTTTCAGTGTGGTCCCACATTACTACGTGATCCAAACCGGAAAAAACCCAGGATCCGTTTAACAAGTATGGGAAGAATGCGAAAGTATGAGCCTGATGGGTGCAAATCCTAGACCTAACCCAGACCTAACATGCGTTATCCTCAAAAATATTGACCGAAACCTGGTTTAATCGACTGTTTCAGTGTGGTACCACATTACTACGTGATCCAAACCAGAAAAAAACCCAGGACCTGTTCAACAAGTATGTGAAGAATGCGAAAGTATGAGTCTGGTGAGGGCAAATCCCAGGCCTAAACTAGACCTAACATGCGTTATCCTCAAAAATATTGATCAAAACCTGGTTTAATCGACTGTTTCAGTGTGGTACCACATTACTATGTGATCCAGACCAGAAAATAACCCAGGATCTGTTCAACGAGTTTGTGAAGTGTGCGAAAGTATGAGTATGGTGAGGGCAAATCCCAGACCTATCCCGGACCTAACATGCGTTATCCTCTAAAATATTTATCATGACTAGGTTTAATTGAGTGTTTCAGTGTGGTCCCACATTACTACGTGATCCAAACCGGAAAAAACCCAGGATCCGTTTAACAAGTATGGGAAGAATGCGAAAGTATGAGCCTGACGCGGGCAAATCCTAGACCTAACCCAGACCTAACATGCGTTATCCTCAAAAATATTGACCGAAACCTGGTTTAATCGACTGTTTCAGTGTGGTACCACATTACTACCGGACCCAAACCAGAAAAAACCCAGGATCTGTTCAACAAGTATGTGAAGAATGCGAAAGTATGAGTCTGATGTGTGAAAATCCCAGACCTATCCCAGACCTAACTTGCGTTATCCTCTAATATATTGATCGAAACCAGGTTTAATTGACTGTTTCAGCGTGGTACCACATTACTACGTGATACAATCCAGAAACAGCCCAGGATCTAGCCATGAAGTATGAGAAATATGCGAAAGTATGAGCCTGATGAGGGCAAATCCTAGACCTAACCAAAACCTAACATGCGTTATCCTCTAAAATATTGATTCAAACCAGGTTTAATGGACTGCTTCAGTGTGGTACCTCTTTACTACGTGATCCAAAGCAGAAAAAAACCCAGGATCTGTTCAATAAGTATGTGAAGTATGCGAAAGTATGAGTCTGATGAGGGCAAATCCCAGGCCTAAACTAGACCTAACATGCGTTATCCTCTAAAATATTCATCAAGACCAGGTTTAATTGATTGTTTCAGTGTGGTCCCACATTACTACGTGATCCAAACCAGAAAAAACCCAGGATCCGTTCAACAAGTATGTGAAGAATGCGAAAGTATGAGTCTGATGAGTGAAAATCCCCGGCCTAACCTAGACCTAACATGCGTTATCCTCAAAAATATTGATCGAAAGCTGGTTTAATCGTCTGTTTCAGTGTGGTACCACACTACTACGTGACCCATACCGGAAAAAACCCAGGATCTGTTCAACAAGTATGTGAAGAACGCGAAAGTATGAGCCTGATGAGGGCAAATCCCAGACCTATCCCAGACCTAACTTGCGTTATCCTCAAAAATATTGATAGAAACCTGGTTTAATCGACCGTTTCAGTGTGGTACCACATTACTACGTGACCCAAACCAGAAAAAACCCAGAATCTGTTCAACAAGTATGTGAAAAACGCGTAAGTATGAGCCTGATGAGGGCAAATCCCAGACCAAACTTGCGTTATCCTCTAAAATATTGATGGAAACCAGGTTTAATTGACTGTTTCAGTGTGGTACCACATTACTACGTGATGCAATCCAGAAAAACTCCAGGATCTAGCCATCAAGTATGAGAAATATGAAGAAAGAATGAGCCTGATGAGAGCAAATCCCAGACCTAACCTAGACCTAACATGAATTATTCTCTAAAATATTTATCAAGACCAGGTTTCATTGATTGTTACAGTGTGGTCCCACATTACTACGTGATGCAAACCAGAAAAAACCCAGGATCCGTTCAACAAGTATGTGAAAAACGCGAAAGTATGAGCCTGATGAGGGCAAATCCCAGGCCTAACCTAGACCTATCATGCGTGGTCCTCTAAAATATTGATGGAAACCAGGTTTAATTGTCTGTTTCAGTGTTGTACTTCCTTACTACGTGATGCAATCCAGAAAAAGCCCAGGATCTATCCATCAAGTATGAGAAATATGCGAAAGAATGAGCCTGATGAGAGCAAATCCCAGACCTAACCTAGACCTAACATGGATTATTCTCTAAAATATTGATCAAAACCAGGTTTAATTGACTGTTTCAGTGTGGTACCACATTACTACGTGATCCAATCCAGAAATAGCCCAGGATCCAGCCATGAAGTATGAGAAATATGCGAAAGTATGAGCCTGATGGGGGCAAAGCCTAGACCTAACCCAGACATAACATGCGTTATCCTCTAAAATATTTATCATGACTAGGTTTAATTGAGTGTTTCAGTGTGGTCCCACATTACTACGTGATCCAAACCGGAAAAAACCCAGGATCCGTTTAACAAGTATGGGAAGAATGCGAAAGTATGAGCCTGACGAGGGCAAATCCTAGACCTAACCCAGACCTAACATGCGTTATCCTCAAAAATATTGATCGAAAGCTGGTTTAATCGTCTGTTTCAGTGTGGTACCACACTACTACGTGACCCAAACCGGAAAAAACCCAGGATCTGTTCAACAAGTATGTGAAAAACGCGAAAGTATGAGCCTGATGAGGGCGAATCCCAGATCTATCCCAGACCTAACATGCGTTATCCTCAAAAATATTGATCGAAACCAGGTTTAATTGACTGTTTCAGCGTGGTACCACATTACTACGTGATACAATCCAGAAACAGCCCAGGATCTAGCCATGAAGTATGAGAAATATGCGAAAGTATGAGCCTGATGAGGGCAAATCCTAGACCTAACCCAAACCTAACATGCGTTATCCTCTAAAATATTGATCCAAACCAGGTTTAATGGACTGTTTCAGTGTGGTCCCACATTACTACGCGATCCAAACCAGAAAAAACCCAGGATCCGTTCAACAAGTATGTGAAGAATACGAAAGTATGTGTCTGATGAGTGAAAATCCCAGGCCTAACCTAGACCTAACATGCGTTATCCTCATAAATATTGATGGAAACCAGATTTAATTGACCGTTTCAGTGTTGTACTTCATTACTACGTGATGCAATCCAGGAAAAGCCCAGGATCTAGCCATCAAGTATGAGAAATATGCGAAAGAATGAGCCTGATGAGAGCAAATCCCAGACCTAACCTAGACCTAACATGAATTATTCTCTTAAATATTGGTCGAAACCAGGTTTAATTGACTGTCTCAGTGTGGTCCCACATTACTACGTGATGCAATCCAGAAAAAGCCCAGGATCTAGCCATCAAGTATGAGAAATATGCGAAAGAATGAGCCTGATGAGAGCAAATCCCAGACCTAACCTAGACCTAACATGAATTATTCTCTAAAATATTGATCGATACCAGGTTTAATCGACTGTTTCAGTGTGGTACCACATTACTACGTGATCCAAACCAGTAAAAACCCAGGATCCGTTCAACAAGTATGTGGAGAATGCGAAAGTATGAGTCTGATGAGTGAAAATCCTCGGCCTAACCTAGACCTAACATGCGTTGTCCTCTAAAATATTGATGGAAGCAGGTTTAATTGACTGTTTCAGTGTTGCACTTCATTACTACCTGATCCAAACCAGTAAAAACCCAGGATCCGTTCAACAAGTACGTGAAGAATGCGAAAGTATGAGTGTGATGAGCGAAAATCCCAGGGCTAACCTAGACCTAACAAGCGTTACCCTCTAAAATATTTATCAAGACCATGTTTAATTGACTGTTTCAGCGTGGTACCACATTACTACGTGACACAACCGAGAAACAGCCCAGGATCTAGCCATGAAGTATGAGAAATATGCGAAAGTATGAGCCTGATGAGGGTAAATCCTAGACCTAACCCAAACCTAACATGCGTTATCCTCTAAAATATTTATCAAGACCAGGTTTAATTGAATGTTTCAGTGTGGTACCACATTACTACGTGATACAATCCAGAAACAGCCCAGGATCCGTTCAACAAGTATGTGAAGAATACGAAAGTATGTGTCTGATGAGTGAAAATCCCAGGACTAACCTAGACCTAACATGCGTTAGCCTCATAAATATTGATTGAAACCAGATTTAATTGACTGTTGCAGTGTTGTACTTCATTACTACGTGATGCAATCCAGGAAAAGCCCAGGATCTAGCCATCAAGTATGAGAAATATGCGAAAGAATGAGCCTGATGAGAGCAAATCCCAGACCTAACCTAGACCTAACATGAATTATTCTCTTAAATATTGATCGAAACCTGGTTTAATCGACTGTTTCAGTGTGGTACCACATTACTACCGGACCCAAACCAGAAAAAACCCAGGATCTGTTCAACAAGTATGTGAAAAACGCGAAAGTATGAGCCTGATGAGGGCGAATCCCAGACCTATCCCAGACCTAACTTGCGTTATCCTCTAAAATATTGATCGAAACCAGGTTTAATTGACTGTTTCAGCGTGGTACCACATTACTACGTGATACAATCCAGAAACAGCCCAGGATCTAGCCATGAAGTTTGAGAAATATGCGAAAGTATGAGCCTGATGAGGGCAAATCCTAGACCTAACCCAAACCTAACATGCGTTATCCTCTAAAATATTGATCCAAGCCAGGTTTAATGGACTGTTTCAGTGTGGTCCCACATTACTACGTGATCCAAACCAGAAAAAACCCAGGATCCGTTCAACAAGTATGTGAAGAATACGAAAGTATGTGTCTGATGAGTGAAAATCCCAGGACTAACCTAGACCTAACATGCGTTATCCTCATAAATATTGATGGAAACCAGATTTAATTGACTGTTGCAGTGTTGTACTTCATTACTACGTGATGCAATCCAGGAAAAGCCCACGATCTAGCCATCAAGTATGAGAAATATGCGAAAGAATGGGCCAGATGAGAGCAAATCCCAGACCTAACCTAGACCTAACATGAATTATTCTCTTAAATATTGATCGAAACCTGGTTTAATCGACTGTTTCAGAGTGGTACCACATTACTACATGATCCAAACCAGAAAAAACCCAGGATCTGTTCAACAAGTATGTGAAGAATGCGAAAGTATGAGCCTGATGAGTGAAAATCCCAGGCCTAACCTAGACCAAACTTGCGTTTTCCTCTAAGATATTGATGGAAACCAGGTTTAATGGACTGTTTCAGTGTGGCACCACATTACTACGTGATCCAAATGAGAAAAAACCCAGGATCAGTTCAACAAGTATGTGAAGAATGCGAAAGTATGAGTCTGATGAGTGAAAATCCCAGACCTAACCTAGACCTAACATGCGTTATCCTCTAAAATATTGATCGAAACGAGGTTTAATGGACTGTTTCAGTGTGGCACCACATTACTACGTGATCCAAACCAGAAAAAACCCAGGATCAGTTCAACAAGTATGTGAAGAATGCGATAGTATGAGTCTGATGAGTGAAAATCCCAGGGCTAACCTAGACCTAACATGCGTTATCCTCTAAAATATTGATCGAAACCAGGTTTAATCGACTGCTTCAGTGTGGTATCACACTGCTACGCGACCCAAAACAGAAAAAACCCATGATCTGTTCAACAAGTATGTGAAAAACGCGAAAGTATGAGCCTGATGAGGGCAAGTCCTAGACCTAACCCAGACCTAACATGCGTTATCCTCTAAAATATTTACCAAGACCAGGTTTAATTTATTGTTTCAGTGTGGTCCCACATTACTACGTGATCCGAACCAGAAAAAACCCAGGATCCGTTCAACAAGTATGTGAAGAATGCGAATGTATGAGCCTGATGAGTGAAAATCCCAGGCCTAACCTAGACCAAACTTGCGTTGTCCTCTAAAATATTGATCGAAACCAGGTTTAATTGACGGTTTCAGCGTGGTACCACATTACTACGTGACACAACCCAGAAACAGCCCAGGATCTAGCAATCAAGTATGAGAAATATGCGAAAGAATGGGCCAGATGAGAGCAAATCCCAGGACTAACCTAGACCTAACATGCGTTATCCTCATAAATATTGATGGAAACCAGATTTAATTGACTGTTGCAGTGTTGTACTTCATTACTACGTGATGCAATCCAGGAAAAGCCCAGGATCTAGCCATCAAGTATGAGAAATATGCGAAAGAATGGGCCAGATGAGAGCAAATCCCAGACCTAACCTAGACCTAACATGAATTATTCTCTTAAATATTGATCGAAACCTGGTTTAATCGACTGTTTCAGTGTGGTACCACATTACTACATGATCCAAACCAGAAAAAACCCAGGATCTGTTCAACAAGTATGTGAAAAACGCGGAAGTATGAGCCTGATGAGGGCGAATCCCAGACCTATCCCAGACCTAACTTGCGTTATCCTCTAAAATATTGATCGAAACCAGGTTTAATTGACTGTTTCAGCGTGGTACCACATTACTACGTGATCCAAACCAGAAAAAACCCAGGCTCCGTTCAACAAGTATGTGAAGAATGCGAAAGTATGAGTCTGATGAGCGAAAATCCCAGGGCTAACCTAGACCTAACAAGCGTTACCCTCTAAAATATTTATCAAGACCAGGTTTAATTGACTGTTTCAGCGTGGTACCACATTACTACGTGACACAACCCAGAAACAGCCCAGGATCTAGCCATGAAGTATGAGAAATATGCGAAAGTATGAGCCTGATGAGGGCAAATCCTAAACCTAACCCAAACCTAACATGCGTTATCCTCTAAAATATTGATCCAAACCAGGTTTAATGGACTGTTTCAGTGTGGCACCACATTACTACGTGATCCAAACCAGAAAAAACCCAGGATCAGTTCAACAAGTATGTGAAGAATGCGAAAGTATGAGCCTGATGAGTGAAAATCCCAGGCCTAACCTAGACCAAACTTGCGTTGTCCTCCAAAATATTGATCGAAACCAGGTTTAATTGACTGTTTCAGCGTGGTACCACATTACTACGTGATACAATCCAGAAACAGCCCAGGATCTAGCCATCAAGTATGAGAAATATGCGAAAGAATGGGCCAGATGAGAGCAAATCCCAGACCTAACCTAGACCTAACATGAATTATTCTCTTAAATATTGATCGAAACCTGGTTTAATCGACTGTTTCAGTGCGGTACCACATTACTACATGATCCAAACCAGAAAAAACCCAGGATCTGTTCAACAAGTATGTGAAAAACGCGGAAGTATGAGCCTGATGAGGGCGAATCCCAGACCTATCCCAGACCTAATTTGCGTTATCCTCTAAAATATTGATCGAAACCAGGATTAATTGACTGTTTCAGCGTGGTACCACATTACTACGTGATCCAAACCAGAAAAAACCCAGGCTCCGTTCAACAAGTATGTGAAGAATGCGAAAGTATGAGTCTGATGAGTGAAAATCCCAGGCCTAACCTAGATCTAACATGCGTTATCCTCTAAAATATTGATCGAAACCTGGTTTAATCGACTGTTTCAGTGTGGTACCACATTACTATGTGATCCAACCCAGAAAATAATCCAGGATCTGTTCAAGGAGTATGTGAAGTGTGTGAAAGTATGAGTCTGATGAGGTCAAATCCCAGAACTATCCCAGACCTAACTTGCGTTATCCTCTAAAATTTTGAGCAAAACCAGGTTTATTCGACTGTTTCAGTGTGGTACCTAATTACTACGTGATCCAAACCAGAAAAAACCCAGGATCAGTTCAACAAGTATGTGAAGAATGCGAATGTATGAGTCTGATGAGTGAAAATCCCAGACCTAACCTAGACCTAACATGCGTTATCCTCTAAAATATTGATCCAAACCAGGTTTTATGGACTGTTTCAGTGTGGTACCACACTACTACGTGATCCAAACCAGAAAAAACCCAGGATCTGTTCAACAAGTATGTGAAAAACGCGAAAGTATGAGCCTGATGAGGGCAAATCCCAGACATATCCCAGACCTAACTTGCGTTGTCCTCTAAGGTATTGATGGAAACCAGGTTTAATTGACTGATTCAGTGTTGTACTTCATTACTACGTGATGCAATCCAGAAAGAGCCCAGGATCTAGCCATCAAGTATGAGAAATATGCGAAAGAATAAGCCTGATGAGAGCAAATCCCAGACCTAACCTAGACCTAACATGAATTATTCTCTAAAATATTGATCGAAATCAGGTTTAATTGACTGTTTCAGTGTGGTCCCACATTACTACGTGATCCAAACCAGAAAAAACCCAGGATCCGTTCAACAAGTATGTGAAGAACGCGAAAGTATGAGTCTGATGAGTGAAAATCCCAGACCTAACCTAGACCTAACATGCGTTATCCTCTAAAATATTGATCCAAACCAGGTTTAATGGACTGTTTCAGTGTGGTACCACACTACTACGTGATCCAAACCCGAAAAAACCCAGGATCTGTTCAACAAGTATGTGAAGAATGCGAAAGTATGAGTCTGAAGAGTGAAAATCCCAGGGCTAACCTAGACCTAACATGCGTTATCCTCTAAAATATTGATCGAAACCAGGTTTAATGGACTGTTTCAGTGTGGCACCACATTACTACGTGATCCAAACCAGAAAAAACCCAGGATCAGTTCAACAAGTATGTGAAGAATGCGAAAGTATGAGTCTGATGAGTGAAAATCCCAGGGCTAACCTAGACCTAACATGCGTTATCCTCTAAAATATTGATCCAAACCAGGTTTAATGGACTGTTTCAGTGTGGTACCACACTACTACGTGATACAAACCAGAAAAAACCCAGGATCTGTTCAACAAGTATGTGAAAAACACGAAAGTATGAGCCTGATGAGGGCAAATCCCAGACTTATCCCAGACCTAGCTTGCGTTGTCCTCTAAGATATTGACGGAAACCAGGTTTAATTGACTGTTTCAGTGTTGTACTTCATTACTACGTGATGCAATCCAGAAAAAGCCCAGGATCTAGCCATTAAGTATGAGAAATATGCGAAAGAATGAGCCTGACGAGAGCAAATCCCAGACCTAACCTAGACCTAACATGAATTATTCCCTAAAATATTGATCGAAACCAGGTTTAATTGACTGTTTCAGTGTGGTCCCACATTACTACGTGATCCAAACCAGAAAAAAACCCAGGATCCGTTCAACAAGTATGTGAAGAATGCGAAAGTATGAGCCTGATGAGTGAAAATCCCAGGCCTAACCTAGACCTAACTTGCGTTGTCCTCTAAGATATTGATGGAAACCAGGTTTAATTGACTGTTTCAGTGTGGTACCACACGAGTTCGTGATCCAAACCAGAAAAAACCCGGGACCTGTTCAACAAGTATGTGAAAAACGCGAAAGTATGAGCCTGAAGAGGGCAAATCCCTGACCTATCCCAGACCAAACTTGCGTTATCCTCTAAAATATTGATCGAAACCAGGTTTAATCGACTGTTTCAGTGTGGTACCACATTACTACATGATCCAAACCAGAAAAAACCCAGGATCCGTTCAACAAGTATGTGAAGAATGCGAAAGTATGAGCCTGATGAGTGAAAATCCCAGGCCAAACCTAGACCTAACTTGCGTTGTCCTCTAAGATATTAATGGAAACCAGGTTTAATGGACTGTTTCAGTGTGGCACCACATTACTACGTGATCCAAACCAGAAAAAACCCAGGATCAGTTCAACGAGTATGTGAAGAATGCGAAAGTATGAGCCTGATGAGGGCAAATCCTAAACCTAACCCAAACCTAACATGCGTTATCCTCTAAAATATTGATCCAAACCAGGTTTAATGGACTGTTTCAGTGTGGCACCACATTACTACGTGATCCAAACCAGAAAAAACCCAGGATCAGTTCAACAAGTATGTGAAGAATGCGAAAGTATGAGCCTGATGAGTGAAAATCCCAGGCCTAACCTAGACCAAACTTGCGTTGTCCTCCAAAATATTGATCGAAACCAGGTTTAATTGACTGTTTCAGCGTGGTACCACATTACTACGTGATACAATCCAGAAACAGCCCAGGATCTAGCCATCAAGTATGAGAAATATGCGAAAGAATGGGCCAGATGAGAGCAAATCCCAGACCTAACCTAGACCTAACATGAATTATTCTCTTAAATATTGATCGAAACCTGGTTTAATCGACTGTTTCAGTGTGGTACCACATTACTGCATGATCCAAACCAGAAAAAACCCAGGATCTGTTCAACAAGTATGTGAAAAACGCGGAAGTATGAGCCTGATGAGGGCGAATCCCAGACCTATCCCAGACCTAATTTGCGTTATCCTCTAAAATATTGATCGAAACCAGGATTAATTGACTGTTTCAGCGTGGTACCACATTACTACGTGATCCAAACCAGAAAAAACCCAGGCTCCGTTCAACAAGTATGTGAAGAATGCGAAAGTATGAGTCTGATGAGCGAAAATCCCAGGCCTAACCTAGACCTAACATGCGTTATCCTCTAAAATATTGATCGAAACCTGGTTTAATCGACTGTTTCAGTGTGGTACCACATTACTATGTGATCCAACCCAGAAAATAATCCAGGATCTGTTCAAGGAGTATGTGAAGTGTGTGAAAGTATGAGTCTGATGAGGTCAAATCCCAGAACTATCCCAGACCTAACTTGCGTTATCCTCTAAAATTTTGAGCGAAACCAGGTTTATTCGACTGTTTCAGTGTGGTACCTAATTACTACGTGATCCAAACCAGAAAAAACCCAGGATCAGTTCAACAAGTATGTGAAGAATGCGAATGTATGAGTCTGATGAGTGAAAATCCCAGACCTAACCTAGACCTAACATGCGTTATCCTCTAAAATATTGATCCAAACCAGGTTTTATGGACTGTTTCAGTGTGGTACCACACTACTACGTGATCCAAACCAGAAAAAACCCAGGATCTGTTCAACAAGTATGTGAAAAGCGCGAAAGTATGAGCCTGATGAGGGCAAATCCCAGACATATCCCAGACCTAACTTGCGTTGTCCTCTAAGGTATTGATGGAAACCAGGTTTAATTGACTGATTCAGTGTTGTACTTCATTACTACGTGATGCAATCCAGAAAGAGCCCAGGATCTAGCCATCAAGTATGAGAAATATGCGAAAGAATAAGCCTGATGAGAGCAAATCCCAGACCTAACCTAGACCTAACATGAATTATTCTCTAAAATATTGATCGAAATCAGGTTTAATTGACTGTTTCAGTGTGGTCCCACATTACTACGTGATCCAAACCAGAAAAAACCCAGGATCCGTTCAACAAGTATGTGAAGAACGCGAAAGTATGAGTCTGATGAGTGAAAATCCCAGACCTAACCTAGACCTAACATGCGTTATCCTCTAAAATATTGATCCAAACCAGGTTTAATGGACTGTTTCAGTGTGGTACCACACTACTACGTGATCCAAACCCGAAAAAACCCAGGATCTGTTCAACAAGTATGTGAAGAATGCGAAAGTATGAGTCTGAAGAGTGAAAATCCCAGGGCTAACCTAGACCTAACATGCGTTATCCTCTAAAATATTGATCGAAACCAGGTTTAATGGACTGTTTCAGTGTGGCACCACATTACTACGTGATCCAAACCAGAAAAAACCCAGGATCAGTTCAACAAGTATGTGAAGAATGCGAAAGTATGAGTCTGATGAGTGAAAATCCCAGGGCTAACCTAGACCTAACATGCGTTATCCTCTAAAATATTGATCCAAACCAGGTTTAATGGACTGTTTCAGTGTGGTACCACACTACTACGTGATACAAACCAGAAAAAACCCAGGATCTGTTCAACAAGTATGTGAAAAACACGAAAGTATGAGCCTGATGAGGGCAAATCCCAGACTTATCCCAGACCTAGCTTGCGTTGTCCTCTAAGCTATTGACGGAAACCAGGTTTAATTGACTGTTTCAGTGTTGTACTTCATTACTACGTGATGCAATCCAGAAAAAGCCCAGGATCTAGCCATTAAGTATGAGAAATATGCGAAAGAATGAGCCTGACGAGAGCAAATCCCAGACCTAACCTAGACCTAACATGAATTATTCCCTAAAATATTGATCGAAACCAGGTTTAATTGACTGTTTCAGTGTGGTCCCACATTACTACGTGATCCAAACCAGAAAAAAACCCAGGATCCGTTCAACAAGTATGTGAAGAATGCGAAAGTATGAGCCTGATGAGTGAAAATCCCAGGCCTAACCTAGACCTAACTTGCGTTGTCCTCTAAGATATTGATGGAAACCAGGTTTAATTGACTGTTTCAGTGTGGTACCACACGAGTTCGTGATCCAAACCAGAAAAAACCCGGGACCTGTTCAACAAGTATGTGAAAAACGCGAAAGTATGAGCCTGAAGAGGGCAAATCCCTGACCTATCCCAGACCAAACTTGCGTTATCCTCTAAAATATTGATCGAAACCAGGTTTAATCGACTGTTTCAGTGTGGTACCACATTACTACATGATCCAAACCAGAAAAAACCCAGGATCCGTTCAACAAGTATGTGAAGAATGCGAAAGTGTGAGCCTGATGAGTGAAAATCCCAGGCCAAACCTAGACCTAACTTGCGTTGTCCTCTAAGATATTAATGGAAACCAGGTTTAATGGACTGTTTCAGTGTGGCACCACATTACTACGTGATCCAAACCAGAAAAAACCCAGGATCAGTTCAACGAGTATGTGAAGAATGCGAAAGTATGAGTCTGATGAGTGAAAATCCCAGGGCTAACCTAGACCTAACATGCGTTATCCTCTAAAATATTGATCGAAACCAGGTTTAATCGACTGCTTCAGTGTGGTATCACACTACTACGTGACCCAAACCAGAAAAAACCCATGATCTGTTCAACAAGTATGTGAAAAACGCGAAAGTATGAGCCTGATGAGGGCAAATCCTAGACCTAACCCAGACCTAACATGCGTTATCCTCTAAAATATTTACAAAGACCAGGTTTAATTTATTGTTTCAGTGTGGTCCCACATTACTACGGGTCCCAAACCGGAAAAAACCCAGGATCCGTTCAACAAGTATGTGAAGAATGCGAAAGTATGAGCCTGATGAGAGCAAATCCCAGACCTAACCTAGACCTAACATGAATTATTCTCTAAAATATTGATCGAAACCAGATTTTATTGACTGTTTCAGTGTGGTCCCACATTACTACGTGATCCAAACCAGAAAAAACCCAGGCTCCGTTCAACAAGTATGTTAAGAATGCGAAAGTATGAGTCTGATGAGTGAAAATCCCAGGCCTAACCTAGACCTAACATGCGTTATCCTCTAAAATATTGATCGAAACCTGGTTTAATCGACCGTTTCAGTGTGGTACCACATTACTATGTGATCCAACCCAGAAAATAACCCAGGATCTGTTCAAGGAGTATGTGAAGTGTGTGAAAGTATGAGTCTGATGAGGTCAAATCCCAGACCTATCCCAGACCTAACTTGCGTTATCCTCAAAAATATTGACCGAAACCTGGTTTAATCGACTGTTTCAGTGTGGTACCACATTACTATGTGATCCAAACCAGAAAATAACCCAGGATCTGTTCAACGAGTATGTGAAAAACGCGAAAGTATGAGCCTGATGAGGGCGAATCCCAGACCTATCCCAGACCTAACTTGCGTTATCCTCTAAAATATTGATCGAAACCAGATTTAATTGACTGTTTCAGTGTTGTACTTCATTACTACGTGATGCAATCCAGAAATAGCCCAGGATCTAGCCATCAAGTATGAGAAATATGCGAAAGAATGAGCCTGATGAGAGCAAATCCCAGACCTAACCTAGAACTAACATGAATTATTCTCTAAAATATTGATCGAAACCAGGTTTAATTGACTGTTTCAGTGTGGTCCCACATTACTACGTGATCCAAACCAGAAAAAACCCAGGATCAGTTCAACAAGTATGTGAAGAATGCGAAAGTATGAGTCTGATGAGTGAAAATCCCAGGGCTAACCTAGACCTAACTTGCGTTATCCTCTAAAATATTGATCGTAACCAGATTTAATTGACTGTTTCAGTGTTGTACTTCATTACTACGTGATGCAATCCAGAAATAGCCCAGGATCTAGCCATCAAGTATGAGAAATATGCGAAAGAATGAGCCTGATGAGAGCAAATCCCAGACCTACCCTAGAACTAACATGAATTATTCTCTAAAATATTGGTCGAAACCAGATTTAATTGACTGTTTCAGTGAAGTCCCACATTACTACGTGATCCAAACCAGAAAAAACCCAGGATCCGTTCAACAAGTATGTGAAGAATACGAAAGTATGTGTCTGATGAGTGAAAATCCCAGGCCTAACCTAGACCTAACATGCGTTATCCTCAAAAATATTGATCGATACCTGGTTTAATCGACTGTTTCAGTGTGGTACCACATTACTACGTGACCCAAACCAGAAAAAACCCAGGATCAGTTCAACAAGTACGTGAAAAATGCGAAAGTATGAGCCTGATGGGGGCGAATCCCAGACCTAACCCAGACCTAACATGCGTTATCCTCTAAAATATTGATCGAAACCAGGTTTAATTGACTGTTTCAGCGTGGTACCGCATTACTACGTGATACAATCCAGAAACAGCCCAGGATCTAGCCATGAAGTATGAGAAATATGCGAAAGTATGAGCCTGATGAGGGCAAATCCTAGACCTAACCCAAACCTAACATGCGTTATCCTCTAAAATATTGATCCAAACCAGGTTTAATGGACTGCTTCAGTGTGGTACCACTTTACTACGTGATGCAAAGCAGAAAAAACGCTCGATCAGGTCAACATGTATGTTAAAACTGCGAAAGTATGATCCTGATGAGGGCAAATATCAGGCCTAACCTAGACCTAACATGCGTTATCCTCTAAAATATTGATCCAAACCAGGTTAAATAGACTGTTTCAGTGTGGTGCCACATTACTACGTGAGCCAAACCAGAAAAAACCCGGGTTCTGTTCAACAAGTATGTGAAGAATACGAAAGTATGTGTCTGATGAGTGAAAATCCCAGGCCTAACCTAGACCTAACATGCGTTATCCTCAAAAATATTGATCGAAACCTGCTTTAATCGACTGTTTCAGTGTGGTACCACATTACTACGTGATACAATCCAGAAACAGCCCAGGATCTAGCCATGAAGTATGAGAAATATGCGAAAGTATGAGCCTGATGAGGGCAAATCCTAGACCTAACCCAAACCTAACATGCGTTATCCTCTAAAATATTGATCCAAACCAGGTTTAATGGACTGCTTCAGTGTGGTACCACTTTACTACGTGATCCAAAGCAGAAAAAACCCTCGATCAGGCCAACATGTATGTTAAAACTGCGAAAGTATGACCCTGACGAGGGCAAATCCCAGGCCTAACCTAGACCTAACATGCGTTATCTTCTAAGATATTGAGCGAAACCAGGTTTAATTGACTGTTTCAGTGTGGTAACACATTACTACGTGATCCAATCCAGAAAAAGCCCAGGATCTAGCCATCAAGTATGAGAAATATGCGAAAGAATGAGCCTGATGAGAGGAAATCCCACACCTAACCTTGACCTAACGTGAATTATTCTCTAAAATATTGATCGAAACCAGGTTCAATTGACTGTTTCAGTGTGGTACCACATTACTACATGATCCAAACCAGTAAAAACCCAGGATCCGTTCAACAAGTATGTGAAGCATGCGAAAGTATGAGTCTGATGAGGGCAAATCCCAGGCCTAACCTAGACCAAACATGCGTTATCTTCTAAAATATTGAGCGAAACCAGGTTTAATTGACTGTTTCAGTGTGGTAACACATTACTACGTGATCCAATCCAGAAAAAGCCCAGGATCTGTTCAACAAGTATGTGAAGTATGCGAAAGTATGAGTCTGATGAGGGCAAATCCCAGACCTAAACTAGACATAACTTTCGTTATCCTCTAAAATATTGATCGAAACCAGGTTTAATTGACTGTTTCAGTGTGGACCCACATTACTACGTGATCCACACCAGTAAAAACCCAGGATCCGTTCTACAAGTATGTGAAGAATGCGGAAGTATGAGTCTGATGAGTGAAAATCCTCTGCCTAACCTAGACCTAACATGCGTTATCCTCAAAAATATTGATCGAAACCTGGTTTAATCGACTGTTTCAGTGTGGTACCACATTACTATGTGATCCAAACCAGAAAATAACCCAGGATCTGTTCAACGAGTATGTGAAGAATGCGAAAGTATGAGCCTGATGAGTGAAAATCCCAGGCCTAACCTAGACCTAACTTGCGTTGTCCTCTAAGATATTGATGGAAACCAGGTTTAATTGACTGTTTCAGTGTGGTACCACACGAGTTCGTGATCCAAACCAGAAAAAACCCGGGACCTGTTCAACAAGTATGTGAAAAACGCGAAAGTATGAGCCTGAAGAGGGCAAATCCCTGACCTATCCCAGACCAAACTTGCGTTATCCTCTAAAATATTGATCGAAACCAGGTTTAATCGACTGTTTCAGTGTGGTACCACATTACTACATGATCCAAACCAGAAAAAACCCAGGATCCGTTCAACAAGTATGTGAAGAATGCGAAAGTGTGAGCCTGATGAGTGAAAATCCCAGGCCAAACCTAGACCTAACTTGCGTTGTCCTCTAAGATATTAATGGAAACCAGGTTTAATGGACTGTTTCAGTGTGGCACCACATTACTACGTGATCCAAACCAGAAAAAACCCAGGATCAGTTCAACGAGTATGTGAAGAATGCGAAAGTATGAGTCTGATGAGTGAAAATCCCAGGGCTAACCTAGACCTAACATGCGTTATCCTCTAAAATATTGATCGAAACCAGGTTTAATCGACTGCTTCAGTGTGGTATCACACTACTACGTGACCCAAACCAGAAAAAACCCATGATCTGTTCAACAAGTATGTGAAAAACGCGAAAGTATGAGCCTGATGAGGGCAAATCCTAGACCTAACCCAGACCTAACATGCGTTATCCTCTAAAATATTTACAAAGACCAGGTTTAATTTATTGTTTCAGTGTGGTCCCACATTACTACGGGTCCCAAACCGGAAAAAACCCAGGATCCGTTCAACAAGTATGTGAAGAATGCGAAAGTATGAGCCTGATGAGAGCAAATCCCAGACCTAACCTAGACCTAACATGAATTATTCTCTAAAATATTGATCGAAACCAGATTTTATTGACTGTTTCAGTGTGGTCCCACATTACTACGTGATCCAAACCAGAAAAAACCCAGGCTCCGTTCAACAAGTATGTTAAGAATGCGAAAGTATGAGTCTGATGAGTGAAAATCCCAGGCCTAACCTAGACCTAACATGCGTTATCCTCTAAAATATTGATCGAAACCTGGTTTAATCGACCGTTTCAGTGTGGTACCACATTACTATGTGATCCAACCCAGAAAATAACCCAGGATCTGTTCAAGGAGTATGTGAAGTGTGTGAAAGTATGAGTCTGATGAGGTCAAATCCCAGACCTATCCCAGACCTAACTTGCGTTATCCTCAAAAATATTGACCGAAACCTGGTTTAATCGACTGTTTCAGTGTGGTACCACATTACTATGTGATCCAAACCAGAAAATAACCCAGGATCTGTTCAACGAGTATGTGAAAAACGCGAAAGTATGAGCCTGATGAGGGCGAATCCCAGACCTATCCCAGACCTAACTTGCGTTATCCTCTAAAATATTGATCGAAACCAGATTTAATTGACTGTTTCAGTGTTGTACTTCATTACTACGTGATGCAATCCAGAAATAGCCCAGGATCTAGCCATCAAGTATGAGAAATATGCGAAAGAATGAGCCTGATGAGAGCAAATCCCAGACCTAACCTAGAACTAACATGAATTATTCTCTAAAATATTGATCGAAACCAGGTTTAATTGACTGTTTCAGTGTGGTCCCACATTACTACGTGATCCAAACCAGAAAAAACCCAGGATCAGTTCAACAAGTATGTGAAGAATGCGAAAGTATGAGTCTGATGAGTGAAAATCCCAGGGCTAACCTAGACCTAACTTGCGTTATCCTCTAAAATATTGATCGTAACCAGATTTAATTGACTGTTTCAGTGTTGTACTTCATTACTACGTGATGCAATCCAGAAATAGCCCAGGATCTAGCCATCAAGTATGAGAAATATGCGAAAGAATGAGCCTGATGAGAGCAAATCCCAGACCTACCCTAGAACTAACATGAATTATTCTCTAAAATATTGGTCGAAACCAGATTTAATTGACTGTTTCAGTGAAGTCCCACATTACTACGTGATCCAAACCAGAAAAAACCCAGGATCCGTTCAACAAGTATGTGAAGAATACGAAAGTATGTGTCTGATGAGTGAAAATCCCAGGCCTAACCTAGACCTAACATGCGTTATCCTCAAAAATATTGATCGATACCTGGTTTAATCGACTGTTTCAGTGTGGTACCACATTACTACGTGACCCAAACCAGAAAAAACCCAGGATCAGTTCAACAAGTACGTGAAAAATGCGAAAGTATGAGCCTGATGGGGGCGAATCCCAGACCTAACCCAGACCTAACATGCGTTATCCTCTAAAATATTGATCGAAACCAGGTTTAATTGACTGTTTCAGCGTGGTACCGCATTACTACGTGATACAATCCAGAAACAGCCCAGGATCTAGCCATGAAGTATGAGAAATATGCGAAAGTATGAGCCTGATGAGGGCAAATCCTAGACCTAACCCAAACCTAACATGCGTTATCCTCTAAAATATTGATCCAAACCAGGTTTAATGGACTGCTTCAGTGTGGTACCACTTTACTACGTGATGCAAAGCAGAAAAAACGCTCGATCAGGTCAACATGTATGTTAAAACTGCGAAAGTATGATCCTGATGAGGGCAAATATCAGGCCTAACCTAGACCTAACATGCGTTATCCTCTAAAATATTGATCCAAACCAGGTTAAATAGACTGTTTCAGTGTGGTGCCACATTACTACGTGAGCCAAACCAGAAAAAACCCGGGTTCTGTTCAACAAGTATGTGAAGAATACGAAAGTATGTGTCTGATGAGTGAAAATCCCAGGCCTAACCTAGACCTAACATGCGTTATCCTCAAAAATATTGATCGAAACCTGCTTTAATCGACTGTTTCAGTGTGGTACCACATTACTACGTGATACAATCCAGAAACAGCCCAGGATCTAGCCATGAAGTATGAGAAATATGCGAAAGTATGAGCCTGATGAGGGCAAATCCTAGACCTAACCCAAACCTAACATGCGTTATCCTCTAAAATATTGATCCAAACCAGGTTTAATGGACTGCTTCAGTGTGGTACCACTTTACTACGTGATCCAAAGCAGAAAAAACCCTCGATCAGGCCAACATGTATGTTAAAACTGCGAAAGTATGACCCTGACGAGGGCAAATCCCAGGCCTAACCTAGACCTAACATGCGTTATCTTCTAAGATATTGAGCGAAACCAGGTTTAATTGACTGTTTCAGTGTGGTAACACATTACTACGTGATCCAATCCAGAAAAAGCCCAGGATCTAGCCATCAAGTATGAGAAATATGCGAAAGAATGAGCCTGATGAGAGGAAATCCCACACCTAACCTTGACCTAACGTGAATTATTCTCTAAAATATTGATCGAAACCAGGTTCAATTGACTGTTTCAGTGTGGTACCACATTACTACATGATCCAAACCAGTAAAAACCCAGGATCCGTTCAACAAGTATGTGAAGCATGCGAAAGTATGAGTCTGATGAGGGCAAATCCCAGGCCTAACCTAGACCAAACATGCGTTATCTTCTAAAATATTGAGCGAAACCAGGTTTAATTGACTGTTTCAGTGTGGTAACACATTACTACGTGATCCAATCCAGAAAAAGCCCAGGATCTGTTCAACAAGTATGTGAAGTATGCGAAAGTATGAGTCTGATGAGGGCAAATCCCAGACCTAAACTAGACATAACTTTCGTTATCCTCTAAAATATTGATCGAAACCAGGTTTAATTGACTGTTTCAGTGTGGACCCACATTACTACGTGATCCACACCAGTAAAAACCCAGGATCCGTTCTACAAGTATGTGAAGAATGCGGAAGTATGAGTCTGATGAGTGAAAATCCTCTGCCTAACCTAGACCTAACATGCGTTATCCTCAAAAATATTGATCGAAACCTGGTTTAATCGACTGTTTCAGTGTGGTACCACATTACTATGTGATCCAAACCAGAAAATAACCCAGGATCTGTTCAACGAGTATGTGAAGAATGCGAAAGTATGAGTCTGATGAGTGAAAATCCCAGGGCTAACCTAGACCTAACATGCGTTATCCTCTAAAATATTGAGCGAAACCAGGTTTAATTGATTGTTTCAGTGTGGTACCACGTGACCCAACCCAGAAAAAACCCATGATCTGTTCAACAAGTATGTGAAAAACGCGAAAGTATGAGCCTGATGACGGCAAATCCCAGACCTATCCCAGACCTAACTTGCGTTATCCTCTAAAATATTGATCGAAACCAGGTTTAATTGACCGTTTCAGTGTGGTACCACATTACTACGTGATCCAATCCAGAAAAAACCCAGGATCAGTTCAACAAGTATGTGAAGAATGCGAAAGTATGAGTCTGATGAGTGAAAATCCCAGGGCTAACCTAGACCTAACATGCGTTATCCTCTAAAATATTGAGCGAAACCAGGTTTAATTGATTGTTTCAGTGTGGTACCACGTGACCCAACCCAGAAAAAACCCATGATCTGTTCAACAAGTATGTGAAAAACGCGAAAGTATGAGCCTGATGAGGGCAAATCCCAGACCTATCCCAGACCTAACTTGCGTTATCCTCTAAAATATTGATCGAAACCAGGTTTAATTGACCGTTTCAGTGTGGTACCACATTACTACGTGATCCAAACCAGAAAAAACTCAGGATCCGTTCAACAAGTATGTGAAGGATGCGAAAGTATGAGTCTGATCAGTGAAAATCTCAGGCCTTACCTGGACCTAACTTGCGTTGTCCTCTAAAATATTGATCGAAACCAGGTTTCATCGACTGTTTCAGTGTGGTACCACATTACTACGTGATCCAAACCAGAAAAAACCCAGGATCTGTTCAACGAGTATGTGAAGTGTGCGAAAGTATGAGTCAGATGAGGTCAAATGCCAGACCTATCCCAGACCTAACATGCGTTATCCTCTAAAATATTTATGAAGACCAGGTTTAATTGATTGTTTCAGTGTGGACCCACATTACTACGTGATCCAAACCAGAAAAAACCCAGGATCTGTTCAACAAGTATGTGAAAAACGCGAAACTGTGAGCCTGATGAGGGCAAATCTTAGAACTAACCCAGACCTAAGATGCGTTATCCTCTAAAATATTGATCGAAACCAGGTTTTATCGACTGTTTCAGTGTGGTACCACATTACCACGTGATCCAAACCCGCAAAAGCCCAGGATCCGTTCAACAAGTATGTGAAGAATGCGAAAGTATGAGTCTGATGAGTGAAAATCCCCGACCTAACCTAGACCTAAGATGCGTTATCCTCTAAAATATTGATCCAAACCAGGTTTAATGGACTGTTTCAGTGTGGTACCACACTACTACGTGATCCAAACCAGAAAAAACCCAGGATCTGTTCAACAAGTATGTGAAAAACGCGAAAGTATGAGCCTGATGAGGGCAAGTTCCAGACCTATCCCAGACCTAACTTGCGTTGTCCTCTAAGATATTGATGGAAACCAGGTTTAATTGACTGTTTCAGTGTTGCACTTCATTACTACGTGATGCAATCCAGAAAAAGCCCAGGATCTAGCCATCAAGTATGAGAAATATGCGGAAGAATGAGCCTGATGAGAGCAAATCCCACACCTAACCTAGACCTAACATGAATTATTCTGTAAAATATTGATCAAAACCAGGTTTAATTGACTGTTTCAGTGTGGTACCACATTACTACGTGATCCAAACCAGAAAAAACCCTCGATCAGGTCAACAAGTATGTGAAAAACGCGAAAGTATGACCCTGATGAGGGCAAATCCCAGGCCTAACCTAGACCTAACATGCGTTATCCTCTAAAATATTGGTCGAAACCTGGTTTAATCGACTGTTTCAGTGTGGTACCACATTACTATGCGATCCAAACCAGAAAATATCCCAGGATCTGTCAAACGAGTATGTGAAGTGTGCGAAAGTATGAGCCTGATGAGAGCAAATCCCAGACCTAACCTAGACCTAACATGAATTATTCTCTAAAATATTGATCAAAACCAGGTTTAATTGACTGTTTCAGTGTGCTACCACATTACTACGTGATCCAAACCAGAAAAAGCCCAGGATCAGTTCAACAAGTATGTGAAAAACGCGAAAGTATGAGTCTGATGAGGGCGAATCCCAGACCTATGCCAGACCTAACTTGCGTTATCCTCTAAAATAATGATCGAAACCAGGTCTAATTGACTGTTTGAGCGTGGTACCACATTACTACGTGATACAATCCAGAAACAGCCCAGGATCTAGCCATGAAGTATGAGAAATATGCGAAAGTATGAGCCTGATGAGGGCAAATCTTAGACCTAACCCAGACCTAACATGCGTTATCCTCTAAAATATTTATCAAGATCAGGTTTAATTGAATTTTTCAGTGTGGTACCACATTACTACGTGAACCAAACCAGAAAAAACCCAGGTTCCGTTCAACAAGTATGTGAAGAATGCGAAAGTATGAGTCTGATGAGTGAAAATCCCAGGGCTAACCTAGACCTAACATGCGTTATCCTCTAAAATATTTATTCAAACCAGGTTTAATGGACTGTTTCAGTGTGGTACCACTTTACTACGTGATCCAAAGCAGAAAAAACCCTCGATCAGGTCAACATGTATGTTAAAACTGCGAAAGTATGACCCCGATGAGAGCAAACCCCAGGCCTAACCTAGACCTAACATGCGCTGTCCTCTAAAATATTGATGGAAACCAGGTTTAATTGACTGTTTCAGTGTTGTACTTCATTACTACGTGATGCGATCCAGAGAAAGCCCAGGATCCAGCCATGAAGTATGAGAAATATGCGAAAGTATGAGCCTGATGAGGGCAAATCCTAGACCTAACCGAGACCTAACATGCGTTATCCTCTAAAATATTTATCAAGACCAGGTTTAATTGATTGTTTCAGTGTGGTCCCACATTACTACGTGATCCAAACCAGAAAAAACCCATTATCCGTTCAACAAGTATGTGAAGAATGCGAATGTATGAGTCTGATGAGTGAAAATCCCAGGCCTAACCTAGACCTAACATGAATTATTTTCGAAGATATTGATCGGAACCAGGTTTAATTGACTGTTTCAGTGTGGTACCACATTACTACGTGATCCAAACCAGAAAAAACCCAGGATCAGTTCAACAAGTATGTGAAGAATGCGAAAGTATGAGTCTGATGAGTGAAAATCCCAGGGCTAACCTAGACCTAACATGCGTTATCCTCTAAAATATTGACCGAAACCAGGTTTAATTGACCTTTTCAGTGTGGTACCACATTACTACGTGATCCAAACCAGAAAAAACCCAGGACCTGTTCAACGAGTATGTGAAGTGTGCGAAAGTATGAGTCAGATGAGGTCAAATGCCAGACCTATCCCAGACCTAACATGCGTTATCCTCTAAAATATTTATCAAGACCAGGTTTAATTGATTGTTTCAGTGTGGACCCACATTACTACGTGATCCAAACCAGAAAAAACCCAGGATCTGTTCAACAAGTATGTGTAAAACGCGAAACTGTGAGCCTGATGAGGGCAAATCTTAGAACTAACCCAGACCTAAGATGCGTTATCCTCTAAAATATTTATCCAGACCAGGTTTAATTGACCGTTTCAGTGTGGTACCACATTACTACGTGATCCAAACCAGAAAAAACTCAGGATCCGTTCAACAAGTATGTGAAGAATGCGAAAGTATGAGCCTGATGAGTGAAAATCCCAGGCCTAACCTAGACCTAACATGCGTTATCCTCAAAAATATTGATCGAAACATGGTTTAATCGACTGTTTCAGTGTGGTACCACATTACTATGTGGTCCAAACCAGAAAATAACCCAGGATCTGTTCAACGAGTATGTGAAGTGTGCGAAAGTATGAGTCTGATGAGGTCAAATCCCAGACCAATCCCAGACCTAACTTGCGTTGTCCTCTAAGATATTGATGGAAACCAGGTTTAATTGACTGTTTCAGTGTTGCACTTCATTACTACGTGATGCAATCCAGAAAAAGCCCAGGATCTAGCCATCAAGTATGAGAAATATGCGAAAGAATGAGCCTGATGAGAGCAAATCCCAGACCTAACCTAGACCTAACATGAATTATTCTGTAAAATATTGATCAAAACCAGGTTTAATGGACTGTTTCAGTGTGGTACCACACTACTACGTGATCCAAACCAGAAAAAACCCAGGATCTGTTCAACAAGTATGTGAAGAATGCGAAAGTATGAGCCTGATGAGGGCAAGTTCCAGACCTATCCCAGACCTAACTTGCGTTGTCCTCTAAGATATTGATGGAAACCAGGTTTAATTGACTGTTTCAGTGTTGCACTTCATTACTACGTGATGCAATCCAGAAAAAGCCCAGGATCTAGCCATCAAGTATGAGAAATATGCGGAAGAATGAGCCTGATGAGAGCAAATCCCAGACCTAACCTAGACCTAACATGAATTATTCTCTAAAATATTGATCAAAACCAGGTTTAATTGACTGTTTCAGTGTGGTACCACATTACTACGTGATCCAAACCAGAAAAAACCCTCGATCAGGTCAACAAGTATGTGAAAAACGCAAAAGTATGACCCTGATGAGGGCAAATCCCTGGCCTAACCTAGACCTAACATGCGTTGTCCTCTAAAATATTGATGGAAACCAGGTTTAATTGACTGTTTCAGTGTTGTACTTCATTACTACGTGATGCTATCCAGAGAAAGCCCAGGATCTAGCCATCAAGTATGAGAGATATGCGAAAGAATGAGCCTGATGAGAGCAAATCCCAGACCTAACCTAGACCTAACATGAATTATTCTGTAAAATATTGATCAAAACCAGGTTTAATTGACTGTTTCAGTGTGGTACCACATTACTACGTGATCCAATCCAGAAATAGCCCAGGATCCAGCCATGAAGTATGAGAAATATGCGAAAGTATGAGTCTGATGAGGTCAAATCCCAGACCTATCCCAGACTTAACTTGCGTTATCCTCTAAAATATTGATCGAAACCAGGTTTAATCGACTGTTTCAGCGTGGTACCACATTGCTATGTGATACAATCCAGAAACATCCCAGGACCTAGCCATGAAGTATGAGAAATATGCGAAAGTATGAGCCTGATGAGTGAAAATCCCCGGACTAACCTAGACCTAACATGCGTTATCCTCAAAAATATTGATCCAAACCAGGTTTAATGGACTGTTTCAGTGTGGTACCACTTTACTACGTGATCCAAAGCAGAAAAAACCCTCGATCAGGTCAACATGTATGTTAAAACTGCGAAAGTATGACCCCGATGAGAGCAAACCCCAGGCCTAACCTAGACCTAACATGCGTTGTCCTCTAAAATATTGATGGAAACCAGGTTTAATTGACTGTTTCAGTGTTGTACTTCATTACTACGTGATGCGATCCAGAGAAAGCCCAGGATCCAGCCATGAAGTATGAGAAATATGCGAAAGTATGAGCCTTATGAGGGCAAATCCTAGACCTAACCCAGACCTAACATGCGTTATCCTCTAAAATATTTATCAAGATCAGGTCTAATTGATTGTTTCAGTGTGGTACCACATTACTACGTGATCCACACCAGAAAAAACCCAAGATCCGTTCAACAAGTATGTGAAGAATGCGAAAGTATGAGTCTGATGAGTGAAAATCCCAGGCCTAACCTAGATCTAACATGCGTTATCCTCAATAATATTGATGGAAACCAGGTTTAATTGAGTGTTTCAGTGCTGTACTTCATTACTACGTGATGCAATCCAGAAAGAGCCCACGATCTAGCCATCCAGTATGAGAAATATGCGAAAGTATGAGCCTGATGAGGGCAAATCTTAGAACTAACCCAGACCTAAGATGCGTTATCCTCTAAAATATTTATCCAGACCAGGTTTAATTGACTGTTTCAGTGTGGTCCGACATTACTACGTGATCCAAACCAGTAAAAACCCAGGATCAGTTCAACAAGTATGTGAAGAATGCGAAAGTATGAGTCTGATGAGTGAAAATCCCAGGGCTAACCTAGACCTAACATGCGTTATCCTCTAAAATATTGATGGAAACCAGGTTTAATGGACTGTTTCAGTGTGGTGCCACACTACTACGTGATACAAACCAGAAAATAACCCAGGATCTGTTCAACGAGTATGTGAAAAACGCGAAAGTATGAGCCTGATGAGGGCAAATCCCAGACCTATCCCAGACCTAACTTGCGTTATCCTCTAAAATATTGATCGAAACCAGGTTTAATCGACTGTTTCAGTGTGGTACCACATTACTACGTGATCCAAACCAGTAAAAACCCAGGATCAGTTCAACAAGTATGTGAAGAATGCGAAAGTATGAGTCTGATGAGTGAAAATCCCAGGGCTAACCTAGACCTAACATGCGTTATCCTCTAAAATATTGATGCAAACCAGGTTTAATGGACTGTTTCAGTGTGGTACCACACTACTACGTGATACAAACCAGAAAAAACCCAGGATCTGTTCAACAAGTATGTGAAAAACGCGAAAGTATGAGCCTGATGAGGGCAAATCCCAGACCTATCCCAGACCTAACTTGCGTTGTCCTCTAAGATATTGATGGAAACCAGGTTTAATTGACTGTTTCAGTGTTGTACTTCATTACTACGTGATGCAATCCAGAAAAAGCCCAGGATCTAGCCATGAAGTATGAGAAATATGCGAAAGTATGAGCCTGATGAGGGCAAATCCTAGACCTAACCCAGACCTAAAATGCGTTATCCTCTAAAATATTTATCAAGACCAGGTTTAATTGAATGTTTTAGTGTGGTACCACATTACTACGTGATGCAATCCAGAAAAAGCCCAGGATCTAGCCATCAAGTTTGAGAAATATGCGAAAGAATGAGCCTGATGAGGGCAAATCCTAGACCTAATCCAGTCCTAACATGCGTTATCCTCTAAAATATTGATCGCAAGCAGGTTTAATGGACTGTTTCAGTGTGGTACCACACTACTACGTGATCCAAACTAGAAAAAACCCAGGATCTGTTCAACAAGTATGTGAAAAACGCGAAAGTATGAGTCTGATGAGGTCAAATCCCAGACCAATCCCAGACTTATGTTGCGTTATCCTCTAAAGTACTGATCGAAACCAGGTTTAATCGACTGTTTCAGTGTGGTACCACATTACTACGTGATCCAAACCAGAAAAAACCCAGGATCAGTTCAACAAGTATGTGAAGAATGCGAAAGTATTAGTCTGATGAGGGCAAATCCCAGACTTATCCCAGACCTAACATGCGTTATCCTCTAAAATATTGATCCAAACCAGGTTTAATGGACTGTTTCAGTGTGGTACCACTTTACTACGTGATCCAAAGCAGAAAAAACCCTCGATCAGGTCAACATGTATGTTAAAACTGCGAAAGTATGTCCCTGATGAGGGCAAATCCCAGGCCTAACCTAGACCTAACATGCGTTGTCCTCAAAAATATTGATCCAAACCAGGTTTAATGGACTGTTTCAGTGTGGTACCACATTACTACGTGATCAAAAGCAGAAAAAACCCTCGATCAGGTTAACATGTATGTTAAAACTGCGAAAGTATGACCCTGATGAGAGCAAATCCCAGGCTTAACCTAGACCTAACATGCGTTGTCCTCTAAAATATTGATGGAAACCAGGTTTAATTGAGTGTTTCAGTGTTGTACTTCATTACTTAGTGATGCAATCCAGAAAAAGCTCAGGATCTAGCCATCTAGTATGAGAAATATGCGAAAGTATGAGCCTGATGAGGGCAAATCTTAGAACTAACCCATACCTAAGATGCGTTATCCTCTAAAATATTTATCCAGACCAGGTTTAATTGACTGTTTCAGTGTGGTCCGACATTACTACGTGATCCAAACCAGAAAAAACCCAGAATCCGTTCAACAAGTATGTGAAGAATGCGAAAGTATGAGTCTGATGAGTGAGAATCCCCGGCCTAACCTAGATCTAACATGCGTTATCCTCAATAATATTGATGGAAACCAGGTTTAATTGAGTGTTTCAGTGTTGTACTTCATTACTACGTGATGCAATCCAGAAAAAGCTCAGGATCTAGCCATCTAGTATGAGAAATATGCGAAAGTATGAGTCTGATGAGGTCAAAACCCAGACCTATCCCAGACCTAACTTGCGTTATCCTCTAAAATATTGATCGAAACCAGGTTTAATCGACTGTTTCAGTGTGGTACCACATTACTACGTGATCCAAACCAGTAAAAACCCAGGATCAGTTCAACAAGTATGTGAAGAATGCGAAAGTATGAGTCTGATGAGTGAAAATCCCAGGGCTAACCTAGACCTAACATGCGTTATCCTCTAAAATATTGATGGAAACCAGGTTTAATGGACTGTTTCAGTGTGGTGCCACACTACTACGTGATACAAACCAGAAAAAACCCAGGATCTGTTCAACAAGTATGTGAAAAACGCGAAAGTATGAGCCTGATGAGGGCAAATCCCAGACCTATCCCAGACCTAACTTGCGTTGTCCTCAAAAATATTGATCGAAACCAGGTTTAATTGACTTTTTCTGTGTGGTCCCACATTACTACGTGATCCAAACCAGAAAAAACCCAGGATCCGTTCAACAAGTATGTGAAGAATGCGAAAGTATGAGCCTGATGAGTGAAAATCCCAGGACTAACATAGACCTAACATGCGTTATCCTCAAAAATATTGATCGAAACCTGGTTTAATCGACTGTCTCAGTGTGGTACCACATTACTATGTGGTCCAAACCAGAAAATAACCCAGGATCTGTTCAACGAGTATGTGAAGTGTGCGAAAGTATTAGTCTGATGAGGTCAAATCCCAGACCAATCCAAGACTTAACTTGCGTTATCCTCTAAAATATTGATCGAAACCAGGCTTCATCGACTGTTTCAGTGTGGTACCACATTACTACGTGATCCAAACCAGAAAAAACCCAGGATCTGTTCAACGAGTATGTGAAGTGTGCGAAAGTATGAGTCTGATGAGGGCAAATCCCAGACCTATCCCAGACCTAACATGCGTTATCCTCTAAAATATTTATCAAGACCAGGTTTAATTGATTGTTTCAGTGTGGACCCACATTACTACATGATCCAAACCAGAAAAAACCCAGGATCCGTTCATCAAGTATGTGAAGAATGCGAAAGCATGAGTCTGATGAGTGAAAATCCCAGGCCTAACCTAGACCTAACATGCGTTATCCTCAATAATATTGATCGAAACCAGGTTTAATTGAGTGTTTCAGTGTTGTACTTCATTACTGCGTGATGCAATCCAGAAAAAGCCCAGGATCTAGCCATCTAGTATGAGAAATATGCGAAAGAATGAGCCTGATGAGAGCAAATCCCATGCCTAACCTAGACCTAACATGAATTATTCTCTAAAATATTCATCAAAACCAGGTTTAATTGACTGTTTCAGTGTGGTACCACATTAATACGTGATCCAATCCAGAAATAGCCCAGGATCCAGCCATGAAGTATGAGAAATATGCGAAAGTATGAGCCTGATGAGGGCAAATCCTAGACCTAACCCAGACCTAACATGCGTTATCCTCTAAAATATTTATCAAGACCAGGTTTAATTGATTGTTTCAGTGTGGTCCCACATTACTACGTGATCCAATCCAGAAGAAACCCAGAATCTGTTGAACAAGTATGTGAAAAACGCGAAAGTATGAGCCTGATGAGGGCAAATCCCAGACCCATCCCAGACCTAACTTGCGTTATCCTCTAAAATATTGATCGAAACCAGGTTTAATTGACTGTTTCTGTGTGGTACCACATTACTACGTGATACAATCCAGAAATAGCCCAGGATCTAGCCGTGAAGTATGAGTAATATGCGAATGTATGAGCCTGACGAGGGCAAATCCTAGACCTAACCCAGACCTAACATGCGTTATCCTCCAAAATATTTATCAAGACCAGGTTTAATTGATTGTTTCTGTGTGGTCCTACATTACTACGTGATCCAAACCAGAAAAAACCCAGGATCCGTTCAACAAGTATGAGAAGAATGCGAAAGTATGAGTCTGATGAGTGAAAATACCAGGCCTAACCTAGACCTAACATGCGTTATCCTCAAAAATATTGATCGAAACCTGGATTAATCGACTGTTTCAGTGTGGTACCACATTACTATGTGATCCAAACCAGAAAATAACCCAGGATCTGTTCAACGAGTATGTGGAAAACGCGAAAGTATGAGCCTGATGTGGGCAAATCCCAGACCTATCCCAGACCTAACTTGCGTTGTCCTCTAAGATATTGATGGAAACCAGGTTTAATTGACTGTATCAGTGTTGTACTTCATTACTACGTGATGCAATCCAGAAAAAGCCCAGGATCTAGCCATCAAGTATGAGAAATATGCGAAAGAATGAGCCTGATGAGAGCAAATCCCAGACCTAACCTACACGTAACATGAATTATTCTCTAATATATTGATCGAAACCAGGTTCAATTGACTGTTTCAGTGTGGTCCCACATTACTACGTGATCCAAACCAGAAAAAATCCAGCATCCGTTCAACAAGTATGTGAAGAATGCGAAAGTATGAGTCTGTTGAGTGAAAATCCCCGGCCTAACCTAGACCTAACATGCGTTATCCTCAAAAATATTGATCGAAACCAGGTTTAATCGACTGTTTCAGTGTGGTACCACACTACTACGTGACGCAATCCAGAAAAAAACCCAGGATCTGTTCAACAAGTATGTGAAAAACGCGAAAGTATGAGCCTGATGAGGGCAAATCCCAGACCTATCCCAGACCTATCCCAGACGTAACTTGCGTTATCCTCTAAAATATTCATCGAAACCAGGTTTAATCGACTGTTTCAGCGTGGTACCACATTACTACGTGATACAATCCAGAAATAGCCCATGATCTAGCCATGAAGTATGAGAAATATGCGAATGTATGAGCCTGACGAGGGCAAATCGTAGACCTAACCTAGACCTAACATGCGTTATCCTCTAAAATATTTATCAAGACCAGGTTTAATTGATTGTTTCTGTGTGGTTCCACATTACTACGTGATCCAAACCAGAAAAAACCCAGGATCCGTTCAACAAGTATGTGAAGAATGCGAAAGTATGAGTCTGATGAGTGAAAATACCAGGCCTAACCTAGACCTAACATGCGTTATCCTCAAAAATATTGATCGAAACCTGGATTAATCGACTGTTTCAGTGTGGTACCACATTACTATGTGATCCAAACCAGAAAATAACCCGGGATCTGTTCAGCGAGTATGTGAAAAACGCGAAAGTATGAGCCTGATGTGGGCAAATCCCCGACCTATCCCAGACCTAACTTGCGTTGTCCTCTAAGATATTGATGGAAACCAGGTTTAATTGACTGTTTCAGTGTTGTACTTCATTACTACGAGATGCAATCCAGAAAAAATCCAGGATCCGTTCAACAAGTATGTGAAGAATGCGAAAGTATGAGTCTGTTGAGTGAAAATCCCCGGCCTAACCTAGACCTAACATGCCTTATCCTCAAAAATATTGATCGAAACCTGGTTTAATCGACTGTTTCAGTGTGGTACCACATTACTATGTGGTCCAAACCAGAAAATAACCCAGGATCTGTTCAACGAGTATGTGAAGTGTGCGAAAGTATGAGTCTGATGAGGTCAAATCCCAGACCAATCCAAGACTTACCTTGCGTTATCCTCTAAAATATTGATCGAAACCAGGTTTCATCGACTGTTTCAGTGTGGTACCACATTACTACGTGATCCAAACCAGAAAAAACCCAGGATCTGTTCAACGAGTATGTGAAGTGTGCGAAAGTATGAGTCTGATGAGGGCAATTCCCAGACCTATCCCAGACCTAACATGCGTTATCCTCTAAAATATTTATCAAGACCAGGTTTAATTAATTGTTTCAGTGTGGACCCACATTACTACGTGATCCAAACCAGAAAAAACCCAGGATCCGTTCAACAAGTATGTGAAGAATGCGAAAGCATGAGTCTGATGAGTGAAAATCCCAGGCCTAACCTAGACCTAACATGCGTTATCCTCAATAATATTAATCGAAACCAGGTTTAATTGAGTGTTTCAGTGATGTACTTCATTACTGCGTGATGCAATCCAGTAAATGCCCAGGATCTAGCCATCTAGTATGAGAAATATGCGAAAGAATGAGCCTGATGAGAGCAAATCCCATGCCTAACCTAGACCTAACATGAATTATTCTCTAAAATATTCATCAAAACCAGGTTTAATTAACTGTTTCAGTGTGGTACCACATTAATACGTGGTCCAATCCAGAAATAGCCCAGGATCAGTTCAACAAGTAAGTGAAAAACGCGAAAGTATGAGCCTGATTAGGGTGAATCCCAGACCTATGCCAGACCTAACTTGCGTTATCCTCTAAAATATTGATCGAAACCAGGTTTAATTGACTGTTTCAGCGTGGTACCACATCACTACGTGATACAATCCAGAAACAGCCCAGGATCTAGCCATGAAGTATGGGAAATATGCGAAAGTATGAGCCTGATGGGGGCAAATCTTAGACCTAACCCAGACCTAACATGCGTTATCCTCTAAAATATTTATCAAGATCAGGTTTAATTGAATGTTTCAGTGTGGTACCACATTACTACGTGAACCAAACCAGAAAATACCCAGGATCCGTTCAACAAGTATGCGAAGAATGCGAAAGTATGAGTCTGATGAGTGAAAATCCCAGGGCTAACCTAGACCTAACATGCGTTATCCTCTAAAATATTGATCCAAACCATGTTTAATGGACTGTTTCAGTGTGGTACCACTTTACTACGTGATCCAAAGCAGAAAAAACCCTCGATCAGGTCAACATGTATGTTAAAACTGCGAAAGTATGACCCTGATGAGGGCAAATCCCAGGCCTAACCTAGACCTAACATGCGATGTCCTCTAAAATATTGATGGAAACCAGGTTTAATTGACTGTTTCAGTGTTGTACTTCATTACTACGTGATGCAATCCAGAAAATAACCCAGGATCTGTTCAACGAGTATGTGACGTGTGCGAAAGTATGAGTCTGATGAGGTCAAATCCCAGACCTATCCCAGACCTAACTTGCGTTATCCTCTAAAATATTGATCGAAACCAGGTTTAATCGACTGTTTCAGTGTGGTACCACATTACTACGTTATCCAATCCAGAAATAGCCCAGGATCCAGACATGAAGTACGAGAAATATGCGAAAGAATGAGCCTGATGAGAGCAAATCCCAGACCTAACCTAGACCTAACATGAATTATTCTCTAAAATATTGATCAAAACCAGGTTTAATTGACTGTTTCAGTGTGGTACCACATTACTACGTGATCCAATCCAGAAATAGCCCAGGATCCAGCCATGAAGTATGAGAAATTTGCGAAAGAATGAGCCTGATGAGGGCAAATCCCAGAACTAACCTAGACCTAACATGAATTATTCTCTAAAATATTTATCAACATCAGGTTTAATTGATTGTTTCAGTGTGGGACCACATTACTACGTGATCCACACCAGAAAAAACCCAAGATCCGTTCAACAAGTATGTGAAGAATGCGAAAGTATGAGTCTGATGAGTGAAAATCCCAGGGCTAACCTAGACCTAACATGCGTTATCCTCAATAATATTGATCGAAACCAGGATTAATTGAGTGTTTCAGTGTTGTACCACATTACTACGTGATCCAAGCCAGAAAAAGCCCAGGATCAGTTCAACAAGTATGTGAAAAACGCGAAAGTATGAGTCTGATGAGGGCGAATCCCAGACCTATGCCAGACCTAACTTGCGTTATCCTCTAAAATATTGATCGAAACCAGGTTTAATTGACTGTTTCAGCGTGGTGCCACATTACTACGTGATACAATCCAGAAACAGCCCAGGATCTAGCCATGAAGTATGAGAAATATGCGAAAGTATGAGCCTGATGAGGGCAAATCCTAGACCTAACCCAGACCTAACATGCGTTATCCTCCAAAATATTTATCAAGACCAGGTTTAATTCAATGTTTCAGTGTGGTGCCACATTACTACATGATCCAAACCAGAAAAAACCCAGGATCCGTTCAACAAGTATGTGAAGAATGCGAAAGTATGAGTCTGATGAGTGAAAATCCCAGACCTAACGTAGACCTAACATGCGTTATCCTGTAAAATGTTGATCCAAACCTGGTTTAATCGACTGTTTCAGTGCGATACCACATTACTATGTGATCCAAACCAGAAAATAACCCAGGATCTGTTCAACGAGTATGTGAAGTGTGCGAAAGTATGAGTCTGATGGGGGCAAATCCCAGACCTATCCCAGACCTAACATGCGGTATCCTCTAAAATATTTATCAAGACCAGGTTTAATTGATTGTTTCAGTGTGGTGCCACATTACTACGTGATCCAATCCAGAAAAAACCCAGGATCTGTTCAACAAGTATGTGAAAAACGCGAAAGTATGAGCCTGATGAGGGCAAATCCCAGACCCATCCCAGACCTAACTTGCGTTATCCTCTAAAATATTGATCGAAACCAGGTTTAATTGACTGTTTCAGTGTGGTACCACATTACTACGTGATCCAAACCAGAAAAAGCCCAGGATCAGTTCAACAAGTAAGTGAAAAACGCGAAAGTATGAGCCTGATTAGGGTGAATCCCAGACCTATGCCAGACCTAACTTGCGTTATCCTCTAAAATATTGATCGAAACCAGGTTTAATTGACTGTTTCAGCGTGGTACCACATTACTACGTGATGCAATCCAGAAACAGCCCAGGATCTAGCCATGAAGTATGAGAAATATGCGAAAGTATGAGCCTGATGAGGGCAAATCCTAGACCTAACCCAGACCTAACATGCGTTATACTCCAAAATATTTATCAAGATCAGGTTTAATTGAATGTTTCAGTGTGGTACCACATTACTACGTGAACCAAACCAGAAACAACCCAGGATCCGTTCAACAAGTATGTGAAGAATGCGAAAGTATGAGTCTGATGAGTGAAAATCCCAGGGCTAACCTAGAACTAACATGCGTTATCCTCTAAAAATATTGACCCAAACCAGGTTTAATGGACTGTTTCAGTGTGGTACCACTTTACTACGAGATTCAAAGCAGAAAAAACCCTCGATCAGGTCAACATGTATGTTAAAACTGCGAAAGTATGACCCTGATGAGGGCAAATCCCAGGCCTAACCTAGACCTAACATGCGTTGTCCTCTAAAATATTGATGGAAACCAGGGTTAATTGGCTGTTTCAGTGTTGTACTTCATTACTACGTGATGCAATCCATAGAAAGCCCAGGATCTAGCCATCAAGTATGAGAAATATGCGAAAGAATGAGCCTGATGAGAGCAAATCCCAGACCTAACCTAGACCTAACGTGAATTATTCTCTAAAATATTGATCGAAACCAGGTTTAATTGACTGTTTCAGTGTTGTACTTCATTACTACGTGATGCAATCCAGAAAATAACCCAGGATCTGTTCAACGAGTATGTGACGTGTGCGAAAGTATGAGTCTGATGAGGTCAAATCCCAGACCTATCCCAGACCTAACTTGCGTTATCCTCTAAAATATTGATCGAAACCAGGTTTAATTGACTGTTTCAGTGTGGTACCACATTACTACGTGATCCAATCCAGAAATAGCCCAGGATCCAGCCATGAAGTACGAGAAATATGCGAAAGAATGAGCCTGATGAGAGCAAATCCCAGACCTACCCTAGACCTAACATGAATTATTCTCTAAAATATTGATCGAAACCAGGTTTAATTGACTGTTTCAGTGTTGTACTTCATTACTACGTGATGCAATCCAGAAAAAGCCCAGGATCTAGCCATCAAGTATGAGAAATATGCGAAAGAATGAGCCTGATGAGAGCAAATCCCAGACCTAACCTAGACCTAACATGAATTATTCTCTAAAATATTGATCAAAACCAGGTTTAATTGACTGTTTCAGTGTGGTACCACATTACTACGTGATCCAATCCAGAAATAGCCCAGGATCCAGCCATGAAGTACGAGAAATATGCGAAAGAATGAGCCTGATGAGAGCAAATCCCAGACCTACCCTAGACCTAACATGAATTATTCTCTAAAATATTGATCAAAACCAGGTTTAATTGACTGTTTCAGTGTGGTACCACATTACTACGTGATCCAATCCAGAAATAGCCCAGGATCCAGCCATGAAGTATGAGAAATATGCGAAAGTATGAGTCTGATGAGGGCAAATCCCAGACGTAACCTAGACCTAACATGAATTATTCTCTAAAATATTGATCAAAGCCAGGTTTAATTGACTGTTTCAGTGTGGTACCACATTACTACGTGATCCAATCCAGAAATAGCCCAGGATCCGTTCAACAAGTATGTGAAGAACGCGAAAGTATGAGTCTGATGAGTGAAAATCCCAGGCCTAACCTAGACCTAACATGCGTTATCCTCAATAATATTGATCGAAACCAGGTTTAATTGAGTGTTTCAGTGTTGTACTTCATTACTGCGTGATGCAATCCAGAAAAAGACCAGGATCTAGCCATCTAGTATGAGAAATATGCGAAAGTTTGAGCCTGGTGAGAGCAAATCCCATGCCTAACCTGGACCTAGCATGAATTATTCTCTAAAATATTCATCAAAGCCAGGTTTAATTGACTGTTTCAGTGTGGTACCACATTAATACGTGATCCAATCCAGAAATAGCCCAGGATCCGTTCAACAAGTATGTGAAAAACGCGAAAGTATGAGTCTGATGAGGTCATATCCCAGACCTATCCCAGACTTAACTTGCGTTATCCTTTAAAATATTGATCGAAACCAGGTTTAATCGACTGTTACAGCGTGGTACCACATTACTATGTGATACAATCCAGAAACAGCCCAGGATCTAGCCATGAAGTATGAGAAATATGCGAAAGTATGAGTCTGATGAGTGAAAATCCCAGGGCTAACCTAGACCTAACATGCGTTATCCTCTAAAATATAGATCCAAACCAGGTTTAACGGACTGTTTCAGTGTGGTACCACTTTACTACGTGATCCAAAGCAGAAAAAACCCTCGATCAGGTCAACATGTATGTTAAAACTGCGAAAGTATGACCCTGATGAGGACAAGTTCCAGACCTAACCTAGACCTAACATGCGTTGTCCTCTAAAATATTGATGGAAACCATGTTTAATTGACTGTTTCAGTGTTGTACTTCATTACTACGTGATGCAATCCAGAAAAAGCCCAGGATCTAGCCATCAAGTATGAGAAATATGCGAAAGAATGACCCTGATGAGGACAAATCCTAGACCTAACCCAGACCTAACATCCGTTATCCTCCAAAATATTGATCGCAAGCAGGTGTAATGGACTGTTTCAGTGTGGTACCACACTACTACGTGATCCAAACCAGAAAAAACCCAGGATCTGTTCAACAAGTACGTGGAAAACGCGAAAGTATGAGTCTGATGAGGTCAAATCCCAGACCTATCCCAGAATTAACTTGCGTTATCCTCTAAAATATTGATCGAAACCAGCTTTAATCGACTGTTTCAGCGTGGTACCACATTACTATGTGATACAATCCAGAAACAGCCCAGGATCCAGCCATGAAGTATGAGAAATATGCGAAAGTATCAGCCTGATGGGGGCAAATCCTAGACCTACCCCAGACCAAACATGCGTTATCCTCTAAAATATTTATCAAGATCAGGTTTAATTGATTGTTTCAGTGTGGTACCACATTACTACGTCATCCCCACCAGAAAAAACCCAAGATCCGTTCAAGAAGTATGTGAAGAACGCGAAAGTATGAGTCTGATGAGTGAAAATCCCAGGCCTAACCTAGACCTAACATGCGTTATCCTCTAAAATATTTATCAAGACCAGGTTTAATCGACTGTTTCAGTGTGGTACCACATTACTATGCGATCCAAACCAGAAAATAACCCAGGATCTGTTCAACGAGTATGTGAAAAACGCCAAAGTATGAGCCTGATGTGGGCAAATCCCAGACCTATCCCAGACCTAACTTGCGTTGTCCTCTAAGATATTGATGGAAACCAGGTTTAGTTGACTGTTTCAGTGTTGTACTTCATTACTACGTGATGCAATCCAGAAAAAGCCCAGGATCTAGCCATCAAGTATGAGAAATATGCGAAAGAATGAGCCTGATGAGAGCAAATCCCAGACCTAACCTAGACCTAACATGAATTATTCTCTAAAATATTGATCAAAACCAGGTTTAATCGACTGTTTCAGTGTGGTACCACTATGCTACGTGATCCAAACCAGAAAAAACTCAGGATCAGTTCAACAAGTATGTGAAAAACGCGAAAGTATGAGCCTGATGAGGGCAAATCCCAGGCCTAACCTAGACCTAACATGAATTATTATCTAAAATATTGATCGAAACCAGGTTTAATTGACTGTTTCAGTGTTGTACTTCATTACTACGTGATGCAATCCAGAAAAAGCCCAGGATCTAGCCATCAAGTATGAGAAATATGCGAAAGAATGAGTCTGATGAGTGCAAATCCCAGACCTAACCTAGACCTAACATGAATTATTCTCTAAAATATTGATCGAAACCAAGTTTAATTGACTGTTTCAGTGTGGTACCACATTACTACGTGATCCAATCCAGTAAAACCCCAGGATACGTTCAACAAGTATGTGAAGAATGCGAAAGTATGAGTCTGATGAGTGAAAATCCTCGGCCTAACCTAGATCTAACATGCGTTATCCTCAAAAATATTGATCGAAACCAGGTTTAATCGACAGTTTCGGTGTGGTACCACACTACTACGTGATCCAAACCAGAAAAAACCCAGGATCCGTTCAACAAGTATGTGAAGAATGCGAAAGTATGAGTCTGATGAGTGAAAATCCCAGGCCTAACCTAGACCTAACATGCGTTATCCTCTAAAATATTGATCGAAACCAGGTTTAATTGACTGCTTCAGTGTGGTACCACATTACTACGTGATCCAATCCAGAAATAGCCCAGGATCTACCCATGAGGTATGAGAAATATGCGAAAGTATGAGCCTGATGAGGGCAAATCCTAGACCTAACCCAGACCTAACATGCGTTATCCTCAAAAATATTTATCAAGACCAGGTTTAACTGAATGTTTCAGTGTGGTACCACATTACTACGTGATCCATACCAGAAAAAACCCAGGATCTGTTCAACAAGTATCTGAAGAATGCGAAAGTATGAGTCTGATGAGTGAAAATTTCAGGGCTAACCTAGACCTAACATGCATTATCCTCTAAAATATTGATCCAAACCAGGTTTAGTGGACTGTTTCAGTGTGGTACCACTTTACTACGTGATCCAAACCAGAAAATCACCCAGGATCTGTCAAACGAGTATGTGAAGTGTGCGAAAGTATGAGCCTGATGAGAGCAAATCCCAGACCTAACCTAGACCTAACATGAATTATTCTCTAAAATATTGATCGAAACCAGGTTTAATTGACTGTTTCAGTGTGGTACCACATTACTACGTGATCCAAACCAGAAAAAGCCCAGGATCAGTTCAACAAGTATGTGAAAAACGCGAAAGTATGAGCCTGATTAGGGCGAATCCCAGACCTATGCCAGACCTAACTTGCGTTATCCTCTAAAATATTGATCGAAACCAGGTTTAATTGACTGTTTCAGCGTGGTACCACATTACTACGTGATACAATCCAGAAACAGCCCAGGATCTAGCCATGAAGTATGGGAAATATGCGAAAGTATGAGCCTGATGGGGGCAAATCTTAGACCTAACCCAGACCTAACATGCGTTATCCTCTAAAATATTTATCAAGATCAGGTTTAATTGAATGTTTCAGTGTGGTACCACATTACTACGTGAACCAAACCAGAAAATACCCAGGATCCGTTCAACAAGTATGCGAAGAATGCGAAAGTATGAGTCTGATCAGTGAAAATCCCAGGGCTAACCTAGACCTAACATGCGTTATCCTCTAAAATATTGATGCAAACCATGTTTAATGGACTGTTTCAGTGTGGTACCACTTTACTACGTGATCCAAAGCAGAAAAAACCCTCGATCAGGTCAACATGTATGTTAAAACTGCGAAAGTATGACCCTGATGAGTGCAAATCCCAGGCCTAACCTAGACCTAACATGCGATGTCCTCTAAAATATTGATGGAAACCAGGTTTAATTGACTGTTTCAGTGTTGTACTTCATTACTACGTGATGCAATCCAGAAAATAACCCAGGATCTGTTCAACGAGTATGTGACGTGTGCGGAAGTATGAGTCTGATGAGGTCAAATCCCAGACCTATCCCAGACCTAACTTGCGTTATCCTCTAAAATATTGATCGAAACCAGGTTTAATCGACTGTTTCAGTGTGGTACCACATTACTACGTGATCCAAACCAGAAAAAACCCAGGATCAGTTCAACAAGTATGTGAAGAATGCGACAGTATTAGTCTGATGAGTGAAAATCCCTGGGCTAACCTATACCTAACATGCGTTATCCTCTAAAATATTGATGCAAACCAGGTTTAATGGACTGTTTCAGTGTGGTACCACACTACTACGTGAGACAAACCAGAAAAAACCCAGGATCAGTTCAACAAGTATGTGAAGAATGCGAAAGTATGAGTCTGATGAGTGAAAATCCCAGGCCTAACCTAGACCTAACATGCGTTATCCTCTAAAATATTGATCGAAACCAGGTTTAATTGACTGCTTCAGTGTGGTACCACATTACTACGTGATCCAATCCAGAAATAGCCCAGGATCTACCCATGAGGTATGAGAAATATGCGAAAGTATGAGCCTGATGAGGGCAAATCCTAGACCTAACCCAGACCTAACATGCGTTATCCTCAAAAATATTTATCAAGACCAGGTTTAACTGAATGTTTCAGTGTGGTACCACATTACTACGTGATCCATACCAGAAAAAACCCAGGATCTGTTCAACAAGTATCTGAAGAATGCGAAAGTATGAGTCTGATGAGTGAAAATTTCAGGGCTAACCTAGACCTAACATGCATTATCCTCTAAAATATTGATCCAAACCAGGTTTAGTGGACTGTTTCAGTGTGGTACCACTTTACTACGTGATCCAAACCAGAAAATCACCCAGGATCTGTCAAACGAGTATGTGAAGTGTGCGAAAGTATGAGCCTGATGAGAGCAAATCCCAGACCTAACCTAGACCTAACATGAATTATTCTCTAAAATATTGATCGAAACCAGGTTTAATTGACTGTTTCAGTGTGGTACCACATTACTACGTGATCCAAACCAGAAAAAGCCCAGGATCAGTTCAACAAGTATGTGAAAAACGCGAAAGTATGAGCCTGATTAGGGCGAATCCCAGACCTATGCCAGACCTAACTTGCGTTATCCTCTAAAATATTGATCGAAACCAGGTTTAATTGACTGTTTCAGCGTGGTACCACATTACTACGTGATACAATCCAGAAACAGCCCAGGATCTAGCCATGAAGTATGGGAAATATGCGAAAGTATGAGCCTGATGGGGGCAAATCTTAGACCTAACCCAGACCTAACATGCGTTATCCTCTAAAATATTTATCAAGATCAGGTTTAATTGAATGTTTCAGTGTGGTACCACATTACTACGTGAACCAAACCAGAAAATACCCAGGATCCGTTCAACAAGTATGCGAAGAATGCGAAAGTATGAGTCTGATCAGTGAAAATCCCAGGGCTAACCTAGACCTAACATGCGTTATCCTCTAAAATATTGATGCAAACCATGTTTAATGGACTGTTTCAGTGTGGTACCACTTTACTACGTGATCCAAAGCAGAAAAAACCCTCGATCAGGTCAACATGTATGTTAAAACTGCGAAAGTATGACCCTGATGAGTGCAAATCCCAGGCCTAACCTAGACCTAACATGCGATGTCCTCTAAAATATTGATGGAAACCAGGTTTAATTGACTGTTTCAGTGTTGTACTTCATTACTACGTGATGCAATCCAGAAAATAACCCAGGATCTGTTCAACGAGTATGTGACGTGTGCGGAAGTATGAGTCTGATGAGGTCAAATCCCAGACCTATCCCAGACCTAACTTGCGTTATCCTCTAAAATATTGATCGAAACCAGGTTTAATCGACTGTTTCAGTGTGGTACCACATTACTACGTGATCCAAACCAGAAAAAACCCAGGATCAGTTCAACAAGTATGTGAAGAATGCGACAGTATTAGTCTGATGAGTGAAAATCCCTGGGCTAACCTATACCTAACATGCGTTATCCTCTAAAATATTGATGCAAACCAGGTTTAATGGACTGTTTCAGTGTGGTACCACACTACTACGTGAGACAAACCAGAAAAAACCCAGGATCAGTTCAACAAGTATGTGAAGAATGCGAAAGTATGAGTCTGATGAGTGAAAATCCCAGGGCTAACCTAGACCTAACATGCGTTATCCTCTAAAATATTGATGCAAACCAGGTTTAATGGACTGTTTCAGTGTGGTACCACACTACTACGAGAGACAAACCAGAAAAAACCCGGGATCAGTTCAACGCGTATGTGAAGTGTGCGAAAGTATGAGTCTGATGAGGTCAAATCCCAGACCAATCCCAGACTTAACTTGCGTTGTTCTCTAAGATATTGATGGAAACCAGGTTTGATTGACGGGTTCAGTGTTGTACTTCATTACGACGTGATGCAATCCAGAAAAAGCCCAGGATCTAGCCATGAAGTATGAGAAATATGCGAAAGTATGAGCCTGATGAGGGCAAATCCTAGACCTAACCCAAACCTAACATGCGTTATCCTCTAAGATATTTATCAAGATCAGGTTTAATTGAATGTTTCAGTGTGGTACCACATTACTACGTTATGTAATCCAGAAAATGCCCAGGATCTAGCCATCAAGTTTGAGAAATATGCGAAAGTATGAGCCTGATGAGGGCAAATCCTAGACCTAACCCAGTCCTAACATGCGTTATCCTCTAAAATATTGATCGCAAGCAGGTGTAATGGACTGTTTCAGTGTGGTACCACACTACTACGTGATCCAAACCAGAAAAAACCCAGGATCTGTTCAACAAGTACGTGAAAAACGCGAAAGTATGAGTCTGATGAGGTCAAATCCCAGACCTACCCCAGAATTAACTTGCGTTATCCTCTAAAATATTGATCGAAACCAGCTTTAATCGACTGTTTCAGCGTGGTACCACATTACTATGTGATACAATCCAGAAACAGCCCGGGATCCAGCCATGAAGTATGAGAAATATGCGAAAGTATGAGCCTGATGGGGGCAAATCCTAGACCTACCCCAGACCAAACATGCGTTATCCTCTAAAATATTTATCAAGATCAGGTTTAATTGATTGTTTCAGTGTGGTACCACATTACTACGTCATCCCCACCAGAAAAAACCCAAGATCCGTTCAAGAAGTATGTGAAGAACGCGAAAGTATGAGTCTGATGAGTGAAAATCCCAGGCCTAACCTAGACCTAACATGCGTTATCCTCTAAAATATTTATCAAGACCAGGTTTAATCGACTGTTTCAGTGTGGTACCACATTACTATGCGATCCAAACCAGAAAATAACCCAGGATCTGTTCAACGAGTATGTGAAAAACGCCAAAGTATGAGCCTGATGTGGGCAAATCCCAGACCTATCCCAGACCTAACTTGCGTTGTCCTCTAAGATATTGATGGAAACCAGGTTTAGTTGACTGTTTCAGTGTTATACTTCATTACTACGTGATGCAATCCAGAAAAAGCCCAGGATCTAGCCATCAAGTATGAGAAATATGCGAAAGAATGAGCCTGATGAGAGCAAATCCCAGACCTAACCTAGACCTAACATGAATTATTCTCTAAAATATTGATCAAAACCAGGTTTAATCGACTGTTTCAGTGTGGTACCACTATGCTACGTGATCCAAACCAGAAAAAACCCAGGATCAGTTCAACAAGTATGTGAAAAACGCGAAAGTATGAGCCTGATGAGGGCAAATCCCAGGCCTAACCTAGACCTAACATGAATTATTATCTAAAATATTGATCGAAACCAGGTTTAATTGACTGTTTCAGTGTTGTACTTCATTACTACGTGATGCAATCCAGAAAAAGCCCAGGATCTAGCCATCAAGTATGAGAAATATGCGAAAGTATGAGCCTGATGAGGGCAAATCCTAGACCTAACCCAAACCTAACATGCGTTATCCTCTAAAATATTGATCAAGACCAGGTTAAATGAATGTTTCAGTGTGGTACCACATTACTACGTGAACCAAACCAGAAAAAACCCAGGATCTGTTAAACGAGTATATGAAGTGTGCGAAAGTATGAGCCTGATGAGGGCGAATCCCAGACCTATCCCAGACCTAACTTGCGTTATCCTCCAAAATATTGATCGAAACAAGGTTTAATTGACTGTTTCAGCGTGGTACCACATTACTACGTGATACAATCCGGAAACAGCCCAGGATCTAGCCATGAAGTATGAGAAATATGCGAAAGTATGAGCCTGATGTGGGCAAATCCTAGACCTAACCCAAACCCAACATGCGTTATCCTCTAAAATATTTATCAAGACCAGGTTTATTTGAATGTTTCAGTGTGGTACCACATTACTACGTGATCCATACCAGAAAAAACCCAGGATCCATTCAACAAGTATGTGAAGAATGCGAACGTAAGAGTCTGATCAGGGCAAATCCCAGACCTTTCCCAGACCTAACTTGCGTTGTCCTCTAAGATATTGATGGAAACCAGGTTTAATTGACTGTTTCAGTGTTGTACTTCATTACTACGTGATGCAATCCAGAAAAAGCCCAGGATCTAGCCATCAAGTATGAGAAATATGCGAAAGAATGAGTCTGATGAGTGCAAATCCCAGACCTAACCTAGACCTAACATGAATTATTCTCTAAAATATTGATCGAAACCAAGTTTAATTGACTGTTTCAGTGTGGTACTACATTACTACGTGATCCAATCCAGTAAAACCCCAGGATACGTTCAACAAGTATGTGAAGAATGCGAAAGTATGAGTCTGATGAGTGAAAATCCTCGGCCTAACCTAGATCTAACATGCGTTATCCTCAAAAATATTGATCGAAACCAGGTTTAATCGACAGTTTCGGTGTGGTACCACACTACTACGTGATCCAAACCAGAAAAAACCCAGGATCCGTTCAACAAGTATGTGAAGAATGCGAAAGTATGAGTCTGATGAGTGAAAATCCCAGGCCTAACCTAGACCTAACATGCGTTATCCTCTAAAATATTGATCGAAACCAGGTTTAATTGACTGTTTCAGTGTGGTACCACATTACTACGTGATCCAATCCAGAAATAGCCCAGGATCTAGCCATGAGGTATGAGAAATATGCGAAAGTATGAGCGTGATGAGGGCAAATCCTAGACCTAACCCAGACCTAACATGCGTTATCCTCAAAAATATTTATCAAGACCAGGTTTAACTGAATGTTTCAGTGTGATACCACATTACTACGTGATCCATACCAGAAAAAACCCAGGATCTGTTCAACAAGTATCTGAAGAATGCGAAAGTATGAGTCTGATGAGTGAAAATTTCAGGGCTAACCTAGACCTAACATGCATTATCCTCTAAAATATTGATCCAAACCAGGTTTAGTGGACTGTTTCAGTGTGGTACCACTTTACTACGTGATCCAAACCAGAAAATAACCCAGGATCTGTCAAACGAGTATGTGAAGTGTGCGAAAGTATGAGCCTGATGAGAGCAAATCCCAGACCTAACCTAGACCTAACATGAATTATTCTCTAAAATATTGATCGAAACCAGGTTTAATTGACTGTTTCAGTGTGGTACCACATTACTACGTGATCCAAACCAGAAAAAGCCCAGGATCAGTTCAACAAGTATGTGAAAAACGCGAAAGTATGAGCCTGATTAGGGCGAATCCCAGACCTATGCCAGACCTAACTTGCGTTATCCTCTAAAATATTGATCGAAACCAGGTTTAATTGACTGTTTCAGCGTGGTACCACATTACTACGTGATACAATCCAGAAACAGCCCAGGATCTAGCCATGAAGTATGGGAAATATGCGAAAGTATGAGCCTGATGGGGGCAAATCTTAGACCTAACCCAGACCTAACATGCGTTATCCTCTAAAATATTTATCAAGATCAGGTTTAATTGAATGTTTCAGTGTGGTACCACATTACTACGTGAACCAAACCAGAAAATACCCAGGATCCGTTCAACAAGTATGCGAAGAATGTGAAAGTATGAGTCTGATCAGTGAAAATCCCAGGGCTAACCTAGACCTAACATGCGTTATCCTCTAAAATATTGATGCAAACCATGTTTAATGGACTGTTTCAGTGTGGTACCACTTTACTACGTGATCCAAAGCAGAAAAAACCCTCGATCAGGTCAACATGTATGTTAAAACTGCGAAAGTATGACCCTGATGAGTGCAAATCCCAGGCCTAACCTAGACCTAACATGCGATGTCCTCTAAAATATTGATGGAAACCAGGTTTAATTGACTGTTTCAGTGTTGTACTTCATTACTACGTGATGCAATCCAGAAAATAACCCAGGATCTGTTCAACGAGTATGTGACGTGTGCGGAAGTATGAGTCTGATGAGGTCAAATCCCAGACCTATCCCAGACCTAACTTGCGTTATCCTCTAAAATATTGATCGAAACCAGGTTTAATCAACTGTTTCAGTGTGGTACCACATTACTACGTGATCCAAACCAGAAAAAACCCAGGATCAGTTCAACAAGTATGTGAAGAATGCGACAGTATTAGTCTGATGAGTGAAAATCCCTGGGCTAACCTATACCTAACATGCGTTATCCTCTTAAATATTGATGCAAACCAGGTTTAATGGACTGTATCAGTGTGGTACCACACTACTACGTGAGACAAACCAGAAAAAACCCAGGATCAGTTCAACAAGTATGTGAAGAATGCGAAAGTATGAGTCTGATGAGTGAAAATCCCAGGGCTAACCTAGACCTAACATGCGTTATCCTCTAAAATATTGATGCAAACCAGGTTTAATGGACTGTTTCAGTGTGGTACCACACAACTACGTGAGACAAACCAGAAAAAACCCGGGATCAGTTCAACGCGTATGTGAAGTGTGCGAAAGTATGAGTCTGATGAGGTCAAATCCCAGACCAATCCCAGACTTAACTTGCGTTGTCCTCTAAGATATTGATGGAAACCAGGTTTGATTGACGGGTTCAGTGTTGTACTTCATTACTACGTGATGCAATCCAGAAAAAGCCCAGGATCTAGCCATGAAGTATGAGAAATATGCGAAAGTATGAGCCTGATGAGGGCAAATCCTAGAACTAACCCAGACCTAACATGCGTTATCCTCTAAGATATTTATCAAGATCAGGTTTAATTGAATGTTTCAGTGTGGTACCACATTACTACGTTATGTAATCCGGAAAATGCCCAGGGTCTAGCCATCAAGTTTGAGAAATATGCGAAAGTATGAGCCTGATGAGGGCAAATCCTAGACCTAACCCAGTCCTAACATGCGTTATCCTCTAAAATATTGATCGCAAGCAGGTGTAATGGACTGTTTCAGTGTGGTACCACACTACTACGTGATCCAAACCAGAAAAAACCCAGGATCTGTTCAACAAGTACGTGAAAAACGCGAAAGTATGAGTCTGATGAGGTCAAATCCCAGACCTATCCCAGAATTAACTTGCGTTATCCTCTAAAATATTGATCGAAACCAGGTTTAATCGACTGTTTCAGCGTGGTACCACATTACTATGTGATACAATCCAGAAACAGCCCAGGATCCAGCCATGAAGTATGAGAAATATGCGAAAGTATGAGCCTGATGGGGGCAAATCCTAGACCTACCCCAGACCAAACATGCGTTATCCTCTAAAATATTTATCAAGATCACGTTTAATTGATTGTTTCAGTGTGGTACCACATTACTACGTGATCCACACCAGAAAAAACCCAAGATCCGTTCAACAAGTATGTGAAGAACGCGAAAGTATGAGTCTGATGAGTGAAAATCCCAGGCCTAACCTAGACCTAACATGCGTTATCCTCAATAATATTGATCGAAACCAGGTTTAATTGAGTGTTTCAGTGTTGTACTTCATTACTACGTGATGCAATCCAGAAAAAGCCCAGGATCTAGCCATCTAGTATGAGAAATATGCGAAAGAATGAGCCTGGTGAGAGCAAATCCCATGCCTAACCTTGACCTAACATGAATTATTCTCTAAAATATTCATCAAAGCCAGGTTTAATTGACTGTTTCAGTGTGGTACCACATTAATACGTGATCCAATCCAGAAATAGCCCAGGATCCAGTCATGAAGTATGAGAAATATGCGAAAGTATGAGCCTGATGAGGGCAAATCCTAGACCTAACCCAGACCTAACATGCGTTATCCTCTAAAATATTTATCAAGACCAGGTTTAATTCAATGTTTCAGTGTGGTACCACATTACTACGTGATCCAAACCAGAAAAAACCCAGGATCCGTTCAACAAGTATGTGAAGAATGCGAAAGTATGAGTCTGATGAGTGAAAATCCCCAACCTAACGTAGACCTAACATGCGTTATCCTGTAAAATGTTGATCCAAACCTAGTTTAATCGACTGTTTCAGTGTGGTACCACATTACTATGTGATCCAAACCAGAAAATAACCCAGGATCTGTTCAACGAGTATGTGAAGTGTGCGAAAGTATGAGTCTGATGAGGGCAAATCCCAGACCTATCCCAGACCTAACTTGCGTTATCCTCTAAAATATTTATCAACACCAGGTTTAATTGATTGTTTCTGTGCGGTCCCACATTACTACGTGATCCAAACCAGGAAAAACCCAGGATCCGTTCAACAAGTATGAGAAGAATGCGAAAGTATGAGTCTGATGAGTGAAAATCCCAGGTCTAACCTAGACCAAACATGCGTTATCCTCAAAAATATTGATCGAAACCTGCTTTAATCGACTGTTTCAGTGTGGTACCACATTACTATGTGATCCAAACCAGAAAATAACCCAGGATCTGTTCAACGAGTATGTGAAGTGTGCGAAAGTATGAGTCTGATGAGTGAAAATCCCAGGCCTAACCTAGACCTGACATGCGTTATCCTCAAAAATATTGATCGAAACCTGGTTTAATCGACTGTTTCAGTGTGGTACCACATTACTACGTGATCCAATCCAGAAATAGCCCAGGATCCAGCCATGAAGTATGAGAAATATGCGAAAGTATGAGCCTGATGAGGGCAAATCCTAGACCTAACCCGGACCTAACATGCGTTATCCTCTAAAATATTTATCAAGACCAGGTTTAATCGACTGTTTCAGTGTGGTACCACATTACTATGCGATCCAAACCAGAAAATAACCCAGGATCTGTTCAACGAGTATGTGAAAAACGCCAAAGTATGAGCCTGATGTGGGCAAATCCCAGACCTATCCCAGACCTAACTTGCGTTGTCCTCTAAGATATTGATGGAAACCAGGTTTAGTTGACTGTTTCAGTGTTGTACTTCATTACTACGTGATGCAATCCAGAAAAAGCCCAGGATCTAGCCATCAAGTTTGAGAAATATGCGAAAGAATGAGCCTGATGAGAGCAAATCCCAGACCTAACCTAGACCTAACATGAATTATTCTCTAAAATATTGATCAAAACCAGGTTTAATCGACTGTTTCAGTGTGGTACCACTATGCTACGTGATCCAAACCAGAAAAAACCCAGGATCCGTTTAAGAAGTATGTGAAGAATGCGAAAGTATGAGTCTGATGAGTGAAAATCCCAGGCCTAACCTAGACCTAACATGCGTTATCCTCAGAAATATTGATCGAAACCAGGTTTAATTGACTGTTTCTGCGTGGTACCACATTACTACATGATACAATCCAGAAACAGCCAAGGATCTAGCCATGAAGTATGAGAAATATGCGAATGTATGAGCCTGATGAGGACAAATCCTAGACCTAACGCAAACCTAACATGCGTTATCCTCTAAAATATTTATCAAGACCAGGTTTAATTGAATGTTTCAGTGTGGTACCACATTACTACGTGAACCAAACCAGAAAAAACCCAGGATCCGTTCAACAAGTATGTGAAGAATGCGAAAGTATGAGTCTGATGAGTGAAAGTCCCAGGGCTAACCTAGACCTAACAAGCGTTATCCTCTAAAATATTGATGGAAACCAGGTTTAATTTACTGCTTCAGCGTGGTACCACATTACTACGTGATACAATCCAGAAACAGCCCTGGGTCTAGCCATGAAGTATGAGAAATATGCGAAAGTATGAGTCTGACGAGGGCAAATCCTAGACCTAACTCAGACCTAACATCCGTTATCCTCTAAAATATTTATCATGACCAGGTTTAATTGATTGTTTCAGTGTGGTCCCACATTACTACGTAATCCAAACCAGAAAAAACCCAGGATCCGTTTAACAAGTATGTGAAGAATGCGAAAGTATGAGTCTGATGAGTGAAAATCCCAGGCCTAACCTAGACCTAACATGCGTTATCCTCAAAAATATTGATCGAAACCAGGTTTAATTGACTGTTTCTGCGTGGTACCACATTACTACATGATACAATCCAGAAACAGCCAAGGATCTAGCCATGAAGTATGAGAAATATGCGAATGTATGAGCCTGATGAGGACAAATCCTAGACCCAACCCAAACCTAACATGCGTTATCCTCTAAAATATTTATCAAGACCAGGTTTAATTGATTGTTTCAGTGTGGTCCCACATTACTACGTAATCCAAACCAGAAGAAACCCAGGATCCGTTTAACAAGTATGTGAAGAATGCGAAAGTATGAGTCTGATGAGTGAAAGTCCCAGGGCTAACCTAGACCTAACAAGCGTTATCCTCTAAAATATTGATGGAAACCAGGTTTAATTGACTGTTTCAGTGTTGCACTTCATTACTACGTGATCCATACCAGTAAAAACCCAGGATCCGTTCAACAAGTATGTGAAGAATGCGAAAGTATGAGTGTGGTGAGTGAAAAACCCCGGCCTAACCTAGACCTAACATGCGTTATCCTCAAATATATTGATCGAAACCTGGTTTAATCGTCGGCTTCAGTGTGTTACCACATTACTACGTGATCCAATCCAGAAATAGCCCAGGATCTAGCCATGAAATATGAGAAATATGCGAAAGTATGAGCCCGACGAGGGCAAATCCTAGACCTAACCCAGACCTAACATGCGTTATCCTCTAAAATATTTATCAAGACCAGGTTTAATTGATTGTTTCAGTGTGGTCCCACATTACTACGTGATCCAAACCAGAAAAAACCCAGGTTCCGTTCAACAAGTATGTGAAGAATGCGAAAGTATGAGTCTGATGAGTGAAAATCCCAGGTCTAACCCAGACCTAACATGCGCTATCCTCTAAAATATTGATCCAAACCAGGTTTAATGGACTGTTTCAGTGTGGTACCACTTTACTACGTGATCCAAAGCATTAAGAATCCTCGATCAGGTCAACATGTATGTTAAAACTGCGAAAGTATGACCCTGATGAGGGCAAATCCCAGGCCTTACCTAGACCTAACATGCGTTGTCCTCTAAAATATTGATGGAAACCAGGTTTAATTGACTGTTTCAGTGTTGTACTTCATTACTACGTGATGCAATCCAGAAATAGCCAAGGATCTAGCCATGAAGTATGAGAAATATGCGAATGTATGAGCCTGATGAGGACAAATCCTAGACCTAACCCAAACCTAACATGCGTTATCCTCTAAAATATTTATCAAGACCAGGTTTAATTGAATGTTTCAGTGTGGTACCACATTACTACGTGAACCAAACCAGAAAAAACACAGGATCCGTTCAACAAGTATGTGAAGAATGCGAAAGTATGAGTCTGATGAGTGAAAATCCCAGGCCTAACCTAGACCTAACATGCGTTATCCTCAAAAATATTGATCGAAACCAGGTTTAATTGACTGTTTCAGTGTGGTACCACATTACTATGTGATCCAATCCAGAAATAGCCCAGGATCTAGCCGTGAAGTATGAGAAATATGCGAAAGTATGAGTCTGACGAGGGCAAATCCTAGACCTAACTCAGACCTAACATCCGTTATCCTCTAAAATACTTATCATGACCAGGTTTAATTGATTGTTTCAGTGTGGTCCCACATTACTACGTAATCCAAACCAGAAAAAACCCAGGATCCGTTTAACAAGTATGTGAAGAATGCGAAAGTATGAGTCTGATGAGTGAAAATCCCCGGCCTAGCCTAGACCTAACATGCGTTATCCTCAAAAATATTGATCAAAACCAGGTTTAATTGACTGTTTCAGTGTGGTACCACACTACTACGTGACCCAAACCGGAAAAAACCCAGGATCTGTTCAACAAGTATGTGAAAAACGCGAAAGTATGAGCCTGATGAGGGCAAATCCCAGACCTATCCCAGACCTAACTTTCGTTATCCTCTAAAATATTGATCGAAACCAGGTTTAATTGACTGTTTCAGTGTGGCACCACACTACTACGTGATCTAGTCCAGAAATAGCCCAGGATCTAGCCATGAAGTATGAGAAATATGCGAAAGTATGACCCTGACGAGGGCAAATCCTAGACCTAACCCAGACCTAACTTGCGTTATCCTCTAAAATATTTATCAAGACCAGGTTTAATTGATTGTTTCAGTGTGGTCCGACATTACTACGTGATCCAAACCAGAAAAAACCCAGGATCCGTTCAACAAGTATGTGAAGAATGCGAAAGTATGAGTCTGATGAGTGAAAATCCCAGGCCTAACCTAGACCTAACATGCGTTATCCTCAAAAATATTGATCGAAACCTGGTTTAATCGACTGTTTCAGTGTGGTACCACATTACTATGTGATACAAACCAGAAAATGACCCAGGATCCGTTCAACGAGTATGTGAAGTGTGCGAAAGTATGAGTCTGATGAGGGCAAATCCTAGACCTAACCCAGACCTAACATGCTTTATCCTCTAAAATATTTATCAAGACCAGGTTTAATTGTTGTTTCAGTGTGGTCCCACATTACTACGTGATCCAAGCCAGAAAAAACCCAGGTTCCGTTCAACAAGTATGTGAAGAATGCGAAAGTATGAGTCTGATGAGTGAAAATCCCCGGCCTAACCTAGACCTAACATGCGTTATCCTCAAAAATATTGATCGAAACCAGGTTTAATCGACTGTTTCAGTGTGGTACCACATTACTACGTGATCCAATCCAGAAACAGCCCAGGATCTAGCCATGAAGTATGAGAAATATGCGAAAGTATGAGCCTGACGAGGGCAAATCCTAGACCTAACCCAGACCAAACATGCGTTATCCTCAAAAATATTGATCGAAACCAGGTTTAATCGACTATTTCAGTGTGGTACCACATTACTACGTGATCCAAACCAGAAAATGACCCAGGATCCGTTCAACGAGTATGTGAAAAACGCGAAAGTATGAGCCTGATGAGGGCAAATCCCAGTCCTATCCCAGACCTAACTTGCGTTATCCTCAAAAATATTGATCGAAACCTGGTTTAATCGACTGTTTCAATGTGGTACCACATTACTACGTGACCCAATCCAGAAATAGCCGAGGATCTAGCCATGAAGTATGAGAAATATGCGAAAGTATGAGCCTGACGAGGACAAATCCTAGACCTAACCCAGACCTAACATGCGTTATACTCTAAAATATTTATCAAGACCAGGTTTAATTGATTGCTTCAGTGTGGTCCCACATTACTACGTGATCCAAACCAGAAAAAACCCAGGATCCGTTCAACAAGTATGTGAAGAATGCGAAAGTATGAGTCTGATGAGTGAAAATCCCAGGCCTAACCTAGACCTAACAAGCGTTATCCTCAAAAATATTGATCAAAACCTGGTTTAATCGACTGTTTCAGTGAGGTACCACATTACTATGTGATCCAAACCAGAAAATAACCCAGGATCTGTTCAACGAGTATGTGAAGTGTGCGAAAGTATGAGTATGATGAGGGCAAATCACAGACCTATCCCAGACCTAACATGCGTTATCCTCTAAAATATTTATCAAGACCAGGTTTAGTTGATTGTTTCAGTGTGGTCCCACATTACTACGTGATCCAAACCAGAAATACCCAGGATCCGTTGAACAAGTATGTGAAGAATGCGAAAGTATGAGTCTGATGAGTGAAATTCCCCGGCCTAACCTGGACCTAACATGCGTTATCCTCAAAAATATTGATCGAAACCAGGTTTAATCGACTGTTTCAGAGTGGTACCACACTACTACGTGACCCAAACCGGAAAAAACCCAGGATCTGTTCAACAAGTATGTGAAAAACGCGAAAGTATGAGCCTGATGAGGGCAAATCCCAGACCTATCCCAGACCTAACTTGCGTTATCCTCAAAAATATTGATAGAAACCTGGTTTAATCGACTGTTTCAGTGTGGTACCACATTACTACGTGATCCAATCCAGAAATAGCCCAGGATCTAGCCATGAGATATGAGAAATATGCGAAAGTATGAGCCTGACGAGGGCAAACCCTAGACCTAACCCAGACCTAACATGCGTTATACTCTAAAATATTTATCAAGACCAGGTTTAATTGATTGCTTCGGTGTGGTCCCACATTACTACGTGATCCAAACCAGAAAAAACCCAGGATCCGTTCAACAAATATGTGAAGAATGCGAAAGTATGAGTCTGATGAGTGAAAATCCCAGACCTATCCCAGACCTAACATGCGTTATCCTCTAAAATATTTATCAAGACCAGGTTTAATTGAATGTTTCAGTGTGGTCCCACATTACTACGTGATCCAAACCAGAAAAAACCCAGGATCCGTTCAACAAATATGTGAAGAATACGAAAGTATGAGTCTGATGAGTGAAAATCCCAGACCTATCCCAGACCTAACATGCGTTGTCCTCTAAAATATTTATCAAGACCAGGTTTAATTGAATGTTTCAGTGTGGTACCACATTACTACGTGAACCAAACCAGTAAAAACCCAGGATCCGTTCAACAAATATGTGAAGAATGCGAAAGTATGAGTCTGATGAGTGAAAATCCCAGACCTATCCCAGACCTAACATGCGTTATCCTGTAAAATATTTATCAAGACCAGGTTTAATTGATTGTTTCTGTGTGGGCCCACATTACTACGTGACACAATTCAGAAACAGCCCAGGATCTAGCCATGAAGTAAGAGAAATATGCGAAAGTATGAGCCTGATGAGGGCAAATCCTAGACCTAACCCAAACCTAACATGCGTTATCCTCTAAAATATGTATCAAGACCAGGTTTAATTGAATGTTTCAGTGTGGTCCCACATTACTACGTGATCCAAACCAGAAAAAACCCAGGATCCGTTCAACAAATATGTGAAGAATGCGAAAGTATGAGTCTGATGAGTGAAAATCCCAGACCTATCCCAGACCTAACATGCGTTATCCTGTAAAATATTTTTCAAGACCAGGTTTAATTGAATGTTTCAGTGTGGTACCACATTACTACGTGAACCAAACCAGTAAAAACCCAGGATCCGTTCAACAAGTATGTGGAGAATGCGAAAGTATGAGTCTGATGAGGTCAAATCCCAGACCTATCCCAGAATTAACTTGCGTTATCCTCTAAAATATTGATCGAAACCAGGTTTAATCGACTGTTTCAGCGTGGTACCACATTACTATGTGATACAATCCAGAAACAGCCCAGGATCCAGCCATGAAGTATGAGAAATATGCGAAAGTATGAGCCTGATGGGGGCAAATCCTAGACCTACCCCAGACCAAACATGCGTTATCCTCTAAAATATTTATCAAGATCACGTTTAATTGATTGTTTCAGTGTGGTACCACATTACTACGTGATCCACACCAGAAAAAACCCAAGATCCGTTCAACAAGTATGTGAAGAACGCGAAAGTATGAGTCTGATGAGTGAAAATCCCAGGCCTAACCTAGACCTAACATGCGTTATCCTCAATAATATTGATCGAAACCAGGTTTAATTGAGTGTTTCAGTGTTGTACTTCATTACTGCGTGATGCAATCCAGAAAAAGCCCAGGATCTAGCCATCTAGTATGAGAAATATGCGAAAGAATGAGCCTGGTGAGAGCAAATCCCATGCCTAACCTTGACCTAACATGAATTATTCTCTAAAATATTCATCAAAGCCAGGTTTAATTGACTGTTTCAGTGTGGTACCACATTAATACGTGATCCAATCCAGAAATAGCCCAGGATCCAGTCATGAAGTATGAGAAATATGCGAAAGTATGAGCCTGATGAGGGCAAATCCTAGACCTAACCCAGACCTAACATGCGTTATCCTCTAAAATATTTATCAAGACCAGGTTTAATTCAATGTTTCAGTGTGGTACCACATTACTACGTGATCCAAACCAGAAAAAACCCAGGATCCGTTCAACAAGTATGTGAAGAATGCGAAAGTATGAGTCTGATGAGTGAAAATCCCCAACCTAACGTAGACCTAACATGCGTTATCCTGTAAAATGTTGATCCAAACCTAGTTTAATCGACTGTTTCAGTGTGGTACCACATTACTATGTGATCCAAACCAGAAAATAACCCAGGATCTGTTCAACGAGTATGTGAAGTGTGCGAAAGTATGAGTCTGATGAGGGCAAATCCCAGACCTATCCCAGACCTAACTTGCGTTATCCTCTAAAATATTTATCAACACCAGGTTTAATTGATTGTTTCTGTGCGGTCCCACATTACTACGTGATCCAAACCAGGAAGAACCCAGGATCCGTTCAACAAGTATGAGAAGAATGCGAAAGTATGAGTCTGATGAGTGAAAATCCCAGGTCTAACCTAGACCAAACATGCGTTATCCTCAAAAATATTGATCGAAACCTGCTTTAATCGACTGTTTCAGTGTGGTACCACATTACTATGTGATCCAAACCAGAAAATAACCCAGGATCTGTTCAACGAGTATGTGAAGTGTGCGAAAGTATGAGTCTGATGAGTGAAAATCCCAGGCCTAACCTAGACCTGACATGCGTTATCCTCAAAAATATTGATCGAAACCTGGTTTAATCGACTGTTTCAGTGTGGTACCACATTACTACGTGATCCAATCCAGAAATAGCCCAGGATCCAGCCATGAAGTATGAGAAATATGCGAAAGTATGAGCCTGATGAGGGCAAATCCTAGACCTAACCCGGACCTAACATGCGTTATCCTCTAAAATATTTATCAAGACCAGGTTTAATCGACTGTTTCAGTGTGGTACCACATTACTATGCGATCCAAACCAGAAAATAACCCAGGATCTGTTCAACGAGTATGTGAAAAACGCCAAAGTATGAGCCTGATGTGGGCAAATCCCAGACCTATCCCAGACCTAACTTGCGTTGTCCTCTAAGATATTGATGGAAACCAGGTTTAGTTGACTGTTTCAGTGTTGTACTTCATTACTACGTGATGCAATCCAGAAAAAGCCCAGGATCTAGCCATCAAGTTTGAGAAATGTGCGAAAGAATGAGCCTGATGAGAGCAAATCCCAGACCTAACCTAGACCTAACATGAATTATTCTCTAAAATATTGATCAAAACCAGGTTTAATCGACTGTTTCAGTGTGGTACCACTATGCTACGTGATCCAAACCAGAAAAAACCCAGGATCCGTTTAAGAAGTATGTGAAGAATGCGAAAGTATGAGTCTGATGAGTGAAAATCCCAGGCCTAACCTAGACCTAACATGCGTTATCCTCAGAAATATTGATCGAAACCAGGTTTAATTGACTGTTTCTGCGTGGTACCACATTACTACATGATACAATCCAGAAACAGCCAAGGATCTAGCCATGAAGTATGAGAAATATGCGAATGTATGAGCCTGATGAGGACAAATCCTAGACCTAACGCAAACCTAACATGCGTTATCCTCTAAAATATTTATCAAGACCAGGTTTAATTGAATGTTTCAGTGTGGTACCACATTACTACGTGAACCAAATCAGAAAAAACCCAGGATCCGTTCAACAAGTATGTGAAGAATGCGAAAGTATGAGTCTGATGAGTGAAAGTCCCAGGGCTAACCTAGACCTAACAAGCGTTATCCTCTAAAATATTGATGGAAACCAGGTTTAATTTACTGCTTCAGCGTGGTACCACATTACTACGTGATACAATCCAGAAACAGCCCTGGGTCTAGCCATGAAGTATGAGAAATATGCGAAAGTATGAGTCTGACGAGGGCAAATCCTAGACCTAACTCAGACCTAACATCCGTTATCCTCTAAAATATTTATCATGACCAGGTTTAATTGATTGTTTCAGTGTGGTCCCACATTACTACGTAATCCAAACCAGAAAAAACCCAGGATCCGTTTAACAAGTATGTGAAGAATGCGAAAGTATGAGTCTGATGAGTGAAAATCCCAGGCCTAACCTAGACCTAACATGCGTTATCCTCAAAAATATTGATCGAAACCAGGTTTAATTGACTGTTTCTGCGTGGTACCACATTACTACATGATACAATCCAGAAACAGCCAAGGATCTAGCCATGAAGTATGAGAAATATGCGAATGTATGAGCCAGATGAGGACAAATCCTAGACCCAACCCAAACCTAACATGCGTTATCCTCTAAAATATTTATCAAGACCAGGTTTAATTGATTGTTTCAGTGTGGTCCCACATTACTACGTAATCCAAACCAGAAGAAACCCAGGATCCGTTTAACAAGTATGTGAAGAATGCGAAAGTATGAGTCTGATGAGTGAAAGTCCCAGGGCTAACCTAGACCTAACAAGCGTTATCCTCTAAAATATTGATGGAAACCAGGTTTAATTGACTGTTTCAGTGTTGCACTTCATTACTACGTGATCCATACCAGTAAAAACCCAGGATCCGTTCAACAAGTATGTGAAGAATGCGAAAGTATGAGTGTGGTGAGTGAAAAACCCCGGCCTAACCTAGACCTAACATGCGTTATCCTCAAATATATTGATCGAAACCTGGTTTAATCGTCGGCTTCAGTGTGTTACCACATTACTACGTGATCCAATCCAGAAATAGCCCAGGATCTAGCCATGAAATATGAGAAATATGCGAAAGTATGAGCCCGACGAGGGCAAATCCTAGACCTAACCCAGACCTAACATGCGTTATCCTCTAAAATATTTATCAAGACCAGGTTTAATTGATTGTTTCAGTGTGGTCCCACATTACTACGTGATCCAAACCAGAAAAAACCCAGGTTCCGTTCAACAAGTATGTGAAGAATGCGAAAGTATGAGTCTGATGAGTGAAAATCCCAGTCCTATCCCAGACCTAACTTGCGTTATCCTCAAAAATATTGATCGAAACCTGGTTTAATCGACTGTTTCAATGTGGTACCACATTACTACGTGACCCAATCCAGAAATAGCCGAGGATCTAGCCATGAAGTATGAGAAATATGCGAAAGTATGAGCCTGACGAGGACAAATCCTAGACCTAACCCAGACCTAACATGCGTTATACTCTAAAATATTTATCAAGACCAGGTTTAATTGATTGCTTCAGTGTGGTCCCACATTACTACGTGATCCAAACCAGAAAAAACCCAGGATCCGTTCAACAAGTATGTGAAGAATGCGAAAGTATGAGTCTGATGAGTGAAAATCCCAGGCCTAACCTAGACCTAACAAGCGTTATCCTCAAAAATATTGATCAAAACCTGGTTTAATCGACTGTTTCAGTGAGGTACCACATTACTATGTGATCCAAACCAGAAAATAACCCAGGATCTGTTCAACGAGTATGTGAAGTGTGCGAAAGTATGAGTATGATGAGGGCAAATCACAGACCTATCCCAGACCTAACATGCGTTATCCTCTAAAATATTTATCAAGACCAGGTTTAGTTGATTGTTTCAGTGTGGTCCCACATTACTACGTGATCCAAACCAGAAATACCCAGGATCCGTTCAACAAATATGTGAAGAATGCGAAAGTATGAGTCTGATGAGTGAAAATCCCAGACCTATCCCAGACCTAACATGCGTTATCCTCTAAAATATTTATCAAGACCAGGTTTAATTGAATGTTTCAGTGTGGTCCCACATTACTACGTGATCCAAACCAGAAAAAACCCAGGATCCGTTCAACAAATATGTGAAGAATGCGAAAGTATGAGTCTGATGAGTGAAAATCCCAGACCTATCCCAGACCTAACATGCGTTATCCTGTAAAATATTTTTCAAGACCAGGTTTAATTGAATGTTTCAGTGTGGTACCACATTACTACGTGAACCAAACCAGTAAAAACCCAGGATCCGTTCAACAAGTATGTGGAGAATGCGAAAGTATGAGTCTGATGAGTGAAAATCCCAGACCTATCCCAGACCTAACATGCGTTATCCTGTAAAATATTTATCAAGACCAGGTTTAATTGATTGTTTCTGTGTGGGCCCACATTACTACGTGACACAATTCAGAAACAGCCCAGGATCTAGCCATGAAGTAAGAGAAATATGCGAAAGTATGAGCCTGATGAGGGCAAATCCTAGACCTAACCCAAACCTAACATGCGTTATCCTCTAAAATATGTATCAAGACCAGGTTTAATTGAATGTTTCAGTGTGGTCCCACATTACTACGTGATCCAAACCAGAAAAAACCCAGGATCCGTTCAACAAATATGTGAAGAATGCGAAAGTATGAGTCTGATGAGTGAAAATCCCAGACCTATCCCAGACCTAACATGCGTTATCCTGTAAAATATTTTTCAAGACCAGGTTTAATTGAATGTTTCAGTGTGGTACCACATTACTACGTGAACCAAACCAGTAAAAACCCAGGATCCGTTCAACAAGTATGTGGAGAATGCGAAAGTATGAGTCTGATGAGGTCAAATCCCAGACCTATCCCAGAATTAACTTGCGTTATCCTCTAAAATATTGATCGAAACCAGGTTTAATCGACTGTTTCAGCGTGGTACCACATTACTATGTGATACAATCCAGAAACAGCCCAGGATCCAGCCATGAAGTATGAGAAATATGCGAAAGTATGAGCCTGATGGGGGCAAATCCTAGACCTACCCCAGACCAAACATGCGTTATCCTCTAAAATATTTATCAAGATCACGTTTAATTGATTGTTTCAGTGTGGTACCACATTACTACGTGATCCACACCAGAAAAAACCCAAGATCCGTTCAACAAGTATGTGAAGAACGCGAAAGTATGAGTCTGATGAGTGAAAATCCCAGGCCTAACCTAGACCTAACATGCGTTATCCTCAATAATATTGATCGAAACCAGGTTTAATTGAGTGTTTCAGTGTTGTACTTCATTACTGCGTGATGCAATCCAGAAAAAGCCCAGGATCTAGCCATCTAGTATGAGAAATATGCGAAAGAATGAGCCTGGTGAGAGCAAATCCCATGCCTAACCTTGACCTAACATGAATTATTCTCTAAAATATTCATCAAAGCCAGGTTTAATTGACTGTTTCAGTGTGGTACCACATTAATACGTGATCCAATCCAGAAATAGCCCAGGATCCAGTCATGAAGTATGAGAAATATGCGAAAGTATGAGCCTGATGAGGGCAAATCCTAGACCTAACCCAGACCTAACATGCGTTATCCTCTAAAATATTTATCAAGACCAGGTTTAATTCAATGTTTCAGTGTGGTACCACATTACTACGTGATCCAAACCAGAAAAAACCCAGGATCCGTTCAACAAGTATGTGAAGAATGCGAAAGTATGAGTCTGATGAGTGAAAATCCCCAACCTAACGTAGACCTAACATGCGTTATCCTGTAAAATGTTGATCCAAACCTAGTTTAATCGACTGTTTCAGTGTGGTACCACATTACTATGTGATCCAAACCAGAAAATAACCCAGGATCTGTTCAACGAGTATGTGAAGTGTGCGAAAGTATGAGTCTGATGAGGGCAAATCCCAGACCTATCCCAGACCTAACTTGCGTTATCCTCTAAAATATTTATCAACACCAGGTTTAATTGATTGTTTCTGTGCGGTCCCACATTACTACGTGATCCAAACCAGGAAAAACCCAGGATCCGTTCAACAAGTATGAGAAGAATGCGAAAGTATGAGTCTGATGAGTGAAAATCCCAGGTCTAACCTAGACCAAACATGCGTTATCCTCAAAAATATTGATCGAAACCTGCTTTAATCGACTGTTTCAGTGTGGTACCACATTACTATGTGATCCAAACCAGAAAATAACCCAGGATCTGTTCAACGAGTATGTGAAGTGTGCGAAAGTATGAGTCTGATGAGTGAAAATCCCAGGCCTAACCTAGACCTGACATGCGTTATCCTCAAAAATATTGATCGAAACCTGGTTTAATCGACTGTTTCAGTGTGGTACCACATTACTACGTGATCCAATCCAGAAATAGCCCAGGATCCAGCCATGAAGTATGAGAAATATGCGAAAGTATGAGCCTGATGAGGGCAAATCCTAGACCTAACCCGGACCTAACATGCGTTATCCTCTAAAATATTTATCAAGACCAGGTTTAATCGACTGTTTCAGTGTGGTACCACATTACTATGCGATCCAAACCAGAAAATAACCCAGGATCTGTTCAACGAGTATGTGAAAAACGCCAAAGTATGAGCCTGATGTGGGCAAATCCCAGACCTATCCCAGACCTAACTTGCGTTGTCCTCTAAGATATTGATGGAAACCAGGTTTAGTTGACTGTTTCAGTGTTGTACTTCATTACTACGTGATGCAATCCAGAAAAAGCCCAGGATCTAGCCATCAAGTTTGAGAAATATGCGAAAGAATGAGCCTGATGAGAGCAAATCCCAGACCTAACCTAGACCTAACATGAATTATTCTCTAAAATATTGATCAAAACCAGGTTTAATCGACTGTTTCAGTGTGGTACCACTATGCTACGTGATCCAAACCAGAAAAAACCCAGGATCCGTTTAAGAAGTATGTGAAGAATGCGAAAGTATGAGTCTGATGAGTGAAAATCCCAGGCCTAACCTAGACCTAACATGCGTTATCCTCAGAAATATTGATCGAAACCAGGTTTAATTGACTGTTTCTGCGTGGTACCACATTACTACATGATACAATCCAGAAACAGCCAAGGATCTAGCCATGAAGTATGAGAAATATGCGAATGTATGAGCCTGATGAGGACAAATCCTAGACCTAACGCAAACCTAACATGCGTTATCCTCTAAAATATTTATCAAGACCAGGTTTAATTGAATGTTTCAGTGTGGTACCACATTACTACGTGAACCAAATCAGAAAAAACCCAGGATCCGTTCAACAAGTATGTGAAGAATGCGAAAGTATGAGTCTGATGAGTGAAAGTCCCAGGGCTAACCTAGACCTAACAAGCGTTATCCTCTAAAATATTGATGGAAACCAGGTTTAATTTACTGCTTCAGCGTGGTACCACATTACTACGTGATACAATCCAGAAACAGCCCTGGGTCTAGCCATGAAGTATGAGAAATATGCGAAAGTATGAGTCTGACGAGGGCAAATCCTAGACCTAACTCAGACCTAACATCCGTTATCCTCTAAAATATTTATCATGACCAGGTTTAATTGATTGTTTCAGTGTTGTACTTCATTACTGCGTGATGCAATCCAGAAAAAGCCCAGGATCTAGCCATCTAGTATGAGAAATATGCGAAAGAATGAGCCTGGTGAGAGCAAATCCCATGCCTAACCTTGACCTAACATGAATTATTCTCTAAAATATTCATCAAAGCCAGGTTTAATTGACTGTTTCAGTGTGGTACCACATTAATACGTGATCCAATCCAGAAATAGCCCAGGATCCAGTCATGAAGTATGAGAAATATGCGAAAGTATGAGCCTGATGAGGGCAAATCCTAGACCTAACCCAGACCTAACATGCGTTATCCTCTAAAATATTTATCAAGACCAGGTTTAATTCAATGTTTCAGTGTGGTACCACATTACTACGTGATCCAAACCAGAAAAAACCCAGGATCCGTTCAACAAGTATGTGAAGAATGCGAAAGTATGAGTCTGATGAGTGAAAATCCCCAACCTAACGTAGACCTAACATGCGTTATCCTGTAAAATGTTGATCCAAACCTAGTTTAATCGACTGTTTCAGTGTGGTACCACATTACTATGTGATCCAAACCAGAAAATAACCCAGGATCTGTTCAACGAGTATGTGAAGTGTGCGAAAGTATGAGTCTGATGAGGGCAAATCCCAGACCTATCCCAGACCTAACTTGCGTTATCCTCTAAAATATTTATCAACACCAGGTTTAATTGATTGTTTCTGTGCGGTCCCACATTACTACGTGATCCAAACCAGGAAAAACCCAGGATCCGTTCAACAAGTATGAGAAGAATGCGAAAGTATGAGTCTGATGAGTGAAAATCCCAGGTCTAACCTAGACCAAACATGCGTTATCCTCAAAAATATTGATCGAAACCTGCTTTAATCGACTGTTTCAGTGTGGTACCACATTACTATGTGATCCAAACCAGAAAATAACCCAGGATCTGTTCAACGAGTATGTGAAGTGTGCGAAAGTATGAGTCTGATGAGTGAAAATCCCAGGCCTAACCTAGACCTGACATGCGTTATCCTCAAAAATATTGATCGAAACCTGGTTTAATCGACTGTTTCAGTGTGGTACCACATTACTACGTGATCCAATCCAGAAATAGCCCAGGATCCAGCCATGAAGTATGAGAAATATGCGAAAGTATGAGCCTGATGAGGGCAAATCCTAGACCTAACCCGGACCTAACATGCGTTATCCTCTAAAATATTTATCAAGACCAGGTTTAATCGACTGTTTCAGTGTGGTACCACATTACTATGCGATCCAAACCAGAAAATAACCCAGGATCTGTTCAACGAGTATGTGAAAAACGCCAAAGTATGAGCCTGATGTGGGCAAATCCCAGACCTATCCCAGACCTAACTTGCGTTGTCCTCTAAGATATTGATGGAAACCAGGTTTAGTTGACTGTTTCAGTGTTGTACTTCATTACTACGTGATGCAATCCAGAAAAAGCCCAGGATCTAGCCATCAAGTTTGAGAAATATGCGAAAGAATGAGCCTGATGAGAGCAAATCCCAGACCTAACCTAGACCTAACATGAATTATTCTCTAAAATATTGATCAAAACCAGGTTTAATCGACTGTTTCAGTGTGGTACCACTATGCTACGTGATCCAAACCAGAAAAAACCCAGGATCCGTTTAAGAAGTATGTGAAGAATGCGAAAGTATGAGTCTGATGAGTGAAAATCCCAGGCCTAACCTAGACCTAACATGCGTTATCCTCAGAAATATTGATCGAAACCAGGTTTAATTGACTGTTTCTGCGTGGTACCACATTACTACATGATACAATCCAGAAACAGCCAAGGATCTAGCCATGAAGTATGAGAAATATGCGAATGTATGAGCCTGATGAGGACAAATCCTAGACCTAACGCAAACCTAACATGCGTTATCCTCTAAAATATTTATCAAGACCAGGTTTAATTGAATGTTTCAGTGTGGTACCACATTACTACGTGAACCAAATCAGAAAAAACCCAGGATCCGTTCAACAAGTATGTGAAGAATGCGAAAGTATGAGTCTGATGAGTGAAAGTCCCAGGGCTAACCTAGACCTAACAAGCGTTATCCTCTAAAATATTGATGGAAACCAGGTTTAATTTACTGCTTCAGCGTGGTACCACATTACTACGTGATACAATCCAGAAACAGCCCTGGGTCTAGCCATGAAGTATGAGAAATATGCGAAAGTATGAGTCTGACGAGGGCAAATCCTAGACCTAACTCAGACCTAACATCCGTTATCCTCTAAAATATTTATCATGACCAGGTTTAATTGATTGTTTCAGTGTGGTCCCACATTACTACGTAATCCAAACCAGAAAAAACCCAGGATCCGTTTAACAAGTATGTGAAGAATGCGAAAGTATGAGTCTGATGAGTGAAAATCCCAGGCCTAACCTAGACCTAACATGCGTTATCCTCAAAAATATTGATCGAAACCAGGTTTAATTGACTGTTTCTGCGTGGTACCACATTACTACATGATACAATCCAGAAACAGCCAAGGATCTAGCCATGAAGTATGAGAAATATGCGAATGTATGAGCCTGATGAGGACAAATCCTAGACCCAACCCAAACCTAACATGCGTTATCCTCTAAAATATTTATCAAGACCAGGTTTAATTGATTGTTTCAGTGTGGTCCCACATTACTACGTAATCCAAACCAGAAGAAACCCAGGATCCGTTTAACAAGTATGTGAAGAATGCGAAAGTATGAGTCTGATGAGTGAAAGTCCCAGGGCTAACCTAGACCTAACAAGCGTTATCCTCTAAAATATTGATGGAAACCAGGTTTAATTGACTGTTTCAGTGTTGCACTTCATTACTACGTGATCCATACCAGTAAAAACCCAGGATCCGTTCAACAAGTATGTGAAGAATGCGAAAGTATGAGTGTGGTGAGTGAAAAACCCCGGCCTAACCTAGACCTAACATGCGTTATCCTCAAATATATTGATCGAAACCTGGTTTAATCGTCGGCTTCAGTGTGTTACCACATTACTACGTGATCCAATCCAGAAATAGCCCAGGATCTAGCCATGAAATATGAGAAATATGCGAAAGTATGAGCCCGACGAGGGCAAATCCTAGACCTAACCCAGACCTAACATGCGTTATCCTCTAAAATATTTATCAAGACCAGGTTTAATTGATTGTTTCAGTGTGGTCCCACATTACTACGTGATCCAAACCAGAAAAAACCCAGGTTCCGTTCAACAAGTATGTGAAGAATGCGAAAGTATGAGTCTGATGAGTGAAAATCCCAGGTCTAACCCAGACCTAACATGCGCTATCCTCTAAAATATTGATCCAAACCAGGTTTAATGGACTGTTTCAGTGTGGTACCACTTTACTACGTGATCCAAAGCATTAAGAATCCTCGATCAGGTCAACATGTATGTTAAAACTGCGAAAGTATGACCCTGATGAGGGCAAATCCCAGGCCTTACCTAGACCTAACATGCGTTGTCCTCTAAAATATTGATGGAAACCAGGTTTAATTGACTGTTTCAGTGTTGTACTTCATTACTACGTGATGCAATCCAGAAATAGCCCAGGATCTAGCCGTGAAGTATGAGAAATATGCGAAAGTATGAGTCTGACGAGGGCAAATCCTAGACCTAACTCAGACCTAACATGCGTTATCCTCTAAAATATTTATCATGACCAGGTTTAATTGATTGTTTCAGTGTGGTACCACATTACTACGTGAACCAAACCAGAAAAAACACAGGATCCGTTCAACAAGTATGTGAAGAATGCGAAAGTATGAGTCTGATGAGTGAAAATCCCAGGCCTAACCTAGACCTAACATGCGTTATCCTCAAAAATATTGATCGAAACCAGGTTTAATTGACTGTTTCAGTGTGGTACCACATTACTATGTGATCCAATCCAGAAATAGCCCAGGATCTAGCCGTGAAGTATGAGAAATATGCGAAAGTATGAGTCTGACGAGGGCAAATCCTAGACCTAACTCAGACCTAACATCCGTTATCCTCTAAAATACTTATCATGACCAGGTTTAATTGATTGTTTCAGTGTGGTCCCACATTACTACGTAATCCAAACCAGAAAAAACCCAGGATCCGTTTAACAAGTATGTGAAGAATGCGAAAGTATGAGTCTGATGAGTGAAAATCCCCGGCCTAGCCTAGACCTAACATGCGTTATCCTCAAAAATATTGATCAAAACCAGGTTTAATTGACTGTTTCAGTGTGGTACCACACTACTACGTGACCCGAACCGGAAAAAACCCAGGATCTGTTCAACAAGAATGTGAAAAACGCGAAAGTATGAGCCTGATGAGGGCAAATCCCAGACCTATCCCAGACCTAACTTTCGTTATCCTCTAAAATATTGATCGAAACCAGGTTTAATTGACTGTTTCAGTGTGGCACCACACTACTACGTGATCTAGTCCAGAAATAGCCCAGGATCTAGCCATGAAGTATGAGAAATATGCGAAAGTATGACCCTGACGAGGGCAAATCCTAGACCTAACCCAGACCTAACTTGCGTTATCCTCTAAAATATTTATCAAGACCAGGTTTAATTGATTGTTTCAGTGTGGTCCGACATTACTACGTGATCCAAACCAGAAAAAACCCAGGATCCGTTCAACAAGTATGTGAAGAATGCGAAAGTATGAGTCTGATGAGTGAAAATCGCAGGCCTAACCTAGACCTAACATGCGTTATCCTCAAAAATATTGATCGAAACCTGGTTTAATCGACTGTTTCAGTGTGGTACCACATTACTATGTGATACAAACCAGAAAATGACCCAGGATCCGTTCAACGAGTATGTGAAGTGTGCGAAAGTATGAGTCTGATGAGGGCAAATCCTAGACCTAACCCAGACCTAACATGCTTTATCCTCTAAAATATTTATCAAGACCAGGTTTAATTGTTGTTTCAGTGTGGTCCCACATTACTACGTGATCCAAGCCAGAAAAAACCCAGGTTCCGTTCAACAAGTATGTGAAGAATGCGAAAGTATGAGTCTGATGAGTGAAAATCCCCGGCCTAACCTAGACCTAACATGCGTTATCCTCAAAAATATTGATCGAAACCAGGTTTAATCGACTGTTTCAGTGTGGTACCACATTACTACGTGATCCAATCCAGAAACAGCCCAGGATCTAGCCATGAAGTATGAGAAATATGCGAAAGTATGAGCCTGACGAGGGCAAATCCTAGACCTAACCCAGACCAAACATGCGTTATCCTCAAAAATATTGATCGAAACCAGGTTTAATCGACTATTTCAGTGTGGTACCACATTACTACGTGATCCAAACCAGAAAATGACCCAGGATCCGTTCAACGAGTATGTGAAGTGTGCGAAAGTATGAGTCTGATGAGGACAAATCCCAGACCTATCCGAGACCTAACATGCATTATCCTCTAAAATATTTATCAAGACCAGGTTTAATTGAATGTTTCAGTGTGGTACCACATTACTACGTGATCCAATCCAGAAATAGCCCAGGATCCAGCCATGAAGTATGAGAAATATGCGAAAGTATGAGCCTGATGGGGGCAAATCCTAGACCTAACCCAGACCTAACATGCGTTATCCTCTAAAATATTGATCGAAACCAGGTTTAATCGACTGTTTCAGTGTGGTACCACACGAATACGTGACCCAAACCGGGAAAAACCCAGGATCTGTTCGACAAGTGTGTGAAAAACGCGAAAGTATGAGCCTGATGAGGGCAAATCCCAGTCCTATCCCAGACCTAACTTGCGTTATCCTCAAAAATATTGATCGAAACCTGGTTTAATCGACTGTTTCAATGTGGTACCACATTACTACGTGACCCAATCCAGAAATAGCCGAGGATCTAGCCATGAAGTATGAGAAATATGCGAAAGTATGAGCCTGACGAGGACAAATCCTAGACCTAACCCAGACCTAACATGCGTTATACTCTAAAATATTTATCAAGACCAGGTTTAATTGATTGCTTCAGTGTGGTCCCACATTAATACGTGATCCAAACCAGAAAAAACCCAGGATCCGTTCAACAAGTATGTGAAGAATGCGAAAGTATGAGTCTGATGAGTGAAAATCCCAGGCCTAACCTAGACCTAACAAGCGTTATCCTCAAAAATATTGATCAAAACCTGGTTTAATCGACTGTTTCAGTGAGGTACCACATTACTATGTGATCCAAACCAGAAAATAACCCAGGATCTGTTCAACGAGTATGTGAAGTGTGCGAAAGTATGAGTATGATGAGGGCAAATCACAGACCTATCCCAGACCTAACATGCGTTATCCTCTAAAATATTTATCAAGACCAGGTTTAGTTGATTGTTTCAGTGTGGTCCCACATTACTACGTGATCCAAACCAGAAATACCCAGGATCCGTTGAACAAGTATGTGAAGAATGCGAAAGTATGAGTCTGATGAGTGAAATTCCCCGGCCTAACCTGGACCTAACATGCGTTATCCTCAAAAATATTGATCGAAACCAGGTTTAATCGACTCTTTCAGAGTGGTACCACACTACTACGTGACCCAAACCGGAAAAAACCCAGGATCTGTTCAACAAGTATGTGAAAAACGCGAAAGTATGAGCCTGATGAGGGCAAATCCCAGACCTATCCCAGACCTAACTTGCGTTATCCTCAAAAATATTGATAGAAACCTGGTTTAATCGACTGTTTCAGTGTGGTACCACATTACTACGTGATCCAATCCAGAAATAGCCCAGGATCTAGCCATGAGATATGAGAAATATGCGAAAGTATGAGCCTGACGAGGGCAAACCCTAGACCTAACCCAGACCTAACATGCGTTATACTCTAAAATATTTATCAAGACCAGGTTTAATTGATTGCTTCGGTGTGGTCCCACATTACTACGTGATCCAAACCAGAAAAAACCCAGGATCCGTTCAACAAATATGTGAAGAATGCGAAAGTATGAGTCTGATGAGTGAAAATCCCAGACCTATCCCAGACCTAACATGCGTTATCCTCTAAAATATTTATCAAGACCAGGTTTAATTGAATGTTTCAGTGTGGTCCCACATTACTACGTGATCCAAACCAGAAAAAACCCAGGATCCGTTCAACAAATATGTGAAGAATACGAAAGTATGAGTCTGATGAGTGAAAATCCCAGACCTATCCCAGACCTAACATGCGTTGTCCTCTAAAATATTTATCAAGACCAGGTTTAATTGAATGTTTCAGTGTGGTACCACATTACTACGTGAACCAAACCAGTAAAAACCCAGGATCCGTTCAACAAATATGTGAAGAATGCGAAAGTATGAGTCTGATGAGTGAAAATCCCAGACCTATCCCAGACCTAATATGCGTTATCCTGTAAAATATTTATCAAGACCAGGTTTAATTGATTGTTTCTGTGTGGGCCCACATTACTACGTGACACAATTCAGAAACAGCCCAGGATCTAGCCATGAAGTAAGAGAAATATGCGAAAGTATGAGCCTGATGAGGGCAAATCCTAGACCTAACCCAAACCTAACATGCGTTATCCTCTAAAATATGTATCAAGACCAGGTTTAATTGAATGTTTCAGTGTGGTCCCACATTACTACGTGATCCAAACCAGAAAAAACCCAGGATCCGTTCAACAAATATGTGAAGAATGCGAAAGTATGAGTCTGATGAGTGAAAATCCCAGACCTATCCCAGACCTAACATGCGTTATCCTGTAAAATATTTTTCAAGACCAGGTTTAATTGAATGTTTCAGTGTGGTACCACATTACTACGTGAACCAAACCAGTAAAAACCCAGGATCCGTTCAACAAGTATGTGGAGAATGCGAAAGTATGAGTTTGATGAGTGAAAATCCTCGGCCTAACCTATACCTAACATGCGTTATCCTCAAAAATATTGATCGAAACCAGGTTTAGTCGACTGTTTCAGTGTGGTACCACATTACTACGTGATCCAAACCAGTAAAAACCCAGGATCCGTTCAACAAGTATGTGGAGATTGCGAAAGTATGAGTCTGATGAGTGAAAATCCTCGGCCTAACCTAGACCTAACATGCGTTGTCCTCTAAAATATTGATCGAAACCAGGTTTAATTGACTGTTTCAGTGTTGCACTTCATTACTACGTGATCCAAACCAGTAAAAACCCAGGATCCGTTCAACAAGTATGTGAAGAATGCGAAAGTATGAGTGTGATGAGTGAAAAACCCCGGCCTAACCTAGACCTAACATGCGTTATCCTCAAAAATATTGATCGAAACCTGGTTTAATCGTCTGTTTCAGTGTGGAGCCACATTACTATGTGATCCAAACCAGAAAAAACCCTGTATCTGTTCAACAAGTATGTGAAGAATGCGAAAGTATGAGTCTGATGAGTGAAAATCCCAGGGCTAACCTAGACCTAACAAGCGTTACCCTCTAAAATATTTATCAAGACCAGGTTTAATTGACTGTTTCAGCGTGGTACCACATTACTACGTGACACAATCCAGAAACAGCCCAGGATCTAGCCATGAAGTATGAGAAATATGCGAAAGTATGAGCCTGATGAGGGCAAATCCTAGACCTAACCCAAACCTAACATGCGTTATCCTCTAAAATATTCATCAAGACCAGGTTTAATTGATTGTTTCAGTGTGGTCCCACATTACTACGTGATCCAAACCAGAAAAAAACCCAGGACCTGTTCAACAAGTATTTGAAGTATGCGAAAGAATGAGTCTGATGAGGGCAAATCCCAGGCCTAAACTAGACCTAACATGCGTTATCCTCAAAAATATTGATCATAACCTGGTTTAATCGACTGTTTCAGTGTGGTACCACATTACTATGTGATCCAAACCTGAAAATAATCCAGGATCTGTTCAAGGAGTATGTGAAGTGTGCGAAAGTATGAGTATGATGAGGGCAAATCCCAGACCTATCCCAGACCTAACATGCGTTATCCTCTAAAATATTTATCAAGACCAGCTTTAATTGAATGTTTCAGTGTGGTACCACATTACTACGTGATCCAAACCAGTAAAAACCCAGGATCCGTTCAACAAGTATGTGGAGAATGCGAAAGTACGAGTTTGATGAGTGAAAATCCTCGGCCTAACCTAGACCTAACATGCGTTATCCTCAAAAATATTGATCGAAACCAGGTTTAATCGACTGTTTCAGTGTGGTATCACATTACTACGTGATCCAAACCAGTAAAAACCCAGGATCCGTTCAACAAGTATGTGGAGAATGCGAAAGTATGAGTCTGATGAGTGAAAATCCTCGGCCTAACCTAGACCTAACATGCGTTGTCCTCTAAAATATTGATGGAAACCAGGTTTAATTGACTGTTTCAGTGTTGCACTTCATTACTACGTGATCCAAACCAGTAAAAACCCAGGATCCGTTCAACAACTATGTGAAGAATGCGACAGTATGAGTGTGATGAGTGAAAATCCTCGGCCTAACCTAGACCTAACATGCGTTATCCTCAAAAATATTGATCGAAACCAGGTTTAATCGACTGTTTCAGTGTGGTATCACATTACTACGTGATCCAAACCAGTAAAAACCCAGGATCCGTTCAACAAGTATGTGAAGAATGCGAAAGTATGAGTCTGATGAGTGAAAATCCCAGAGCTAACCTAGACCTAACAAGCGTTATCCTCTAAAATATTTATCAAGACCAGGTTTAATTGACTGTTTCAGTGTGGTCCCACATTACTACGTGACACAATCCAGAAACAGCCCAGGATCTAGCCATGAAGTATGAGAAATATGCGAAAGTATGAGCCTGATGAGGGCAAATCCTAGACCTAACCCAGACCTAACATGCGTTATCCTCAAAAATATTGATCGAAACCAGGTTTAATCGACTGTTTCAGTGTGGTACCACATTACTATGTGATCCAAACCTGAAAATAATCCAGGATCTGTTCAAGAAGTATGTGAAGTGTGCGAAAGTATGAGTATGATGAGGGCAAATCCCAGACCTATCCCAGACCTAACAAGCGTTATCCTCTAAAATATTTATCAAGACCAGGTTTAATTGATTGTTTCAGTGTGGTCCCACATTACTACGTGACACAATCCAGAAACAGCCCAGGATCTAGCCATGAAGTATGAGAAATATGCGAAAGTATGAGCCTGATGAGGGCAAATCCTAGACCTAACCCAAACCTAACATGCGTTATCCTCTAAAATATTTATCAAGACCAGCTTTAATTGAATGTTTCAGTGTGGTACCACATTACTACGTGATCCAAACCAGTAAAAACCCAGGATCCGTTCAACAAGTATGTGAAGAATTCGAAAGTATGAGTGTGATGAGTGAAAAACCCCGGCCTAACCTAGACCTAACATGCGTTATCCTCAAAAATATTGATCGAAGCCAGGTGTAATCGACTGTTTCAGTGTGGTACCACACTACTACGTGACCCAAACCGGAAAAAACCCAGGATCTGTTCAACAAGTATTTGAAGTATGCGAAAGTATGAGTCTGATGAGGGCAAATCCCAGGCCTAAACTAGACCTAACATGCGTTATCCTCAAAAATATTGATCAAAACCTGGTTTAATCTACTGTTTCAGTGTGGTACCACATTACTATGTGATCCAAACCAGAAAATAACCCAGGATGTGTTCAACGAGTTTGTGAAGTGTGCGAAAGTATGAGTATGATGAGGGCAAATCCCAGACCTATCCCAGACCAAACATGCGTTATCCTCTAAAATATTTATCAAGACCAGGTTTAATTGATTGTTTCAGTGTGGTCCCACATTACTACGTGATCCAAACCAGAAAAAACCGAGGATCCGTCCTACAAGTATGTGAAGAATGCGAAAGTATGAGTCTGATGACTGAAAATCCCCGGCCTAACCTAGACCTAACATGCGTTATCCTCAAAAATATTGATCGAAGCCAGGTTTAATCGACTGTTTCAGTGTGGTACCACACTACTACGTGACCCAAACCGGAAAAAACCCAGGATCTGTTCAACAAGTATGTGAAAAACGCGAAAGTATGGGCCTGATAAGGGCAAATCCCAGACCTATCCCAGACCTAACTTGCGTTATCCTCAAAAATATTTATCAAGACCAGGTTTAATTCATTGTTTCAGTGTGGTCCCACATTACTACGTGATCCAAACCAGAAAAAACCCAGGATCCGTTCAACAAGTATGTGAAAAACGCGAAAGTATGAGCCTGATGAGGGCAAATCCCAGACCTATCCCAGACCTAACATGCGTTATCCTCTAAAATATTCATCAAGACCAGGTTTAATTGATTGTTTCAGTGAGGTCCCACATTACTACGTGATCCAAACCAGAAAAAACCCAGGATCCGTCCAACAAGTATGTGAAGAATGCGAAAGTATGAGTCTGATCAGTGAAAATCCCCGGCCTAACCTAGACCTAACATGCGTTATCCCCAAAAATATTGCTCGAAACCTGGTTTAATCGACTGTTTCAGTGTGGTACCACATTACTACGTGATCCAAACCAGAAAAAAACCCAGGACCTGTTCAACAAGTATTTGAAGTATGCGAAAGTATGAGTCTGATGAGGGCAAATCCCAGACCTATCCCAGACCTAACATGCGTTATCCTCTAAAATATTTATCAAGACCAGGTTTAATTGATTGTTTCAGTGTGGTCCCACATTACTACGTGATCCAAACCAGAAAAAACCCAGGATCCGTCCAACAAGTATGTGAAGAATGCGAAAGTATGAGTCTGATGAGTGAAAATCCCCGGCCTAACCTAGACCTAACATGCGTTATCCTCAAAAATATTGATCGAAACCAGGTTTAATCGACTGTTTCAGTGTGGTACCACATTACTACGTGATCCAAACCAGAAAAAAACCCAGGACCTGTTCAACAAGTATTTGAAGTATGTGAAAGTATGAGTCTGATGAGGGCAAATCCCAGGCCTAAACTAGACCTAACATGCGTTATCCTCAAAAATATTGATCAAAACCTGGTTTAATCGACTGTTTCAGTGTGGTACCACATTACTATGTGATCCAAACCAGAAAATAACCCAGGATCTGTTCAACGAGTTTGTGAAGTGTGCGAAAGTATGAGTATGGTGAGGGCAAATGCCAGACCTATCCCAGACCTAACATGCGTTATCCTCTAAAATATTTATCATGACTAGGTTTAATTGATTGTTTCAGTGTGGTCCCACATTACTACGTGATCCAAACCGGAAAAAACCCAGGATCCGTTTAACAGGTATGGGAAGAATGCGAAAGTATGAGCCTGACGAGGGCAAATCCTAGACCTAACCCAGGCCTAACATGCGTTATCCTCAAAAATATTGATCGAAACCTGGTTTAATCGACTGTTTCAGTGTGGTACCACATTACTACCGGACCCAAACCAGAAAAAACCCAGGATCTGTTCAACAAGTATGTGAAGAATGCGAAAGTATGAGTCTGATGAGTGAAAATCCCAGACCTATCCCAGACCTAACTTGCGTTATCCTCTAAAATATTGATCGAAACCAGGTTTAATTGACTGTTTCAGCGTGGTACCACATTACTACGTGATACAATCCAGAAACAGCCCAGGATCTAGCCATGAAGTATGAGAAATATGCGAAAGTATCAGCCTGATGAGGGCAAATCCTAGACCTAACCCAAACCTAACATGCGTTATCCTCTAAAATATTGATCCAAACCAGGTTTAATGGACTGCTTCAGTGTGGTACCTCTTTACTACGTGATCCAAAGCAGAAAAAAACCCAGGATCTGTTCAATAAGTATGTGAAGTATGCGAAAGTATGAGTCTGATGAGGGCAAATCCCAGGCCTAAAGATAGACCTAACATGCGTTATCCTCAAAAATATTAATCGAAACCAGGTTTAATCGACTGTTTCAGTGTGGTACCACATTACTACGTGATCCAAACCAGAAAAAAACCCAGGATCTGTTCAACAAGTATGTGAAGTATGCGAAAGTATGAGTCTGATGAGGGCAAATCCCAGGCCTAAACTAGACATAACTTTCGTTATCCTCTAAAATCTTGATCGAAACCAGGTTTAATTGACTGTTTTAGTGTGGTACCACTTTACTACGTGATCCAAAGCAGAAAAAACCCTCGATCAGGTCAACATGCATGTTAAAACTGCGAAATTATGAGTCTGATGAGGGCAAATCCCAGACCTATCCCAGACCTAACATGCGTTATCCTCAAAAATATTAATCGAAACCAGGATTAATCGACTGTTTCAGTGTGGTACCACATTACTACGTGATCCAAACCAGAAAAAAACCCTGGATCTTGTCAAGGAGTATGTGAAGTGTGCGAAAGTATGAGTCTGATGAGGGATAATCCGAGACCTATCCCAGACCTAACTTGCGTTATCCTCTAAAATAGTGATCGAAACCAGGTTTAATTGACTGTTTTAGTTGTGGTACCACTTTACTACGTGATCCAAAGCAGAAAAAACCCTCGATCAGGTCAACATGCATGTTAAAACTGTGAAAGTATGACCCTGATGAGGGCAAATCCCAGGCCTAACCTAAACCTAATACGCGTCATCTTCTAAAATATTGAGCGAAACCAGGTTTAATTGATTGTTTCAGTGTGGTACCACATTACTACGTGATGCAATCCAGAAATATCCCAGGATATAGCCATGAAGTATAAGAAATATGCGATAGTATGAGTCTGATGGGGGCAAATCCCAGACCTATCCCAGACCTAACTTGCGTTATCCTCAAAAATATTTATCAAGACCAGGTTTAATTCATTGTTTCAGTGTGGTCCCACATTACTACGAGATCCAAACCAGAAAAATCCCAGGATCGGGCCAACAAGAATGCGAAAAATGCGAAAGTACGAGCCAGATGAGAGCAAATCCCAGACCTAACCGAGACATAACCTGCGTTATCCTCTAAAATATTAATCGCAACCAGGTTTATTTGACTGTTTCGGTGTGGTAACGCATTACTACGTGATCCAAACCAGATAAAGCCCACGATCTGGCCAACAAGTATGTGAAAAATGTGAAAGTTCGAGCCAGATGAGGGCAAATACCAGACCTAACCCAGACAAAACCGGTGTTATCCCCTAAAATATTAACCGCAACCAGGTATAATTGGCTGTTTCGGTGTGGTACCGCATTGCTACGATGATCCAAGCCAGAAAAACCCAGGATCTGGCCAACAAGTATCCGAAAAATGCGAAAGTACGATCCAGATGAGGGCAAATCCCAGACCTAACCGAGACATAACCGGCGTTATCCTCTAAAATATTATTCGCAACCAGGTGTAATTGACTGTTTCGGTGTGGTACCACATTACTACGTGGTCCAAGCCAGCAAAAGGCCAGGATCAGGCCAACATGAATGCGAAAAATGCGATAGTACGCGCCAGATGAGGGCTAATCCCAGACCTAACCGAGACATAACCGGCGTTATCCACTAAAATATTAATCGCAACCAGGTTTAATTGACTGTTTCGGTGTGGTACCACATTACTACGTGGTCCAAGCCAGAAAAAGGCCAGGATCTGGCCAACAAGTATGCGAAAAACGCGAAAGTACGAGCCAGATGAGGGCAAATCCCAGACCTAACGGAGACATAACCGGCGATATCCTTTAAAATATTAATCGCAACCAGGTATAATTGACTGTTTCGGTGTGGAACCACATTACTACGTGATCCAAACCAGAAAAGGGCCAGGGTCTGGCCAACAAGTATGCGAAAAATACGAAAGTCCGAGCCAGATGTGGGGAAATACCAGACCTAACCGAGACATAATCGGCGTTATCCTCTATAATATTAATCGCAACCAGGTTCAATTGACTGTTTCGGTGTGGAACCACATTACTACGGGATCCAAACGAGAAAAAACCCAGGATCTGTTCAACAACTATGAGAAAAACGCGAAAGTACGAGCCAGATGAGGGAAAATCCCAGACCTAACGGAGACATAACCGGCGATATCCTCTAAAATATTAATCGCAACCAGGTATAATTGACTGTTTCGGTTTCGTACCGCATTGCTACGATGATCCAAACCAGAAAGAGGCCAGGATCTGGCCAACAAGTATGCGAAAATTGCGAAAGTACGAGCCAGATGAGGGCAAATCCCAGACCTAACGGAGACATAACCGGCGATATCCTTTAAAATATTAATCGCAACCAGGTATAATTGACTGTTTCGGTGTGGAACCACATTACTACGTGATCCAAACCAGAAAAGGGCCAGGGTCTGGCCAACAAGTATGCGAAAAATACGAAAGTCCGAGCCAGATGTGGGGAAATACCAGACCTAACCGAGACATAATCGGCGTTATCCTCTATAATATTAATCGCAACCAGGTTCAATTGACTGTTTCGGTGTGGAACCACATTTCTACGGGATCCAAACGAGAAAAAACCCAGGATCTGTTCAACAACTATGAGAAAAACGCGAAAGTACGAGCCAGATGAGGGAAAATCCCAGACCTAACGGAGACATAACCGGCGATATCCTCTAAAATATTAATCGCAACCAGGTATAATTGACTGCTTCAGTGTGGTACCACATTACTACGTGGTCCAAGCCAGAAAAAGGCCAGGATCTGGCCAACAAGGATGCGAAAAACGCGAAAGTACGAGCCAGATGAGGACAAATCCCAGACCTACCCGAGACATAACCGGCGTTATCCTCTAAAATATTAATCGCAACCAGGTTTAATTGACTGTTTCGGTGTGGTACCGCATTACTACGTGATCCAAACCAGAAAAAGCCCAGGATCTGGCCAACAAGTATGCGAAAAATGCGAAAGTATGAGTCAGATGGTTGCAAATACCAGAACTATGCCTGACATTACCAGCGTTATCCTCTAAAATACGAATCGGAACATGCTTTTAATGACTGTTTCAGTGTGGTAACACATTACTACGAGATCCAAACCAGAAAAATCCCAGGATCGGGCCAACAAGAATGCGAGAAACGCGAAAGTACGAGCCACATGAGTGAAAATTCCAGACCTAACCCAGTCATAACCGGCATTATCCGCTAAAATATTAATCGCAACCAGGTTTAGTTGACTGTTTCGTTGTGGACCCACATTACTACGGGATCCAAACCAGAAAGAACCCTGGATCTGGCCAACAAGTATGCGAAAAATGCGAAAGAACGAGCCAGATGAGGGCAAATTCCAAACCTAACCGGGACATAACCGGCGTTATCCTCTAAAATATTAATCGCAACCAGGTTTATTTGACTGTTTCGGTGTGGTAACGCATTACTACGTGATCCAAACCAGACAAAGCCCAGGATCTGGCCATCAAGTATGTGAAAAATGTGAAAGTTCGAGCCAGATGAGGGCAAATACCAGACCTAACCCAGACAAAACCGGCGTTATCCCCTAAAATATTAACCGCAACCAGGTATAATTGACTGCTTCGGTGTGGTACCGCATTGCTACGATGATCCAAGCCAGAAAAAACCCAGGATCTGGCCAACAAGTATGCGAAAAATGCGAAAGTACGATCCAGATGAGGGCAAATCCCAGACCTAACCGAGACATAACCGGCGTTATCCTCTAAAATATTATTCGCAACCAGGTGTAATTGACTGTTTCGGTGTGGTACCACATTACTACGTGGTCCAAGCCAGAAAAAGCCCAGGATCTGGCCAACATGAATGCGAAAAATGCGAAAGTACGCGCCAGATGAGGGCTAATCCCAGACCTAACCGAGACATAACCGGCGTTATCCTCTAAAATATTAATCGCAACCAGGTTTAATTGATTGTTCCGTTGTGGAACCACATTACTGCGGGATCCAAACCAGAAAAAACCCAGGATCTGGCCAACAAGTATGCGAAAAATGCGAAAGTACGATCCAGATGAGGGCAAATCCCAGACCTAACCGAGACATAACCGGCGCTATCCTCTAAAATATTAATCGCAACCAGGTTTAATTGACTGTTTCGGTGTGGTACTGCATTACTACGTGATCCAAACCAGAAAAAGCCCAGGATCTGGCCAACAAGAATGCGAAAAATGCGAAAGTACGCGCCAGGTGAGGGCAAATGCCAGACTTAACCGAGACATAACCGGCGTTATCCTCTAAAATATTAATTGCAACCAGGTTTAATTAACTGTTTCAGTGTGGTACCACATTACTACGTGATCCAAATCAGAAAAAGCCCAGGATCTGGCCAACAAGTATGCGAAAAACGCGAAAGTACGAGCCAGATGAGGGCTAATCCCAGACCTAACCGAGACATAACCGGCGTTATCCTCTAAAATATTAATCGCAACCAGGTATAATTGACTGTTTCGGTGTGGTACCACATTACTACGTGGTCCAAGCCAGCAAAAGGCCAGGATCTGGCCAACATGAATGCGAAAAATGCGAAAGTACGCGCCAGATGAGGGCTAATCCCAGACCTAACCGAGACATAACCGGCGTTATCCACTAAAATATTAATCGCAACCAGGTTTAATTGACTGTTTCGGTGTGTTACCACATTACTACGTGGTCCAAGCCAGAAAAAGGCCAGGATCTGGCCAACAAGTATGCGAAAAACGCGAAAGTACGAGCCAGATGAGGACAAAACCCAGACCTACCCGAGACATAACCGGCGCTATCCTCTAAAATATTAATCGCAACCAGTTTCATTGACTGCTTAGGTGTGGAACCTCATTACTACGGGATCCAAAACAGAAAAAACCCAGGATCTGGCCAACAAGTAGGCGAAAAACGCGAAAGTATGTGCCAGATGAGGGCTAATCCCAGACCTAACCGAGACATAACCGGCGTTATCCTCTAAAATATTAATCGCAACCAGGTATAATTGACTGCTTCAGTGTGGTACCACATTACTACGTGATCCAAACCAGAAAAAGGCCATGATCTGGCCAACAAGTATGCGAAAATTGCGAAAGTACGAGCCAGATGAGGGCAAATCCCAGACCTAACGGAGACATAACCGGCGATATCCTCTAAAATATTAATCGCAACCAGGATTATTTGACTGTTTCGGTGTGGTACCACATTACTACGTGGTCCAAGCCAGAAAAAGGCCAGGATCTGGCCAACAAGTATGCGAAAAACGCGAAAGTACGAGCCAGATGAGGACAAATCCCAGACCTACCCGAGATATAACCGGCGTTATCCTCTAAAATATTAATCGCAACCAGGTTTAATTGACTGTTTCGGTGTGGTACCGCATTACTAAGTGATCCAAACCAGAAAAAGGCCATGATCTGGCCAACAAGTATGCGAAAAATGCGAAAGTACGCGCCAGATGAGGGCTAATCCCAGACCTAACCGAGACATAACCGGCGTTATCCACTAAAATATTAATCGCTACCAGGTTTAATTGACTGTTTCGGTGTGGTACCACATTACTACGTGGTCCAAGCCAGAAAAAGGCCAGGATCTGGCCAACAAGTATGCGAAAAACGCGAAAGTACGAGCCAGATGAGGACAAATCCCAGACCTACCCGAGACATAACCTGCGTTATCCTCTAAAATATTAATCGCAACCAGGTTTATTTGACTGTTTCGGTGTGTTAACGCATTACTACGTGATCCAAACCAGATAAAGCCCAGGATCTGGCCAACAAGTATGTGAAAAATGTGAAAGTTCGAGCCAGATGTGGGCAAATACCAGACCTAACCCAGACCAAACCGGTGTTATCCCCTAAAATATTAACCGCAACCAGGTATAATTGACTGTTTCGGTGTGGTACCGCATTGCTACGATGATCCAAGCCAGAAAAAGGCCAGGATCTGGCCAACAAGTATCCGAAAAATGCGAAAGTACGATCCAGATGCGGGCAAATCCCAGACCTAACCGAGACATAACCGGCGTTATCCTCTAAAATATTATTCGCAACCAGGTGTAATTGACTGTTTCGGTGTGGTACCACATTACTACGTGGTCCAAGCCAGCAAAAGGCCAGGATCTGGCCAACATGAATGCGAAAAATGCGAAAGTACGCGCCAGATGAGGGCTAATCCCAGACCTAACCGAGACATAACCGGCGTTATCCACTAAAATATTAATCGCAACCAGGTTTAATTGACTGTTTCGGTGTGGTACCACATTACTACGTGGTCCAAGCCAGAAAAAGGCCAGGATCTGGCCAACAAGTATGCGAAAAACGCGAAAGTACGAGCCAGATGAGGACAAATCCCAGACCTACCCGAGACATAACCGGCGCTATCCTCTAAAATATTAATCGCAACCAGTTTCATTGACTGCTTCGGTGTGGAACCTCATTACTACGGGATCCAAAACAGAAAAAGCCCAGGATCTGGCCAACAAGTAGGCGAAAAACGCGAAAGTATGTGCCAGATGAGGGCTAATCCCAGACCTAACCGAGACATAACCGGCGTTATCCTCTAAAATATTAATCGCAACCAGGTATAATTGACTGCTTCAGTGTGGTACCACATTACTACGTGATCCAAACCAGAAAAAGGCCATGATCTGGCCAACAAGTATGCGAAAAATGCGAAAGTACGAGCCAGATGAGGGCAAATCCCAGACCTAACCGAGACATAACCGGTGTTATCCTCTAAAATATTATTCGCAACCAGGTGTAATTGACTGTTTCGGTGTGGTACCACATTACTACGTGGTCCAAGCCAGAAAAAGCCCAGGATCTGGCCAACATGAATGCGAAAAATGCGAAAGTACGCGCCAGATGAGGGCTAATCCCAGGCCTAACCGAGACATAACCGGCGTTATCCTCTGAAATATTAATCGCAACCAGGTATAATTGACTGTTTCGTTGTGGAACCACATTACAACGGGATCCAAACCAGACAAAACCCAGGATCTGTTCAACAACTATGAGAAAAACGCGAAAGTACGAGCCAGATGAGGGAAAATCCCAGACCTAACCGAGACGTAACCGGCGTTATCCCCTAAAATATTAATCGCAACCAGGTATAATTGACTGTTTCGGTGTGGTACCGCATTGCTACGATGATCCAAACCAGAAAGAGGCCAGGATCTGGGCAACAAGTATGCGAAAATTGCGAAAGTACGAGCCAGATGAGGGCAAATCCCAGACCTAACGGAGACATAACCGGCGATATCCTCTAAAATATTAATCGCAACCAGGATTATTTGACTGTTTCGGTGTGGTACCACATTACTACGTGGTCCAAGCCAGAAAAAGGCCAGGATCTGGCCAACAAGTATGCGAAAAACGCGAAAGTACGAGCCAGATGAGGACAAATCCCAGACCTACCCGAGACATAACCGGCGTTATCCTCTAAAATATTAATCGCAACCAGGTTTAATTGACTGTTTCTGTGTGGTACCGCATTACTACTTGATCCAAACCAGAAAAAGGCCATGATCTGGCCAACAAGTATGCGAAAAATGCGAAAGTATGAGCCAGATGATTGCAAATACCAGAACTATGCCTGACATTACCAGCGTTATCCTCTAAAATACGAATCGGAACATGCTTTTAATGACTGTTTCAGTGTGGTAACACATTACTACGAGATCCAAACCAGAAAAATCCCAGGATCGGGCCAACAAGAATGCGAAAAATGCGAAAGTACGAGCCAGATGAGGGCAAATCCCAGACCTAACCGAGACATAACCTGCGTTATCCTCTAAAATATTAATCGCAACCAGGTTTATTTGACTGTTTCGGTGTGGTAACGCATTACTACGTGATCCAAACCAGATAAAGCCCAGGATCTGGCCAACAAGTATGTGAAAAATGTGAAAGTTCGAGCCAGATGAGGGCAAATCCCAGACCTAACCGAGACATAACCGGCGTTATCCTCTAAAATATTAATTGCAACCAGGTTTAATTAACTGTTTCAGTGTGGTACCACATTACTACGTGATCCAAATCAGAAAAAGCCCAGGATCTGGCCAACAAGTATGCGAAAAATGCGAAAGTACGAGCCAGATGAGGGCAAATCCCAGACCTAACCGAGACATAACCTGCGTTATCCTCTAAAATATTAATCGCAACCAGGTTTATTTGACTGTTTCGGTGTGGTAACGCATTACTACGTGATCCAAACCAGATAAAGCCCAGGATCTGGCCAACAAGTATGTGAAAAATGTGAAAGTTCGAGCCAGATGTGGGCAAATACCAGACCTAACCCAGACAAAACCGGTGTTATCCCCTAAAATATTAACCGCAACCAGGTATAATTGTCTGTTTCGGTGTGGTACCGCATTGCTACGATGATCCAAGCCAGAAAAAACCCAGGATCTGGCCAACAAGTATCCGAAAAATGCGAAAGTACGCGCCAGATGAGGGCTAATCCCAGACCTAACCGAGACATAACCGGCGTTATCCACTAAAATATTAATCGCAACCAGGTTTAATTGACTGTTTCGGTGTGGTACCACATTACTACGTGGTCCAAGCCAGAAAAAGGCCAGGATCTGGCCAACAAGTATGCGAAAAACGCGAAAGTACGAGCCAGATGAGGACAAATCCCAGACATACCCGAGACATAACCGGCGCTATCCTCTAAAATATTAATCGCAACCAGTTTCATTGACTGCTTCGGTGTGGAACCTCATTACTACGGGATCCAAAACAGAAAAAGCCCAGGATCTGGCCAACAAGTAGGCGAAAATTGCGAAAGTACGCGCCAGATGAGGGCAAATCCCAGACCTAACGGAGACATAACCGGCGATATCCTTTAAAATATTAATCGCAACCAGGTTTATTTGACTGTTTCGGTGTGGTACCACATTACTACGTGGTCCAAGCCAGAAAAGGGCCAGGATCTGGCCAACAAGGATGCGAAAAACGCGAAAGTACGAGCCAGATGAGGACAAATCCCAGACCTACCCGAGACATAACCGGCGTTATCCTCTAAAATATTAATCGCAACCAGGTTTAATTGACTGTTTCGTTGTGGAACCACATTACTGCGGGATCCAAACCAGAAAAATCCCAGGATCTGGCCAACAAGTATGCGAAAAATGCGAAAGTATGAGCCAGATGATTGCAAATACCAGAACTATGCCTGACATTACCAGCGTTATCCTCTAAAATACGAATCGGAACATGCTTTAAATGACTGTTTCAGTGTGGTAACACATTACTACGAGATCCAAACCAGAAAAATCCCAGGATCGGGCCAACAAGAATGCGAGAAACGCGAAAGTACGAGCCACATGAGTGAATATTCCAGACCTAACCCAGTCATAACCGGCGTTATCCGCTAAAATATTAATCGCAACCAGGTTTAGTTGACAGTTTCGTTGTGGACCCACATTACTACGGGATCCAAACCAGAAAGAACCCAGGATCTGGCCAACAAGTATGCGAAAAATGCGAAAGAACGAGCCAGATGAGGGCAAATCCCAGACCTAACCGAGACATAACCGGCGTTATCCTCTAAAATATTAATCGCAACCAGGTTTATTTGACTGTTTCGGTGTGGTAACGCATTACTACGTGATCCAAACCAGATAAAGCCCAGGATCTGGCCAACAAGTATGTGAAAAATGTGAAAGTTCGAGCCAGATGAGGGCAAATACCAGACCTAACCCAGACAAAACCGGCGTTATCCCCTAAAATATTAACCGCAACCAGGTATAATTGACTGTTTCGGTGTGGTACCACATTACTACGTGGTCCAAGCCAGAAAAAGCCCAGGATCTGGCCAACATGAATGCGAAAAATGCGAAAGTACGCGCCAGATGAGGGCTAATCCCAGACCTAACCGAGACATAACCGGCGTTATCCTCTAAAATATTAATCGCAACCAGGTTTAATTGACTGTTTCGTTGTGGAACCACATTACTGCGGGATCCAAACCAGAAAAAACCCAGGATCTGGCCAACAAGTATGCGAAAAATGCGAAAGTACGATCCAGATGAGGGCAAATCCCAGACCTAACCGAGACATAACCGGTGCTATCCTCTAAAATATTAATCGCAACCAGGTTTAATTGACTGTTTCGGTGTGGTAACGCATTACTACGTGATCCAAACCAGAAAAAGCCCAGGATCTGGCCAACAAGAATGCGAAAAATGCGAAAGTACGCGCCAGATGAGGGCAAATGCCAGACCTAACCGAGACATAACTGCGTTATCCTCTAAAATATTAATCGCAACCAGGTTTAATTGACTGTTTCGTTGTGGAACCACATTACTGCGGGATCCAAACCAGAAAAAACCCAGGATCTGGCCAACAAGTATGCGAAAAATGCGAAAGTACGGTCCAGATGAGGGCAAATCCCAGACCTAACCGAGACATAACCGGCGTTATCCTCTAAAATATTAATCGCAAACAGGTTTATTTGACTGTTTCGGTGTGGTAACGCATTACTACGTGATCCAAACCAGATAAAGCCCAGGATCTGGACAACAAGTATGTGAAAAATGTGAAAGTTCGAGCCAGATGAGGACAAATCCCAGACCTACCCGAGACATAACCGGCGTTATCCTCTAAAATATTAATCTCAACCAGGTTTAATTGACTGTTTCGTTGTGGAACCTCATTACTACGTGATCCAAACCAGATAAAGCCCAGGATCTGGCCAAAAAGTATGCGAAAAATGCGAAAGTACGATCCAGATGGGGGCAAATCCCAGACCTAACCGAGACATAACCGGCGTTATCCTCTAAAATATTAATCGCAACCAGGTATAATTGACTGTTTCGTTGTGGAACCACATTACAACGGGATCCAAACCAGACAAAACCCAGGATCTGTTCAACAACTATGAGAAAAACGCGAAAGTACGAGCCAGATGAGGGAAAATCCCAGACCTAACCGAGACGTAACCGGCGTTATCCCCTAAAATATTAATCGCAACCAGGTATAATTGACTGTTTCGGTGTGGTACCGCATTGCTACGATGATCCAAACCAGAAAGAGGCCAGGATCTGGGCAACAAGTATGCGAAAATTGCGAAAGTACGCGCCAGATGAGGGAAAATCCCAGACCTAACCGAGACATAACCGGCGTTATCCTCTAAAATATTAATCGCAACCAGGTATAATTGACTATTTCGTTATGGAACCACATTACAACGGGATCCAAACCAGACAAAACCCAGGATCTGTTCAACAACTATGAGAAAAACGCGAAAGTACGAGCCAGATGGGGGCAAATCCCAGACCTACCCGAGACATAACCGGCGTTATCCTCTAAAATATTATTCGCAACCAGGTGTAATTGACTGTTTCGGTGTGGTACCACATTACTACGTGGTCCAAGCCAGAAAAAGCCCAGGATCTGGCCAACATGAATGCGAAAAATGCGAAAGTACGCGCCAGATGAGGGAAAATCCCAGACCTAACCGAGACATAACCGGCGTTATCCTCTAAAATATTAATCGCAACCAGGTATAATTGACTGTTTCGTTGTGGAACCACATTACAACGGGATCCAAACCAGACAAAACCCAGGATCTGTTCAACAACTATGAGAAAAACGCGAAAGTACGAGCCAGATGAGGGAAAATCCCAGACCTAACCGAGACGTAACCGGCGTTATCCTCTAAAATATTAATCGCAACCAGGATTATTTGACTGTTTCGGTGTGGTACCACATTACTACGTGGTCCAAGCCAGAAAAATCCCAGGATCTGGCCAACATGAATGCGAAAAATGCGAAAGTACGCGCCAGATGAGGTCTAATCCCAGACCTAACCGAGACATAACCGGCGTCATCCACTAAAATATTAATCGCAACCAGGTTTAATTGACTGTTTCGGTGTGGTACCACATTACTACGTGGTCCAAGCCAGAAAAAGGCCAGGATCTGGCCAACAAGTATGCGAAAAACGCGAAAGTACGAGCCAGATGAGGACAAATCCCAGACATACCCGAGACATAACCGGCGCTATCCTCTAAAATATTAATCGCAACCAGTATCATTGACTGCTTCGGTGTGGAACCTCATTACTACGGGATCCAAAACAGAAAAAACCCAGGATCTGGCCAACAAGTAGGCGAAAAACGCGAAAGTATGTGCCAGATGATTGCAAATACCAGAACTATGCCTGACATTACCAGCGTTATCCTCTAAAATACGAATCGGAACATGCTTTAAATGACTGTTTCAGTGTGGTAACACATTACTACGAGATCCAAACCAGAAAACTCCCAGGATCGGGCCAACAAGAATGCGAGAAACGCGAAAGTACGAGCCACATGAGTGAAAATTCCAGACCTAACCCAGTCATAACCGGCGTTATCCGCTAAAATATTAATCGCAACCAGGTTTAGTTGACAGTTTCGTTGTGGACCCACATTACTACGGGATCCAAACCAGAAAGAACCCAGGATCTGGCCAACAAGTATGCGAAAAATGCGAAAGAACGAGCCAGATGAGGGCAAATCCCAGACCTAACCCAGTCATAACCGGCGTTATCCTCTAAAATATTAATCGCAACCAGGTTTAATTGACTGTTTCGTTGTGGAACCACATTACTGCGGGATCCAAACCAGTAAAAACCCAGGATCTGGCCAACAAGTATGCGAAAAATGCGAAAGTACGATCCAGATGAGGGCAAATCCCAGACCTAACCGAGACATAACCGGCGTTATCCTCTAAAATATTAATCGCAAACAGGTTTATTTGACTGTTTCGGTGTGGTAACGCATTACTACGTGATCCAAACCAGATAAAGCCCAGGATCTGGCCAACAAGTATGTGAAAAATATGAAAGTTCGAGCCAGATGAGGACAAATCCCAGACCTACCCGAGACATAACCGGCGTTATCCTCTAAAATATTAATCTCAACCAGGTTTAATTGACTGTTTCGTTGTGGAACCTCATTACTACGTGATCCAAACCAGATAAAGCCCAGGATCTGGCCAAAAAGTATGCGAAAAATGCGAAAGTACGATCCAGATGGGGGCAAATCCCAGACCTAACCGAGACATAACCGGCGTTATCCTCTAAAATATTAATCGCAACCAGGTTTATTTGACTGTTTCGGTGTGGTAACGCATTACTACGTGATCCAAATCAGAAAAAGCCCAGGATCTGGCCAACAAGTATGCGAAAAATGCGAAAGTACGAGCCAGATGAGGGCAAATCCCAGACCTAACCGAGACATAACCTGCGTTATCCTCTAAAATATTAATCGCAACCAGGTTTATTTGACTGTTTCGGTGTGGTAACGCATTACTACGTGATCCAAACCAGATAAAGCCCAGGATCTGGCCAACAAGTATGTGAAAAATGTGAAAGTTCGAGCCAGATGAGGGCAAATACCAGACCTAACCCAGACAAAACCGGTGTTATCCCCTAAAATATTAACCGCAACCAGGTATAATTGACTGTTTCGGTGTGGTACCGCATTGCTACGATGATCCAAGCCAGAAAAAACCCAGGATCTGGCCAACAAGTATGCGAAAAATGCGAAAGTACGATCCAGATGAGGGCAAATCCCAGACCTAACCGAGACATAACCGGCGTTATCCTCTAAAATATTATTCGCAACCAGGTGTAATTGACTGTTTCGGTGTGGTACCACATTACTACGTGGTCCAAGCCAGCAAAAGGCCAGGATCTGGCCAACATGAATGCGAAAAATGCGAAAGTACGCGCCAGATGAGGGCTAATCCCAGACCTAACCGAGACATAACCGGCGTTATCCTCTAAAATATTAATCGCAACCAGGTTTAATTGACTGTTTCGTTGTGGAACCACAGTACTGCGGGATCCAAACCAGAAAAAACCCAGGATCTGGCCAACAAGTATGCGAAAAATGCGAAAGTACGATCCAGATGAGGGCAAATCCCAGACCTAACCGAGACATAACCGGCGTTATCCTCTAAAATATTAATCGCAACCAGGTATAATTGACTGTTTCGGTGTGGTACCGCATTGCTACGATGATCCAAACCAGAAAGAGGCCAGGATCTGGCCAACAAGTATGCGAAAATTGCGAAAGTACGAGCCAGATGAGGGCAAATCCCAGACCTAACGGAGACATAACCGGCGTTATCCGCTAAAATATTAATCGCAACCAGGTATAGTTGACAGTTTCGTTGTGGACCCACATTACTACGGGATCCAAACCAGAAAGAACCCAGGATCTGGTCAACAAGTATGCGAAAAATGCGAAAGAACGAGCCAGATGAGGGCAAATCCCAGACCTAACCGAGACATAACCGGCGTTATCCTCTAAAATATTAATCGCAACCAGGTTTATTTGACTGTTTCGGTGTGGTAACGCATTACTACGTGATCCAAACCAGATAAAGCCCAGGATCTGGCCAACAAGTATGTGAAAAATGTGAAAGTTCGAGCCAGATGAGGGCAAATACCAGACCTAACCCAGACAAAACCGGCGTTATCCCCTAAAATATTAACCGCAACCAGGTATAATTGACTGTTTCGGTGTGGTACCACATTACTACGTGGTCCAAGCCAGAAAAAGCCCAGGATCTGGCCAACATGAATGCGAAAAATGCGAAAGTACGCGCCAGATGAGGGCTAATCCCAGACCTAACCGAGACATAACCGGCGTTATCCTCTAAAATATTAATCGCAACCAGGTTTAATTGACTGTTTCGGTGTGGTACCGCATTGCTACGATGATCCAAACCAGAAAGAGGCCAGGATCTGGCCAACAAGTATGCGAAAATTGCGAAAGTACGAGCCAGATGAGGGCAAATCCCAGACCTAACCGAGACATAACCGGCGTTATCCTCTAAAATATTAATCGCAACCAGGTTTATTTGACTGTTTCGGTGTGGTAACGCATTACTACGTGGTCCAAGCCAGAAAAAGCCCAGGATCTGGCCAACATGAATGCGAAAAATGCGAAAGTACGCGCCAGATGAGGGCTAATCCCAGACCTAACCGAGACATAACCGGCGTTATCCTCTAAAATATTAATCGCAACCAGGTTTAATTGACTGTTTCGTTGTGGAACCACATTACTGCGGGATCCAAACCAGAAAAAACCCAGGATCTGGCCAACAAGTATGCGAAAAATGCGAAAGTACGAGCCAGATGAGGGCAAATCCCAGACCTAACCGAGACATAACCGGCGTTATCCTCTAAAATATTAATCGCAACCAGGTTTATTTGACTGTTTCGGTGTGGTAACGCATTACTACGTGATCCAAACCAGATAAAGCCCAGGATCTGGCCAACAAGTATGCGAAAAATGCGAAAGTACGAGCCAGATGAGGGCAAATCCCAGACCTAACCGAGACATAACCTGCGTTATCCTCTAAAATATTAATCGCAACCAGGTTTATTTGACTGTTTCGGTGTGGTAACGCATTACTACGTGATCCAAACCAGATAAAGCCCAGGATCTGGCCAACAAGTATGTGAAAAATGTGAAAGTTCGAGCCAGATGAGGGCAAATACCAGACCTAACCCAGACAAAACCGGTGTTATCCCCTAAAATATTAACCGCAACCAGGTATAATTGACTGTTTCGGTGTGGTACCGCATTGCTACGATGATCCAAGCCAGAAAAAACCCAGGATCTGGCCAACAAGTATGCGAAAAATGCGAAAGTACGATCCAGATGAGGGCAAATCCCAGACCTAACCGAGACATAACCGGCGTTATCCTCCAAAAAAAATTATTCGCAACCAGGTGTAATTGACTGTTTCGGTGTGGTACCACATTACTACGTGGTCCAAGCCAGCAAAAGGCCAGGATCTGGCCAACATGAATGCGAAAAATGCGAAAGTACGCGCCAGATGAGGACAAATCCAAGACCTACCCGAGACATAACCGGCGCTATCCTCTAAAATATTAATCGCAACCAGTTTCATTGACTGCTTCGGTGTGGAACCTCATTACTACGGGATCCAAAACAGAAAAAACCCAGGATCTGGCCAACAAGTAAGCGAAAAACGCGAAAGTATGTGCCAGATGAGGGCTAATCCCAGACCTAACCGAGACATAACCGGCGTTATCCTCTAAAATAATAATCGCAACCAGGTATAATTGACTGTTTCAGTGTGGTACCACATTACTACGTGATCCAAACCAGAAAAAGGCCATGATCTGGCCAACAAGTATGCGAAAAATGCGAAAGTACGAGCCAGATGAGGGCAAATCCCAGACCTAACCGAGACATAACCGGCGTTATCCTCTATAATATTAATCGCAACCAGGTTCAATTGACTGTTTCGGTGTGGAACCACATTACTACGGGATCCAAACGAGAAAAAACCCAGGATCTGTTCAACAACTATGAGAAAAACGCGAAAGTACGAGCCAGATGAGGGAAAATCCAATACCTAACCGAGACGTAACCGGCGTTGTCCCCTAAAATATTAATCGCAACCAGGTATAATTGACTGTTTCGGTGTGGTACCGCATTGCTACGATGATCCAAACCAGAAAGAGGCCAGGATCTGGCCAACAAGTATGCGAAAATTGCGAAAGTACGAGCCAGATGAGGGCAAATCCCAGACCTAACGGAGACATAACCGGCGATATCCTCTAAAATATTAACCGCAACCAGGTTTATTTGACTGTTTCGGTGTGGTACCGCATTATTACGTGGTCCAAGCCAGAAAAAGGCCAGGATCTGGCAAACAAGGATGCGAAAAACGCGAAAGTACGAGCCAGATGAGGACAAATCCCAGACCTAACCGAGACATAACCGGCGTTATCCTCTAAAATATTAATCGCAACCAGGTTTATTTGACTGTTTCGGTGTGGTAACGCATTACTACGTGATCCAAACCAGATAAAGCCCAGGATCTGGCCAACAAGTATGTGAAAAATGTGAAAGTTCGAGCCAGATGAGGGCAAATACCAGACCTAACCCAGACAAAACCGGTGTTATCCCCTAAAATATTAACCGCAACCAGGTATAATTGACTGTTTCGGTGTGGTACCGCATTGCTACGATGATCCAAGCCAGAAAAAACCCAGGATCAGGCCAACAAGTATGCGAAAAATTCGAAAGTACGATCCAGATGAGGGCAAATCCCAGACCTAACCGAGACATAACCGGCGTTATCCTCTAAAATATTATTCGCAACCAGGTGTAATTGACTGTTTCGGTGTGGTACCACATTACTACGTGGTCCAAGCCAGAAAAAGCCCAGGATCTGGCCAACATGAATGCGAAAAATGCGAAAGTACGCGCCAGATGAGGGCTAATCCCAGACCTAACCGAGACATAACCGGCGTTATCCTCTAAAATATTAATCGCAACCAGGTTTAATTGACTGTTTCGTTGTGGAACCACAGTACTGCGGGATCCAAACCAGAAAAAACCCAGGATCTGGCCAACAAGTATGCGAAAAATGCGAAAGTACGATCCAGATGAGGGCAAATCCCAGACCTAACCGAGACATAACCGGCGCTATCCTCTAAAATATTAATCGCAACCAGGTATAATTGACTGTTTCGGTGTGGTACCGCATTGCTACGATGATCCAAACCAGAAAGAGGCCAGGATCTGGCCAACAAGTATGCGAAAATTGCGAAAGTACGAGCCAGATGAGGGCAAATCCCAGACCTAACGGAGACATAACCGGCGATATCCTCTAAAATATTAACCGCAACCAGGTTTATTTGACTGTTTCGGTGTGGTACCGCATTACTACGTGGTCCAAGCCAGAAAAAGCCTAGGATCTGGCCAACAAGTATGCGAAAAACGCGAATGTATGAGCCAGATGGTTGCAAATACCAGAACTAACTCAGACATAACCAGCGTTATCCTCTAAAATATTAATCGCAACCAGTTTAATTGACTGTTTCGGTGTGGAACCTCATTACTACGTGATCCAAACCAGATAAAGCCCAGGATCTGGCCAACAAGTATGAGAAAAATGCGAAAGTTCGAGCCAGATGGTGGCAAATCCCAGACCTAACCGAGACATAACCAGCGTTATCCTCTAAAATATTAATAGCAACCAGGTTTATTTGACTGTTTCGGTGTGGTAACGCATTACTACGTGATCCAAACCAGATAAAGCCCAGGATCTGGCCAACAAGTATGCGAAAAATGCGAAAGTATGAGCCAGATTATTGCAAATACCAGAACTATGCCTGACATTACCAGCGTTATCCTCTAAAATACGAATCGGAACATGCTTTTAATGACTGTTTCAGTGTGGTAACACATTACTACGAGATCCAAACCAGAAAAATCCCTGGATCGGGCCAACAAGAATGCGAGAAACGCGAAAGTACGAGCCACGTGAGTGAAAATTCCAGACCTAACCCAGTCATAACCGGCGTTATCCGCTAAAATATTAATCGCAACCAGGTTTAGTTGACTGTTTCGTTGTGGACCCACATTACTACGGGATCCAAACCAGAAAGAACCCAGGATCTGGCCAACAAGTATGCGAAAAATGCGAAAGAACGAGCCAGATGAGGGCAAATCCCAGACCTAACCGAGACATAACCGGCGTTATCCTCTAAAATATTAATCGCAACCAGGTTTATTTGACTGTTTCGGTGTGGTAACGCATTACTACGTGATCCAAACCAGATAAAGCCCAGGATCTGGCCAACATGAATGCGAAAAATGCGAAAGTACGCGCCAGATGAGGACTAATCCCAGACCTAACCGAGACATAACCGGCGTTATCCTCTAAAATATTATTCGCAACCAGGTGTAATTGACTGTTTCGGTGTGGTACCACATTACTACGTGGTCCAAGCCAGAAAAAGCCCAGGATCTGGCCAACATGAATGCGAAAAATGCGAAAGTACGCGCCAGATGAGGGCTAATCCCAGACCTAACCGAGACATAACCGGCGTTATCCTCTAAAATATTAATCGCAACCAGGTTTAATTGACTGTTTCGTTGTGGAACCACATTACTGCGGGATCCAAACCAGAAAAAACCCAGGATCTGGCCAACAAGTATGCGAAAAATTCGGAAGTACGATCCAGATGAGGGCAAATCCCAGACCTAACGGAGACATAACCGGCGTTATCCTCTAAAATATTAATCGCAACCAGGTTTATTTGACTGTTTCGGTGTGGTAACGCATTACTACGTGATGCAAACCAGATAAAGCCCAGGATCTGGCCAACAAGTATGTGAAAAATGTGAAAGTTCGAGCCAGATGAGGACAAATCCCAGACCTACCCGAGACATAACCGGCGTTATCCTCTAAAATATTAATCTCAACCAGGTTTAATTGACTGTTTCGTTGTGGAACCACATTACAACGGGATCCAAACCAGACAAAACCCAGGATCTGGCTAACAGGAATGCGAAAAATGCGAAAGTACGTGCCAGATGAGGGAAAATCCCAGACCTAACCGAGACATAACCGGCGCTATCCTCTAAAATATTAATCGCAACCAGGTTTAATTGACTGTTTCGGTGTGGTACTGCATTACTACGTGATCCAAACCAGAAAAAGCCTAGGATCTGGCCAACAAGTATGCGAAAAACGCGAATGTATGAGCCAGATGGTTGCAAATACCAGAACTAACTCAGACATAACCAGCGTTATCCTCTAAAATATTAATCGCAACCAGGTTTAATTGACTGTTTCCATGTTGTACCGCATTACGACGTGATCCAAACCAGAAAGAGGCCAGGATCTGGCCAACAAATATGCGGAAAATGCGAAAGTTCGAGCCAGATGTGGGCAAATCCCAGACCTACCCGAGACATAACCGGCGTTATCCTCTAAAATATTAATCGCAACCAGGTATAATTGACTGTTTCGGTGTGGTACCGCATTGCTACGATGATCCAAGCCAGAAAAGACCCAGGATCTGGCCAACAAGTATGTGAAAAATGCGAAAGTACGATCCAGATGAGGGCAAATCCGAGACCTAACCGAGACATAACCGGCGTTATCCTCTAAAATATTATTCGCAACCAGGTGTAATTGACTGTTTCGGTGTGGTACCACATTACTACGTGGTCCAAGCCAGAAAAAGCCCAGGATCTGGCCAACATGAATGCGAAAAATGCGAAAGTACGCGCCAGATGAGGGCTAATCCCAGACCTAACCGAGACATAACCGGCGTTATCCTCTAAAATATTAATCGCAACCAGGTTTAATTGACTGTTTCGTTGTGGAACCACATTACTGCGGGATCCAAACCAGAAAAAACCCAGGATCTGGCCAACAAGTATGCGAAAAATTCGAAAGTACGATCCAGATGAGGGCAAATCCCAGACCTAACGGAGACATAACCGGCGTTATCCTCTAAAATATTAATCGCAACCAGGTTTATTTGACTGTTTCGGTGTGGCAACGCATTACTACGTGATGCAAACCAGATAAAGCCCAGGATCTGGCCAACAAGTATGTGAAAAATGTGAAAGTTCGAGCCAGATGAGGACAAATCCCAGACCTACCCGAGACATAACCGGCGTTATCCTCCAAAATATTAATCTCAACCAGGTTTAATTGACTGTTTCGTTGTGGAACCACATTACAACGGGATCCAAACCAGACAAAACCCAGGATCTGGCCAACAAGAATGCGAAAAATGCGAAAGTACGAGCCAGATGAGGGAAAATCCCTGACCTAACCGAGACATAACCGGCGCTATCCTCTAAAATATTAATCGCAACCAGGTTTAATTGACTGTTTCGGTGTGGTACTGCATTACTACGTGATCCAAACCAGAAAAAGCCTAGGATCTGGCCAACAAGTATGCGAAAAACGCGAATGTATGAGCCAGATGGTTGCAAATACCAGAACTAACTCAGACATAACCAGCGTTATCCTCTAAAATATTAATCGCAACCAGTTTAATTGACTGTTTCGGTGTGGAACCTCATTACTACGTGATCCAAACCAGATAAAGCCCAGGATCTGGCCAACAAGTATGAGAAAAATGCGAAAGTTCGAGCCAGATGGTGGCAAATCCCAGACCTAACCGAGACATAACCAGCGTTATCCTCTAAAATATTAATAGCAACCAGGTATAATTGACTGTTTCGGTGTGGTACCGCATTGCTACGATGATCCAAGCCAGAAAAAACCCAGGATCTGGCCAACAAGTATGTGAAAAATGCGAAAGTACGATCCAGATGAGGGCAAATCCCAGACCTAACCGAGACATAACCGGCGTTATCCTCTAAAATATTATTCGCAACCAGGTGTAATTGACTGTTTCGGTGTGGAACCACATTACTGCGGGATCCAAACCAGAGAAAACCCAGTATCTGGCCAACAAGTATGCGAAAAATGCGAAAGTACGATCCAGATGAGGGCAAATCCCAGACCTAACCGAGACATAACCGGCGTTATCCACTAAAATATTAATCGCAACCAGGTTTAATTGACTGTTTCGGTGTGGTAGCACATTACTACGTGGTCCAAGCCAGAAAAAGGCCAGGATCTGGCCAACAAGTATGCGAAAAACGCGAAAGTACGAGCCTGATGAGGACAAATCCCAGACCTACCCGACACATAACCAGCGCTATCCTCTAAAATATTAATCGCAACCAGTTTCATTGACTGCTTCGGTGTGGAACCTCATTACTACGGGATCCAAAACAGAAAAAACCCAGGATCTGGCCAACAAGTAGGCGAAAAACGCGAAAGTATGTGCCAGATGAGGGCTAATCCCAGACCTAACCGAGACATAACCGGCGTTATCCTCTAAAATATTAATCGCAACCAGGTATAATTGACTGTTTCAGTGTGGTACCACATTACTACGTGATCCAAACCAGAAAAGGGCCAGGGTCTGGCCAACAAGTATGCGAAAAATACGAAAGTACGAGCCAGATGAGGGCAAATCCCAGACCTAACCGAGACATAACCGGCGTTATCCTCTAAAATATTATTCGCAACCAGGTGTAATTGACTGTTTCGGTGTGGTACCACATTACTACGTAGTCCAAGCCAGAAAAAGCCCAGGATCTGGCCAACATGAATGCGAAAAATGCGAAAGTACGCGCCAGATGAGGGCTAATCCCAGACCTAACCGAGACATAACCGGCGTTATCCTCTAAAATATTAATCGCAACCAGGTATAATTGACTGTTTCGGTGTGGAACCACATTACTACGTGATCCAAACCAGAAAAGGGCCAGGGTCTGGCCAACAAGTATGCGAAAAATACGAAAGTCCGAGCCAGATGTGGGGAAATACCAGACCTAACCGAGACATAATCGGCGTTATCCTCTATAATATTAATCGCAACCAGGTTCAATTGACTGTTTCGGTGTGGAACCACATTACTACGGGATCCAAACGAGAAAAAACCCAGGATCTGTTCAACAACTATGAGAAAAACGCGAAAGTACGAGCCAGATGAGGGAAAATCCCAGACCTAACCGAGACGTAACCGGCGTTATCCCCTAAAATATTAATCGCAACCGGGTATAATTGACTGTTTCGGTGTGGTACCGCATTGCTACGATGATCCAAACCAGAAAGAACCCAGGATCTGGCCAACAAGGATGCGAAAAATGCGAAAGAACGTGCCAGATGAGGGCAAATCCCAGACCTAACCGAGACATAACCGGCGTTATCCTCTATAATATTAATCGCAACCAGGTTCAATTGACTGTTTCGGTGTGGAACCACATTACTACGGGATCCAAACGAGAAAAAACCCAGGATCTGTTCAACAACTATGAGAAAAACGCGAAAGTACGAGCCAGATGAGGGAAAATCCCATACCTAACCGAGACGTAACCGGCGTTGTCCCCTAAAATATTAATCGCAACCAGGTATAATTGACTGTTTCGGTGTGGTACCGCATTGCTACGATGATCCAAACCAGAAAGAGGCCAGGATCTGGCCAACAAGTATGCGAAAATTGCGAAAGTACGAGCCAGATGAGGGCAAATCCCAGACCTAACGGAGACATAACCGGCGATATCCTCTAAAATATTAACCGCAACCAGGTTTATTTGACTGTTTCGGTGTGGTACCGCATTATTACGTGGTCCAAGCCAGAAAAAGGCCAGGATCTGGCCAACAAGTATGCGCAAAATGCGAAAGTACGAGCCAGATGAGGGCAAATCCCAGACCAAACCGAGACATAACCGGCGTTATCCTCTAAAATATTAATCGCAACCAGGTTTAATTGACTGTTTCGGTGTGGTACCGCATTACTACGTGATCCAAACCAGAAAAATCCCAGGATCGGGCCAACAAGAATGCGAGAAACGCGAAAGTACGAGCCACATGAGGGAAAATCCCAGACCTAACCCAGATATAACCGGCGTTATCCGCTAAAATATTAATCGCAACCAGGTTTAATTGACTGTTTCGTTGTGGACCCACATTACTACGGGATCCAAACCAGAAAAAACCCAGGATCTTTCCAACAAGTATGCGAAAAATGCGAAAGAACGATCCAGATGAGGGCAAATCCCAGACCTAACCGAGACATAACCGGCGTTAGCATCTAAAATATTAATCGCAACCAGGTTCAATTGACTGTTTCGGTGTGGAACCACATTACTACGGGATCCAAACCAGAAAAAACCCAGGATCTGGCCAACAACTATGAGAAAAACGCGAAAGTATGAGCCAGATGATTGCAAATACCAGAACTATCCCAGGCATAATCAGCGTTATCGTCTAAAATATTAATCGCAACCAGGTTTATTTGACTGTTTCGGTGTGGTACCACATTACTACGTGGTCCAAGCCAGAAAAAGGCCAGGATCTGGCCAACAAGAATGCGAAAAATGCGAAAGTACGCGCCAGATGAGGGCAAATACCAGACCTAACCGAGACATAATCGGCGTTATCCTCTAAAATATTAATCGCAACCAGGTTCAATTGACTGTTTCGGTGTGGAACCTCATTACTACGTGATCCAAGCCAGAAAAAACCCAGGATCTGGCCAACAAGTATGCGAAAAATGCGAAAGTACGATCCAGATGAGGGCAAATCCCAGACCTAACCGAGACATAACCGGCGTTATCCTCTAAAATATTATTCGCAACCAGGTGTAATTGACTGTTTCGGTGTGGTACCACATTACTCCGTGGTCCAAGCCAGAAAAAGCCCAGGATCTGGCCATCATGAATGCGAAAAATGCGAATGTACGCGCCAGATGAGGGCTAATCCCAGACCTAACCGAGACATAACCGGCGTTATCCTCTAAAATATTAAACGCAACCAGGTTTAATTGACTGTTTCGTTGTGGAACCACATTACTGCGGGATCCAAACCAGAAAAAACCCAGGATCTGGCCAACAAGTATGCGAAAAATGCGAAAGTACGATCCAGAGGAGGGCAAATCCCAGACCTAACCGAGACATAACCGGCGCTATCCTCTAAAATATTAATCGCAACCAGGTTTAATTGACTGTTTCGGTGTGGTACTGCATTACTACGTGATCCAAACCAGAAAAAGCCCAGGATCTGGTCAACAAGAATGCGAAAAATGCGCAAGTACGCGCCAGATGAGGGCAAATGCCAGACCTAACCGAGACATAACCGGCGTTATCCTCTAAAATATTAATCGCAACCAGGTTTAATTGACTGTTTCGTTGTGGAACCACATTACTGCGGGATCCAAACCAGAAAAAACCCAGGATCTGGCCAACAAGTATGCGAAAAATGCGAAAGTACGATCCAGATGAGGGCAAATCCCAGACCTAACCGAGACATAACCGGCGTTATCCTCTAAAATATTAATCGCAACCAGGTTTATTTGACTGTTTCGGTGTGGTAACGCATTACTACGTGATCCAAACCAGATAAAGCCCAGGATCTGGCCAACAAGTATGTGAAAAATGTGAAAGTTCGAGCCAGATGAGGACAAATCCCAGACCTACCCGAGACATAACCGCCGTTATCCTCTAAAATATTAATCTCAACCAGGTTTAATTGACTGTTTCGTTGTGGAACCACACTACAACGGGATCCAAACCAGACAAAACCCAGGATCTGGCCAACAAAAATGCGAAAAATGCGAAAGTACGAGCCAGATGAGGGAAAATCCCAGACCTAACCGAGACATAACCGGCGCTATCCTCTAAAATATTAATCGCAACCAGGTTTAATTGACTGTTTCGGGGTGGTACTGCATTACTACGTGATCCAAACCAGAAAAAGCCTAGGATCTGGCCAACAAGTATGCGAAAAACGCGAATGTATGAGCCAGATGATTGCAAATACCAGAACTAACTCAGACATAACCAGCGTTATCCCCTAAACTATTAATCGCAACCAGTTTAATTGACTGTTTCGGTGTGGAACCTCATTACTACGTGATCCAAACCAGATAAAGCCCAGGATCTGGCCAACAAGTATGAGAAAAATGCGAAAGTTCGAGCCAGATGGTGGCAAATCCCAGACCTAACCGGGACATAAACAGCGTTATCCTCTAAAATATTAATAGCAACCAGGTTTAATTGACTGTTTCCATGTTGTACCGCATTACGACGTGATCCAAACCAGAAAGAGGCCAGAGGATCTGGCCAACAAATATGCGAAAAATGCGAAAGTTCGAGCCAGATGTGGGCAAATCCCAGACCTACCCGACACATAACCGGCGTTATCCTCTAAAACATTAATCGCAACCAGGTATAATTGACTGTTTCAGTGTGGTACCACATTACTACGTAATCCAAACCAGAAAAAGCCCAGGATCTGGCCAACAAGTATGCGAAAAACGCGAATGTATGAGCCAGATGATTGCAAATACCAGAACTAACTCGGACATAACCAGCGTTATCCTCTAAAATACTGATCGGAACCAGCTTCCAGTGACTGCTTCAGTGTGGTACCACATTACTACGTGATCCAAACCAGAAAAAGGCCAGGATCTGGCCAATAAGTATGCGAAAATTGCGAAAGTATGAGCCAGATGATTGCAAATACCAGAACTAACCCAGACATAACCAGCGTTATCCTATAAAATATTAATCGCAACCAGGTTTAATTGACTGTCTCGGTGTGGTACTGCATTACTACGTGATCCAAACCAGATAAAGCCCATGATCTGGCCAACAAGTATGTGAAAAATGTGAAAGTTCGAGCCAGATGAGGACAAATCCCAGACCTACCCGAGACATAACCGCCGTTATCCTCTAAAATATTAATCACAACCAGGTTTAATTGACTGTTTCGTTGTGGAACCACACTACAACGGGATCCAAACCAGACAAAACCCAGGATCTGGCCAACAAAAATGCGAAAAATGCGAAAGTACGAGCCAGATGAGGGAAAATCCCAGACCTAACCGAGACATAACCGGCACTATCCTCTAAAATATTAATCGCAACCAGGTTTAATTGACTGTTTCGGTGTGGTACCGCATTACTACGTGATCCAAACCAGAAAAAGCCTAGGATCTGGCCAACAAGTATGCGAAAAACGCGAATGTATGAGCCAGATGATTGCAAATACCAGAACTAACTCAGACATAACCAGCGTTATCCTCTAAACTATTAATCGCAACCAGTTTAATTGACTGTTTCGGTGTGGAACCTCATTACTACGTGATCCAAACCAGATAAAGCCCAGGATCTGGCCAACAAGTATGAGAAAAATGCGAAAGTTCGAGCCAGATGGTGGCAAATCCCAGACCTAACCGGGACATAAACAGCGTTATCCCCTAAAATATTAACCGCAACCAGGTATAATTGACTGTTTCGGTGTGGTACCGCATTGCTACGATGATCCAAGCCAGAAAAAACCCAGGATCTGGCCAACAAGTATGCGAAAAATGCGAAAGTACGATCCAGATGAGGGCAAATCCCAGACCTAACCGAGACATAACCGGCGTTATCCTCTAAAATATTATTCGCAACCAGGTGTAATTGACTGTTTCGGTGTGGTACCACATTACTACGTGGTCCAAGCCAGAAAAAGCCCAGGATCTGGCCAACATGAATGCGAAAAATGCGAATGTACGCGCCAGATGAGGGCTAATCCCAGACCTAACCGAGACATAACCGGCGTTATCCTCTAAAATATTAATCGCAACCAGGTTTAATTGACTGTTTCGTTGTGGAACCACATTACTGCGGGATCCAAACCAGAAAAAACCCAGGATCTGGCCAACAAGTATGCGAAAAATGCGAAAGTACGATCCAGAGGAGGGCAAATCCCAGACCTAACCGTGACATAACCGGCGCTATCCTCTAAAATATTAATCGCAACCAGGTTTAATTGACTGTTTCGGTGTGGTACTGCATTACTACGTGATCCAAACCAGAAAAAGCCCAGGATCTGGTCAACAAGAATGCGAAAAATGCGAAAGTACGCGCCAGATGAGGGCAAATGCCAGACCTAACCGAGACATAACCGGCGTTATCCTCTAAAATATTAATCGCAACCAGGTTTAATTGACTGTTTCGTTGTGGAACCACATCACTGCGGGATCCAAACCAGAAAAAACCCAGGATCTGGCCAACAAGTATGCGAAAAATGCGAAAGTACGATCCAGATGAGGGCAAATCCCAGACCTAACCGAGACATAACCGGCGTTATCCTCTAAAATATTAATCGCAACCAGGTTTATTTGACTGTTTCGGTGTGGTGACGCATTACTACGTGATCCAAACCAGATAAAGCCCAGGATCTGGCCAACAAGTATGTGAAAAATGTGAAAGTTCGAGCCAGATGAGGACAAATCCCAGACCTACCCGAGACATAACCGCCGTTATCCTCTAAAATATTAATCTCAACCAGGTTTAATTGACTGTTTCGTTGTGGAACCACACTACAACGGGATCCAAGCCAGACAAAACCCAGGATCTGGCCAACAAAAATGCGAAAAATGCGAAAGTACGAGCCAGATGAGGGAAAATCCCAGACCTAACCGAGACATAACCGGCGCTATCCTCTAAAATATTAATCGCAACCAGGTTTAATTGACTGTTTCGGGGTGGTACTGCATTACTACGTGATCCAAACCAGAAAAAGCCTAGGATCTGGCCAACAAGTATGCGAAAAACGCGAATGTATGAGCCAGATGATTGCAAATACCAGAACTAACTCAGACATAACCAGCGTTATCCTCTAAACTATTAATCGCAACCAGTTTAATTGACTGTTTCGGTGTGGAACCTCGTTACTACGTGATCCAAACCAGATAAAGCCCAGGATCTGGCCAACAAGTATGAGAAAAATGCGAAAGTTCGAGCCAGATGGTGGCAAATCTCAGACCTAACCGGGACATAAACAGCGTTATCCTCTAAAATATTAATAGCAACCAGGTTTAATTGACTGTTTCCATGTTGTACCGCATTACGACGTGATCCAAACCAGAAAGAGGCCAGGATCTGGCCAACAAATATGTGAAAAATGCGAAAGTTCGAGCCAGATGTGGGCAAATCCCAGACCTACCCGAGACATAACCGGCGTTATCCTCTAAAACATTAATCGCAACCAGGTTTAATTGACTGTTTCAGTGTGGTACCACATTACTACGTGATCCAAACCAGAAAAAGCCCAGGATCTGGCCAACAAGTATGCGAAAAACGCGAATGTATGAGCCAGATGATTGCAAATACCAGAACTAACTCGGACATAACCAGCGTTATCCTCTAAAATACTGATCGGAACCAGCTTCCATTGACTGCTTCAGTGTGGTACCACATTACTACGTGATCCAAACCAGAAAAAGGCCAGGATCTAGCCAATAAGTATGCGAAAATTGCGAAAGTATGAGCCAGATGATTGCAAATACCAGAACTAACCCAGACATAACCAGCGTTATCCTATAAAATATTAATCGCAACCAGGTTTAATTGACTGTTTCGGTGTGGTACTGCATTACTACGTGATCCAGACCAGAAAAAGGCCAGGATCTGGCCAACAAGTATGCGCAAAATGCGAAAGTACGAGCCAGATGAGGGCAAATCCCAGACCAAACCGAGACATAACCGGCGTTATCCTCTAAAATATTAATCGCAACCAAGTTTAATTGACTGTTTCGGTGTGGTACCGCATTACTACGTGATCCAAACCAGAAAAATCCCAGGATCGGGCCAACAAGAATGCGAGAAACGCGAAAGTACGAGCCACATGAGGGAAAATCCCAGACCTAACCCAGATATAACCGGCGTTATCCGCTAAAATATTAATCGCAACCAGGTTTAATTGACTGTTTCGTTGTGGACCCACATTACTACGGGATCCAAACCAGAAAAAACCCAGGATCTGGCCAACAAGTATGCGAAAAATGCGAAAGAACGATCCAGATGAGGGCAAATCCCAGACCTAACCGAGACATAACCGGCGCTATCCTCTAAAATATTAATCGCAACCAGGTTTAATTGACTGTTTCGGGGTGGTACTGCATTACTACGTGATCCAAACCAGAAAAAGCCTAGGATCTGGCCAACAAGTATGCGAAAAACGCGAATGTATGAGCCAGATGATTGCAAATACCAGAACTAACTCAGACATAACCAGCGTTATCCTCTAAACTATTAATCGCAACCAGTTTAATTGACTGTTTCGGTGTGGAACCTCATTACTACGTGATCCAAACCAGATAAAGCCCAGGATCTGGCCAACAAGTATGAGAAAAATGCGAAAGTTCGAGCCAGATGGTGGCAAATCTCAGACCTAACCGGGACATAAACAGCGTTATCCTCTAAAATATTAATAGCAACCAGGTTTAATTGACTGTTTCCATGTTGTACCGCATTACGACGTGATCCAAACCAGAAAGAGGCCAGGATCTGGCCAACAAATATGCGAAAAATGCGAAAGTTCGAGCCAGATGTGGGCAAATCCCAGACCTACCCGAGACATAACCGGCGTTATCCTCTAAAACATTAATCGCAACCAGGTTTAATTGACTGTTTCAGTGTGGTACCACATTACTACGCGATGCAAACCAGAAAAAGCCCAGGATCTGGCCAACAAGTATGCGAAAAACGCGAATGTTTGAGCCAGATGATTGCAAATACCAGAACTAACTCGGACATAACCAGCGTTATCCTCTAAAATACTGATCGGAACCAGCTTCCATTGACTGCTTCAGTGTGGTACCACATTACTACGTGATCCAAACCAGAAAAAGGCCAGGATCTGGCCAACAAGTATGCGCAAAATGCGAAAGTACGAGCCAGATGAGGGCAAATCCCAGACCAAACCGAGACATAACCGGCGTTATCCTCTAAAATATTAATCGCAACCAGGTTTAATTGACTGTTTCGGTGTGGTACCGCATTACTACGTGATCCAAACCAGAAAAATCCCAGGATCGGGCCAACAAGAATGCGAGAAACGCGAAAGTACGAGCCACATGAGGGAAAATCCCAGACCTAACCCAGATATAACCGGCGTTATCCGCTAAAATATTATTCGCAACCAGGTTTAATTGACTGTTTCGTTGTGGACCCACATTACTACGGGATCCAAACCAGAAAAAACCCAGGATCTGGCCAACAAGTATGCGAAAAATGCGAAAGAACGATCCAGATGAGGGCAAATCCCAGACCTAACCGAGACATAACCGGCGTTAGCATCTAAAATATTAATCGCAACCAGGTTCAATTGACTGTTTCGGTGTGGAACCACATTACTACGGGATCCAAACCAGAAAAAACCCAGGATCTGGCCAACAACTATGAGAAAAACGCGAAAGTATGAGCCAGATGATTGCAAATACCAGAACTATCCCAGGCATAATCAGCGTTATCGTCTAAAATATTAATCGCAACCAGGTTTATTTGACTGTTTCGGTGTGGTACCACATTACTACGTGGTCCAAGCCAGAAAAAGGCCAGGATCTGGCCAACAAGAATGCGAAAAATGCGAAAGTACGCGCCAGATGAGGGCAAATACCAGACCTAACCGAGACATAATCGGCGTTATCCTCTAAAATATTAATCGCAACCAGGTTCAATTGACTGTTTCGGTGTGGAACCTCATTACTACGTGATCCAAACCAGAAAGAACCCAGGATCTGGCCAACAAGGATGCGAAAAATGCGAAAGAACGAGCCAGATGAGGGCAAATCCCAGACCTAACCGAGACAAAACCGGCGTTATCCCCTACAATATTAACCGCAACCAGGTATAATTGACTGTTTCGGTGTGGTACCGCATTGCTACGATGATCCAAGCCAGAAAAAACCCAGGATCTGGCCAACAAGTATGCGAAAAATGCGAAAGTACGATCCAGATGAGGGCAAATCCCAGACCTAACCGAGACATAACCGGCGTTATCCTCTAAAATATTATTCGCAACCAGGTGTAATTGACTGTTTCGGTGTGGTACCACATTACTACGTGGTCCAAGCCAGAAAAAGCCCAGGATCTGGCCAACATGAATGCGAAAAATGCGAATGTACGCGCCAGATGAGGGCTAATCCCAGACCTAACCGAGACATAACCGGCGTTATCCTCTAAAATATTAATCGCAACCAGGTTTAATTGACTGTTTCGTTGTGGAACCACATTACTGCGGGATCCAAACCAGAAAAAACCCAGGATCTGGCCAACAAGTATGCGAAAAATGCGAAAGTACGATCCAGAGGAGGGCAAATCCCAGACCTAACCGTGACATAACCGGCGCTATCCTCTAAAATATTAATCGCAACCAGGTTTAATTGACTGTTTCGGTGTGGTACTGCATTACTACGTGATCCAAACCAGAAAAAGCCCAGGATCTGGTCAACAAGAATGCGAAAGATGCGAAAGTACGCGCCAGATGAGGGCAAATGCCAGACCTAACCGAGACATAACCGGCGTTATCCTCTAAAATATTAATCGCAACCAGGTTTAATTGACTGTTTCGTTGTGGAACCACATCACTGCGGGATCCAAACCAGAAAAAACCCAGGATCTGGCCAACAAGTATGCGAAAAATGCGAAAGTACGATCCAGATGAGGGCAAATCCCAGACCTAACCGAGACATAACCGGCGTTATCCTCTAAAATATTAATCGCAACCAGGTTTATTTGACTGTTTCGGTGTGGTGACGCATTACTACGTGATCCAAACCAGATAAAGCCCAGGATCTGGCCAACAAGTATGTGAAAAATGTGAAAGTTCGAGCCAGATGAGGACAAATCCCAGACCTACCCGAGACATAACCGCCGTTATCCTCTAAAATATTAATCTCAACCAGGTTTAATTGACTGTTTCGTTGTGGAACCACACTACAACGGGATCCAAGCCAGACAAAACCCAGGATCTGGCCAACAAAAATGCGAAAAATGCGAAAGTACGAGCCAGATGAGGGAAAATCCCAGACCTAACCGAGACATAACCGGCGCTATCCTCTAAAATATTAATCGCAACCAGGTTTAATTGACTGTTTCGGGGTGGTACTGCATTACTACGTGATCCAAACCAGAAAAAGCCCAGGATCTGGCCAACAAGTATGCGAAAAACGCGAATGTATGAGCCAGATGATTGCAAATACCAGAACTAACTCAGACATAACCAGCGTTATCCTCTAAACTATTAATCGCAACCAGTTTAATTGACTGTTTCGGTGTGGAACCTCATTACTACGTGATCCAAACCAGATAAAGCCCAGGATCTGGCCAACAAGTATGAGAAAAATGCGAAAGTTCGAGCCAGATGGTGGCAAATCCCAGACCTACCCGAGACATAACCGGCGTTATCCTCTAAAACATTAATCGCAACCAGGTTTAATTGACTGTTTCAGTGTGGTACCACATTACTACGTGATCCAAACCAGAAAAAGCCCAGGATCTGGCCAACAAGTATGCGAAAAACGCGAATGTATGAGCCAGATGATTGCAAATACCAGAACTAACTCGGACATAACCAGCGTTATCCTCTAAAATACTGATCGGAACCAGCTTCCATTGACTGCTTCAGTGTGGTACCACATTACTACGTGATCCAAACCAGAAAAAGGCCAGGATCTGGCCAATAAGTATGCGAAAATTGCGAAAGTATGAGCCAGATGATTGCAAATACCAGAACTAACCCAGACATAACCAGCGTTATCCTATAAAATATTAATCGCAACCAGGTTTAATTGACTGTTTCGGTGTGGTACTGCATTACTACGTGATCCAGACCAGAAAAAGGCCAGGATCTGGCCAACAAGTATGCGCAAAATGCGAAAGTACGAGCCAGATGAGGGCAAATCCCAGACCAAACCGAGACATAACCGGCGTTATCCTCTAAAATATTAATCGCAACCAGGTTTAATTGACTGTTTCGGTGTGGTACCGCATTACTACGTGATCCAAACCAGAAAAATCCCAGGATCGGGCCAACAAGAATGCGAGAAACGCGAAAGTACGAGCCACATGAGGGAAAATCCCAGACCTAACCCAGATATAACCGGCGTTATCCGCTAAAATATTAATCGCAACCAGGTTTAATTGACTGTTTCGTTGTGGACCCACATTACTACGGGATCCAAACCAGAAAAAACCCAGGATCTGGCCAACAAGTATGCGAAAAATGCGAAAGAACGATCCAGATGAGGGCAAATCCCAGACCTAACCGAGACATAACCGGCGCTATCCTCTAAAATATTAATCGCAACCAGGTTTAATTGACTGTTTCGGGGTGGTACTGCATTACTACGTGATCCAAACCAGAAAAAGCCTAGGATCTGGCCAACAAGTATGCGAAAAACGCGAATGTATGAGCCAGATGATTGCAAATACCAGAACTAACTCAGACATAACCAGCGTTATCCTCTAAACTATTAATCGCAACCAGTTTAATTGACTGTTTCGGTGTGGAACCTCATTACTACGTGATCCAAACCAGATAAAGCCCAGGATCTGGCCAACAAGTATGAGAAAAATGCGAAAGTTCGAGCCAGATGGTGGCAAATCTCAGACCTAACCGGGACATAAACAGCGTTATCCTCTAACATATTAATAGCAACCAGGTTTAATTGACTGTTTCCATGTTGTACCGCATTACGACGTGATCCAAACCAGAAAGAGGCCAGGATCTGGCCAACAAATATGCGAAAAATGCGAAAGTTCGAGCCAGATGTGGGCAAATCCCAGACCTACCCGAGACATAACCGGCGTTATCCTCTAAAACATTAATCGCAACCAGGTTTAATTGACTGTTTCAGTGTGGTACCACATTACTACGTGATGCAAACCAGAAAAAGCCCAGGATCTGGCCAACAAGTATGCGAAAAACGCGAATGTATGAGCCAGATGATTGCAAATACCAGAACTAACTCGGACATAACCAGCGTTATCCTCTAAAATACTGATCGGAACCAGCTTCCATTGACTGCTTCAGTGTGGTACCACATTACTACGTGATCCAAACCAGAAAAAGGCCAGGATCTGGCCAATAAGTATGCGAAAATTGCGAAAGTATGAGCCAGATGATTGCAAATACCAGAACTAACCCAGACATAACCAGCGTTATCCTATAAAATATTAATCGCAACCAGGTTTAATTGACTGTTTCGGTGTGGTACTGCATTACTACGTGATCCAGACCAGAAAAAGGCCAGGATCTGGCCAACAAGTATGCGCAAAATGCGAAAGTACGAGCCAGATGAGGGCAAATCCCAGACCAAACCGAGACATAACCGGCGTTATCCTCTAAAATATTAATCGCAACCAGGTTTAATTGACTGTTTCGTTGTGGACCCACATTACTACGGGATCCAAACCAGAAAAAACCCAGGATCTGGCCAACAAGTATGCGAAAAATGCGAAAGAACGATCCAGATGAGGGCAAATCCCAGACCTAAACGAGACATAACCGGCGTTAGCATCTAAAATATTAATCGCAACCAGGTTCAATTGACTGTTTCGGTGTGGAACCACATTACTACGGGATCCAAACCAGAAAAAACCCAGGATCTGGCCAACAACTATGAGAAAAACGCGAAAGTATGAGCCAGATGATTGCAAATACCAGAACTATCCCAGGCATAATCAGCGTTATCGTCTAAAATATTAATCGCAACCAGGTTTATTTGACTGTTTCGGTGTGGTACCACATTACTACGTGGTCCAAGCCAGAAAAAGGCCAGGATCTGGCCAACAAGAATGCGAAAAATGCGAAAGTACGCGCCAGATGAGGGCAAATACCAGACCTAACCGAGACATAATCGGCGTTATCCTCTAAAATATTAATCGCAACCAGGTTCAATTGACTGTTTCGGTGTGGAACCTCATTACTACGTGATCCAAACCAGAAAGAACCCAGGATCTGGCCAACAAGGATGCGAAAAATGCGAAAGAACGAGCCAGATGAGGGCAAATCCCAGACCTAACCGAGACAAAACCGGCGTTATCCCCTAAAATATTAACCGCAACCAGGTATAATTGACTGTTTCGGTGTGGTACCGCATTGCTACGATGATCCAAGCCAGAAAAAACCCAGGATCTGGCCAACAAGTATGCGAAAAATGCGAAAGTACGATCCAGATGAGGGCAAATCCCAGACCTAACCGAGACATAACCGGCGTTATCCTCTAAAATATTATTCGCAACCAGGTGTAATTGACTGTTTCGGTGTGGTACCACATTACTACGTGGTCCAAGCCAGAAAAAGCCCAGGATCTGGCCAACATGAATGCGAAAAATGCGAATGTACGCGCCAGATGAGGGCTAATCCCAGACCTAACCGAGACATAACCGGCGTTATCCTCTAAAATATTAAACGCAACCAGGTTTAATTGACTGTTTCGTTGTGGAACCACATTACTGCGGGATCCAAACCAGAAAAAACCCAGGATCTGGCCAACAAGTATGCGAAAAATGCGAAAGTACGATCCAGAGGAGGGCAAATCCCAGACCTAACCGAGACATAACCGGCGCTATCCTCTAAAATATTAATCGCAACCAGGTTTAATTGACTGTTTCGGTGTGGTACTGCATTACTACGTGATCCAAACCAGAAAAAGCCCAGGATCTGGTCAACAAGAATGCGAAAAATGCGAAAGTACGCGCCAGATGAGGGCAAATGCCAGACCTAACCGAGACATAACCGGCGTTATCCTCTAAAATATTAATCGCAACCAGGTTTAATTGACTGTTTCGTTGTGGAACCACATTACTGCGGGATCCAAACCAGAAAAAACCCAGGATCTGGCCAACAAGTATGCGAAAAATGCGAAAGTACGATCCAGATGAGGGCAAATCCCAGACCTAACCGAGCAATAACCGGCGTTATCCTCTAAAATATTAATCGCAACCAGGTTTATTTGACTGTTTCGGTGTGGTAACGCATTACTACGTGATCCAAACCAGATAAAGCCCAGGATCTGGCCAACAAGTATGTGAAAAATGTGAAAGTTCGAGCCAGATGAGGACAAATCCCAGACCTACCCGAGACATAACCGCCGTTATCCTCTAAAATATTAATCTCAACCAGGTTTAATTGACTGTTTCGTTGTGGAACCACACTACAACGGGATCCAAACCAGACAAAACCCAGGATCTGGCCAACAAAAATGCGAAAAATGCGAAAGTACGAGCCAGATGAGGGAAAATCCCAGACCTAACCGAGACATAACCGGCGCTATCCTCTAAAATATTAATCGCAACCAGGTTTAATTGACTGTTTCGGGGTGGTACTGCATTACTACGTGATCCAAACCAGAAAAAGCCTAGGATCTGGCCAACAAGTATGCGAAAAACGCGAATGTATGAGCCAGATGATTGCAAATACCAGAACTAACTCAGACATAACCAGCGTTATCCTCTAAACTATTAATCGCAACCAGTTTAATTGACTGTTTCGGTGTGGAACCTCATTACTACGTGATCCAAACCAGATAAAGCCCAGGATCTGGCCAACAAGTATGAGAAAAATGCGAAAGTTCGAGCCAGATGGTGGCAAATCCCAGACCTACCCGACACATAACCGGCGTTATCCTCTAAAACATTAATCGCAACCAGGTTTAATTGACTGTTTCAGTGTGGTACCACATTACTACGTAATCCAAACCAGAAAAAGCCCAGGATCTGGCCAACAAGTATGCGAAAAACGCGCATGTATGAGCCACATGATTGCAAATACCAGAACTAACTCGGACATAACCAGCGTTATCCCCTAAAATACTGATCGGAACCAGCTTCCATTGACTGCTTCAGTGTGGTACCACATTACTACGTGATCCAAACCAGAAAAAGGCCAGGATCTGGCCAATAAGTATGCGAAAATTGCGAAAGTATGAGCCAGATGATTGCAAATACCAGAACTAACCCAGACATAACCAGCGTTATCCTATAAAATATTAATCGCAACCAGGTTTAATTGACTGTTTCGGTGTGGTACTGCATTACTACGTGATCCAGACCAGAAAAAGGCCAGGATCTGGCCAACAAGTATGCGCAAAATGCGAAAGTACGAGCCAGATGAGGGCAAATCCCAGACCAAACCGAGACATAACCGGCGTTATCCTCTAAAATATTAATCGCAACCAGGCTTAATTGACTGTTTCGGTGTGGTACCGCATTAGTACGTGATCCAAACCAGAAAAATCCCAGGATCGGGCCAACAAGAATGCGAGAAACGCGAAAGTACGAGCCACATGAGGGAAAATCCCAGACCTAACCCAGATATAACCGGCGTTATCCGCTAAAATATTAATCGCAACCAGGTTTAATTGACTGTTTCGTTGTGGACCCACATTACTACGGGATCCAAACCAGAAAAAACCCAGGATCTGGCCAACAAGTATGCGAAAAATGCGAAAGAACGATCCAGATGAGGGCAAATCCCAGACCTAACCGAGACATAACCGGCGTTAGCATCTAAAATATTAATCGCAACCAGGTTCAATTGACTGTTTCGGTGTGGAACCACATTACTACGGGATCCAAACCAGAAAAAACCCAGGATCGGGCCAACAACTATGAGAAAAACGCGAAAGTATGAGCCAGATGATTGCAAATACCAGAACTATCCCAGGCATAATCAGCGTTATCCTCTAAAATATTAATCGCAACCAGGTTTATTTGACTGTTTCGGTGTGGTACCACATTACTACGTGGTCCAAGCCAGAAAAAGGCCAGGATCTGGCCAACAAGAATGCGAAAAATGCGAAAGTACGCGCCAGATGAGGGCAAATACCAGACCTAACCGAGACATAATCGGCGTTATCCTCTAAAATATTAATCGCAACCAGGTTCAATTGACTGTTTCGGTGTGGAACCTCATTACTACGTGATCCAAACCAGATAAAGCCCAGGATCTGGCCAACAAGTATGAGAAAAATGCGAAAGTTCGAGCCAGATGAGGGCAAGTACCAGACCTAACCCAGACAAAACCGGCGTTATCCCCTAAAATATTAATCGCAACCAGGTATAATAAACTGCTTCGGTGTGGAACCTCATTACTACGTGATCCAAACCAGATAAAGCCCAGGATCTGGCCAACAAGTATAAGAAAAATGCGAAAGTTCGAGCCAGATGGGGGCAAATCCCAGACCAAACCGAGACATAACCGGCGTTATCCTCTAAAATATTAATCGCAACCAGGTTTAATTGACTGTTTCGGTGCGGTACCGCATTACTACGTGATCCAAACCAGAAAAAGGCCATGATCTGGCCATCAAGTATGCGAAAAATGCGAAAGTATGAGCCAGATGATTGCAAATACCAGAACTATGCCTGACATTACCAGCGTTATCCTCTAAAATACGAATCGGAACATGCTTTAATGACTGTTTCAGTGTGGTGACACATTACTACGAGATCCAAACCAGAAAAATCCCAGGATCGGGCCAACAAGAATGCGAGAATCGCGAAAGTACGAGCCACATGAGGGAAAATCCCAGACCTAACCCAGACATAACCGGCGTTATCCGCTAAAATATTAATCGCAACCAGGTTTAATTGACTGTTTCGTTGTGGACCCACATTACTACGGGCTCCAAACCAGAAAGAACCCAGGATCTGGCCAACAAGTATGCGAAAAATGCGAAAGAACGATCCAGATGAGGGCAAATCCCAGACCTAACCGAGACATAACCGGCGTTAGCCTCTGAAATATTAATCGCAACCAGGTTCAATTGACTGTTTCGGTGTGGAACCGCATTACTACGGGATCCAAACCAGAAAAAACCCAGGATCTGGCCAACAACTATGAGAAAAACGCGAAAGTATGAGCCAGATGATTGCAAATACCAGAACTATCCCAGGCATAACCAGCGTTATCCTCTAAAATATTAATCGCAACCAGATTTAATTGACTGTTTCGGTGTGGTACCACATTACTACGTGGTCCAAGCCAGAAAAAGGCCAGGATCTGGCCAACAAGAATGCGAAAAATGCGAAAGTGCGCGCCAGATGAGGGCAAATACCAGACCTAACCGAGACATTACCGGCATTATCCTCTAAAATATTAATCGCAACCAGATTTAATTGACTGTTTCGGTGTGGTACCGCATTACTACGTGATCCAAACCAGAAAAAGCCCAGGATCTGGCCAACAAGTATGCGACAAACGCGAAAGTATATGCCAGATGATTGCAAATACCAGAACCAACCCAGACATAACCGGCGTTATCCTCTAAAATATTAATCGCAAGCAGTTTAATTGACTGTTTCGGTGTGGATCCTCATTACTACGTGATCCAAACCAGATAAAGCCCAGGATCTGGCCAACAAGAATGCGAAAAATGCGAAAGTACGCGCCAGATGAGGGCAAATACCAGACCTAACCGAGACATTACCGGCATTATCCTCTAAAATATTAATCGCAACCAGATTTAATTGACTGTTTCGGTGTGGTACCGCATTACTACGTGATCCAAACCAGAAAAAGCCCAGGATCTGGCCAACAAGTATGCGACAAACGCGAAAGTATATGCCAGATGATTGCAAATACCAGAACCAACCCAGACATAACCGGCGTTATCCCCTAAAATATTAATAGCAACCAGGTTTAATTGACTGTTTCCATGTTGTACCGCATTACGACGTGATCCAAACCAGAAAGAGGCCAGGATCTGGCCATCAAATATGCGAAAAATGCGAAAGTTCGAGCCAGATGTGGGCAAATCCCAGACCTACCCGAGACATAACCGGCGTTATCCTCTAAAATATTAATCGCAACCAGCTTCCATTGACTGCTTCAGTGTGGTACCCCATTACTACGTGATCCAAACCAGAAAAAGGCCAGGATCTGGCCAATAAGTATGCGAAAAACTCGGAAGTATGTGCCAGATGATAGCAAATACCAGAACTAACCCAGGCATAACCGGCGTTATCCTCTAAAATATTAATCGCAACCAGGTTTAATTGACTGTTTCGGTGTTGTACCGCATTAATACGTGATCCAAACCAGAAAGAGGACAGGATCTGGCCAACAGGAATGCGAAAAAAGCGAAAGTACGAGCCAGATGTGGGCAAATCCCAGACCTACCCGAGACATAACCGGCGTTATCCTCTAAAATATTAATCTGAACCAGGTTTAATTGACTGTTTCGTTGTGGAACCACATTACTACGGGATCCAAACCAGACAAAACCCAGGATCTGGCCAACAAGAATGCGAAAAATGCGAAAGTACGAGCCAGATGAGGGAAAATCCCAGACCTAACCGAGACGTAACCGGCGTTATCCCCTAAAATATTAATCGCAACCAGGTATAATTGACTGTTTCGGTGTGGTACCGCATTGCTACGATGATCCAAACCAGAAAGAGGCCAGGATCTGGCCAACAAGTATGCGAAAATTGCGAAAGTATGAGCCAGATGATTGCAAATACCAGAACTAACCCAGACATAACCAGCGTTATCCAATAAAATATTAATCGCAACCAGGTTTAATTGACTGTTTCGGTGTGGTACTGCATTACTACGTGATCCAGACCAGAAAAAGGCCAGGATCTGGCCAACAAGTATGCGCAAAATGCGAAAGTACGAGCCAGATGAGGGCAAATCCCAGACCAAACCGAGACATAACCGGCGTTATCCTCTAAAATATTAATCGCAACCAGGTTTAATTGACTGTTTCGGTGTGGTACCGCATTACTACGTGATCCAAACCAGAAAAATCCCAGGATCGGGCCAACCAGAATGCGAGAAACGCGAAAGTACGAGCCACATGAGGGAAAGTCCCAGACCTAACCCAGACATAACCGGCGTTATCCGCCAAAATATTAATCGCAACCAGGTTTAATTGACTGTTTCGTTGTGGACCCACATTACTACGGGATCCAAACCAGAAAGAACCCAGGATCTGGCCAACAAGTATGCGAAAAATGCGAAAGAACGATCCAGATGAGGGCAAATCCCAGACCTAACCGAGACATAACCGGCGTTAGCATCTAAAATATTAATCGCAACCAGGTTCAATTGACTGTTTCGGTGTGGAACCACATTACTACGGGATCCAAACCAGAAAAAACCCAGGATCTGGCCAACAACTATGAGAAAAACGCGAAAGTATGAGCCAGATGATTGCAAATACCAGAACTATCCCAGGCATAACCAGCGTTATCCTCTAAAATATTAATCGCAACAAGGTTTACTTGACTGTTTCGGTGTGGTACCACATTACTACGTGGTCCAAGCCAGAAAAAGGCCAGGATCTGGCCAACAAGAATGCGAAAAATGCGAAAGTACGCGCCAGATGAGGGCAAATACCAGACCTAACCGAGACATTACCGGCATTATCCTCTAAAATATTAATCGCAACCAGATTTAATTGACTGTCTCGGTGTGGTACCGCATTACTACGTGATCCAAACCAGAAAAAGCCCAGGATCTGGCCAACAAGTATGCGACAAACGCGAAAGTATATGCCAGGTGATTGCAAATACCAGAACTAACCCAGACATAACCGGCGTTATCCCCTAAAATATTAATCGCAACCAGGTATAATTGACTGTTTCGGTGTGGTACCGCATTACTACGTGATCCAAACCAGAAAAATCCCAGGATCGGGCCAACCAGAATGCGAGAAACGCGAAAGTACGAGCCACATGAGGGAAAGTCCCAGACCTAACCCAGACATAACCGGCGTTATCCGCCAAAATATTAATCGCAACCAGGTTTAATTGACTGTTTCGTTGTGGACCCACATTACTACGGGATCCAAACCAGAAAGAACCCAGGATCTGGCCAACAAGTATGCGAAAAATGCGAAAGAACGATCCAGATGAGGGCAAATCCCAGACCTAACCGAGACATAACCGGCGTTATCCTCTAAAATATTAATCGCAACCAGGTTTATTTGACTGTTTCGGTGTGGTACCACATTACTACGTGGTCCAAGCCAGAAAAAGGCCAGGATCTGGCCAACAAGAATGCGAAAAATGCGAAAGTACGCGCCAGATGAGGGCAAATACCAGACCTAACCGAGACATTACCGGCATTATCCTCTAAAATATTAATCGCAACCAGATTTAATTGACTGTCTCGGTGTGGTACCGCATTACTACGTGATCCAAACCAGAAAAAGCCCAGGATCTGGCCAACAAGTATGCGACAAACGCGAAAGTATATGCCAGGTGATTGCAAATACCAGAACTAACCCAGACATAACCGGCGTTATCCCCTAAAATATTAATCGCAACCAGGTATAATTGACTGTTTCAGTGTGGTATCACATTACTACGTGATCCAAACCAGAAAAGGGCCAGGGTCTGGCCAACAAGTATGCGAAAAATACGAAAGTCCGAGCCAGATGTGGGGAAATACCAGAACTAACCGAGACATAATCGGCGTTATCCTCTAAAATATTAATCGCAACCAGGTTCAATTGACTGTTTCGGTGTGGAACCTCATTACTACGTGATCCAAACCAGATAAAGCCCAGGATCTGGCCAACAAGTATAAGAAAAATGCGAAAGTTCGAGCCAGATGGGGGCAAATCCCAGACCAAACCGAGACATAACCGGCGTTATCCTCTAAAGTATTAATCGCAACCAGGTTTAATTGACTGTTTCGGTGTGGTACCGCATTACTACGTGATCCAAACCAGAAAAAGGCCATGATCTGGCCAACAAGTATGCGAAAAATGCGAAAGTATGAGCCAGATGATTGCAAATACCAGAACTATGCCTGACATTACCAGCGTTATCCTCTAAAATACGAATCGGAACATGCTTTTAATGACTGTTTCAGTGTGGTAACACATTACTACGAGATCCAAACCAGAAAAATCCCAGGATCGGGCCAACAAGAATGCGAGAAACGCGAATGTACGAGCCACATGAGGGAAAATCCCAGACCTAACCCAGACATAACCGGCGTTATCCGCTAAAATATTAATCGCAACCAGGTTTAATTGACTGTTTCGTTGTGGGCCCACATTACTAGGGGCTCCAATCCAGAAAGAACCCAGGATCTGGCCAACAAGTATGCGAAAAATGCGAAAGACCGATCCAGATGAGGGCAAATCCCAGACCTACCCGACACATAACCGGCGTTATCCTCTAAAACATTAATCGCAACCAGGTTTAATTGACTGTTTCAGTGTGGTACCACATTACTACGTAATCCAAACCAGAAAAAGCCCAGGATCTGGCCAACAAGTATGCGAAAAACGCGCATGTATGAGCCACATGATTGCAAATACCAGAACTAACTCGGACATAACCAGCGTTATCCCCTAAAATACTGATCGGAACCAGCTTCCATTGACTGCTTCAGTGTGGTACCACATTACTACGTGATCCAAACCAGAAAAAGGCCAGGATCTGGCCAATAAGTATGCGAAAATTGCGAAAGTATGAGCCAGATGATTGCAAATACCAGAACTAACCCAGACATAACCAGCGTTATCCTATAAAATATTAATCGCAACCAGGTTTAATTGACTGTTTCGGTGTGGTACTGCATTACTACGTGATCCAGACCAGAAAAAGGCCAGGATCTGGCCAACAAGTATGCGCAAAATGCGAAAGTACGAGCCAGATGAGGGCAAATCCCAGACCAAACCGAGACATAACCGGCGTTATCCTCTAAAATATTAATCGCAACCAGGCTTAATTGACTGTTTCGGTGTGGTACCGCATTAGTACGTGATCCAAACCAGAAAAATCCCAGGATCGGGCCAACAAGAATGCGAGAAACGCGAAAGTACGAGCCACATGAGGGAAAATCCCAGACCTAACCCAGATATAACCGGCGTTATCCGCTAAAATATTAATCGCAACCAGGTTTAATTGACTGTTTCGTTGTGGACCCACATTACTACGGGATCCAAACCAGAAAAAACCCAGGATCTGGCCAACAAGTATGCGAAAAATGCGAAAGAACGATCCAGATGAGGGCAAATCCCAGACCTAACCGAGACATAACCGGCGTTAGCATCTAAAATATTAATCGCAACCAGGTTCAATTGACTGTTTCGGTGTGGAACCACATTACTACGGGATCCAAACCAGAAAAAACCCAGGATCGGGCCAACAACTATGAGAAAAACGCGAAAGTATGAGCCAGATGATTGCAAATACCAGAACTATCCCAGGCATAATCAGCGTTATCCTCTAAAATATTAATCGCAACCAGGTTTATTTGACTGTTTCGGTGTGGTACCACATTACTACGTGGTCCAAGCCAGAAAAAGGCCAGGATCTGGCCAACAAGAATGCGAAAAATGCGAAAGTACGCGCCAGATGAGGGCAAATACCAGACCTAACCGAGACATAATCGGCGTTATCCTCTAAAATATTAATCGCAACCAGGTTCAATTGACTGTTTCGGTGTGGAACCTCATTACTACGTGATCCAAACCAGATAAAGCCCAGGATCTGGCCAACAAGTATGAGAAAAATGCGAAAGTTCGAGCCAGATGAGGGCAAGTACCAGACCTAACCCAGACAAAACCGGCGTTATCCCCTAAAATATTAATCGCAACCAGGTATAATAAACTGCTTCGGTGTGGAACCTCATTACTACGTGATCCAAACCAGATAAAGCCCAGGATCTGGCCAACAAGTATAAGAAAAATGCGAAAGTTCGAGCCAGATGGGGGCAAATCCCAGACCAAACCGAGACATAACCGGCGTTATCCTCTAAAATATTAATCGCAACCAGGTTTAATTGACTGTTTCGGTGCGGTACCGCATTACTACGTGATCCAAACCAGAAAAAGGCCATGATCTGGCCATCAAGTATGCGAAAAATGCGAAAGTATGAGCCAGATGATTGCAAATACCAGAACTATGCCTGACATTACCAGCGTTATCCTCTAAAATACGAATCGGAACATGCTTTAATGACTGTTTCAGTGTGGTGACACATTACTACGAGATCCAAACCAGAAAAATCCCAGGATCGGGCCAACAAGAATGCGAGAATCGCGAAAGTACGAGCCACATGAGGGAAAATCCCAGACCTAACCCAGACATAACCGGCGTTATCCGCTAAAATATTAATCGCAACCAGGTTTAATTGACTGTTTCGTTGTGGACCCACATTACTACGGGCTCCAAACCAGAAAGAACCCAGGATCTGGCCAACAAGTATGCGAAAAATGCGAAAGAACGATCCAGATGAGGGCAAATCCCAGACCTAACCGAGACATAACCGGCGTTAGCATCTAAAATATTAATCGCAACCAGGTTCAATTGACTGTTTCGGTGTGGAACCACATTACTACGGGATCCAAACCAGAAAAAACCCAGGATCGGGCCAACAACTATGAGAAAAACGCGAAAGTATGAGCCAGATGATTGCAAATACCAGAACTATCCCAGGCATAATCAGCGTTATCCTCTAAAATATTAATCGCAACCAGGTTTATTTGACTGTTTCGGTGTGGTACCACATTACTACGTGGTCCAAGCCAGAAAAAGGCCAGGATCTGGCCAACAAGAATGCGAAAAATGCGAAAGTACGCGCCAGATGAGGGCAAATACCAGACCTAACCGAGACATAATCGGCGTTATCCTCTAAAATATTAATCGCAACCAGGTTCAATTGACTGTTTCGGTGTGGAACCTCATTACTACGTGATCCAAACCAGATAAAGCCCAGGATCTGGCCAACAAGTATGAGAAAAATGCGAAAGTTCGAGCCAGATGAGGGCAAGTACCAGACCTAACCCAGACAAAACCGGCGTTATCCCCTAAAATATTAATCGCAACCAGGTATAATAAACTGCTTCGGTGTGGAACCTCATTACTACGTGATCCAAACCAGATAAAGCCCAGGATCTGGCCAACAAGTATAAGAAAAATGCGAAAGTTCGAGCCAGATGGGGGCAAATCCCAGACCAAACCGAGACATAACCGGCGTTATCCTCTAAAATATTAATCGCAACCAGGTTTAATTGACTGTTTCGGTGCGGTACCGCATTACTACGTGATCCAAACCAGAAAAAGGCCATGATCTGGCCATCAAGTATGCGAAAAATGCGAAAGTATGAGCCAGATGATTGCAAATACCAGAACTATGCCTGACATTACCAGCGTTATCCTCTAAAATACGAATCGGAACATGCTTTAATGACTGTTTCAGTGTGGTGACACATTACTACGAGATCCAAACCAGAAAAATCCCAGGATCGGGCCAACAAGAATGCGAGAATCGCGAAAGTACGAGCCACATGAGGGAAAATCCCAGACCTAACCCAGACATAACCGGCGTTATCCGCTAAAATATTAATCGCAACCAGGTTTAATTGACTGTTTCGTTGTGGACCCACATTACTACGGGCTCCAAACCAGAAAGAACCCAGGATCTGGCCAACAAGTATGCGAAAAATGCGAAAGAACGATCCAGATGAGGGCAAATCCCAGACCTAACCGAGACATAACCGGCGTTAGCCTCTGAAATATTAATCGCAACCAGGTTCAATTGACTGTTTCGGTGTGGAACCGCATTACTACGGGATCCAAACCAGAAAAAACCCAGGATCTGGCCAACAACTATGAGAAAAACGCGAAAGTATGAGCCAGATGATTGCAAATACCAGAACTATCCCAGGCATAACCAGCGTTATCCTCTAAAATATTAATCGCAACCAGGTTTATTTGACTGTTTCGGTGTGGTACCACATTACTACGTGGTCCAAGCCAGAAAAAGGCCAGGATCTGGCCAACAAGAATGCGAAAAATGCGAAAGTGCGCGCCAGATGAGGGCAAATACCAGACCTAACCGAGACATTACCGGCATTATCCTCTAAAATATTAATCGCAACCAGATTTAATTGACTGTTTCGGTGTGGTACCGCATTACTACGTGATCCAAACCAGAAAAAGCCCAGGATCTGGCCAACAAGTATGCGACAAACGCGAAAGTATATGCCAGATGATTGCAAATACCAGAACCAACCCAGACATAACCGGCGTTATCCTCTAAAATATTAATCGCAACCAGGTTTAATTGACTGTTTCAGTGTGGTTCCACATTACTACGTGATCCAAACCAGAAAAAGCCCAGGATCTGGCCAACAAGTATGCGAAAAACGCGAATGTATGAGCCAGATGATTGCAAATACCAGAACTATCCCAGGCATAACCGGCGTTATCCTCTAAAATATTAATCGCAAGCAGTTTAATTGACTGTTTCGGTGTGGATCCTCATTACTACGTGATCCAAACCAGATAAAGCCCAGGATCTGGCCAACAAGAATGCGAAAAATGCGAAAGTACGCGCCAGATGAGGGCAAATACCAGACCTAACCGAGACATTACCGGCATTATCCTCTAAAATATTAATCGCAACCAGATTTAATTGACTGTTTCGGTGTGGTACCGCATTACTACGTGATCCAAACCAGAAAAAGCCCAGGATCTGGCCAACAAGTATGCGACAAACGCGAAAGTATATGCCAGATGATTGCAAATACCAGAACCAACCCAGACATAACCGGCGTTATCCCCTAAAATATTAATAGCAACCAGGTTTAATTGACTGTTTCCATGTTGTACCGCATTACGACGTGATCCAAACCAGAAAGAGGCCAGGATCTGGCCAACAAATATGCGAAAAATGCGAAAGTTCGAGCCAGATGTGGGCAAATCCCAGACCTACCCGAGACATAACCGGCGTTATCCTCTAAAATATTAATCGCAACCAGCTTCCATTGACTGCTTCAGTGTGGTACCCCATTACTACGTGATCCAAACCAGAAAAAGGCCAGGATCTGGCCAATAAGTATGCGAAAAACTCGGAAGTATGTGCCAGATGATAGCAAATACCAGAACTAACCCAGGCATAACCGGCGTTATCCTCTAAAATATTAATCGCAACCAGGTTTAATTGACTGTTTCGGTGTTGTACCGCATTAATACGTGATCCAAACCAGAAAGAGGACAGGATCTGGCCAACAGGAATGCGAAAAAAGCGAAAGTACGAGCCAGATGTGGGCAAATCCCAGACCTACCCGAGACATAACCGGCGTTATCCTCTAAAATATTAATCTGAACCAGGTTTAATTGACTGTTTCGTTGTGGAACCACATTACTACGGGATCCAAACCAGACAAAACCCAGGATCTGGCCAACAAGAATGCGAAAAATGCGAAAGTACGAGCCAGATGAGGGAAAATCCCAGACCTAACCGAGACGTAACCGGCGTTATCCCCTAAAATATTAATCGCAACCAGGTATAATTGACTGTTTCGGTGTGGTACCGCATTGCTACGATGATCCAAACCAGAAAGAGGCCAGGATCTGGCCAACAAGTATGCGAAAAATGCGAAAGTATGAGCCAGATGATTGCAAATACCAGAACTAACCCAGACATAACCAGAGTTATCCTCTAAAATATTAATCGCAACCAGGTTTAATTGACTGTTTCGGTGTGGTACTGCATTACTACGTGATCCAAACCAGAAAAAGCCCAGGATCTGGCCAACAAGAATGCGAAAAATGCGAAAGTACGCGCCAGATGAGGGCAAATACCAGACCTAACCGAGACATAACCGGCGTTATCCTCTAAAATATTAATCGCAACCAGGTTTAATTGACTGTTTCGTTGTGGAACCACATTACTGCGGGATCCAAACCAGAAAAAACCCAGGATCTGGCCAACAAGTATGCGAAAAATGCGAAAGAACGATCCAGATGAGGGCAAATCCCAGACCTACCCGAGACATAACCGGCGTTATCCTCTAAAATATTAATCGCAAGCAGTTTAATTGACTGTTTCGGTGTGGATCCTCATTACTACGTGATCCAAACCAGATAAAGCCCAGGATCTGGCCAACAAGTATGAGAAAAATGCGAAAGTTCGAGCCAGATGAGGGCAAGTACCAGACCTAACCCAGACAAAACCGGCGTTAACCCCTAAAATATTAATCGCAACCAGGTATAATTCACTGTTTCGGTGTGGTACCGCATTGCTACGACGATCCAAACCAAAAAGAGGCCAGGATCTGGCCAACAAGTATGCGAAAATTGCGAAAGTATGAGCCAGATGATTGCAAATACCAGAACTAACCCAGACATAACCAGCGTTATCCAATAAAATATTAATCGCAACCAGGTTTAATTGACTGTTTCGGTGTGGTACTGCATTACTACGTGATCCAGACCAGAAAAAGGCCAGGATCTGGCCAACAAGTATGCGCAAAATGCGAAAGTACGAGCCAGATGAGGGCAAATCCCAGACCAAACCGAGACATAACCGGCGTTATCCTCTAAAATATTAATCGCAACCAGGTTTAATTGACTGTTTCGTTGTGGACCCACATTACTACGGGATCCAAACCAGAAAGAACCCAGGATCTGGCCAACAAGTATGCGAAAAATGCGAAAGAACGATCCAGATGAGGGCAAATCCCAGACCTAACCGAGACATAACCGGCGTTAGCATCTAAAATATTAATCGCAACCAGGTTCAATTGACTGTTTCGGTGTGGAACCACATTACTACGGGATCCAAACCAGAAAAAACCCAGGATCTGGCCAACAACTATGAGAAAAACGCGAAAGTATGAGCCAGATGATTGCAAATACCAGAACTATCCCAGGCATAACCAGCGTTATCCTCTAAAATATTAATCGCAACAAGGTTTACTTGACTGTTTCGGTGTGGTACCACATTACTACGTGGTCCAAGCCAGAAAAAGGCCAGGATCTGGCCAACAAGAATGCGAAAAATGCGAAAGTACGCGCCAGATGAGGGCAAATACCAGACCTAACCGAGACATTACCGGCATTATCCTCTAAAATATTAATCGCAACCAGATTTAATTGACTGTCTCGGTGTGGTACCGCATTACTACGTGATCCAAAGCAGAAAAAGCCCAGGATCTGGCCAACAAGTATGCGACAAACGCGAAAGTATATGCCAGGTGATTGCAAATACCAGAACTAACCCAGACATAACCGGCGTTATCCCCTAAAATATTAATCGCAACCAGGTATAATTGACTGTTTCGGTGTGGTACCGCATTACTACGTGATCCAAACCAGAAAAATCCCAGGATCGGGCCAACCAGAATGCGAGAAACGCGAAAGTACGAGCCACATGAGGGAAAGTCCCAGACCTAACCCAGACATAACCGGCGTTATCCGCCAAAATATTAATCGCAACCAGGTTTAATTGACTGTTTCGTTGTGGACCCACATTACTACGGGATCCAAACCAGAAAGAACCCAGGATCTGGCCAACAAGTATGCGAAAAATGCGAAAGAACGATCCAGATGAGGGCAAATCCCAGACCTAACCGAGACATAACCGGCGTTATCCTCTAAAATATTAATCGCAACCAGGTTTATTTGACTGTTTCGGTGTGGTACCACATTACTACGTGGTCCAAGCCAGAAAAAGGCCAGGATCTGGCCAACAAGAATGCGAAAAATGCGAAAGTACGCGCCAGATGAGGGCAAATACCAGACCTAACCGAGACATTACCGGCATTATCCTCTAAAATATTAATCGCAACCAGATTTAATTGACTGTCTCGGTGTGGTACCGCATTACTACGTGATCCAAACCAGAAAAAGCCCAGGATCTGGCCAACAAGTATGCGACAAACGCGAAAGTATATGCCAGGTGATTGCAAATACCAGAACTAACCCAGACATAACCGGCGTTATCCCCTAAAATATTAATCGCAACCAGGTATAATTGACTGTTTCAGTGTGGTATCACATTACTACGTGATCCAAACCAGAAAAGGGCCAGGGTCTGGCCAACAAGTATGCGAAAAATACGAAAGTCCGAGCCAGATGTGGGGAAATACCAGAACTAACCGAGACATAATCGGCGTTATCCTCTAAAATATTAATCGCAACCAGGTTCAATTGACTGTTTCGGTGTGGAACCTCATTACTACGTGATCCAAACCAGATAAAGCCCAGGATCTGGCCAACAAGTATAAGAAAAATGCGAAAGTTCGAGCCAGATGGGGGCAAATCCCAGACCAAACCGAGACATAACCGGCGTTATCCTCTAAAATATTAATCGCAACCAGGTTTAATTGACTGTTTCGGTGTGGTACCGCATTACTACGTGATCCAAACCAGAAAAAGGCCATGATCTGGCCAACAAGTATGCGAAAAATGCGAAAGTATGAGCCAGATGATTGCAAATACCAGAACTATGCCTGACATTACCAGCGTTATCCTCTAAAATACGAATCGGAACATGCTTTTAATGACTGTTTCAGTGTGGTAACACATTACTACGAGATCCAAACCAGAAAAATCCCAGGATCGGGCCAACAAGAATGCGAGAAACGCGAATGTACGAGCCACATGAGGGAAAATCCCAGACCTAACCCAGACATAACCGGCGTTATCCGCTAAAATATTAATCGCAACCAGGTTTAATTGACTGTTTCGTTGTGGGCCCACATTACTAGGGGCTCCAATCCAGAAAGAACCCAGGATCTGGCCAACAAGTATGCGAAAAATGCGAAAGACCGATCCAGATGAGGGCAAATCCCAGACCTAACCGAGACATAACCGGCGTTAGCCTCTGAAATATTAATCGCAACCAGGTTCAATTGACTGTTTCGGTGTGGAACCACATTACTACGGGATCCAAACCAGAAAAAACCCAGGATCTGGCCAACAACTATGAGAAAAACGCGAAAGTATGAGCCAGATGATTGCAAATACCAGAACTATCCCAGGCATAACCAGCGTTATCCTCTAAAATATTAATCGCAACCAGGTTCAATTGACTGTTTCGGTGTGGAACCTCATTACTACGTGATCCAAACCAGATAAAGCCCAGGATCTGGCCAACAAGTATAAGAAAAATGCGAAAGTTCGAGCCAGATGGGGGCAAATCCCAGACCAAACCGAGACATAACCGGCGTTATCCTCTAAAATATTAATCGCAACCAGGTTTAATTGACTGTTTCGGTGTGGTACCGCATTACTACGTGATCCAAACCAGAAAAAGGCCATGATCTGGCCAACAAGTATGCGAAAAATGCGAAAGTATGAGCCAGATGATTGCAAATACCAGAACTATGCCTGACATTACCAGCGTTATCCTCTAAAATACGAATCGGAACATGCTTTTAATGACTGTTTCAGTGTGGTAACACATTACTACGAGATCCAAACCAGAAAAATCCCAGGATCGGGCCAACAAGAATGCGAGAAACGCGAATGTACGAGCCACATGAGGGAAAATCCCAGACCTAACCCAGACATAACCGGCGTTATCCGCTAAAATATTAATCGCAACCAGGTTTAATTGACTGTTTCGTTGTGGGCCCACATTACTAGGGGCTCCAATCCAGAAAGAACCCAGGATCTGGCCAACAAGTATGCGAAAAATGCGAAAGACCGATCCAGATGAGGGCAAATCCCAGACCTAACCGAGACATAACCGGCGTTAGCCTCTGAAATATTAATCGCAACCAGGTTCAATTGACTGTTTCGGTGTGGAACCACATTACTACGGGATCCAAACCAGAAAAAACCCAGGATCTGGCCAACAACTATGAGAAAAACGCGAAAGTATGAGCCAGATGATTGCAAATACCAGAACTATCCCAGGCATAACCAGCGTTATCCTCTAAAATATTAATCGCAACAAGGTTTACTTGACTGTTTCGGTGTGGTACCACATTACTACGTGGTCCAAGCCAGAAAAAGGCCAGGATCTGGCCAACAGGAATGCGAAAAATGCGAAAGTACGCGCCAGATGAGGGCAAATACCAGACCTAACCGAGACATTACCGGCATTATCCTCTAAAATATTAATCGCAACCAGATTTAATTGACTGTTTCGGTGTGGTACCGCATTGCTACGATGATCCAAACCAGAAAGAGGCCAGGATCTGGTCAACAAGTAGGCGAAAAACGCGAAAGTATGTGCCAGATGAGGGCTAATCCCAGACCTAACCGAGACATAACCGGCGTTATCCTCTAAAATATTAATCGCAACCAGGTATAATTGACTGTTTCAGTGTGGTACCACATTACTACGTGATCCAAACCAGAAAAGGGACAGGGTCTGGCCAACAAGTATGCGAAAAATACGAAAGTCCGAGCCAGATGTGGGGAAATACCAGATCTAACCGAGACATAATCGGCGTTATCCTCTAAAATATTAATCGCATCCAGGTTCAATTGACTGTTTCGGTGTGGAACCACATTACTACGGGATTCAAACGAGAAAAAACCCAGGATCTGTTCAACAACTATGAGAAAAACGCGAAAGTACGAGCCAGATGAGGGAAAATCCCAGACCTAACCGAGACGTAACCGGCGTCATCCCCTAAAATATTAATCGCAACCAGGTATAATTGACTGTTTCGGTGTGGTACCGCATTGCTACGATGATCCAAACCAGAATGAGGCCAGGATCTGGCCAACAAGTATGCGAAAATTGCGAAAGTACGAGCCAGATGAGGGCAAATCCCAGACCTAACGGATACATAACCGGCGTTATCCTCTAAAATATTAATCGCAACCAGGTTTATTTGACTGTTTCGGTGTGGTACCACATTACTACGTGGTCCAAGCCAGAAAAAGGCGAGGATCTGGCCAACAAGTATGCGAAAAACGCGAAAGTACGAGCCAGATGAGGACAAATCCCAGACCTACCCGAGACATAACCGGCGCTATCCTCTAAAATATTAATCGCAACCAGTTTCATTGACTGCTTCGGTGTGGAACCTCATTACTACGGGATCCAAAACAGAAAAAACCCAGGATCTGGCCAACAAGTATGAGACAAACGCGAAAGTATATGCCAGATGATTGCAAATAGCAGAACTAACCCAGACATAACCGGCGTTATCCCCTAAAATATTAATCGCAACCTGGTTTAATTGACTGTTTCGGTGTGGTACCGCATTACTACGTGATCCAAACCAGAGAAAGGCCAGGATCTGGCCAACAAGTATGCGAAAAACGCGAATGTATGAGCCAGATGGGGGCAAATCCCAGACCTAACCGAGACATAACCAGCGTTATCCTCTAAAATATTAATTGCAACCAGGTTTAATTGACTGTTTCGGTGTGGTACCGCATTACTACGTGATCCAAACCAGAAAAAGGGCATGATCTGGCCAACAAGTATGCGAAAAATGCGAAAGTATGAGCCAGATGATTGCAAATACCAGAACTATGCCTGACATTACCAGCGTTATCCTCTAAAATACGAATCGGAACATGCTTTTAATGACTGTTTCAGTGTGGTAACACATTACTACGAGATCCAAACCAGAAAAATCCCAGGATCGGGCCAACAAGAATGCGAGAAACGCGAAAGTACGAGCCACATGAGTGAAAATTCCAGACCTAACCCAGTCATAACCGGCGTTATCCGCTAAAATATTAATCGCAACCAGGTTTAGTTGACTGTTTCGTTGTGGACCCACATTACTACGGGATCCAAACCAGAATGAACCCAGGATCTGGCCAACAAGTATGCGAAAAATGCGAAAGAACGAGCCAGATGAGGGCAAATCCCAGACCTAACCGAGACATAACCGGCGTTATCCTCTAAAATATTAATCGGAACCAGGTTTATTTGACTGTTTCGGTGTGGTAACGCATTACTACGTGATCCAAACCAGACTAAGCCCAGGATCTGGCCCACAAGTATGTGAAAAATGTGAAAGTTCGAGCCAGATGAGGGCATATCCCAGACCTAACCGAGACATAACCGGCGTTATCCTCTAAAATATTATTCGCAACCAGGTGTAATTGACTGTTTCGGTGTGGTACCACATTACTACGTGGTCCAAGCCAGAAAGAGGCCAGGATCTGGCCAACATGAATGCGAAAAATGCGAAAGTACGCGCCAGATGAGGGCTAATCCCAGACCTAACCGAGACATAACCGGCGTTATCCACTAAAATATTAATCGCAACCAGGTTTAATTGACTGCTTCGGTGTGGTACCACATTACTACGTGGTCCAAGCCAGAAAATGGCCAGGATCTGGCCAACAAGTATGCGAAAAATGCGAAAGTATGAGCCAGATGATTGCAAATACCAGAACTATGCCTGACATTACCAGCGTTATCCTCTAAAATACGAATCGGAACATGCTTTTAATGACTGTTTCAGTGTGGTAACACATTACTACGGGATCCAAACCAGAAAAATCCCAGGATCGGGCCAACAAGAATGCGAGAAACGCGAATGTACGAGCCACATGAGGGAAAATCCCAGACCTAACCCAGACATAACCGGCGTTATCCGCTAAAATATTAATCGCAACCAGGTTTAATTGACTGTTTCGTTGTGGGCCCACATTACTAGGGGCTCCAATCCAGAAAGAACCCAGGATCTGGCCAACAAGTATGCGAAAAATGCGAAAGAACGATCCAGATGAGGGCAAATCCCAGACCTAACCGAGACATAACCGACGTTAGCCTCTGAAATATTAATCGCAACCAGGTTCAATTGACTGTTTCGGTGTGGAACCACATTACTACGGGATCGAAACCAGAAAAAACCCAGGATCTGGCCAACAACTATGAGAAAAACGCGAAAGTATAAGCCAGATGATTGCAAATACCAGAACTATCCCAGGCATAACCAGCGTTATCCTCTAAAATATTAATCGCAACAAGGTTTACTTGACTGTTTCGGTGTGGTACCACATTACTACGTGGTCCAACCCAGAAAAAGGCCAGGATCTGGCCAACAAGAATGCGAAAAATGCGAAAGTACGCGCCAGATGAGGGCAAATACCAGACCTAACCGAGACATTACCGGCATTATTCTCTAAAATATTAATCGCAACCAGATTTAATTGACTGTTTCGGTGTGGTACCGCATTACTACGTGATCCAAACCAGAAAAAGCCCAGGATCTGGTCAACAAGTAGGCGAAAAACGCGAAAGTATGTGCCAGATGAGGGCTAATCCCAGACCTAACCGAGACATAACCGGCGTTATCCTCTAAAATATTAATCGCAACCAGGTATAATTGACTGTTTCAGTGTGGTACCACATTACTACGTGATCCAAACCAGAAAAGGGACAGGGTCTGGCCAACAAGTATGCGAAAAATACGAAAGTCCGAGCCAGATGTGGGGAAATGCCAGACCTAACCGAGACATAATCGGCGTTATCCTCTAAAATATTAATCGCATCCAGGTTCAATTGACTGTTTCGGTGTGGAACCACATTACTACGGGATTCAAACGAGAAAAAACCCAGGATCTGTTCAACAACTATGAGAAAAACGCGAAAGTACGAGCCAGATGAGGGAAAATCCCAGACCTAACCGAGACGGAAACGGCGTCATCCCCTAAAATATTAATCGCAACCAGGTGTAATTGACTGTTTCGGTGTGGTACCGCATTGCTACGATGATCCAAACCAGAAAGAGGCCAGGATCCGGCCAACAAGTATGCGAAAATTGCGAAAGGACGAGCCAGATGAGGGCAAATCCCAGACCTAACGGATACATAACCGGCGTTATCCTCTAAAATATTAATCGCAACCAGGTTTATTTGACTGTTTCGGTGTGGTACCACATTACTACGTGGTCCAAGCCAGAAAAAGGCCAGGATCTGGCCAACAAGTATGCGAAAAACGCGAAAGTACGAGCCAGATGAGGACAAATCCCAGGCCTACCCGAGACATAACCGGCGTTATCCTCTAAAATATTAATCGCAACCAGGTTTAATTGACTGCTTCGGTGTGGAACCTCATCACTACGTGATCCAAACCAGATAAAGGCCAGGATCTGGCCAACAAGTATGCGAAAAACGCGAATGTATGAGCCAGATGGTTGCAAATACCAGAACTAACCGAGACATAACTGGCGTTATCCTCTAAAATATTATTCGCAACCAGGTTTAATTGACTGTTTCAGTGTGGTACCGCATTACTATGTGATCCAAACCAGAAAAAGCCCAGGATCTGGCCAACAAGTATGCGAAAAACGCGAATATATGAGCCAGATGATTGCAGATACCAGAACTAACCCTGACATAACCAGCGTTATCCTCTAAAATACTCATCGGAACATGCTTTTAATGACTGTTTCAGTGTGGTACCACATTACTACGTGATCCAAACCAGAAAAAGCCCAGGATCGGGCCAACAAGAATGCGAGAAACGCGAATGTACGAGCCACATGAGGGAAAATCCCAGACCTAACCCAGACATAACCGGCGTTATCCGCTAAAATATTAATCGCAACCAGGTTTAATTGACTGTTTCGTTGTGGGCCCACATTACTAGGGGCTCCAATCCAGAAAGAACCCAGGATCTGGCCAACAAGTATGCGAAAAATGCGAAAGAACGATCCAGATGAGGGCAAATCCCAGACCTAACCGAGACATAACCGGCGTTAGCCTCTGAAATATTAATCGCAACCAGGTTCAATTGACTGTTTCGGTGTGGAACCACATTACTACGGGATCCAAACCAGAAAAAACCCAGGATCTGGCCAACAGCTATGAGAAAAACGCGAAAGTATGAGCCAGATGATTGCAAATACCAGAACTATCCCGGGCTAACCAGCGTTATCCTCTAAAATATTAATCGCAACAAGGTTTACTTGACTGTTTCGGTGTGGTACCACATTACTACGTGGTCCAAGCCAGAAAAAGGCCAGGATCTGGCCAACAAGAATGCGAAAAATGCGAAAGTACGCGCCAGATGAGGGCAAATACCAGACCTAACCGAGACATTACCGGCATTATCCTCTAAAATATTAATCGCAACCAGATTTAATTGACTGTTTCGGTGTGGTACCGCATTACTACGTGATCCAAACCAGAAAAAGCCCAGCATCTGGTCAACAAGTAGGCGAAAAACGCGAAAGTATGTGCCAGATGAGGGCTAATCCCAGACCTAACCGAGACATAACCGGCGTTATCCTCTAAAATATTAATCGCAACCAGGTATAATTGACTGTTTCAGTGTGGTACCACATTACTACGTGATCCAAACCAGAAAAGGGACAGGGTCTGGCCAACAAGTATGCGAAAAATACGAAAGTCCGAGCCAGATGTGGGGAAATACCAAACCTAACCGAGACATAATCGGCGTTATCCTCTAAAATATTAATCGCATCCAGGTTCAATTGACTGTTTCGGTGTGGAACCACATTACTACGGGATTCAAACGAGAAAAAACCCAGGATCTGTTCAACAACTATGAGAAAAACGCGAAAGTACGAGCCAGATGAGGGAAAATCTCAGACCTAACCGAGACGTAACCGGCGTCATCCCCTAAAATATTAATCGCAACCAGGTATAATTGACTGTTTCGGTGTGGTACCGCATTGCTACGATGATCCAAACCAGAAAGAGGCCAGGATCTGGCCAACAAGTATGCGAAAATTGCGAAAGTACGAGCCAGATGAGGGCAAATCCCAGACCTAACGGATACATAACCGGCGTTATCCTCTAAAATATTAATCGCAACCAGGTTTATTTGACTGTTTCGGTGTGGTACCACATTACTACGTGGTCCAAGCCAGAAAAAGGCCAGGATCTGGCCAACAAGTATGCGAAAAACGCGAAAGTACGAGCCAGATGAGGACAAATCCCAGACCTACCCGAGACATAACCGGCGTTATCCTCTAAAATATTAATCGCAACCAGGTTTAATTGACTGTTTCGGTGTGGTACCGCATTACTACGTGATCCAAGCCAGAAAAAGGGCATGATCTGGCCAACAGGTATGCGAAAAATGCGAAAGTATGAGCCAGATGATTGCAAATACCAGAACTATGCCTGACATTACCAGCGTTATCCTCTAAAATACGAATCGGAACATGCTTTTAATGACTGTTTCAGTGTGGTAACACATTACTACGAGATCCAAACCAGAAAAATCCCAGGATCGGGCCAACAAGAATGCGAGAAACGCGAAAGTACGAGCCACATGAGTGAAAATTCCAGACCTAACCCAGTCATAACCGGCGTTATCCGCTAAAATATTAATCGCAACCAGGTTTAGTTGACTGTTTCGTTGTGGACCCACATTACTACGGGATCCAAACCAGAAAGAACCCAGGATCTGGCCAACAAGTATGCGAAAAATGCGAAAGAACGAGCCAGATGAGGGCAAATCCCAGACCTAACCGAGACATAACCGGCGTTATCCTCTAAAATATTAATCGGAACCAGGTTTATTTGACTGTTTCGGTGTGGTAACGCATTACTACGTGATCCAAACCAGATTAAGCCCAGGATCTGGCCAACAAGTATGTGAAAAATGTGAAAGTTCGAGCCAGATGAGGGCAAATACCAGACCTAACCCAAACAAAACCGACGTTATCCCCTAAAATATTAACCGCAACCAGGTATAATTGACTGTTTCGGTGTGGTACCGCATTGCTACGATGATCCAAGCCAGAAAAAACCCAGGATCTGGCCAACAAGTATGCGAAAAACGCGAAAGTACGAACCCGATGAGGGCAAATCCCAGACCAAACCGGGACATAACCGGTGTTATCCTCTAAAATATTAATCGCAACCAGGTTTAATTGACTGTTTCGGTGTGGTACCGCATTACTACGTGATCCAAACCAGAAAGAGGCCAGGATCTGGCCAACAAGAATGCGAAAAATGCGAAAGTACGAACCCGATGAGGGCAAATCCCAGACCAAACCGGGACATAACCGGTGTTATCCTCTAAAATATTAATCGCAACCAGGTTTAATTGACTGTTTCGGTGTGGTACCGCATTACTACGTGATCCAAACCAGAAAGAGGCCAGGATCTGGCCAACAAGAATGCGAAAAATGCGAAAGTACGAACCCGATGAGGGCAAATCCCAGACCAAACCGGGACATAACCGGTGTTATCCTCTAAAATATTAATCGCAACCAGGTTTAATTGACTGTTTCGGTGTGGTACCGCATAGCTACGTGATCCAAACCAGAACAAGGCCATGATCTGGCCAACAAGTATGCGAAATATGCGAAAGTATGAGCCAGATGTTTGCAAATACCAGAACTACGCCTGACATAAACAGCGTTATCCTCTAAAATACGAATCAGAACATGCTTTTAATGACTGTTTCAGTGTGGTACCACATCACTACGTGATCCAAACCAGATAAAGGCCAGGATCTGGCCAACAAGTATGCGAAAAACGCGAATGTATGAGCCAGATGGTTGCAAATACCAGAACTAACCTTGACATAACCAGCGTTATCCTCTAAAATACTCATCGGAACATGCTTTTAATGACTGTTTCAGTGTGGTACCACATTACTACGTGATCCAAACCAGAAAAAGCCCAGGATCGGGCCAACAAGAATGCGAAAAATTGCGAAAGTACGAGCCTGATGAGGGAAGATCCCAGACCTAACCGTGACATAACCGGCCTTAACCTCTAAAATATTTATAGCAACCTGGTTTAATTGACTGTTTCGGTGTGGTACCGCATTACTACGTGATCCAAACCATAAAAAGGCTAGGATCAGGCCAACAAGTAAGCGAAATATGCGAAAGTACGAGCCAGATGTGGGCAAATCCCAGACCTACCCGAGACATAACCGGCGTTATCCTCTAAAATATTAATCGCAAGCAGGTTTAATTGACTGTTTCAGTGTGGTACCACATTACTACGTGATCCAATCCAGAAAAAGCCCAGGATCTGGCCAGCAAGTATGCGAAAAACGCGAATGTATGAGCCAGATGGTTGCAAATACCAGAACTAACCCAGACATAACCAGCGTTATCCTCTAAAATACTGATCGGAACCAGTTTCTATTGACTGTTTCAGTGTGGTACCATTCCCTACGTGGTCCATGCCAGCAGAGGGCCAGTATGTGGCCAACAAGTATGCGAAAACTGCGAAAGTACGAGCCAGTTGTGGGCAAATACCAGACCTAACCGAGACATAACCGGCGTTATCCACTAAAATATTATCCACACCCAGGTTTAATTGACTGCTTCGGTGTGGTACCACATTACTACGTGGTCCAAGCCAGAAAATGGCCAGGATCTGGCCAACATGTATACGAAAAACGCGAAAGTACGAGCCAGATGAGGACAAATCCCAGACCTACCCGAGACATAACCGGCGTTAACCTCTAAAATATTAATCGCAACCGGTATAATTGACTGTTTTGGTGTGGAAACTCATTACTACCGGATCCAAAACAGAAACAACCCAGGATCTGGCCAACAAGTATGCGAGAAACGCGAAAGTATGAGCCAGATGATTGCAAATACCAGAAGGTAACCCAGGCATAACCAGCGTTATCCTCTAAAATACTAAGCGGAACCAGCTTTTATTGACAGTGTGGTACCACATTACGACGTGATCCAAACAAGAAAAAGCCCAGGATCTGGCCAACAAATATGCGAAAAGTGCGAAAGTACGAGGCAGTTGAGGGCAAATCCCAGACCTAACCGTGACATAACCGGCCTTAACCTCTAAAATATTTATAGGAACCAGGTTTAATTGACTGTTTCGGTGTGGTACCGCATTACTACGTTATCCAAACCATAAAAAGGCTAGGATCAGGCCAACATGTAAGCGAAATATGCGAAAGTACGAGCGAGATGAGGGCAAATACCAGACCTAACCGAGACATAACCGGCGTTATCCACTAAAGTATTACTCGGAACCAGGTTTAATTGACAGTTTCAGTGTGGTACCACTTCACTATGTGGTCCCCGCCAGCAGAAGGCCAGTATGTGGCCAAAAAGTATTCGAATCATGCGAAAGTACGTTCCAGATGAGGACAAATCCCAGACCCAACCGAGACAAAACCGGCGTTATCCTCTAAAGTATTAATCGGAACCAGGTTTAATTGACAGTTTCAGTGTGGTACCACTTCACTATGTGGTCCACGCCAGCAGAAGGCCAGTATGTGGCCAACAAGTATGCGAAAACTGCGAAAGTACGAGCCAGTTGAGGGCAAATACCAGACCTAACCGAGACATAACCGGCGTTATCCACTAAAATATTATTCACAACCAGGTTTAATTGACTGCTTCGGTGTGGTACCACATTACTACGGGATCCAAAACAGAAAAAACCCAGGATCTGGTCAACAAGTATGCGAAAAGGCCAAAGTATGAGCCAGATGATTGCAAATACCAGAACTAACCCAGACATAACCAGCGTTATCGTCTAAAATACTTATCGGAACCAGCCTCTAATGACTAGTTCAGTGTGGTACCACATTACTACGTGTTCCAAACGAGAAAAGGGCCAGGGTCTGGCCAACAAGTGTGCGAAAAACGCGAAAGTATGAGCCAGATGGTTTCAAATACCAGAACTAACACAGACATAACCAGCGTTATCCTCTAAAATACTAATCGGAACCAGCTTTTATTGACTGTTTCAGTGTGGTACCACATTAGTACGTGATCCAATCCAGAAAAAGGCCAGGATCTGGCCAACAAGTATGCGAATAACGCGAAAGTACGATCCAGACGAGGGCAAATCCCAGACCAAACCTTGACATAACCGGCGTTATCCTCTAAAGTATTAATCGGAACCAGGTTTAATTGACTGTTTCAGTGTGGTACCTCTTTACTACGTGGTCCAAGCCAGAAGAAGGCCAGGATGTGGCCAACAAGTATGCGAAAAACGCGAAAGTACGAGCCAGATGAGGACAAATCCCAGACCTAACCGAGACATAACCGGCGTTATCCTCTAAAATATTATTCGCAACCAGGTTTAATTGACTGTTTCGGTGTGGTACCACATTACTACGTGGTCCAAGCCAGAAAAAGGCCAGGATCTGGCCAACAAGTATGCGAAAAACGCGAAAGTACGAGCCAGATGAGGACAAATCCCAGACCTACCCGAGACATAACCGGCGTTATCCTCTAAAATATTAATCTCAACCAGGTTTAATTGACTGTTTCGTTGTGGAACCACATTACTACGGGATCCAAAACAGAAAAAACCCAGAATCTGGTCAACAAGTATGCGAAAAACGCCAAAGTATGACCCAGATGATTGAAAATACCAGAACTAACCCAGACATAACCAGCGTTATCCTCTAAAATACTTATCGGAACCAGCCTCTATCGACCATTTCAGTGTGGTACCACATTACTACGTGTTCCAAACGAGAAAAGGGCCAGGGCCTGGCCAACAAGTGTGCGAAAAACGCGAAAGTATGAGCCTGATGGTTTCAAATACCAGAACTAACACAGACATAACCAGCGTTATCCTCTAAAATACTAATCGGAACCAGCTTTTATTGACTGTTTCAGTGTGGTACCACATTACTACGTGATCCAAACCAGAAAAAACCCAGGATCTGGCCAACAAGTATGCGCAAAATGCGAAAGTACGAGCCAGATGAGGGCAAATCCCAGACCAAACCCAGACATAACCGGCGTTATCCTCTAAAATATTAATCGCAACCAGGTTTAATTGACTGCTTCGGTGTGGTACCGCATTACTACGTGATTCAAACCAGAAAAAGGCCATGATCTGGCCAACAAGTATGCGAAAAATGCGAAAGTATGAGCCAGATGAGGGCAAATACCAGACATAACCGGCGTTATCCTCTAAAATACTAATCGGAACCAGCACTTATTGACTGTTACAGTGTGGTACCACATTACTACGTGATCCAAACCAGAAAAAGGCCAGGATCTGGCCAACAAGTATGCGAAAAACGCGAAAGTACGAGCCAGATGAGGACAAATCCCAGACCTACCCGAGACATAACCGTCGTTATCCTTTAAAATATTAATCGCAACCAGTTTAATTGACTGTTTCGGTGTGGAACCTCATTACTACGGGATCCAAAACAGAAAAAACCCAGGATCTGGTCAACAAGTATGCGAAAAGGCCAAAGTATGAGCCAGATGATTGCAAATACCAGAACTAACCCAGACATAACCAGCGTTATCGTCTAAAATACTTATCGGAACCAGCCTCTAATGACTAGTTCAGTGTGGTACCACATTACTACGTGTTCCAGACGAGAAAAGGGCCAGGGTCTGGCCAACAAGTGTGCGAAAAACGCGAAAGTATGAGCCAGATGGTTTCAAATACCAGAACTAACACAGACATAACCAGCGTTATCCTCTAAAATACTAATCGGAACCAGCTTTTATTGACTGTTTCAGTGTGGTACCACATTACTACGTGATCCAAACCAGAAAAAGGCCAGAATCTGGCCTACAAGTATGCGAAAAACGCGAAAGTACGAGCCAGATGAGGACAAATCCCAGACCTACCCGAGACATAACCGGCGTTATCCTCTAAAGTATTAATCGGAACCAGGTTTAATTGACTGTTTCAGTGTGGTACCTCTTTACTACGTGGTCCAAGCCAGAAGAAGGCCAGGATGTGGCCAACAAGTATGCGAAAAATGCGAAAGTATGAGCCAGATGAGGGCAAATACCAGACATAACCGGCGTTATCCTCTAAAATACTAATCGGAACCAGCACTTATTGACTGTTACAGTGTGGTACCACATTACTACGTGATCCAAACCAGAAAAAGGCCAGGATCTGGCCAACAAGTATGCGAAAAATGCGAAAGTACGAGCCAGATGAGGGCAAATACCAGACCTAACCGAGACATAACCGGCGTTATCCTCTAAAATATTATTCGCAACCAGGTTTAATTGACTGTTTCGGTGTGGTACCGCATTACTACGTGATTCAAACCAGAAAAAGGCCATGATCTGGCCAACAAGTATGCGAAAAATGCGAAAGTATGAGCCAGATGAGGGCAAATACCAGACATAACCGGCGTTATCCTCTAAAATACTAATCGGAACCAGCACTTATTGACTGTTACAGTGTGGTACCACATTACTACGTGATCCAAACCAGAAAAAGGCCAGGATGTGGCCAACAAGTATGCGAAAAACGCGAAAGTACGAGCCAGATGAGGACAAATCCCAGACCTACCCGAGACATAACCGTCGTTATCCTCTAAAATATTAATCGCAACCAGGTTTAATTGACTGTTTCGTTGTGGAACCACATTACTGCGGGATCCAAACCAGAAAAAACCCAGGATCTGGCCAACAAGTATGCGAAAAATGCGAAAGTACGATCCAGACGAGGGCAAATCCCAGACCTAACCGAGACATAACCGGCGTTATCCTCTAAAATATTATTCGCAACCAGGTTTAATTGACTGTTTCGGTGTGGTACCACATTACTACGTGGTCCAAGCCAGAAAAAGGCCAGGATCTGGCCAACAAGTATGCGAAAAACGCGAAAGTACGAGCCAGATGAGGACAAATCCCAGACCTACCCGAGACATAACCGGCGTAATCCTCTAAAATATTAATCTCAACCAGGTTTAATTGACTGTTTCGTTGTGGAACCACATTACTACGGGATCCAAACCAGAAAAAACCCAGGATCTGGCTAACAAGTATGCGCAAAATGCGAAAGTACGAGCCAGATGAGGGCAAATCCCAGACCAAACCGAGACATAACCGGCGTTATCCTCTAAAATATTAATCGCAACCAGGTTTAATTGACTGCTTCGATGTGGTACCGCATTACTACGTGATCCAAACCAGAAAAAGGCCATGATCTGGCCAACAAGTATGCGAAAAATGCGAAAGTATGAGCCAGATGAGGGCAAATACCAGACCTAACCGAGACATAACCGGCGTTATCCTCTAAAATACTAATCGGAACCAGCTTCTATTGACTGTTTCAGTGTGGTACAACATTACTACGTGATCCAAACCAGAAAAAGGCAAAGGATCCGGCCAACAAGTATGCGGAAAACGCGAAAGTATGAGCCAGATGATTGCAAATACCAGAACTAACACAGACATAACCTGCGTTATCCTCTAAAATACTAATCGGAACCAGCTTTTATTGACTGTTACAGTGTGGTACCACATTACTACGTGATCCAAACCAGAAAAAGCCCAGGATCTGGCCAACAAGTATGCGAAAAACGCGAAAGTACGAGCCAGATGAGGACAAATCCCAGACCTACCCGAGACATAACCGGCGTTATCCTCTAAAATATTAATCGCAACCAGTTTAATTGACTGTTTCGGTGTGGAACCTCATTACTACGGGATCCAAAACAGAAAAAACCCAGAATCTGGTCAACAAGTATGCGAAAAATGCGAAAGTATGAGCCAGATGAGGGCAAGTACCAGACCTAACAGAGACATAACCGGCGTTATCCTCTAAAATATTAATCGCAACCAGTTTAATTGACTGTTTCGGTGTGGAACCTCATTACTACGGGATCCAAAACAGAAAAAACCCAGAATCTGGTCAACAAGTATGCGAAAAACGCCAAAGTATGACCCAGATGATTGCAAATACCAGAACTAACACAGACATAACCAGCGTTATCGTCTAAAATACTTATCGGAACCAGCCTCTAATGACTAGTTCAGTGTGGTACCACATTACTACGTGTTCCAAACGAGAAAATGGCCAGGGTCTGGCCAACAAGTGTGCGAAAAACGCGAAAGTATGAGCCAGATGGTTTCAAATACCAGAACTAACACAGACATAACCAGCGTTATCCTCTAAAATACTAATCGGAACCAGCTTTTATTGACTGTTTCAGTGTGGTACCACATTACTACGTGATCCAAACCAGAAAAAGGCCAGAATCTGGCCTACAAGTATGCGAAAAACGCGAAAGTACGAGCCAGATGAGGACAAATCCCAGACCTACCCGAGACATAACCGGCGTTATCCTCTAAAATATTAATCTCAACCAGGTTTAATTGACTGTTTCTGTGTGGTACAACATTACTACGTGATCCAAACCAGAAAAAGGCAAAGGATCCGGCCAACAAGTATGCGAAAAACGCGAAAGTATGAGCCAGATGATTGCAAATACCAGAACTATCACAGACATAACCTGCGTTATCCTCTAAAATACTAATCGGAACCAGCCTCTATCGACTATTTCAGTGTGGTACCACATTACTACGTGTTCCAAAGGAGAAAAGGGCCAGGGTCTGGCCAACAAGTGTGCGCAAAATGCGAAAGTACGAGCCAGATGAGGGCAAATCCCAGACCAAACCAAGACATAACCGGCGTTATCCTCTAAAATATTAATCGCAACCAGGTTTAATTGACTGCTTCGGTGTGGTACCGCATTACTACGTGATCCAAACCAGAAAAAGGCCATGATCTGGCCAACAAGTATGCGAAAAATGCGAAAGTATGAGCCAGATGAGGGCAAGTACCAGACCTAACAGAGACATAACCGGCGTTATCCTCTAAAATACTAATCGGAACCAGCCTCTATCGACTATTTCAGTGTGGTACCACATTACTACGTGTTCCAAACGAGAAAAGGGCCAGGGTCTGGCCAACAAGTGTGCGAAAAACGCGAAAGTATGAGCCAGATGGTTTCAAATACCAGAACTAACCCAGACATAACCAGCGTTATCCTCTAAAATACTAATCGGAACCAGCTTTTATTGACTGTTTCAGTGTGGTACCACATTACTACGTGATCCAAACCAGAAAAAACCCAGGATCTGGCCAACAAGTATGCGCAAAATGCGAAAGTACGAGCCAGATGAGGGCAAATCCCAGACCAAACCAAGACATAACCGGCGTTATCCTCTAAAATATTAATCGCAACCACGTTTAATTGACTGCTTCGGTGTGGTACCGCATTACTACGTGATCCAAACCAGAAAAAGGCCATGATCTGGCCAACAAGTATGCGAAAAATGCGAAAGTATGAGCCAGATGAGGGCAAGTACCAGACCTAACAGAGACATAACCGGCGTTATCCTCTAAAATACTAATCGGAACCAGGTTTAATTGACTGTTTCGTTGTGGAACCACATTACTGCGGGATCCAAACCAGAAAAAACCCAGGATCTGGCCAAGAAGTATGCGAAAAACGCGAAAGTACGAGCCAGATGAGGACAAATCCCAGACCTACCCGAGACATAACCGGCGTTATCCTCTAAAGTATTAATCGGAACCAGGTTTAATTGACTGTTTCAGTGTGGTACCTCTTTACTACGTGGTCCAAGCCAGAAGAAGGCCAGGATGTGGCCAACAAGTATGCGAAAAATGCGAAAGTACGAGCCAGATGAGGGCAAATACCAGACCTAACCGAGACATAACCGGCGTTGTCCTCTAAAATATTAATCGCAACCAGGTTTAATTGACTGTTTCGTTGTGGAACCACATTACTGCGGGATCCAAACCAGAAAAAACCCAGGATTTGGCCAAGAAGTATGCGAAAAATGCGAAAGTACGGTCCAGATGAGGGCAAATCCCAGACCTAACCGAGACATAACCGGCGTTATCCTCTAAAATATTATTCGCAACCAGGTTTAATTGACTGTTTCGTTGTGGAACCACATTACTACGGGATCCAAACCAGAAAAAACCCAGGATCTGGCCAACAAGTATGCGCAAAATGCGAAAGTACGAGCCAGATGAGGGCAAATCCCAGACCAAACCGAGACATAACCGGCGTTATCCTCTAAAATATTAATCGCAACCAGGATTAATTGGCTGCTTCGGTGTGGTACCGCATTACTACGTGATCCAAACTAGAAAAAGGCCATGATCTGGCCAACAAGTATGCGAAAAATGCGAAAGTATGAGCCAGATGATTGCAAATACCAGAACTATGCCTGACATAACCAGCGTTAACCTCTAAAATACGAATCGGAACATGCTTTTAATGACTGTTTCAGTGTGGCAACACATTACTACGAGATCCAAACCAGAAAAATCCCAGGATCGGGCCAACAAGTATGCGCAAAATGCGAAAGTACGAGCCAGATGAGGGCAAATCCCAGACCTACCCGAGACATAACCGGCGTTATCCTCTAAAATATTAATCTCAACCAGGTTTAATTGACTGTTTCGTTGTGGAACCACATTACTACGGGATCCAAACCAGAAAAAACCCAGGATCTGGCGAACAAGTATGCGCAAAATGCGAAAGTACGAGCCAGATGAGCGCAAATCCCAGACCAAACCGAGACATAACCGGCGTTATCCTCTAAAATATTAATCGCAACCAGGTTTAATTGACTGCTTCGGTGTGGTACCGCATTACTACGTGATTCAAACCAGAAAAAGGCCATGATCTGGCCAACAAGTATGCGAAAAATGCGAAAGTATGAGCCAGATGTGGGCAAATACCAGACCAAACCGAGACATAACCGGCGTTATCCTCTAAAATATTAATCGCAACCAGGATTAATTGGCTGCTTCGGTGTGGTACCGCATTACTACGTGATCCAAACTAGAAAAAGGCCATGATCTGGCCAACAAGTATGCGAAAAATGCGAAAGTATGAGCCAGATGATTGCAAATACCAGAACTATGCCTGACATAACCAGCGTTAACCTCTAAAATACGAATCGGAACATGCTTTTAATGACTGTTTCAGTGTGGCAACACATTACTACGAGATCCAAACCAGAAAAATCCCAGGATCGGGCCAACAAGTATGCGCAAAATGCGAAAGTACGAGCCAGATGAGGGCAAATCCCAGACCTACCCGAGACATAACCGGCGTTATCCTCTAAAATATTAATCTCAACCAGGTTTAATTGACTGTTTCGTTGTGGAACCACATTACTACGGGATCCAAACCAGAAAAAACCCAGGATCTGGCCAACAAGTATGCGCAAAATGCGAAAGTACGAGCCAGATGAGGGCAAATCCCAGACCAAACCGAGACATAACCGGCGTTATCCTCTAAAATATTAATCGCAACCAGGTTTAATTGACTGCTTCGGTGTGGTACCGCATTACTACGTGATTCAAACCAGAAAAAGGCCATGATCTGGCCAACAAGTATGCGAAAAATGCGAAAGTATGAGCCAGATGTGGGCAAATACCAGACCTAACCGAGACATAACCGGCGTTATCCTCTAAAATACTAATCGGAACCAGCACTTATTGACTGTTACAGTGTGGTACCACATTACTACGTGATCCAAACCAGAAAAAGGCCAGGATCTGGCCAACAAGTATGCGAAAAACGCGAAAGTACGAGCCAGATGAGGACAAATCCCAGACCTACCCGAGACATAACCGGCGTTATCCTTTAAAATATTAATCGCAACCAGTTTAATTGACTGTTTCGGTGTGGAACCACATTACTGCGGGATCCAAACCAGAAAAAACCCAGGATCTGGCCAAGAAGTATGCTAAAAATGCGAAAGTACAAGCCAGATGAGGGCAAATCCCAGACCAAACCGAGACATAACCGGCGTTATCCTCTAAAATATTAATCGGAACCAGGTTTAATTGACTGTTTCAGTGTGGTACCTCTTTACTACGTGGTCCAAGCCAGAAGAAGGCCAGGATGTGACCAACAAGTATGCGAAAAATGCGAAAGTACGAGCCAGATGAGGGCAAATACCAGACCTAACCGAGACATAACCGGCGTTATCCTCTAAAATATTAATCGCAACCAGGTTTAATTGACTGTTTCGTTGTGGAACCACATTACTGCGGGATCCAAACCAGAAAAAACCCAGGATCTGGCCAAGAAGTATGCGAAAAATGCGAAAGTACAAGCCAGATGAGGGCAAATCCCAGACCAAACCGAGACATAACCGGCGTTATCCTCTAAAATATTAATCGCAACCAGGTTTAATTGACTGCTTCGGTGTGGTACCGCATTACTACGTGATCCAAACCAGAAAAAGGCCATGATCTGGCCAACAAGTATGCGAAAAATGCGAAAGTATGAGCCAGATGAGGGCAAATACCAGACGTAACCGAGACATAACCGGCGTTATCCTCTAAAATATTAATCGCTACCAGTTTAATTGACTGTTTCGGTGTGGAACCTCATTACTACGGGATCCAAAACAGAAAAAACCCAGGATCTGGTCAAGAAGTATGCGAAAAACGCCAAAGTATGAGCCAGATGATTGCAAATACCAGAACTAACCCAGACATAACCTGCGTTATCCTCTAAAATACTAATCGGAACCAGCTCTTATTGACTGTTACAGTGTGGTACCACATTACTACGTGATCCAAACCAGAAAAAGGCCAGGATCTGGCCAACAAGTATGCGAAAAACGCGAAAGTCGAGCCAGATGAGGACAAATCCCAGACCTACACGAGACATAACCGGCGTTATCCTCTAAAATATTAATCGCAACCAGGTTTAATTGACTGCTTCGGTGTGGTACCGCATTACTACGTGATCCAAACCAGAAAAAGGCCATGATCTGGCCAACAAGTATGCGAAAAATGCGAAAGTATGAGCCAGATGAGGGCAAGTACCAGACCTAACAGAGACATAACCGGCGTTATCCTCTAAAATACTAATCGGAACCAGCTTCTATTGCCTGTTTCAGTGTGGTACAACATTACTACGTGATCCAAACCAGAAAAAGGCAAAGGATCTGGCCAACAAGTATGCGAAAAACGCGAAAGTATGAGCCAGATGATTGCAAATACCAGAACTAACACAGACATAACCTGCGTTATCCTCTAAAATACTAATCGGAACCAGCTCTTATTGACTGTTACAGTGTGGTACCACATTACTACGTGATCCAAACCAGAAAAAGGCCAGGATCTGGCCAACAAGTATGCGAAAAACGCGAAAGTCGAGCCACATGAGGACAAATCCCAGACCTACCCGAGACATAACCGGCGTTATCCTCTAAAATATTAATCGCAACCAATCTAATTGCCTGTTTCGGTGATGAACCTCATTACTACGGGATCCAAAACAGAAAAAACCCAGGATCTGGTCAACAAGTATGCGAAAAACGCCAAAGTATGAGCCAGATGATTGCAAATACCAGAACTAACCCAGGCATAACCAGCGTTATCCTCTAAAATACTTATCGGAACCAGCCCCTATTGACTATTTCAGTGTGGTACCACATTACTACGTGTTCCAAACGCGAAAAGGGCCAGGGTCTGGCCAACAAGTGTGCGAAAAACGCGAAAGTATGAGCCAGATGGTTTCAAATACCAGAACTAACACAGACATAACCAGCGTTATCCTCTAAAGTACTAATCGGAACCAGCTTTTATTGACTGTTACAGTGTGGTACCACATTACTACGTGATCCAAACCAGAAAAAGGCCAGGATCTGGCCAACAAGTATGCGAAAAACGCGAAAGTCGAGCCAGATGAGGACAAATCCCAGACCTACCCGAGACATAACCGGCGCTATCCTCTAAAATATTAATCGCAACCAATCTAATTGCCTGTTTCGGTGATGAACCTCATTACTACGGGATCCGAAACAGAAAAAACCCAGGATCTGGTCAACAAGTATGCGAAAAACGCCAAAGTATGAGCCAGATGATTGCAAATACCAGAACTAACCCAGACATAACCAGCGTTATCCTCTAAAATACTTATCGGAACCAGCCCCTATTGACTATTTCAGTGTGGTACCACATTACTACGTGTTCCAAACGAGAAAAGGGCCAGGGTCTGGCCAACAAGTGTGCGAAAAACGCGAAAGTATGAGCCAGATGGTTTCAAATACCAGAACTAACACAGACATAACCAGCGTTATCCTCTAAAATACTAATCGGAACCAGCTTTTATTGACTGTTTCAGTGTGGTACCACATTACTACGTGATCCAAACCAGAAAAAGGCCAGGATCTGGCCTACAAGTATGCGAAAAACGCGAAAGTACGAGCCAGATGAGGGCAAATCCCAAACCTACCCGAGACATAACCGGCGTTATCCTCTAAAGTATTAATCGGAACCAGGTTTAATTGACTGTTTCAGTGTGGTACCTCTTTACTACGTGGTCCAAGCCAGAAGAAGGCCAGGATGTGGCCAACAAGTATGCGAAAAATGCGAAAGTACGAGCCAGATGAGGGCAAATACCAGACCTAACCGAGACATAACCGGCGTTATCCTCTAAAATATTAATCGCAACCAGGTTTAATTGACTGTTTCGTTGTGGAACCACATTACAGCGGGATCCAAACCAGAAAAAACCCAGGATCTGGCCAAGAAGTATGCGAAAAATGCGAAAGTACAAGCCAGATGAGGGCAAATCCCAGACCAAACCGAGACATAACCGGCGTTATCCTCTAAAATATTAATCGCAACCAGGTTTAATTGACTGCTTCGGTGTGGTACCGCATTACTACGTGATCCAAACCAGAAAAAGGCCATGATCTGGCCAACAAGTATGCGAAAAACGCGAAAGTACGAGCCAGATGAGGACAAATCCCAGACCTACCCGAGACATAACCGGCGTTATCCTCTAAAGTATTAATCGGAACCAGGTTTAATTTACTGTTTCAGTGTGGTACCTCTTTACTACGTGGTCCAAGCCAGAAGAAGGCCAGGATGTGGCCAACAAGTATGCGAAAAATGCGAAAGTACGAGCCAGATGAGGGCAAATACCAGACCTAACCGAGACATAACCGGCGTTATCCTCTAAAATGTTAATCGCAACCAGGTTTAATTGACTGTTTCGTTGTGGAACCACATTACTGCGGGATCCAAACCAGAAAAAACCCGGGATCTGGCCAACAAGTATGCGAAAAATGCGAAAGTACGATCCAGATGAGGGCAAATCCCAGACCTAACCGAGACATAACCGGCGTTATCCTCTAAAATATTATTCGCAACCAGGTTTAATTGACTGTTTCGGTGTGGTGCCACATTACTACGTGGTCCAAGCCAGAAAACGGCCAGGATCTGGCCAAAAAGTATGCGAAAAACGCGAAAGTACGAGCCAGATGAGGACAAATCCCAGACCTACCCGAGACATAACCGGCGTTATCCTCTAAAATATTAATCTCAACCAGGTTTAATTGACTGTTTCGTTGTGGAACCACATTACTACGGGATCCAAACCAGAAAAAACCCAGGATCTGGCCAACAAGTATGCGCAAAATGCGAAAGTACGAGCCAGATGAGGGCAAATCCCAGACCAAACCGAGACATAACCGGCGTTATCCTCTAAAATATTAATCGCAACCAGGTTTAATTGACTGCTTCGATGTGGTACCGCATTACTACGTGATCCAAACCAGAAAAAGGCCATGATCTGGCCAACAAGTATGCGAAAAATGCAAAAGTATGAGCCAGATGAGGGCAAATACCAGACCTAACCGAGACATAACCGGCGTTATCCTCTAAAATACTAATCGGAACCAGCTTCTTTTGACTGTTTCAGTGTGGTACAACATTACTACGTGATCCAAACCAGAAAAAGGCAAAGGATCCTGCCAACAAGTATGCGAAAAACGCGAAAGTATGAGCCAGATGATTGCAAATACCAGAACTAACACAGACATAACCTGCGTTATCCTCTAAAATACTAATCGGAACCAGCTTTTATTGACTGTTACAGTGTGGTACCACATTACTACGTGATCCAAACCAGAAAAAGGCCAGGATCTGGCCAACAAGTATGCGAAAAACGCGAAAGTACGAGCCAGATGAGGACAAATCCCAGACCTACCCGAGACATAACCGGCGTTATCCTCTAAAATATTAATCGCTACCAGTTTATTGACTGTTTCGGTGTGGAACCTCATTACTACGGGATCCAAAACTGAAAAAACCCAGGATCTGGTCAACAAGTATGCGAAAAACGCCAAAGTATGAGCCAGATAATTGCAAATACCAGAACTAACCCAGACATAACCAGCGTTATCCTCTAAAATACTTATCGGAACCAGCCTCTATTGACTATTTCAGTGTGGTACCACATTACTACGTGTTCCAAACGAGAAAAGGGCCAGGGTCTGGCCAACAAGTGTGCGAAAAACGCGAAAGTATGAGCCAGATGGTTTCAAATACCAGAACTAACACAGACATAACCAGCGTTATCCTCTAAAATACTAATCGGAACCAGCTTTTATTGACTGTTTCAGTGTGGTACCACATTACTACGTGATCCAAACCAGAAAAAGGCCGGAATCTGGCCTACAAGTATGCGAAAAACGCGAAAGTACGAGCCAGATGATTGCAAATACCAGAACTATGCCTGACATAACCAGCGTTAACCTCTAAAATACGAATCGGAACATGCTTTTAAAGCCTGTTTCAGTGTGGCTACACATTACTACGAGATCCAAACCAGAAAAATCCCAGGATCGGGCCAACAAGTATGCGCAAAATGCGAAAGTACGAGCCAGATGAGGGCAAATCCCAGACCAAACCGAGACATAACCGGCGTTATCCTCTAAAATATTAATCGCAACCAGGTTTAATTGACTGCTTCGGTGTGGTACCGCATTACTACGTGATCCAAACCAGAAAAAACCCAGGATCTGGCCAACAAGTATGCGAAAAATGCGAAAGTACGAGCCAGATGAGGGCAAATCCCAGACCTACCCGAGACATAACCGGCGTTATCCTCTAAAGTATTGATCGGAACCAGGTTTAATTTACTGTTTCAGTGTGGTACCTCTTTACTACGTGGTCCAAGCCAGAAGAAGGCCAGGATGTGGCCAACAAGTATGCGGAAAATGCGAAAGTACGAGCCAGATGAGGGCAAATACCAGACCTAACCGAGACATAACCGGCGTTATCCTCTAAAATGTTAATCGCAACCAGGTTTAATTGACTGTTTCGTTCTGGAACCACATTACTGCGGGATCCAAACCAGAAAAAACCCAGGATCTGGCCAACAAGTATGCGAAAAATGCGAAAGTACGATCCAGATGAGGGCAAATCCCAGACCTAACCGAGACATAACCGGCGTTATCCTCTAAAATATTATTCGCAACCAGGTTTAATTGACTGTTTCGGTGTGGTACCACATTACTACGTGGTCCAAGCCAGAAAAAGGCCAGGATCTGGCCAACAAGTATGCGAAAAACGCGAAAGTACGAGCCAGATGAGGACAAATCCCAGACCTATCCGAGACATAACCGGCGTTATCCTCTAAAATATTAATCTCAACCAGGTTTAATTGTCTGTTTCGTTGTGGAACCACATTACTACGGGATCCAAACCAGAAAAAACCCAGGATCTGGCCAACAAGTATGCGCAAAATGCGAAAGTACGAGCCAGATGAGGGCAAATCCCAGACCAAACCGAGACATAACCGGCGTTATCCTATAAAATATTAATCGCAACCAGGTTTAATTGACTGCTTCGGTGTGGTACCGCCTTACTACGTGATTCAAACCAGAAAAAGGCCATGATCTGGCCAACAAGTATGCGAAAAATGCGAAAGTATCAGCCAGATGAGGGCAAATACCAGACCTAACCGAGACATAACCGGCGTTATCCTCTAAAATACTAATCGGAACCAGCACTTATTGACTGTTACAGTGTGGTACCACATTACTACGTGATCCAAACCAGAAAAAGGCCAGGATCTGGCCAACAAGTATGCGTAAAACGCGAAAGTACGAGCCAGATGAGGACAAATCCCAGACCTACCCGAGACATAACCGGCGTTATCCTTTAAAATATTAATCGCAACCAGTTTAATTGACTGTTTCGGTGTGGAACCTCATTACTACGGGATCCAAAACAGAAAAAACCCAGGATCTGGTCAACAAGTATGCGAAAAACGCCAAAGTATGAGCCAGATGATTGCAAATACCAGAACTAACCCAGACATAACCAGCGTTATCGTCTAAAATACTTATCGGAACCAGCCTCTAATGACTAGTTCAGTGTGGTACCACATTACTACGTGTTCCAAACGAGAAAAGGGCCAGGGTCTGGCCAACAAGTGTGCGAAAAACGCGAAAGTATGAGCCAGATGGTTTCAAATACCAGAACTAACACAGACATAACCAGCGTTATCCTCTAAAATACTAATCGGAACCAGCTTTTATTGACTGTTTCAGTGTGGTACCACATTACTACGTGATCCAAACCAGAAAAAGGCCAGAATCTGGCCTACAAGTATGCGAAAAACGCGAAAGTACGAGCCAGATGAGGACAAATCCCAGACCTACCCGAGACATAAACGGCGTTATCCTCTAAAGTATTAATCGGAACCAGGTTTAGTTGACTGTTTCAGTGTGGCACCTCTTTACTACGTGGCCCAAGCCAGAAGAAGGCCAGGATGTGGCCAACAAGTATGCGAAAAATGCGAAAGTACGAGCCAGATGAGGGCAAATACCAGACCTAACCGAGACATAACCGGCGTTATCCTCTAAAATATTAATCGCAACCAGGTTTAATTGACTGTTTCGTTGTGGAACCACATTACTGCGGGATCCAAACCAGAAAAAGCCCAGGATCTGGCCAACAAGTATGCGAAAAATGCGAAAGTACGATCCAGACGAGGGCAAATCCCAGACCTAACCGAGACATAACCGGCGTTATCCTCTAAAATATTATTCGCAACCAGGTTTAATTGACTGTTTCGGTGTGGTACCACATTACTACGTGGTCCAAGCCAGAAAAAGGCCAGGATCTGGCCAACAAGTATGCGAAAAACGCGAAAGTACGAGCCAGATGAGGACAAATCCCAGACCTACCCGAGACATAACCGGCGTTATCCTCCAAAATATTAATCTCAACCAGGTTTAATTGACTGTTTCGTTGTGGAACCACATTACTACGGGATCCAAACCAGAAAAAACCCAGGATCTGGCCAACAAGTATGCGCAAAATGCGAAAGTACGAGCCAGATGAGGGCAAATCCCAGACCAAACCGAGACATAACCGGCGTTATCCTCTAAAATATTAATCGCAACCAGGTTTAATTGACTGCTTCGATGTGGTACCGCATTACTACGTGATCCAACCCAGAAAAAGGCCATGATCTGGCCAACAAGTATGCGAAAAATGCGAAAGTATGAGCCAGATGAGGGCAAATACCAGACCTAACCGAGACATAACCGGCGTTATCCTCTAAAATACTAATCGGAACCAGCTTCTATTGACTGTTTCAGTGTGGTACAACATTACTACGTGATCCAAACCAGAAAAAGGCAAAGGATCTGGCCAACAAGTATGCGAAAAACGCGAAAGTATGAGCCAGATGATTGCAAATACCAGAACTAACACAGACATAACCTGCGTTATCCTCTAAAATACTAATCGGAACCAGCTTTTATTGACTGTTACAGTGTGGTACCACATTACTACGTGATCCAAACCAGAAAAAGGCCAGGATCTGGCCAACAAGTATGCGAAAAACGCGAAAGTACGAGCCAGATGAGGACAAATCCCAGACCTACCCGAGACATAACCGGCGTTATCCTCTAAAATATTAATCGCAACCAGTTTAATTGACTGTTTCGGTGTGGAACCTCATTACTACGGGATCCAAAACAGAAAAAACCCAGGATCTGGTCAACAAGTATGCGAAAAACGCCAAAGTATGAGCCAGATGATTGCAAATACCAGAACTAACCCAGACATAACCAGCGTTATCCTCTAAAATACTTATCGGAACCAGCCTCTATTGACTATTTCAGTGTGGTACCACATTACTACGTGTTCCAAACGAGAAAAGGGCCAGGGTCTGGCCAACAAGTGTGCGAAAAACGCGAAAGTATGAGCCAGATGGTTTCAAATACCAGAACTAACACAGACATAACCAGCGTTATCCTCTAAAATACTAATCGGAACCAGCTTTTATTGACTGTTTCAGTGTGGTACCACATTACTACGTGATCCAAACCAGAAAAAGGCCGGAATCTGGCCTACAAGTATGCGAAAAACGCGAAAGTACGAGCCAGATGAGGACAAATCCCAGACCTACCCGAGACATAACCGGCGTTATCCTCTAAAGTATTAATCGGAACCAGGTTTAATTGACTGTCTCAGTGTGGTACCTCTTTACTACGTGGTCCAAGCCAGAAGAAGGCCAGGATGTGGCCAACAAGTATGCGAAAAATGCAAAAGTACGATCCAGATGAGGGCAAATCCCAGAACTAACCCAGACATAACCAGCGTTATCCTCTAAAATACTAATCGGAACCTGCTTCCATTGACCGTTTCAGTGTGGTACCACATTACTGCGTGATCCGAACCAGAAAAAGGCTAGGATCAGGCCATCAAGTAAGCGAAAAACGCGAAAGTACGAGCCACATGAGGGAAAATCCCAGACCTAACCCAGACATAACCGGCGTTATCCGCTAAAATATTAATCGCAACCAGGTTTAATTGTCTGGTTCGTTGTGGAACCACATTACTGCGGGATCCAAACCAGAAAAAACCCAGGATCTGGCCAACAAGTATGCGCAAAATGCGAAAGTACGAGCCAGATGAGGGCAAATCCCAGACCAAACCAAGACATAACCGGCGTTATCCTCTAAAATATTAATCGCAACCAGGTTTAATTGACTGCTTCGGTGTGGTACCGCATTACTACGTGATCCAAACCAGAAAAAGGCCATGATCTGGCCAACAAGTATGCGAAAAATGCGAAAGTATGAGCCAGATGAGGGCAAGTGCCAGACCTAACAGAGACATAACCGGCGTTATCCTCTAAAATACTAATCGGAACCAGCTTCTATTGCCGTTTTCAGTGTGGTACAACATTACTACGTGATCCAAACCTGAAAAAGGCAAAGGATCTGGCCAACAAGTATGCGAAAAACGCGAAAGTATGAGCCAGATGATTGCAAATACCAGAACTAACACAGACATAACCTGCGTTATCCTCTAAAATACTCATCGGAACCAGCTTTTATTGACTGTTACAGTGTGGTACCACATTACTACGTGATCCAAACCAGAAAAAGGCCGGAATCTGGCCTACAAGTATGCGAAAAACGCGAAAGTACGAGCCAGATGAGGACAAATCCCAGATCTACCCGAGACATAACCGGCGTTATCCTCTAAAGTATTAATCGGAACCAGGTTTAATTGACTGTTTCAGTGTGGTACCTCTTTACTACGTGATCCAAGCCAGAAGAAGGCCAGGATGTGGCCAACAAGTATGCGAAAAATGCGAAAGTACGATCCAGATGAGGGCAAATCCCAGAACTAACCCAGACATAACCAGCGCTATCCTCTAAAATACTAATCGGAACCAGCCTCTATTGACTATTTCAGTGTGGTACAACATTACTACTTGATCCAAACCAGAAAAAGGCAAAGAATCTGGCCAACAAGTATGCGAAAAACGCGAAAGTATGAGCCAGATGATTGCAAATACCAGAACTAACACAGACATAACCTGCGTTATCCTCTAAAATACTAATCGGAACCAGCTTTTATTGACTGTTACAGTGTGGTACCACATTACTACGTGATCCAAACCAGAAAAAGGCCAGGATCTGGCCAACAAGTATGCGAAAAACGCGAAAGTACGAGCCAGATGAGGACAAATCCCAGACCTACCCGAGACATAACCGGCGTTATCCTCTAAAATATTAATCGCAACCAGTTTAATTGACTGTTTCGGTGTGGAACCTCAATACTACGGGATCCAAAACAGAAAAAACCCAGGATCTGGTCAACAAGTATGCGAAAAACGCCAAAGTATGAGCCAGATGATTGCAAATACCAGAACTAACCCAGATATAACCAGCGTTATCCTCTAAAATACTTATCGGAACCAGCCTCTATTGACTATTTCAGTGTGGTACCACATTACTACGTGTTCCAAACGAGAAAAGGGCCAGGGTCTGGCCAACAAGTGTGCGAAAAACGCGAAAGTATGAGCCAGATGGTTTCAAATACCAGAACTAACACAGACATAACTAGCGTTATCCTCTAAAATACTAATCGGAACCAGCTTTTATTGACTGTTTCAGTGTGGTACCACATTACTACGTGATCCAAACCAGAAAAAGGCCGGAATCTGGCCTACAAGTATGCGAAAAACGCGAAAGTACGAGCCAGATGAGGACAAATCCCAGACCTACCCGAGACATAACCGGCGTTATCCTCTAAAGTATTAATCGGAACCAGGTTTAATTGACTGTTTCAGTGTGGTACCTCTTTACTACGTGGTCCAAGCCAGAAGAAGGCCAGGATGTGGCCAACAAGTATGCGAAAAATGCGAAAGTACGATCCAGATGAGGGCAAATCCCAGAACTAACCCAGACATAACCAGCGTTATCCTCTAAAATACTAATCGGAACCTGCTTCCATTGACCGTTTCAGTGTGGAACGACATTACTGCGTGATCCGAACCAGAAAAAGGCTAGGATCAGGCCATCAAGTAAGCGAAAAACGCGAAAGTACGAGCCACATGAGGGAAAATCCCTGACCTAACCCAGACATAACCGGCGTTATCCGCTAAAATATTAATCGCAACCAGGTTTAATTGTCTGTTTCGTTGTGGAACCACATTACTGCGGGATCCAAACCAGAAAAAACCCAGGGTCTGGCCAACAAGTATGCGCAAAATGCGAAAGTACGAGCCAGATGAGGGCAAATCCCAGACCAAACCAAGACATAACCGGCGTTATCCTCTAAAATATTAATCGCAACCAGGTTTAATTGACTGCTTCGGTGTGGTACCGCATTACTACGTGATCCAAACCAGAAAAAGGCCATGATCTGGCCAACAAGTATGCGAAAAATGCGAAAGTATGAGCCAGATGAGGGCAAGTACCAGACCTAACAGAGACATAACCGGCGTTATCCTCTAAAATACTAATCGGAACCAGCTTCTATTGCCTGTTTCAGTGTGGTACAACATTACTACGTGATCCAACCCAGAAAAAGGCAAAGGATCTGGCCAACAAGTATGCGAAAAACGCGAAAGTATGAGCCAGATGATTGCAAATACCAGAACTAACACAGACATAACCTGCGTTATCCTCTAAAATACTAATCGGAACCAGCTTTTATTGACTGTTACAGTGTGGTCCCACATTACTACGTGATCCAAACCAGAAAAAGGCCAGGATCTGGCCAACAAGTATGCGAAAAACGCGAAAGTCGAGCCAGATGAGGACAAATCCCAGACCTACCCGAGACATAACCGGCGTTATCCTCTAAAATATTAATCGCAACCAATCTGATTGCCTGCTTCGGTGTGGAACCTCATTACTACGGGATCCAAAACAGAAAAAACCCAGGGTCTGGGCAACAAGTGTGCGAAAAACGCGAAAGTATGCGCCAGATGGTTTCAAATACCAGAACTAACACAGACATAACCAGCGTTATCCTCTAAAATACTAATCGGAACCAGCTTTTATTGACTGTTTCAGTGTGGTACCACATTACTACGTGATCCAAACCAGAAAAAGGTCAGGATCTGGCCTACAAGTATGCGAAAAACGCGAAAGTACGAGCCAGATGAGGACAAATCCCAGACCTACCCGAGACATAACCGGCGTTATCCTCTAAGGTATTAATCGGAACCAGGTTTAATTGACTGTTTCAGTGTGGTACCTCTTTACTACGTGGTCCAAGCCAGAAGAAGGCCAGGATGAGACCAACAAGTATGCGAAAAATGCGAAAGTACGAGCCAGATGAGGGCAAATACCAGACCTAACCGAGACATAACCGGCGTTATCCTCTAAAATATTAATCGCAACCAGGTTTAATTGACTGTTTCGTTGTGGAACCACATTACTGCGGGACCCAAACCAGAAAAAACCCAGGATCTGGCCAAGAAGTATGAGAAAAATGCGAAAGTACGATCCAGATGGGGGCAAATCCCAGACCTAACCGAGACATAACCGGCGTTATCCTCTAAAATATTATTCGCAACCAGGTTTAATTGACTGTTTCGGTGTGGTACCACATTACTACGTGGTCCAAGCCAGAAAAAGGCCAGGATCTGGCCAACAAGTATGCGAAAAACGCGAAAGTACGAGCCAGATGAGGACAAATCCCAGACCTAACCGAGACATAACCGGCGTTATCCTCTAAAATATTAATCGCAACCAGGTTTAATTGACTGTTTCGTTGTGGAACCACATTACTACGGGATCGAAACCAGACAAAACCCAGGATCTGGCCAACAAGTATGCGAAAAATGCGAATGCATGAGCCAGATGATTGCAAATACCAGAACTAACCCAGACGTAACCGGCGTTATCCCCTAAAATATTAATCGCAACCAGGTTTAATTGACTGTTTCGGTGTGGTACCGCATTACTACGTGATCCAAACCAGAGAAAGGCCAGGATCTGGCCAACAAGTATGCGAAAAATGTGAAAGTACGAGTCAGATGAGGACAAATCCCAGACCTAGCCGAGTCATAACCGGCGTTATCCTCTAAAATATTGATCGCAACCAGTTTAATTGACTGTTTCGGTGTGGAACCTCATTACTACGTTATCCAAACCAGATAAAGCCCAGGATCTGGCCAACAAGTATGAGGAAAATGCGAAAGTTCGAGCCAGATGAGGGCAAGTACCAGACCTAACCCAGACAAAACCGGCGTTATCCCCTAAAATATTAATCGCAACCAGGTTTAGTTGACTGTTTCGGTGTGGAACCACATTACTACGGGATCCAAACCAGAAAAAACTCAGGATCTGGCCGACAAGTATTCGAAAAATGCGATAGTATGAGCCAGGGGGAGGGCAAATACCAGACTTAACACAGACATAACCTGCGTTATCCTCTAAAATATTAATCGCAACCGGGTTTAATTGACTGTTTCCGTGTGGAACCACATTACTACGGGATCCAAACCAGAAAAAACCCAGGATCTGGCCAACAACTATGAGAAAAACGCGAAAGTATGAGCCAGATGATTGCAAATACCAGAACTATCCCAGGCATAACCAGCGTTATCCTCTAAAATATTAATCGCAACCAGGTTTAATTGACTGTTTCGGTGTGGTGACGCATTACTACGTGATCCAAACCAGAAAAAGTCCAAGATCTGGCCAACAAGTATGCGAAAAATGCGAAAGTACGAGCCAGATGAGGGCAAATACCAGACCTAGCCCAGACATTACCGGCATTATCCTCTAAAATATTAATCGCAACCAGATTTAATTGACTGTTTCGGTGTGGTACCGCATTACTACGTGATCCAAACCAGAAAAAGCCCAGGATCTGGCCAACAAGTATGCGAAAAAAGCGAAAGTATGTGCCAGATGATAGCAAATACCAGAACTAACCCAGACATAACCAGCGTTATCCTCTAAAATACATATCGGAACCAGCTTCTATTGACTGTTTCAGTGTGGTACCACATTACTACGTGATCCAAACCAGAAAAGGGCCAGGGTCTGGCCAACAAGTATGCGAAAAATGCGAAAGTCCCAGCCAGATGAGGGCAAATACCAGACCTAACCGAGACATAACCCGCGTTATCCTCTAAAATATTAATCGCAACCAGGTTTAATTGACTGTTTCGGTGTTGTACCGCATTACTACGGGATCCAAACCAGAAAGAGGCCAGGATCAGGCCAACAAGAATGCGAAAAAAGCGAAAGTACGAGCCAGATGTGGGCAAATCCCAGACCTAACCGAGACATAACCGGCGTTATCCTCTAAAATATTAATCTGAACCAGGTTTAATTGACTGTTTCGTTGTGAAACCACATTACTACGGGATCGAAACCAGACAAAACCCAGGATCTGGCCAACAAGTATGCGAAAAATGCTAAAGCATGAGCCAGATGATTGCAAATACCAGAACTAACCCAGACGTAACCGGCGTTATCCCCTAAAATATTAATCGCAACCAGGTTTAATTGACTGTTTCGGTGTGGTACCGCATTACTTCGTGATCCAAACCAGAGAAAGGCCAGGATCTGGCCAACAAGTATGCGAAAAATGCGAAAGTCCCAGCCAGATGAGGGCAAATACCAGACCTAACCGAGACATAACCCGCGTTATCCTCTAAAATATTAATCGCAACCAGGTTTAATTGACTGTTTCGGTGTTGTACCGCATAACTACGGGAACCAAACCAGAAAGAGGCCAGGATCAGGCCAACAAGAATGCGAAAAAAGCGAAAGTACGAGCCAGATGTGGGCAAATCCCAGACCTAACCGAGACATAACCGGCGTTATCCTCTAAAATATTAATCTGAACCAGGTTTAATTGACTGTTTCGTTGTGGAGCCACATTACTACGGGATCGAAACCAGACAAAACCCAGGATCTGGCCAACAAGTATGCGAAAAATGCTAAAGCATGAGCCAGATGATTGCAAATACCAGAACTAACCCAGACGTAACCGGCGTTATCCCCTAAAATATTAATCGCAACCAGGTTTAATTGACTGTTTCGGTGTGGTACCGCATTACTTCGTGATCCAAACCAGAGAAAGGCCAGGATCTGGCCAACAAGTATGCGAAAAATGTGAAAGTACGAGTCAGATGAGGACAAATCCCAGACCTAGCCGAGTCATAACCGGCGTTATCCTCTGAAATATTGATCGCAACCAGTTTAATTGACTGTTTCGGTGTGGAACCTCATTACTACGTTATCCAAACCAGATAAAGCCCAGGATCTGGCCAACAAGTATGAGGAAAATGCGAAAGTTCGAGCCAGATGAGGGCAAGTACCAGACCTAACCCAGACAAAACCGGCGTTATCCCCTAAAATATTAATCGCAACCAGGTATAATTGACTGTTTCGGTGTGGTACCGCATTGCTACGATGATCCAAACCAGAAAGAGGCCAGGATCTGGCTAACAAGTATGCGAAAAATGCGAAAGTACGATCCGGATGAGGGCAAATCCCAGACCTAACCAAGACATAACCGGCGTTATCCTCTAAAATATTAATCGCAACAAGGTTTAATTGACTGTTTCGTTGTGGAACCACATTACTGCGGGATCCAAACCAGAGACAACGCAGGATCTGGCCAACAAGTATGCGAAAAATGCGAAAGTCCCAGCCAGATGAGGGCAAATACCAGACCTAACCGAGACATAACCCGCGTTATCCTCTAAAATATTAATCGCAACCAGGTTTAATTGACTGTTTCGGTGTTGTACCGCATTACTACGGGATCCAAACCAGAAAGAGGCCAGGATCAGGCCAACAAGAATGCGAAAAAAGCGAAAGTACGAGCCAGATGAGGGCAAATCCCAGACCTAACCGAGACATAACCGGCGTTATCCTCTAAAATATTAATCGCAACCAGGTTTAATTGACTGTTTCGGTGTGGTGACGCATTACTACGTGATCCAAACCAGAAAAAGTCCAAGATCTGGCCAACAAGTATGCAAAAATGCGAAAGTACGAGCCAGATGAGGGCAAATACCAGACCTAGCCCAGACATTACCGGCATTATCCTCTAAAATATTAATCGCAACCAGATTTAATTGACTGTTTCGGTGTGGAACCTCATTATTACGTTATCCAAACCAGATAAAGCCCAGGATCTGGCCAACAAGTATGAGGAAGATGCGAAAGTTCGAGCCAGATGAGGGCAAGTACCAGACCTAACCCAGACAAAACCGGCGTTATCCCCTAAAATATTAATCGCAACCAGGTATAATTGACTGTTTCGGTGTGGTACCGCATTGCTACGATGATCCAAACCAGAAAGAGGCCAGGATCTGGCTAACAAGTATGCGAAAAATGCGAAAGTACGATCCGGATGAGGGCAAATCCCAGACCTAACCGAGACATAACCGGCGTTATCCTCTAAAATATTAATCGCAACAAGGTTTAATTGACTGTTTCGTTGTGGAACCACATTACTGCGGGATCCAAACCAGAGACAACGCAGGATCTGGCCAACAAGTATGCGAAAAATGCGAAAGTCCCAGCCAGATGAGGGCAAATACCAGACCTAACCGAGACATAACCCGCGTTATCCTCTAAAATATTAATCGCAACCAGGTTTAATTGACTGTTTCGGTGTTGTACCGCATTACTACGGGATCCAAACCAGAAAGAGGCCAGGATCAGGCCAACAAGAATGCGAAAAAAGCGAAAGTACGAGCCAGATGAGGGCAAATCCCAGACCTAACCGAGACATAACCGGCGTTATCCTCTAAAATATTAATCGCAACCAGGTTTAATTGACTGTTTCGGTGTGGTGACGCATTACTACGTGATCCAAACCAGAAAAAGTCCAAGATCTGGCCAACAAGTATGCAAAAATGCGAAAGTACGAGCCAGATGAGGGCAAATACCAGACCTAGCCCAGACATTACCGGCATTATCCTCTAAAATATTAATCGCAACCAGATTTAATTGACTGTTTCGGTGTGGTACCGCATTACTACGTGATCCAAACCAGAAAAAGCCCAGGATCTGGCCAACAAGTATGCGAAAAAAGCGAAAGTATGTGCCAGATGATAGCAAATACTAGAACTAACCCAGACATAACCAGCGTTATCCTCTAAAATACATATCGGAACCAGCTTCTATTGACTGTTTCAGTGTGGTACCACATTACTACGTGATCCAAACCAGAAAAGGGCCAGGGTCTGGCCAACAAGTATGCGAAAAATGCGAAAGTCCCAGCCAGATGAGGGCAAATACCAGACCTAACCGAGACATAACCCGCGTTATCCTCTAAAATATTAATCGCAACCAGGTTTAATTGACTGTTTCGGCGTTGTACCGCATTACTACGGGATCCAAACCAGAAAGAGGCCAGGATCAGGCCAACAAGAATGCGAAAAAAGCGAAAGTACGAGCCAGATGTGGGCAAATCCCAGACCTACCCGAGACATAACCGGCGTTATCCTCTAAAATATTAATCTGAACCAGGTTTAATTGACTGTTTCGTTGTGGAACCACATTACTACGGGATCGAAACCAGACAAAACCCAGGATCTGGTCAACAAGTATGCGAAAAATGCTAAAGCATGAGCCAGATGATTGCAAATACCAGAACTAACCCAGACGTAACCGGCGTTATCCCCTAAAATATTAATCGCAACCAGGTTTAATTGACTGTTTCGGTGTGGTACCGCATTACTTCGTGATCCAAACCAGAAAAAGGCCAGGATCTGGCCAACAAGTATGCGAAAAAAGCGAAAGTATGTGCCAGATGATAGCAAATACCAGAACTAACCCAGACATAACCAGCGTTATCCTCTAAAATACATATCGGAACCAGCTTCTATTGACTGTTTCAGTGTGGTACCACATTACTACGTGATCCAAACCAGAAAAGGGCCAGGGTCTGGCCAACAAGTATGCGAAAAATGCGAAAGTCCCAGCCAGATGAGGGCAAATACCAGACCTAACCGAAACATAACCCGCGTTATCCTCTAAAATATTAATCGCAACCAGGTTCAATTGACTGTTTCGGTGTGGAACCACATTACTACGGGATCCAAACCAGAAAAAACCCAGGATCTGGCCAACAACTATGAGAAAAACGCGAAAGTACGAGCCAGATGGGGGCAAATCCTAGACCTAACCGAGACACACCCAGCGTTATCCTCTAAAATATTAATCGCAACCAGGTTTAATTGACTGTTTCGGTGTTGTACCGCATTACTACGGGATCCAAACCAGAAAGAGGCCAGGATCAGGCCAACAAGAATGCGAAAAAAGCGAAAGTACGAGCCAGATGTGGGCAAACCCCAGACCTACCCGAGACATAACCGGCGTTATCCTCTAAAATATTAATCTGAACCAGGTTTAATTGACTGTTTCGTTGTGGAACCACATTACTACGGGATCGAAACCAGACAAAACCCAGGATCTGGCCAACAAGTATGCGAAAAATGCGAATGCATGAGCCAGATGATTGCAAATACCAGAACTAACCCAGACGTAACCGGCGTTATCCCCTAAAATATTAATCGCAACCAGGTTTAATTGACTGTTTCGGTGTGGTACCGCATTACTACGTGATCCAAACCAGAGAAAGGCCAGGATCTGGCCAACAAGTATGCGAAAAATGTGAAAGTACGAGTCAGATGAGGACAAATCCCAGACCTAGCCGAGCCATAACCGGCGTTATCCTCTAAACTATTGATCGCAACCAGTTTAATTGACTGTTTCGGTGTGGAACCTCATTACTACGTTATCCAAACCAGATAAAGCCCAGGATCTGGCCAACAAGTATGAGGAAAATGCGAAAGTTCGAGCCAGATGAGGGCAAGTACCAGACCTAACCCAGACAAAACCGGCGTTATCCCCTAAAATATTAATCGCAACCAGGTTTAATTGACTGTTTCGGTGTGGAACCACATTACTACGGGATCCAAACCAGAAAAAACTCAGGATCTGGCCGACAAGTATTCGAAAAATGCGATAGTATGAGCCAGGGGAGGGCAAATACCAGACTTAACACAGACATAACCTGCGTTATCCTCTAAAATATTAATCGCAACCGGGTTTAATTGACTGTTTCCGTGTGGAACCACATTACTACGGGATCCAAACCAGAAAAAACCCAGGATCTGGCCAACAACTATGAGAAAAACGCGAAAGTATGAGCCAGATGATTGCAAATACCAGAACTATCCCAGGCATAACCAGCGTTATCCTCTAAAATATTAATCGCAACCAGGTTTAATTGACTGTTTCGGTGTGGTGACGCATTACTACGTGATCCAAACCAGAAAAAGTCCAAGATCTGGCCAACAAGTATGCGAAAAATGCGAAAGTACGAGCCAGATGAGGGCAAATACCAGACCTAGCCCAGACATTACCGGCATTATCCTCTAAAATATTAATCGCAACCAGATTTAATTGACTGTTTCGGTGTGGTACCGCATTACTACGTGATCCAAACCAGAAAAAGCCCAGGATCTGGCCAACAAGTATGCGAAAAAAGCGAAAGTATGTGCCAGATGATAGCAAATACCAGAACTAACCCAGACATAACCAGCGTTATCCTCTAAAATACATATCGGAACCAGCTTCTATTGACTGTTTCAGTGTGGTACCACATTACTACGTGATCCAAACCAGAAAAGGGCCAGGGTCTGGCCAACAAGTATGCGAAAAATGCGAAAGTCCCAGCCAGATGAGGGCAAATACCAGACCTAACCGAGACATAACCCGCGTTATCCTCTAAAATATTAATCGCAACCAGGTTTAATTGACTGTTTCGGTGTTGTACCGCATTACTACGGGATCCAAACCAGAAAGAGGCCAGGATCAGGCCAACAAGAATGCGAAAAAAGCGAAAGTACGAGCCAGATGTGGGCAAATCCCAGACCTAACCGAGACATAACCGGCGTTATCCTCTAAAATATTAATCTGAACCAGGTTTAATTGACTGTTTCGTTGTGGAACCACATTACTACGGGATCGAAACCAGACAAAACCCAGGATCTGGCCAACAAGTATGCGAAAAATGCTAAAGCATGAGCCAGATGATTGCAAATACCAGAACTAACCCAGACGTAACCGGCGTTATCCCCTAAAATATTAATCGCAACCAGGTTTAATTGACTGTTTCGGTGTGGTACCGCATTACTTCGTGATCCAAACCAGAGAAAGGCCAGGATCTGGCCAACAAGTATGCGAAAAATGCGAAAGTCCCAGCCAGATGAGGGCAAATACCAGACCTAACCGAGACATAACCCGCGTTATCCTCTAAAATATTAATCGCAACCAGGTTTAATTGACTGTTTCGGTGTTGTACCGCATTACTACGGGATCCAAACCAGAAAGAGGCCAGGATCAGGCCAACAAGAATGCAAAAAAAGCGAAAGTACGAGCCAGATGTGGGCAAATCCCAGACCTACCCGAGACATAACCGGCGTTATCCTCTAAAATATTAATCTGAACCAGGTTTAATTGACTGTTTCGTTGTGGAACCACATTACTACGGGATCGAAACCAGACAAAACCCAGGATCTGGCCAACAAGTATGCGAAAAATGCGAATGCATGAGCCAGATGATTGCAAATACCAGAACTAACCCAGACGTAACCGGCGTTATCCCCTAAAATATTAATCGCAACCAGGTTTAATTGACTGTTTCGGTGTGGTACCGCATTACTACGTGATCCAAACCAGAGAAAGGCCAGGATCTGGCCAACAAGTATGCGAAAAATGTGAAAGTACGAGTCAGATGAGGACAAATCCCAGACCTAGCCGAGTCATAACCGGCGTTATCCTCTATACTATTGATCGCAACCAGTTTAATTGACTGTTTCGGTGTGGAACCTCATTACTACGTTATCCAAACCAGATAAAGCCCAGGATCTGGCCAACAAGTATGAGGAAAATGCGAAAGTTCGAGCCAGATGAGGGCAAGTACCAGACCTAACCCAGACAAAACCGGCGTTATCCCCTAAAATATTAATCGCAACCAGGTTTAATTGACTGTTTCGGTGTGGAACCACATTACTACGGGATCCAAACCAGAAAAAACTCAGGATCTGGCCGACAAGTATTCGAAAAATGCGATAGTATGAGCCAGGGGAGGGCAAATACCAGACTTAACACAGACATAACCTGCGTTATCCTCTAAAATATTAATCGCAACCGGGTTTAGTTGACTGTTTCCGTGTGGAACCACATTACTACGGGATCCAGACCAGAAAAAACCCAGGATCTGGCCAACAACTATGAGAAAAACGCGAAAGTATGAGCCAGATGATTGCAAATACCAGAACTATCCCAGGCATAACCAGCGTTATCCTCTAAAATATTAATCGCAACCAGGTTTAATTGACTGTTTCGGTGTGGTGACGCATTACTACGTGATCCAAACCAGAAAAAGTCCAAGATCTGGCCAACAAGTATGCGAAAAATGCGAAAGTACGAGCCAGATGAGGGCAAATACCAGACTTAGCCCAGACATTACCGGCATTATCCTCTAAAATATTAATCGCAACCAGATTTAATTGACTGTTTCGGTGTGGTACCGCATTACTACGTGATCCAAACCAGAAAAAGCCCAGGATCTGGCCAACAAGTATGCGAAAAAAGCGAAAGTATGTGCCAGATGATAGCAAATACCAGAACTAACCCAGACATAACCAGCGTTATCCTCTAAAATACATATCGGAACCAGCTTCTATTGACTGTTTCAGTGTGGTACCACATTACTACGTGATCCAAACCAGAAAAGGGCCAGGGTCTGGCCAACAAGTATGCGAAAAATGCGAAAGTCCCAGCCAGATGAGGGCACATACCAGACCTAACCGAGACATAACCCGCGTTATCCTCTAAAATATTAATCGCAACCAGGTTTAATTGACTGTTTCGGTGTTGTACCGCATTACTACGGGATCCAAACCAGAAAGAGGCCAGGATCAGGCCAACAAGAATGCGAAAAAAGCGAAAGTACGAGCCAGATGTGGGCAAATCCCAGACCTAACCGAGACATAACCGGCGTTATCCTCTAAAATATTAATCTGAACCAGGTTTAATTGACTGTTTCGTTGTGGAACCACATTACTACGGGATCGAAACCAGACAAAACCCAGGATCTGGCCAACAAGTATGCGAAAAATGCTAAAGCATGAGCCAGATGATTGCAAATACCAGAACTAACCCAGACGTAACCGGCGTTATCCCCTAAAATATTAATCGCAACCAGGTTTAATTGACTGTTTCGGTGTGGTACCGCATTACTTCGTGATCCAAACCAGAGAAAGGCCAGGATCTGGCCAACAAGTATGCGAAAAATGTGAAAGTACGAGTCAGATGAGGACAAATCCCAGACCTAGCCGAGTCATAACCGGCGTTATCCTCTAAAATATTGATCGCAACCAGTTTAATTGACTGTTTCGGTGTGGAACCTCATTATTACGTTATCCAAACCAGATAAAGCCCAGGATCTGGCCAACAAGTATGAGGAAGATGCGAAAGTTCGAGCCAGATGAGGGCAAGTACCAGACCTAACCCAGACAAAACCGGCGTTATCCCCTAAAATATTAATCGCAACCAGGTATAATTGACTGTTTCGGTGTGGTACCGCATTGCTACGATGATCCAAACCAGAAAGAGGCCAGGATCTGGCTAACAAGTATGCGAAAAATGCGAAAGTACGATCCGGATGAGGGCAAATCCCAGACCTAACCGAGACATAACCGGCGTTATCCTCTAAAATATTAATCGCAACAAGGTTTAATTGACTGTTTCGTTGTGGAACCACATTACTGCGGGATCCAAACCAGAGACAACGCAGGATCTGGCCAACAAGTATGCGAAAAATGCGAAAGTCCCAGCCAGATGAGGGCAAATACCAGACCTAACCGAGACATAACCCGCGTTATCCTCTAAAATATTAATCGCAACCAGGTTTAATTGACTGTTTCGGTGTTGTACCGCATTACTACGGGATCCAAACCAGAAAGAGGCCAGGATCAGGCCAACAAGAATGCGAAAAAAGCGAAAGTACGAGCCAGATGAGGGCAAATCCCAGACCTAACCGAGACATAACCGGCGTTATCCTCTAAAATATTAATCGCAACCAGGTTTAATTGACTGTTTCGGTGTGGTGACGCATTACTACGTGATCCAAACCAGAAAAAGTCCAAGATCTGGCCAACAAGTATGCAAAAATGCGAAAGTACGAGCCAGATGAGGGCAAATACCAGACCTAGCCCAGACATTACCGGCATTATCCTCTAAAATATTAATCGCAACCAGATTTAATTGACTGTTTCGGTGTGGTACCGCATTACTACGTGATCCAAACCAGAAAAAGCCCAGGATCTGGCCAACAAGTATGCGAAAAAAGCGAAAGTATGTGCCAGATGATAGCAAATACTAGAACTAACCCAGACATAACCAGCGTTATCCTCTAAAATACATATCGGAACCAGCTTCTATTGACTGTTTCAGTGTGGTACCACATTACTACGTGATCCAAACCAGAAAAGGGCCAGGGTCTGGCCAACAAGTATGCGAAAAATGCGAAAGTCCCAGCCAGATGAGGGCAAATACCAGACCTAACCGAGACATAACCCGCGTTATCCTCTAAAATATTAATCGCAACCAGGTTTAATTGACTGTTTCGGTGTTGTACCGCATTACTACGGGATCCAAACCAGAAAGAGGCCAGGATCAGGCCAACAAGAATGCGAAAAAAGCGAAAGTACGAGCCAGATGTGGGCAAATCCCAGACCTACCCGAGACATAACCGGCGTTATCCTCTAAAATATTAATCTGAACCAGGTTTAATTGACTGTTTCGTTGTGGAACCACATTACTACGGGATCGAAACCAGACAAAACCCAGGATCTGGTCAACAAGTATGCGAAAAATGCTAAAGCATGAGCCAGATGATTGCAAATACCAGAACTAACCCAGACGTAACCGGCGTTATCCCCTAAAATATTAATCGCAACCAGGTTTAATTGACTGTTTCGGTGTGGTACCGCATTACTTCGTGATCCAAACCAGAGAAAGGCCAGGATCTGGCCAACAAGTATGCGAAAAATGTGAAAGTACGAGTCAGATGAGGACAAATCCCAGACCTAGCCGAGTCATAACCGGCGTTATCCTCTAAAATATTGATCGCAACCAGTTTAATTGACTGTTTCGGTGTGGAACCTCATTACTACGTTATCCAAACCAGATAAAGCCCAGGATCTGGCCAACAAGTATGAGGAAGATGCGAAAGTTCGAGCCAGATGAGGGCAAGTACCAGACCTAACCCAGACAAAACCGGCGTTATCCCCTAAAATATTAATCGCAACCAGGTATAATTGACTGTTTCGGTGTGGTACCGCATTGCTACGATGATCCAAACCAGAAAGAGGCCAGGATCTGGCTAACAAGTATGCGAAAAATGCGAAAGTACGATCCGGATGAGGGCAAATCCCAGACCTAACCGAGACATAACCGGCGTTATCCTCTAAAATATTAATCGCAACAAGGTTTAATTGACTGTTTCGTTGTGGAACCACATTACTGCGGGATCCAAACCAGAGAAAACGCAGGATCTGGCCAACAAGTATGCGAAAAATGCGAAAGTACGATCCAGATGAGGGCAAATCCCAGACCTAACCGAGACATAACCGGCGTTATCCTCTAAAATATTAATCGCAACCAGGTTTAATTGACTGTTTCGGTGTGGTACCGCATTACTACGTGATCCAAACCAGAAAAAGGCCAGGATCTGGCCAACAAGTATGCGAAAAAAGCGAAAGTATGTGCCAGATGATAGCAAATACCAGAACTAACCCAGACATAACCAGCGTTATCCTCTAAAATACATATCGGAACCAGCTTCTATTGACTGTTTCAGTGTGGTACCACATTACTACGTGATCCAAACCAGAAAAGGGCCAGGGTCTGGCCAACAAGTATGCGAAAAATGCGAAAGTCCCAGCCAGATGAGGGCAAATACCAGACCTAACCGAAACATAACCCGCGTTATCCTCTAAAATATTAATCGCAACCAGGTTTAATTGACTGTTTCGGTGTGGAACCACATTACTACGGGATCCAAACCAGAAAAAACCCAGGATCTGGCCAACAAGTATGCGAAAAATGCGAAAGTACGATCCAGATGAGGGCAAATCCCAGACCTAACCGAGACATAACCGGCGTTATCCTCTAAAATATTAATCGCAACCAGGTTTAATTGACTGTTTCGGTGTTGTACCGCATTACTACGGGATCCAAACCAGAAAGAGGCCAGGATCAGGCCAACAAGAATGCGAAAAAAGCGAAAGTACGAGCCAGATGTGGGCAAATCCCAGACCTAACCGAGACATAACCGGCGTTATCCTCTAAAATATTAATCTGAACCAGGTTTAATTGACTGTTTCGTTGTGGAACCACATTACTACGGGATCGAAACCAGACAAAACCCAGGATCTGGCCAACAAGTATGCGAAAAATGCTAAAGCATGAGCCAGATGATTGCAAATACCAGAACTAACCCAGACGTAACCGGCGTTATCCCCTAAAATATTAATCGCAACCAGGTTTAATTGACTGTTTCGGTGTGGTACCGCATTACTTCGTGATCCAAACCAGAGAAAGGCCAGGATCTGGCCAACAAGTATGCGAAAAATGTGAAAGTACGAGTCAGATGAGGACAAATCCCAGACCTAGCCGAGTCATAACCGGCGTTATCCTCTAAACTATTGATCGCAACCAGTTTAATTGACTGTTTCGGTGTGGAACCTCATTACTACGTTATCCAAACCAGATAAAGCCCAGGATCTGGCCAACAAGTATGAGGAAAATGCGAAAGTTCGAGCCAGATGAGGGCAAGTACCAGACCTAACCCAGACAAAACCGGCGTTATCCCCTAAAATATTAATCGCAACCAGGTTTAATTGACTGTTTCGGTGTGGAACCACATTACTACGGGATCCAAACCAGAAAAAACTCAGGATCTGGCCGACAAGTATTCGAAAAATGCGATAGTATGAGCCAGGGGAGGGCAAATACCAGACTTAACACAGACATAACCTGCGTTATCCTCTAAAATATTAATCGCAACCGGGTTTAATTGACTGTTTCCGTGTGGAACCACATTACTACGGGATCCAAACCAGAAAAAACCCAGGATCTGGCCAACAACTATGAGAAAAACGCGAAAGTATGAGCCAGATGATTGCAAATACCAGAACTATCCCAGGCATAACCAGCGTTATCCTCTAAAATATTAATCGCAACCAGGTTTAATTGACTGTTTCGGTGTGGTGACGCATTACTACGTGATCCAAACCAGAAAAAGTCCAAGATCTGGCCAACAAGTATGCGAAAAATGCGAAAGTACGAGCCAGATGAGGGCAAATACCAGACCTAGCCCAGACATTACCGGCATTATCCTCTAAAATATTAATCGCAACCAGATTTAATTGACTGTTTCGGTGTGGTACCGCATTACTACGTGATCCAAACCAGAAAAAGCCCAGGATCTGGCCAACAAGTATGCGAAAAAAGCGAAAGTATGTGCCAGATGATAGCAAATACCAGAACTAACCCAGACATAACCAGCGTTATCCTCTAAAATACATATCGGAACCAGCTTCTATTGACTGTTTCAGTGTGGTACCACATTACTACGTGATCCAAACCAGAAAAGGGCCAGGGTCTGGCCAACAAGTATGCGAAAAATGCGAAAGTCCCAGCCAGATGAGGGCAAATACCAGACCTAACCGAGACATAACCCGCGTTATCCTCTAAAATATTAATCGCAACCAGGTTTAATTGACTGTTTCGGTGTTGTACCGCATTACTACGGGATCCAAACCAGAAAGAGGCCAGGATCAGGCCAACAAGAATGCGAAAAAAGCGAAAGTACGAGCCAGATGTGGGCAAATCCCAGACCTAACCGAGACATAACCGGCGTTATCCTCTAAAATATTAATCTGAACCAGGTTTAATTGACTGTTTCGTTGTGGAACCACATTACTACGGGATCGAAACCAGACAAAACCCAGGATCTGGCCAACAAGTATGCGAAAAATGCTAAAGCATGAGCCAGATGATTGCAAATACCAGAACTAACCCAGACGTAACCGGCGTTATCCCCTAAAATATTAATCGCAACCAGGTTTAATTGACTGTTTCGGTGTGGTACCGCATTACTTCGTGATCCAAACCAGAGAAAGGCCAGGATCTGGCCAACAAGTATGCGAAAAATGCGAAAGTCCCAGCCAGATGAGGGCAAATACCAGACCTAACCGAGACATAACCCGCGTTATCCTCTAAAATATTAATCGCAACCAGGTTTAATTGACTGTTTCGGTGTTGTACCGCATTACTACGGGATCCAAACCAGAAAGAGGCCAGGATCAGGCCAACAAGAATGCAAAAAAAGCGAAAGTACGAGCCAGATGTGGGCAAATCCCAGACCTACCCGAGACATAACCGGCGTTATCCTCTAAAATATTAATCTGAACCAGGTTTAATTGACTGTTTCGTTGTGGAACCACATTACTACGGGATCGAAACCAGACAAAACCCAGGATCTGGCCAACAAGTATGCGAAAAATGCGAATGCATGAGCCAGATGATTGCAAATACCAGAACTAACCCAGACGTAACCGGCGTTATCCCCTAAAATATTAATCGCAACCAGGTTTAATTGACTGTTTCGGTGTGGTACCGCATTACTACGTGATCCAAACCAGAGAAAGGCCAGGATCTGGCCAACAAGTATGCGAAAAATGTGAAAGTACGAGTCAGATGAGGACAAATCCCAGACCTAGCCGAGTCATAACCGGCGTTATCCTCTATACTATTGATCGCAACCAGTTTAATTGACTGTTTCGGTGTGGAACCTCATTACTACGTTATCCAAACCAGATAAAGCCCAGGATCTGGCCAACAAGTATGAGGAAAATGCGAAAGTTCGAGCCAGATGAGGGCAAGTACCAGACCTAACCCAGACAAAACCGGCGTTATCCCCTAAAATATTAATCGCAACCAGGTTTAATTGACTGTTTCGGTGTGGAACCACATTACTACGGGATCCAAACCAGAAAAAACTCAGGATCTGGCCGACAAGTATTCGAAAAATGCGATAGTATGAGCCAGGGGAGGGCAAATACCAGACTTAACACAGACATAACCTGCGTTATCCTCTAAAATATTAATCGCAACCGGGTTTAGTTGACTGTTTCCGTGTGGAACCACATTACTACGGGATCCAGACCAGAAAAAACCCAGGATCTGGCCAACAACTATGAGAAAAACGCGAAAGTATGAGCCAGATGATTGCAAATACCAGAACTATCCCAGGCATAACCAGCGTTATCCTCTAAAATATTAATCGCAACCAGGTTTAATTGACTGTTTCGGTGTGGTGACGCATTACTACGTGATCCAAACCAGAAAAAGTCCAAGATCTGGCCAACAAGTATGCGAAAAATGCGAAAGTACGAGCCAGATGAGGGCAAATACCAGACTTAGCCCAGACATTACCGGCATTATCCTCTAAAATATTAATCGCAACCAGATTTAATTGACTGTTTCGGTGTGGTACCGCATTACTACGTGATCCAAACCAGAAAAAGCCCAGGATCTGGCCAACAAGTATGCGAAAAAAGCGAAAGTATGTGCCAGATGATAGCAAATACCAGAACTAACCCAGACATAACCAGCGTTATCCTCTAAAATACATATCGGAACCAGCTTCTATTGACTGTTTCAGTGTGGTACCACATTACTACGTGATCCAAACCAGAAAAGGGCCAGGGTCTGGCCAACAAGTATGCGAAAAATGCGAAAGTCCCAGCCAGATGAGGGCACATACCAGACCTAACCGAGACATAACCCGCGTTATCCTCTAAAATATTAATCGCAACCAGGTTTAATTGACTGTTTCGGTGTTGTACCGCATTACTACGGGATCCAAACCAGAAAGAGGCCAGGATCAGGCCAACAAGAATGCGAAAAAAGCGAAAGTACGAGCCAGATGTGGGCAAATCCCAGACCTAACCGAGACATAACCGGCGTTATCCTCTAAAATATTAATCTGAACCAGGTTTAATTGACTGTTTCGTTGTGGAACCACATTACTACGGGATCGAAACCAGACAAAACCCAGGATCTGGCCAACAAGTATGCGAAAAATGCTAAAGCATGAGCCAGATGATTGCAAATACCAGAACTAACCCAGACGTAACCGGCGTTATCCCCTAAAATATTAATCGCAACCAGGTTTAATTGACTGTTTCGGTGTGGTACCGCATTACTTCGTGATCCAAACCAGAGAAAGGCCAGGATCTGGCCAACAAGTATGCGAAAAATGTGAAAGTACGAGTCAGATGAGGACAAATCCCAGACCTAGCCGAGTCATAACCGGCGTTATCCTCTAAAATATTGATCGCAACCAGTTTAATTGACTGTTTCGGTGTGGAACCTCATTATTACGTTATCCAAACCAGATAAAGCCCAGGATCTGGCCAACAAGTATGAGGAAGATGCGAAAGTTCGAGCCAGATGAGGGCAAGTACCAGACCTAACCCAGACAAAACCGGCGTTATCCCCTAAAATATTAATCGCAACCAGGTATAATTGACTGTTTCGGTGTGGTACCGCATTGCTACGATGATCCAAACCAGAAAGAGGCCAGGATCTGGCTAACAAGTATGCGAAAAATGCGAAAGTACGATCCGGATGAGGGCAAATCCCAGACCTAACCGAGACATAACCGGCGTTATCCTCTAAAATATTAATCGCAACAAGGTTTAATTGACTGTTTCGTTGTGGAACCACATTACTGCGGGATCCAAACCAGAGACAACGCAGGATCTGGCCAACAAGTATGCGAAAAATGCGAAAGTCCCAGCCAGATGAGGGCAAATACCAGACCTAACCGAGACATAACCCGCGTTATCCTCTAAAATATTAATCGCAACCAGGTTTAATTGACTGTTTCGGTGTTGTACCGCATTACTACGGGATCCAAACCAGAAAGAGGCCAGGATCAGGCCAACAAGAATGCGAAAAAAGCGAAAGTACGAGCCAGATGAGGGCAAATCCCAGACCTAACCGAGACATAACCGGCGTTATCCTCTAAAATATTAATCGCAACCAGGTTTAATTGACTGTTTCGGTGTGGTGACGCATTACTACGTGATCCAAACCAGAAAAAGTCCAAGATCTGGCCAACAAGTATGCAAAAATGCGAAAGTACGAGCCAGATGAGGGCAAATACCAGACCTAGCCCAGACATTACCGGCATTATCCTCTAAAATATTAATCGCAACCAGATTTAATTGACTGTTTCGGTGTGGTACCGCATTACTACGTGATCCAAACCAGAAAAAGCCCAGGATCTGGCCAACAAGTATGCGAAAAAAGCGAAAGTATGTGCCAGATGATAGCAAATACTAGAACTAACCCAGACATAACCAGCGTTATCCTCTAAAATACATATCGGAACCAGCTTCTATTGACTGTTTCAGTGTGGTACCACATTACTACGTGATCCAAACCAGAAAAGGGCCAGGGTCTGGCCAACAAGTATGCGAAAAATGCGAAAGTCCCAGCCAGATGAGGGCAAATACCAGACCTAACCGAGACATAACCCGCGTTATCCTCTAAAATATTAATCGCAACCAGGTTTAATTGACTGTTTCGGTGTTGTACCGCATTACTACGGGATCCAAACCAGAAAGAGGCCAGGATCAGGCCAACAAGAATGCGAAAAAAGCGAAAGTACGAGCCAGATGTGGGCAAATCCCAGACCTACCCGAGACATAACCGGCGTTATCCTCTAAAATATTAATCTGAACCAGGTTTAATTGACTGTTTCGTTGTGGAACCACATTACTACGGGATCGAAACCAGACAAAACCCAGGATCTGGTCAACAAGTATGCGAAAAATGCTAAAGCATGAGCCAGATGATTGCAAATACCAGAACTAACCCAGACGTAACCGGCGTTATCCCCTAAAATATTAATCGCAACCAGGTTTAATTGACTGTTTCGGTGTGGTACCGCATTACTTCGTGATCCAAACCAGAGAAAGGCCAGGATCTGGCCAACAAGTATGCGAAAAATGTGAAAGTACGAGTCAGATGAGGACAAATCCCAGACCTAGCCGAGTCATAACCGGCGTTATCCTCTAAAATATTGATCGCAACCAGTTTAATTGACTGTTTCGGTGTGGAACCTCATTACTACGTTATCCAAACCAGATAAAGCCCAGGATCTGGCCAACAAGTATGAGGAAGATGCGAAAGTTCGAGCCAGATGAGGGCAAGTACCAGACCTAACCCAGACAAAACCGGCGTTATCCCCTAAAATATTAATCGCAACCAGGTATAATTGACTGTTTCGGTGTGGTACCGCATTGCTACGATGATCCAAACCAGAAAGAGGCCAGGATCTGGCTAACAAGTATGCGAAAAATGCGAAAGTACGATCCGGATGAGGGCAAATCCCAGACCTAACCGAGACATAACCGGCGTTATCCTCTAAAATATTAATCGCAACAAGGTTTAATTGACTGTTTCGTTGTGGAACCACATTACTGCGGGATCCAAACCAGAGAAAACGCAGGATCTGGCCAACAAGTATGCGAAAAATGCGAAAGTACGATCCAGATGAGGGCAAATCCCAGACCTAACCGAGACATAACCGGCGTTATCCTCTAAAATATTAATCGCAACCAGGTTTAATTGACTGTTTCGGTGTGGTACCGCATTACTACGTGATCCAAACCAGAAAAAGGCCAGGATCTGGCCAACAAGTATGCGAAAAAAGCGAAAGTATGTGCCAGATGATAGCAAATACCAGAACTAACCCAGACATAACCAGCGTTATCCTCTAAAATACATATCGGAACCAGCTTCTATTGACTGTTTCAGTGTGGTACCACATTACTACGTGATCCAAACCAGAAAAGGGCCAGGGTCTGGCCAACAAGTATGCGAAAAATGCGAAAGTCCCAGCCAGATGAGGGCAAATACCAGACCTAACCGAAACATAACCCGCGTTATCCTCTAAAATATTAATCGCAACCAGGTTTAATTGACTGTTTCGGTGTGGAACCACATTACTACGGGATCCAAACCAGAAAAAACCCAGGATCTGGCCAACAAGTATGCGAAAAATGCGAAAGTACGATCCAGATGAGGGCAAATCCCAGACCTAACCGAGACATAACCGGCGTTATCCTCTAAAATATTAATCGCAACCAGGTTTAATTGACTGTTTCGGTGTTGTACCGCATTACTACGGGATCCAAACCAGAAAGAGGCCAGGATCAGGCCAACAAGAATGCGAAAAAAGCGAAAGTACGAGCCAGATGTGGGCAAATCCCAGACCTAACCGAGACATAACCGGCGTTATCCTCTAAAATATTAATCTGAACCAGGTTTAATTGACTGTTTCGTTGTGGAACCACATTACTACGGGATCGAAACCAGACAAAACCCAGGATCTGGCCAACAAGTATGCGAAAAATGCTAAAGCATGAGCCAGATGATTGCAAATACCAGAACTAACCCAGACGTAACCGGCGTTATCCCCTAAAATATTAATCGCAACCAGGTTTAATTGACTGTTTCGGTGTGGTACCGCATTACTTCGTGATCCAAACCAGAGAAAGGCCAGGATCTGGCCAACAAGTATGCGAAAAATGTGAAAGTACGAGTCAGATGAGGACAAATCCCAGACCTAGCCGAGTCATAACCGGCGTTATCCTCTAAAATATTGATCGCAACCAGTTTAATTGACTGTTTCGGTGTGGAACCTCATTATTACGTTATCCAAACCAGATAAAGCCCAGGATCTGGCCAACAAGTATGAGGAAGATGCGAAAGTTCGAGCCAGATGAGGGCAAGTACCAGACCTAACCCAGACAAAACCGGCGTTATCCCCTAAAATATTAATCGCAACCAGGTATAATTGACTGTTTCGGTGTGGTACCGCATTGCTACGATGATCCAAACCAGAAAGAGGCCAGGATCTGGCTAACAAGTATGCGAAAAATGCGAAAGTACGATCCGGATGAGGGCAAATCCCAGACCTAACCGAGACATAACCGGCGTTATCCTCTAAAATATTAATCGCAACAAGGTTTAATTGACTGTTTCGTTGTGGAACCACATTACTGCGGGATCCAAACCAGAGACAACGCAGGATCTGGCCAACAAGTATGCGAAAAATGCGAAAGTCCCAGCCAGATGAGGGCAAATACCAGACCTAACCGAGACATAACCCGCGTTATCCTCTAAAATATTAATCGCAACCAGGTTTAATTGACTGTTTCGGTGTTGTACCGCATTACTACGGGATCCAAACCAGAAAGAGGCCAGGATCAGGCCAACAAGAATGCGAAAAAAGCGAAAGTACGAGCCAGATGAGGGCAAATCCCAGACCTAACCGAGACATAACCGGCGTTATCCTCTAAAATATTAATCGCAACCAGGTTTAATTGACTGTTTCGGTGTGGTGACGCATTACTACGTGATCCAAACCAGAAAAAGTCCAAGATCTGGCCAACAAGTATGCAAAAATGCGAAAGTACGAGCCAGATGAGGGCAAATACCAGACCTAGCCCAGACATTACCGGCATTATCCTCTAAAATATTAATCGCAACCAGATTTAATTGACTGTTTCGGTGTGGTACCGCATTACTACGTGATCCAAACCAGAAAAAGCCCAGGATCTGGCCAACAAGTATGCGAAAAAAGCGAAAGTATGTGCCAGATGATAGCAAATACTAGAACTAACCCAGACATAACCAGCGTTATCCTCTAAAATACATATCGGAACCAGCTTCTATTGACTGTTTCAGTGTGGTACCACATTACTACGTGATCCAAACCAGAAAAGGGCCAGGGTCTGGCCAACAAGTATGCGAAAAATGCGAAAGTCCCAGCCAGATGAGGGCAAATACCAGACCTAACCGAGACATAACCCGCGTTATCCTCTAAAATATTAATCGCAACCAGGTTTAATTGACTGTTTCGGTGTTGTACCGCATTACTACGGGATCCAAACCAGAAAGAGGCCAGGATCAGGCCAACAAGAATGCGAAAAAAGCGAAAGTACGAGCCAGATGTGGGCAAATCCCAGACCTACCCGAGACATAACCGGCGTTATCCTCTAAAATATTAATCTGAACCAGGTTTAATTGACTGTTTCGTTGTGGAACCACATTACTACGGGATCGAAACCAGACAAAACCCAGGATCTGGTCAACAAGTATGCGAAAAATGCTAAAGCATGAGCCAGATGATTGCAAATACCAGAACTAACCCAGACGTAACCGGCGTTATCCCCTAAAATATTAATCGCAACCAGGTTTAATTGACTGTTTCGGTGTGGTACCGCATTACTTCGTGATCCAAACCAGAGAAAGGCCAGGATCTGGCCAACAAGTATGCGAAAAATGTGAAAGTACGAGTCAGATGAGGACAAATCCCAGACCTAGCCGAGTCATAACCGGCGTTATCCTCTAAAATATTGATCGCAACCAGTTTAATTGACTGTTTCGGTGTGGAACCTCATTACTACGTTATCCAAACCAGATAAAGCCCAGGATCTGGCCAACAAGTATGAGGAAGATGCGAAAGTTCGAGCCAGATGAGGGCAAGTACCAGACCTAACCCAGACAAAACCGGCGTTATCCCCTAAAATATTAATCGCAACCAGGTATAATTGACTGTTTCGGTGTGGTACCGCATTGCTACGATGATCCAAACCAGAAAGAGGCCAGGATCTGGCTAACAAGTATGCGAAAAATGCGAAAGTACGATCCGGATGAGGGCAAATCCCAGACCTAACCGAGACATAACCGGCGTTATCCTCTAAAATATTAATCGCAACAAGGTTTAATTGACTGTTTCGTTGTGGAACCACATTACTGCGGGATACAAACCAGAGAAAACGCAGGATCTGGCCAACAAGTATGCGAAAAATGCGAAAGTACGATCCAGATGAGGGCAAATCCCAGACCTAACCGAGACATAACCGGCGTTATCCTCTAAAATATTAATCGCAACCAGGTTTAATTGACTGTTTCGGTGTGGTACCGCATTACTACGTGATCCAAACCAGAAAAAGGCCAGGATCTGGCCAACAAGTATGCGAAAAAAGCGAAAGTATGTGCCAGATGATAGCAAATACCAGAACTAACCCAGACATAACCAGCGTTATCCTCTAAAATACATATCGGAACCAGCTTCTATTGACTGTTTCAGTGTGGTACCACATTACTACGTGATCCAAACCAGAAAAGGGCCAGGGTCTGGCCAACAAGTATGCGAAAAATGCGAAAGTCCCAGCCAGATGAGGGCAAATACCAGACCTAACCGAAACATAACCCGCGTTATCCTCTAAAATATTAATCGCAACCAGGTTCAATTGACTGTTTCGGTGTGGAACCACATTACTACGGGATCCAAACCAGAAAAAACCCAGGATCTGGCCAACAACAATGAGAAAAACGCGAAAGTACGAGCCAGATGGGGGCAAATCCTAGACCTAACCGAGACACACCCAGCGTTATCCTCTAAAATATTAATCGCAACCAGGTTTAATTGACTGTTTCGGTGTTGTACCGCATTACTACGGGATCCAAACCAGAAAGAGGCCAGGATCAGGCCAACAAGAATGCGAAAAAAGCGAAAGTACGAGCCAGATGTGGGCAAACCCCAGACCTACCCGAGACATAACCGGCGTTATCCTCTAAAATATTAATCTGAACCAGGTTTAATTGACTGTTTCGTTGTGGAACCACATTACTACGGGATCGAAACCAGACAAAACCCAGGATCTGGCCAACAAGTATGCGAAAAATGCGAATGCATGAGCCAGATGATTGCAAATACCAGAACTAACCCAGACGTAACCGGCGTTATCCCCTAAAATATTAATCGCAACCAGGTTTAATTGACTGTTTCGGTGTGGTACCGCATTACTACGTGATCCAAACCAGAGAAAGGCCAGGATCTGGCCAACAAGTATGCGAAAAATGTGAAAGTACGAGTCAGATGAGGACAAATCCCAGACCTAGCCGAGTCATAACCGGCGTTATCCTCTAAACTATTGATCGCAACCAGTTTAATTGACTGTTTCGGTGTGGAACCTCATTACTACGTTATCCAAACCAGATAAAGCCCAGGATCTGGCCAACAAGTATGAGGAAAATGCGAAAGTTCGAGCCAGATGAGGGCAAGTACCAGACCTAACCCAGACAAAACCGGCGTTATCCCCTAAAATATTAATCGCAACCAGGTTTAATTGACTGTTTCGGTGTGGAACCACGTTACTACGGGATCCAAACCAGAAAAAACTCAGGATCTGGCCGACAAGTATTCGAAAAATGCGATAGTATGAGCCAGGGGAGGGCAAATACCAGACTTAACACAGACATAACCTGCGTTATCCTCTAAAATATTAATCGCAACCGGGTTTAATTGACTGTTTCCGTGTGGAACCACATTACTACGGGATCCAAACCAGAAAAAACCCAGGATCTGGCCAACAACTATGAGAAAAACGCGAAAGTATGAGCCAGATGATTGCAAATACCAGAACTATCCCAGGCATAACCAGCGTTATCCTCTAAAATATTAATCGCAACCAGGTTTAATTGACTGTTTCGGCGTGGTGACGCATTACTACGTGATCCAAACCAGAAAAAGTCCAAGATCTGGCCAACAAGTATGCGAAAAATGCGAAAGTACGAGCCAGATGAGGGCAAATACCAGACCTAGCCCAGACATTACCGGCATTATCCTCTAAAATATTAATCGCAACCAGATTTAATTGACTGTTTCGGTGTGGTACCGCATTACTACGTGATCCAAACCAGAAAAAGCCCAGGATCTGGCCAACAAGTATGCGAAAAAAGCGAAAGTATGTGCCAGATGATAGCAAATACCAGAACTAACCCAGACATAACCAGCGTTATCCTCTAAAATACATATCGGAACCAGCTTCTATTGACTGTTTCAGTGTGGTACCACATTACTACGTGATCCAAACCAGAAAAGGGCCAGGGTCTGGCCAACAAGTATGCGAAAAATGCGAAAGTCCCAGCCAGATGAGGGCAAATACCAGACCTAACCGAGACATAACCCGCGTTATCCTCTAAAATATTAATCGCAACCAGGTTTAATTGACTGTTTCGGTGTTGTACCGCATTACTACGGGATCCAAACCAGAAAGAGGCCAGGATCAGGCCAACAAGAATGCGAAAAAAGCGAAAGTACGAGCCAGATGTGGGCAAATCCCAGACCTAACCGAGACATAACCGGCGTTATCCTCTAAAATATTAATCTGAACCAGGTTTAATTGACTGTTTCGTTGTGGAACCACATTACTACGGGATCGAAACCAGACAAAACCCACGATCTGGCCAACAAGTATGCGAAAAATGCTAAAGCATGAGCCAGATGATTGCAAATACCAGAACTAACCCAGACGTAACCGGCGTTATCCCCTAAAATATTAATCGCAACCAGGTTTAATTGACTGTTTCGGTGTGGTACCGCATTACTACGTGATCCAAACCAGAGAAAGGCCAGGATCTGGCCAACAAGTATGCGAAAAATGTGAAAGTACGAGTCAGATGAGGACAAATCCCAGACCTAGCCGAGTCATAACCGGCGTTATCCTCTAAAATATTGATCGCAACCAGTTTAATTGACTGTTTCGGTGTGGAACCTCATTATTACGTTATCCAAACCAGATAAAGCCCAGGATCTGGCCAACAAGTATGAGGAAAATGCGAAAGTTCGAGCCAGATGAGGGCAAGTACCAGACCTAACCCAGACAAAACCGGCGTTATCCCCTAAAATATTAATCGCAACCAGGTTTAATTGACTGTTTCGGTGTGGAACCACATTACTACGGGATCCAAACCAGAAAAAACTCAGGATCTGGCCGACAAGTATTCGAAAAATGCGATAGTATGAGCCAGGGGAGGGCAAATACCAGACTTAACACAGACATAACCTGCGTTATCCTCTAAAATATTAATCGCAACCGGGTTTAGTTGACTGTTTCCGTGTGGAACCACATTACTACGGGATCCAGACCAGAAAAAACCCAGGATCTGGCCAACAACTATGAGAAAAACGCGAAAGTATGAGCCAGATGATTGCAAATACCAGAACTATCCCAGGCATAACCAGCGTTATCCTCTAAAATATTAATCGCAACCAGGTTTAATTGACTGTTTCGGTGTGGTGACGCATTACTACGTGATCCAAACCAGAAAAAGTCCAAGATCTGGCCAACAAGTATGCGAAAAATGCGAAAGTACGAGCCAGATGAGGGCAAATACCAGACTTAGCCCAGACATTACCGGCATTATCCTCTAAAATATTAATCGCAACCAGATTTAATTGACTGTTTCGGTGTGGTACCGCATTACTACGTGATCCAAACCAGAAAAAGCCCAGGATCTGGCCAACAAGTATGCGAAAAAAGCGAAAGTATGTGCCAGATGATAGCAAATACCAGAACTAACCCAGACATAACCAGCGTTATCCTCTAAAATACATATCGGAACCAGCTTCTATTGACTGTTTCAGTGTGGTACCACATTACTACGTGATCCAAACCAGAAAAGGGCCAGGGTCTGGCCAACAAGTATGCGAAAAATGCGAAAGTCCCAGCCAGATGAGGGCAAATACCAGACCTAACCGAGACATAACCCGCGTTATCCTCTAAAATATTAATCGCAACCAGGTTTAATTGACTGTTTCGGTGTTGTACCGCATTACTACGGGATCCAAACCAGAAAGAGGCCAGGATCAGGCCAACAAGAATGCGAAAAAAGCGAAAGTACGAGCCAGATGTGGGCAAATCCCAGACCTAACCGAGACATAACCGGCGTTATCCTCTAAAATATTAATCTGAACCAGGTTTAATTGACTGTTTCGTTGTGGAACCACATTACTACGGGATCGAAACCAGACAAAACCCAGGATCTGGCCAACAAGTATGCGAAAAATGCTAAAGCATGAGCCAGATGATTGCAAATACCAGAACTAACCCAGACGTAACCGGCGTTATCCCCTAAAATATTAATCGCAACCAGGTTTAATTGACTGTTTCGGTGTGGTACCGCATTACTTCGTGATCCAAACCAGAGAAAGGCCAGGATCTGGCCAACAAGTATGCGAAAAATGTGAAAGTACGAGTCAGATGAGGACAAATCCCAGACCTAGCCGAGTCATAACCGGCGTTATCCTCTAAAATATTGATCGCAACCAGTTTAATTGACTGTTTCGGTGTGGAACCTCATTATTACGTTATCCAAACCAGATAAAGCCCAGGATCTGGCCAACAAGTATGAGGAAGATGCGAAAGTTCGAGCCAGATGAGGGCAAGTACCAGACCTAACCCAGACAAAACCGGCGTTATCCCCTAAAATATTAATCGCAACCAGGTATAATTGACTGTTTCGGTGTGGTACCGCATTGCTACGATGATCCAAACCAGAAAGAGGCCAGGATCTGGCTAACAAGTATGCGAAAAATGCGAAAGTACGATCCGGATGAGGGCAAATCCCAGACCTAACCGAGACATAACCGGCGTTATCCTCTAAAATATTAATCGCAACAGGGTTTAATTGACTGTTTCGTTGTGGAACCACATTACTGCGGGATCCAAACCAGAGAAAACGCAGGATCTGGCCAACAAGTATGCGAAAAATGCGAAAGTACGATCCAGATGAGGGCAAATCCCAGACCTAACCGAGACATAACCGGCGTTATCCTCTAAAATATTAATCGCAACCAGGTTTAATTGACTGTTTCGGTGTGGTACCGCATTACTACGTGATCCAAACCAGAAAAAGGCCAGGATCTGGCCAGCAAGTATCCGAAAAATGCGAAATTATGAGCTAGATGATTGCAAATACCAGAACTATGCCTGACATAAACAGCGTTATCCTCTAAAACACGAATCAGAACATGTTTTTAATGACTGCTTCAGTGTGGTACCACATCACTACGTGATCCAAACCAGAAAAAGGCCAGGATCTGGCCAAAAAGTATGCGAAACATGCGAAAGTACGAGCCAGATGAGGGCAAACACCAGACCTAACCCAGACATAACCGGCGTTATCCTCTAAAATATTAATCGCAACCAGGTTTAATTGACTGTTTCGGTGTGGTACCGCATTACTACGTGATCCAAACCAGAGAAAGGCCAGGATCTGGCCAACAAGGATGAGAAAAATGCGAAAGTATGAGCATGATGATTGCAAATACCAGAACTAACCCTGACATAACCAGCGTTATCCTCTAAAATACGAATCGGAACATGCTTTTAATGACTGTTTCAGTGTGGTAACACATTACTACGTGATTCAAACCAGAAACATCCCAGCATCGGGCCAACAAGAATGCGAAAAATGCGAAAGTACGAACCAGATGAGGGAAAATCTGAGACCTAACCGAGACGTAACCGGCGTTATCCCCTAAAATATTAATCGCAACCAGGTTTAATTGACTGTTTCGGTGTGGAACCACATTACTACGGGATCCAAACCAGAAAAAACTCAGGATCTGGCCGACAAGTATTCGAAAAATGCGATAGTATGAGCCAGGGGAGGGCAAATACCAGACTTAACACAGACATAACCTGCGTTATCCTCTAAAATATTAATCGCAACCGGGTTTAATTGACTGTTTCCGTGTGGAACCACATTACTACGGGATCCAAACCAGAAAAAACCCAGGATCTGGCCAACAACTATTAGAAAAACGCGAAAGTATGAGCCAGATGATTGCAAATACCAGAACTATCCCAGGCATAAACAGCGTTATCCTCTAAAATATTATTCGCAACCAGGTTTAATTGACTGTTTCGGTGTGGTACCACATTACTACGTGGTCCAAGCCAGAAAAAGGCCAGGATCTGGCCAACAAGAATGCGAAAAATGCGAAAGTACGCGCCAGATGACGGCAAATACCAGACCTAACCGAGACATAACCGGCGTTATCCTCCAAAATATTAATCGCAACCAGGTTCAATTGACTGTTTCGGTGTGGAACCACATTACTACGGGATCCAAACCAGAAAAAACCCAGGCTCTGGCCAACAACTATGAGAAAAACGCGAAAGTATGAGCCAGATGATTGCAAATACCAGAACTATCCCAGGCATAACCAGCGCTATCCTCTAAAATATTATTCGCATCCAGGTTTAATTGACTGTTTCGGTGTGGTACCACATTACTACGTGGTCCAAGAGAGAAAAAGGCCAGGATCTGGCCAACAAGAATACGAAAAACGCGAAAGTATGCGCCAGATGAGGGCAAATATTAGACCTAACCGAGACATTACCGGCGTTATCCTCTAAAATATTAATCGCAACCAGGTTCAATTGACTGTTTCGGTGTGGGACCACATTACTACGGGATCCAAACCAGAAAAAACCCAGGATCTGTTCAACAACTATGAGAAAAACGCGAAAGTACGAGCCAGATGGGGGCAAATCCCAGACCTAACCGAGACATAACCAGCGTTATCCTCTAAAATATTAATCGCAACCACGTTTAATTGACTGTTTCGGTGTGGTACCGCATTACTACGATGATCCAAACCAGAAAGAGGCCAGGATCTGGCCAACAAGTATGCGTAAAATGCGAAAGTATGAGCCAGATGATTGCAAATACCAGAACTAACCCAGACATAACCGGCGTTATCCCCTAAAATATTAATCGCAACCAGGTTTAATTGACTGTTTCGGTGTGGTACCGCATTGCTACGATGATCCAAACCAGAAAGAGGCCAGGATCTGGCCAACAAGTATGCGAAAAATGCGAAAGTATGAGCCAGATGATTGCAAATACCAGAACTAACCCAGACATAACCGGCGTTATCCCCTAAAATATTAATCGCAACCAGGTTTAATTGACTGTTTCGGTGTGGTACCGCATTACTACGTGATCCAAACCAGAGAAAGGCCAGGATCTGGCCAACAAGGATGAGAAAAATGCGAATATATGATCCAGATGATTGCAAATACCAGAACTAACCCTGACATAACCAGCGTTATCCCCTAAAATATTAATCGCAACCAGGTTTAATTGACTGTTTCGGTGTGGTGACGCATTACTACGTGATCCAAACCAGAAAAAGTCCAAGATCTGGCCAACAAGTATGCGAAAAATGCGAAAGTACGAGCCAGATGAGGGCAAATACCAGACCTAGCCCAGACATTACCGGCATTATCCTCTAAAATATTAATCGCAACCAGATTTAATTGACTGTTTCGGTGTGGTACCGCATTACTACGTGATCCAAACCAGAAAAAGCCCAGGATCTGGCCAACAAGTGTGCGAAAAAAGCGAAAGTATGTGCCAGATGATAGCAAATACCAGAACTAACCCAGACATAACCAGCGTTATCCTCTAAAATACATATCGGAACCAGCTTCTATTGAGTGTTTCAGTGTGGTACCACATTACTACGTGATCCAAACCAGAAAAGGGCCAGGGTCTGGCCAAGAAGTATGCGAAAAATGCGAAAGTCCCAGCCAGATGAGGGCAAATACCACACCTAACCGAGACATAACCGGCGTTATCCTCTAAAATATTAATCGCAACCAGGTTCAATTGACTGTTCCGGTGTGGAACCACATTACTACGGGATCCAAACCAGAAAAAACCCAGGATCTGGCCAACAACTATGAGAAAAACGCGAAAGTACGAGCCAGATGGGGGCAAATCCCAGACCTAACCGAGACATAACCAGCGTTATCCTCTAAAATATTAATCGCAACCAGGTTTAATTGACTGTTTCGGTGTTGTACCGCATTACTGCGTGATCCAAACCAGAAAGAGGCCAGGATCAGGCTAACAAGAATGCGAAAAAAGCGAAAGTACGAGCCAGATATGGGCAAATCCCAGACCTACCCGAGCCATAACCGGCGTTATCCTCTAAATTATTAATCGCAACCAGGTTTAATTGACTGTTCCAGTGTGGTACCACATTGCTACGTGATCCAAACCGGAAAAAGCCCAGGATCTGGCCAACAAGTATGCGGAAAACGTGAAAGTACGATCCAGATGAGGGCAAATCCCAGACCTAACCGAGACATAACCGGCGTTATCCTCTAAAATATTAATCGCAACCAGGTTTAATTGACTGTTTCGTTGTGGAACCACATTACTGCGGGATCCAAACCAGAAAAAACGCAGGATCTGGCCAACACGTATGCGAAAAATGCGAAAGTACGATCCAGATGAGGGCAAATCCCAGACCTAACCGAGACATAACCGGCGTTATCCTCTAGAATATTTTTCGCAACCAGGTTTAATTGACTGTTTCGGTGTGGTACCGCATTACTACGTGATCCAAGCCAGAAAAAGGCCAGGATCTGGCCAACAAGAATGCGAAAAATGCGAAAGTACGCGCCAGATGAGGGCAAATACCAGACCTAACCGAGACATTACCGGCATTATCCTCTAAAATATTAATCGCAACCAGATTTAATTGACTGTTTCGGTGTGGTACCGCATCACTACGGGATCCAAACCAGAAAAAACCGAGGATCTGGCCAACAACTATGAGAAAAATGCGAAAGTATGAGCATGATGATTGCAAATACCAGAACTAACTCTGACATAACCAGCGTTATCCTCTAAAATACGAATCGGAACATGCTTTTAATGACTGTTTCAGTGTGGTAACACATTACTACGTGATCCAAACCAGAAAATGGCCAGGATCTGGCCTACTACTATGAGAAAAACGCGACAGTATGAGCCAGATGATTGCAAATACCAGAACTATCCCAGGCATAAGCAGCGTTATCCTCTAAAATATTATTCGCAACCAGGTTTAATTGACTGTTTCGGTGTGGACCCTCATTACTACGGGATCCAAAACAGAAAAAAAAACAGGATATGGCCAAGAAGTATGCGAAAAATGCGAAGGTATGAGCCAGATGAGGGCAAATACCAGACCTAACCCAGACATATCCGGCGTTATCCGCTAAAATATTAATCTCAACCAGGTTTAATTGACTGTTTCGTTGTGGTACCACATTACTACGGGATCCAAAACAGAGAAAACCCAGGATCTGGCCAACAGGTATGCGAAAAATGCGAAAGTTTGAGCCAGATGGTTGCAAATACCAGAACTAACCCTGACATAACCAGCGTTATCCTCTAAAATATTAATCGCAACCAGGTTTAATTGACTGTTTCGGTGTGGTAACGCACTACTACGCGATCCAAACCAGAAAAAGCCCAGGATCTGGCCAACAAGTATGCGAAAAATGCCAAAGTACGAGCCAGATGAGGGCAAATCCCAGACCTAACCGAGACATAACCGGCGTTATCCTCTAAAATATTAATCGCAACCAGGTTTAATTGACTGTTTCGGTGTGGTGACGCATTACTACGTGATCCAAACCAGAAAAAGTCCAAGATCTGGCCAACAAGTATGCGAAAAATGCGAAAGTACGAGCCAGATGAGGGCAAATACCAGACCTAGCCCAGACATTACCGGCATTATCCTCTAAAATATTAATCGCAACCAGATTTAATTGACTGTTTCGGTGTGGTACCGCATTACTACGTGATCCAAACCAGAAAAAGCCCAGGATCTGGCCAACAAGTATGCGAAAAAAGCGAAAGTATGTGCCAGATGATAGCAAATACCAGAACTAACCCAGACATAACCAGCGTTATCCTCTAAAATACATATCGGAACCAGCTTCTATTGACTGTTTCAGTGTGGTACCACATTACTACGTGATCCAAACCAGAAAGGGGCCAGGGTCTGGCCAACAAGTATGCGAAAAATGCGAAAGTCCCAGCCAGATGAGGGCAAATACCAGACCTAACCGAGACATAACCCGCGTTATCCTCTAAAATATTAATCGCAACCAGGTTCAATTGACTGTTTCGGTGTGGAACCACATTACTACGGGATCCAAACCAGAAAAAACCCAGGATCTGGCCAACAACTATGAGAAAGACGCGAAAGTACGAGCCAGATGGGGGCAAATCCTAGACCTAACCGAGACACACCCAGCGTTATCCTCTAAAATATTAATCGCAACCAGGTTTAATTGACTGTTTCGGTGTTGTACCGCATTACTACGGGATCCAAACCAGAAAAAGGCCAGGATCTGGCCAACAAGTATGCGAAAAACGCGAAAGTACGAGCCAGATGAGGACAAATCCCAGACCTACCCGAGACATAACCAGCGTTATCCTCTAAAATACAAATCGGAGCCAGCTTCTATTGACTGTTTCAGTGTGGTACCACATTACTACGTGATCCAAACCAGACAAAACCCAGGATCTGGCCAACAAGTATGCGAAAAACGCGAAAGTACGAGCCAGATAAGGACAAATCCCAGACCTACCCGAGACATAACCGGCGTTATCCTCTAAAATATTAATCGCAACCAGTTTAATTGACTGTTTCGGTGTGGAACCACATTACTACGGGATCCAAACCAGAAAAAACCCAGAATCTGGCCAACAACTATGAGAAAAACGCGAAAGTATGAGCCAGATGGTTGCAAATACCAGAACTAACACAGGCATAACCCGCGTTATCCTCTACAGTATTATTCGCAACCAGCTTTTATTGACAGTTTCAGTGTGGTACCACTTCACTACGCGGTCCAATCCAGAAGAAGGCCAGTATGTGGCCAACAAGTATGCGAAAACTGCGAAAGTACGAGCCAGTTGAGGGCAAATACCAGACCTAACCGAGACATAACCGGCGTTATCCTCTAAAATATTAATCGCAACCAGGTTTAATTGACTGTTTCGGTGTGGAACCACATTACTACGGGATCCAAACCAGAAAAAACTCAGGATCTGGCCGACAAGTATTCGAAAAATGCGATAGTATGAGCCAGGGGAGGGCAAATACCAGACTTAACACAGACATAACCTGCGTTATCCTCTAAAATATTAATCGCAACCGGGTTTAATTGACTGTTTCCGTGTGGCACCACATTACTACGGGATCCAAACCAGAAAAAACCCAGGATCTGGCCAACAACTATGAGAAAAACGCGAAAGTATGAGCCAGATGATTGCAAATACCAGAACTATCCCAGGCATAACCAGCGTTATCCTCTAAAATATTAATCGCAACCAGGTTTAATTGACTGTTTCGGTGTGGTGACGCATTACTACGTGATCCAAACCAGAAAAAGTCCAAGATCTGGCCAACAAGTATGCGAAAAATGCGAAAGTACGAGCCAGATGAGGGCAAATACCAGACCTAGCCCAGACATTACCGGCATTATCCTCTAAAATATTAATTGCAACCAGATTTAATTGACTGTTTCGGTGTGGTACCGCATTACTACGTGATCCAAACCAGAAAAAGCCCAGGATCTGGCCAACAAGTATGCGAAAAAAGCGAAAGTATGTGCCAGATGATAGCAAATACCAGAACTAACCCAGACATAACCAGCGTTATCCTCTAAAATACATATCGGAACCAGCTTCTATTGACTGTTTCAGTGTGGTACCACATTACTACGTGATCCAAACCAGAAAAGGGCCAGGGTCTGGCCAACAAGTATGCGAAAAATGCGAAAGTCCCAGCCAGATGAGGGCAAATACCAGACCTAACCGAGACATAACCCGCGTTATCCTCTAAAATATTAATCGCAACCAGGTTTAATTGACTGTTTCGGTGTTGTACCGCATTACTACGGGATCCAAACCAGAAAGAGGCCAGGATCAGGCCAACAAGAATGCGAAAAAAGCGAAAGTACGAGCCAGATGTGGGCAAATCCCAGACCTAACCGAGACATAACCGGCGTTATCCTCTAAAATATTAATCTGAACCAGGTTTAATTGACTGTTTCGTTGTGGAACCACATTACTACGGGATCGAAACCAGACAAAACCCAGGATCTGGCCAACAAGTATGCGAAAAATGCTAAAGCATGAGCCAGATGATTGCAAATACCAGAACTAACCCAGACGTAACCGGCGTTATCCCCTAAAATATTAATCGCAACCAGGTTTAATTGACTGTTTCGGTGTGGTACCGCATTACTTCGTGATCCAAACCAGAGAAAGGCCAGGATCTGGCCAACAAGTATGCGAAAAATGCGAAAGTCCCAGCCAGATGAGGGCAAATACCAGACCTAACCGAGACATAACCCGCGTTATCCTCTAAAATATTAATCGCAACCAGGTTTAATTGACTGTTTCGGTGTTGTACCGCATTACTACGGGAACCAAACCAGAAAGAGGCCAGGATCAGGCCAACAAGAATGCGAAAAAAGCGAAAGTACGAGCCAGATGTGGGCAAATCCCAGACCTAACCGAGACATAACCGGCGTTATCCTCTAAAATATTAATCTGAACCAGGTTTAATTGACTGTTTCGTTGTGGAGCCACATTACTACGGGATCGAAACCAGACAAAACCCAGGATCTGGCCAACAAGTATGCGAAAAATGCTAAAGCATGAGCCAGATGATTGCAAATACCAGAACTAACCCAGACGTAACCGGCGTTATCCCCTAAAATATTAATCGCAACCAGGTTTAATTGACTGTTTCGGTGTGGTACCGCATTACTTCGTGATCCAAACCAGAGAAAGGCCAGGATCTGGCCAACAAGTATGCGAAAAATGTGAAAGTACGAGTCAGATGAGGACAAATCCCAGACCTAGCCGAGTCATAACCGGCGTTATCCTCTGAAATATTGATCGCAACCAGTTTAATTGACTGTTTCGGTGTGGAACCTCATTACTACGTTATCCAAACCAGATAAAGCCCAGGATCTGGCCAACAAGTATGAGGAAAATGCGAAAGTTCGAGCCAGATGAGGGCAAGTACCAGACCTAACCCAGACAAAACCGGCGTTATCCCCTAAAATATTAATCGCAACCAGGTATAATTGACTGTTTCGGTGTGGTACCGCATTGCTACGATGATCCAAACCAGAAAGAGGCCAGGATCTGGCTAACAAGTATGCGAAAAATGCGAAAGTACGATCCGGATGAGGGCAAATCCCAGACCTAACCGAGACATAACCGGCGTTATCCTCTAAAATATTAATCGCAACAAGGTTTAATTGACTGTTTCGTTGTGGAACCACATTACTGCGGGATCCAAACCAGAGACAACGCAGGATCTGGCCAACAAGTATGCGAAAAAAGCGAAAGTATGTGCCAGATGATAGCAAATACCAGAACTAACCCAGACATAACCAGCGTTATCCTCTAAAATACATATCGGAACCAGCTTCTATTGACTGTTTCAGTGTGGTACCACATTACTACGTGATCCAAACCAGAAAAGGGCCAGGGTCTGGCCAACAAGTATGCGAAAAATGCGAAAGTCCCAGCCAGATGAGGGCAAATACCAGACCTAACCGAGACATAACCCGCGTTATCCTCTAAAATACAAATCGGAGCCAGCTTCTATTGACTGTTTCAGTGTGGTACCACATTACTACGTGATCCAAACCAGACAAAACCCAGGATCTGGCCAACAAGTATGCGAAAAACGCGAAAGTACGAGCCAGATAAGGACAAATCCCAGACCTACCCGAGACATAACCGGCGTTATCCTCTAAAATATTAATCGCAACCAGTTTAATTGACTGTTTCGGTGTGGAACCACATTACTACGGGATCCAAACCAGAAAAAACCCAGAATCTGGCCAACAACTATGAGAAAAACGCGAAAGTATGAGCCAGATGGTTGCAAATACCAGAACTAACACAGGCATAACCCGCGTTATCCTCTACAGTATTATTCGCAACCAGCTTTTATTGACAGTTTCAGTGTGGTACCACTTCACTACGCGGTCCAATCCAGAAGAAGGCCAGTATGTGGCCAACAAGTATGCGAAAACTGCGAAAGTACGAGCCAGTTGAGGGCAAATACCAGACCTAACCGAGACATAACCGGCGTTATCCTCTAAAATATTAATCGCAACCAGGTTTAATTGACTGTTTCGGTGTGGAACCACATTACTACGGGATCCAAACCAGAAAAAACTCAGGATCTGGCCGACAAGTATTCGAAAAATGCGATAGTATGAGCCAGGGGAGGGCAAATACCAGACTTAACACAGACATAACCTGCGTTATCCTCTAAAATATTAATCGCAACCGGGTTTAATTGACTGTTTCCGTGTGGCACCACATTACTACGGGATCCAAACCAGAAAAAACCCAGGATCTGGCCAACAACTATGAGAAAAACGCGAAAGTATGAGCCAGATGATTGCAAATACCAGAACTATCCCAGGCATAACCAGCGTTATCCTCTAAAATATTAATCGCAACCAGGTTTAATTGACTGTTTCGGTGTGGTGACGCATTACTACGTGATCCAAACCAGAAAAAGTCCAAGATCTGGCCAACAAGTATGCGAAAAATGCGAAAGTACGAGCCAGATGAGGGCAAATACCAGACCTAGCCCAGACATTACCGGCATTATCCTCTAAAATATTAATTGCAACCAGATTTAATTGACTGTTTCGGTGTGGTACCGCATTACTACGTGATCCAAACCAGAAAAAGCCCAGGATCTGGCCAACAAGTATGCGAAAAAAGCGAAAGTATGTGCCAGATGATAGCAAATACCAGAACTAACCCAGACATAACCAGCGTTATCCTCTAAAATACATATCGGAACCAGCTTCTATTGACTGTTTCAGTGTGGTACCACATTACTACGTGATCCAAACCAGAAAAGGGCCAGGGTCTGGCCAACAAGTATGCGAAAAATGCGAAAGTCCCAGCCAGATGAGGGCAAATACCAGACCTAACCGAGACATAACCCGCGTTATCCTCTAAAATATTAATCGCAACCAGGTTTAATTGACTGTTTCGGTGTTGTACCGCATTACTACGGGATCCAAACCAGAAAGAGGCCAGGATCAGGCCAACAAGAATGCGAAAAAAGCGAAAGTACGAGCCAGATGTGGGCAAATCCCAGACCTAACCGAGACATAACCGGCGTTATCCTCTAAAATATTAATCTGAACCAGGTTTAATTGACTGTTTCGTTGTGGAACCACATTACTACGGGATCGAAACCAGACAAAACCCAGGATCTGGCCAACAAGTATGCGAAAAATGCTAAAGCATGAGCCAGATGATTGCAAATACCAGAACTAACCCAGACGTAACCGGCGTTATCCCCTAAAATATTAATCGCAACCAGGTTTAATTGACTGTTTCGGTGTGGTACCGCATTACTTCGTGATCCAAACCAGAGAAAGGCCAGGATCTGGCCAACAAGTATGCGAAAAATGCGAAAGTCCCAGCCAGATGAGGGCAAATACCAGACCTAACCGAGACATAACCCGCGTTATCCTCTAAAATATTAATCGCAACCAGGTTTAATTGACTGTTTCGGTGTTGTACCGCATTACTACGGGAACCAAACCAGAAAGAGGCCAGGATCAGGCCAACAAGAATGCGAAAAAAGCGAAAGTACGAGCCAGATGTGGGCAAATCCCAGACCTAACCGAGACATAACCGGCGTTATCCTCTAAAATATTAATCTGAACCAGGTTTAATTGACTGTTTCGTTGTGGAGCCACATTACTACGGGATCGAAACCAGACAAAACCCAGGATCTGGCCAACAAGTATGCGAAAAATGCTAAAGCATGAGCCAGATGATTGCAAATACCAGAACTAACCCAGACGTAACCGGCGTTATCCCCTAAAATATTAATCGCAACCAGGTTTAATTGACTGTTTCGGTGTGGTACCGCATTACTTCGTGATCCAAACCAGAGAAAGGCCAGGATCTGGCCAACAAGTATGCGAAAAATGTGAAAGTACGAGTCAGATGAGGACAAATCCCAGACCTAGCCGAGTCATAACCGGCGTTATCCTCTGAAATATTGATCGCAACCAGTTTAATTGACTGTTTCGGTGTGGAACCTCATTACTACGTTATCCAAACCAGATAAAGCCCAGGATCTGGCCAACAAGTATGAGGAAAATGCGAAAGTTCGAGCCAGATGAGGGCAAGTACCAGACCTAACCCAGACAAAACCGGCGTTATCCCCTAAAATATTAATCGCAACCAGGTATAATTGACTGTTTCGGTGTGGTACCGCATTGCTACGATGATCCAAACCAGAAAGAGGCCAGGATCTGGCTAACAAGTATGCGAAAAATGCGAAAGTACGATCCGGATGAGGGCAAATCCCAGACCTAACCGAGACATAACCGGCGTTATCCTCTAAAATATTAATCGCAACAAGGTTTAATTGACTGTTTCGTTGTGGAACCACATTACTGCGGGATCCAAACCAGAGACAACGCAGGATCTGGCCAACAAGTATGCGAAAAAAGCGAAAGTATGTGCCAGATGATAGCAAATACCAGAACTAACCCAGACATAACCAGCGTTATCCTCTAAAATACATATCGGAACCAGCTTCTATTGACTGTTTCAGTGTGGTACCACATTACTACGTGATCCAAACCAGAAAAGGGCCAGGGTCTGGCCAACAAGTATGCGAAAAATGCGAAAGTCCCAGCCAGATGAGGGCAAATACCAGACCTAACCGAGACATAACCCGCGTTATCCTCTAAAATATTAATCGCAACCAGGTTTAATTGACTGTTTCGGTGTTGTACCGCATTACTACGGGATCCAAACCAGAAAGAGGCCAGGATCAGGCCAACAAGAATGCGAAAAAAGCGAAAGTACGAGCCAGATGTGGGCAAATCCCAGACCTAACCGAGACATAACCGGCGTTATCCTCTAAAATATTAATCTGAACCAGGTTTAATTGACTGTTTCGTTGTGGAACCACATTACTACGGGATCGAAACCAGACAAAACCCAGGATCTGGCCAACAAGTATGCGAAAAATGCTAAAGCATGAGCCAGATGATTGCAAATACCAGAACTAACCCAGACGTAACCGGCGTTATCCCCTAAAATATTAATCGCAACCAGGTTTAATTGACTGTTTCGGTGTGGTACCGCATTACTTCGTGATCCAAACCAGAGAAAGGCCAGGATCTGGCCAACAAGTATGCGAAAAATGCGAAAGTCCCAGCCAGATGAGGGCAAATACCAGACCTAACCGAGACATAACCCGCGTTATCCTCTAAAATATTAATCGCAACCAGGTTTAATTGACTGTTTCGGTGTTGTACCGCATTACTACGGGAACCAAACCAGAAAGAGGCCAGGATCAGGCCAACAAGAATGCGAAAAAAGCGAAAGTACGAGCCAGATGTGGGCAAATCCCAGACCTAACCGAGACATAACCGGCGTTATCCTCTAAAATATTAATCTGAACCAGGTTTAATTGACTGTTTCGTTGTGGAGCCACATTACTACGGGATCGAAACCAGACAAAACCCAGGATCTGGCCAACAAGTATGCGAAAAATGCTAAAGCATGAGCCAGATGATTGCAAATACCAGAACTAACCCAGACGTAACCGGCGTTATCCCCTAAAATATTAATCGCAACCAGGTTTAATTGACTGTTTCGGTGTGGTACCGCATTACTTCGTGATCCAAACCAGAGAAAGGCCAGGATCTGGCCAACAAGTATGCGAAAAATGTGAAAGTACGAGTCAGATGAGGACAAATCCCAGACCTAGCCGAGTCATAACCGGCGTTATCCTCTCAAATATTGATCGCAACCAGTTTAATTGACTGTTTCGGTGTGGAACCTCATTACTACGTTATCCAAACCAGATAAAGCCCAGGATCTGGCCAACAAGTATGAGGAAAATGCGAAAGTTCGAGCCAGATGAGGGCAAGTACCAGACCTAACCCAGACAAAACCGGCGTTATCCCCTAAAATATTAATCGCAACCAGGTATAATTGACTGTTTCGGTGTGGTACCGCATTGCTACGATGATCCAAACCAGAAAGAGGCCAGGATCTGGCTAACAAGTATGCGAAAAATGCGAAAGTACGATCCGGATGAGGGCAAATCCCAGACCTAACCGAGACATAACCGGCGTTATCCTCTAAAATATTAATCGCAACAAGGTTTAATTGACTGTTTCGTTGTGGAACCACATTACTGCGGGATCCAAACCAGAGACAACGCAGGATCTGGCCAACAAGTATGCGAAAAATGCGAAAGTCCCAGCCAGATGAGGGCAAATACCAGACCTAACCGAGACATAACCCGCGTTATCCTCTAAAATATTAATCGCAACCAGGTTTAATTGACTGTTTCGGTGTTGTACCGCATTACTACGGGATCCAAACCAGAAAGAGGCCAGGATCAGGCCAACAAGAATGCGAAAAAAGCGAAAGTACGAGCCAGATGAGGGCAAATCCCAGACCTAACCGAGACATAACCGGCGTTATCCTCTAAAATATTAATCGCAACCAGGTTTAATTGACTGTTTCGGTGTGGTGACGCATTACTACGTGATCCAAACCAGAAAAAGTCCAAGATCTGGCCAACAAGTATGCAAAAATGCGAAAGTACGAGCCAGATGAGGGCAAATACCAGACCTAGCCCAGACATTACCGGCATTATCCTCTAAAATATTAATCGCAACCAGATTTAATTGACTGTTTCGGTGTGGTACCGCATTACTACGTGATCCAAACCAGAAAAAGCCCAGGATCTGGCCAACAAGAATGCGAAAAAAGCGAAAGTACGAGCCAGATGTGGGCAAATCCCAGACCTACCCAAGACATAACCGGCGTTATCCTCTAAAATATTAATCTGAACCAGGTTTAATTGACTGTTTCGGTGTGGTGACGCATTACTACGTGATCCAAACCAGAAAAAGTCCAAGATCTGGCCAACAAGTATGCAAAAATGCGAAAGTACGAGCCAGATGAGGGCAAATACCAGACCTAGCCCAGACATTACCGGCATTATCCTCTAAAATATTAATCGCAACCAGATTTAATTGACTGTTTCGGTGTGGTACCGCATTACTACGTGATCCAAACCAGAAAAAGCCCAGGATCTGGCCAACAAGTATGCGAAAAAAGCGATAGTATGTGCCAGATGATAGCAAATACTAGAACTAACCCAGACATAACCAGCGTTATCCTCTAAAATACATATCGGAACCAGCTTCTATTGACTGTTTCAGTGTGGTACCACATTACTACGTGATCCAAACCAGAAAAGGGCCAGGGTCTGGCCAACAAGTATGCGAAAAATGCGAAAGTCCCAGCCAGATGAGGGCAAATACCAGACCTAACCGAGACATAACCCGCGTTATCCTCTAAAATATTAATCGCAACCAGGTTTAATTGACTGTTTCGGTGTTGTACCGCATTACTACGGGATCCAAACCAGAAAGAGGCCAGGATCAGGCCAACAAGAATGCGAAAAAAGCGAAAGTACGAGCCAGATGTGGGCAAATCCCAGACCTACCCGAGACATAACCGGCGTTATCCTCTAAAATATTAATCTGAACCAGGTTTAATTGACTGTTTCGTTGTGGAACCACATTACTACGGGATCGAAACCAGACAAAACCCAGGATCTGGCCAACAAGTATGCGAAAAATGCTAAAGCATGAGCCAGATGATTGCAAATACCAGAACTAACCCAGACGTAACCGGCGTTATCGCCTAAAATATTAATCGCAACCAGGATTAATTGACTGTTTCGGTGTGGTACCGCATTACTTCGTGATCCAAACCAGAGAAAGGCCAGGATCTGGCCAACAAGTATGCGAAAAATGTGAAAGTACGAGTCAGATGAGGACAAATCCCAGACCTAGCCGAGTCATAACCGGCGTTATCCTCTAAAATATTGATCGCAACCAGTTTAATTGACTGTTTCGGTGTGGAACCTCATTACTACGTTATCCAAACCAGAAAGAGGCCAGGATCTGGCTAACAAGTATGCGAAAAATGCGAAAGTACGATCCGGATGAGGGCAAATCCCAGACCTAACCGAGACATAACCGGCGTTATCCTCTAAAATATTAATCGCAACAAGGTTTAATTGACTGTTTCGTTGTGGAACCACATTACTGCGGGATCCAAACCAGAGAAAACGCAGGCTCTGGCCAACAAGTATGCGAAAAATGCGAAAGTACGATCCAGATGAGGGCAAATCCCAGACCTAACCGAGACATAACCGGCGTTATCCTCTAAAATATTAATCGCAACCAGGTTTAATTGACTGTTTCGGTGTGGTACCGCATTACTACGTGATCCAAACCAGAGAAAGTCCAGGATCTGGCCAGCAAGTATCCGAAAAATGCGAAATTATGAGCTAGATGATTGCAAATACCAGAACTATGCCTGACATAAACAGCGTTATCCTCTAAAACACGAATCAGAACATGTTTTTAATGACTGCTTCAGTGTGGTACCACATCACTACGTGATCCAAACCAGAAAAAGGCCAGGATCTGGCCAAAAAGTATGCGAAACATGCGAAAGTACGAGCCAGATGAGGGCAAACACCAGAACTAACCCAGACATAACCGGCGTTATCCTCTAAAATATTAATCGCAACCAGGTTTAATTGACTGTTTCGGTGTGGTACCGCATTACTACGTGATCCAAACCAGAGAAAGGCCAGGATCTGGCCAACAAGGATGAGAAAAATGCGAAAGTATGAGCATGATGATTGCAAATACCAGAACTAACCCTGACATAACCAGCGTTATCCTCTAAAATACGAATCGGAACATGCTTTTAATGACTGTTTCAGTGTGGTAACACATTACTACGTGATTCAAACCAGAAACATCCCAGGATCGGGCCAACAAGAATGCGAAAAATGCGAAAGTACGAACCAGATGAGGGAAAATCTGAGACCTAACCGAGACGTAACCGGCGTTATCCCCTAAAATATTAATCGCAACCAGGTTTAATTGACTGTTTCGGTGTGGAACCACATTACTACGGGATCCAAACCAGAAAAAACTCAGGATCTGGCCGACAAGTACTCGAAAAATGCGATAGTATGAGCCAGGGGAGGGCAAATACCAGACTTAACACAGACATAACCTGCGTTATCCTCTAAAATATTAATCGCAACCGGGTTTAATTGACTGTTTCCGTGTGGAACCACATTACTACGGGATCCAAACCAGAAAAAACCCAGGATCTGGCCAACAACTATTAGAAAAACGCGAAAGTATGAGCCAGATGATTGCAAATACCAGAACTATCCCAGGCATAAACAGCGTTATCCTCTAAAATATTATTCGCAACCAGGTTTAATTGACTGTTTCGGTGTGGTACCGCATTGCTACGATGATCCAAACCAGAAAGAGGCCAGGATCTGGCCAACAAGTATGCGAAAAATGCGAAAGTATGAGCCAGATGATTGCAAATACCAGAACTAACCCAGTCATAACCGGCGTTATCCCCTAAAATATTAATCGCAACCAGGTTTAATTGACTGTTTCGGTGTGGTACCGCATTACTACGTGATCCAAACCAGAGAAAGGCCAGGATCTGGCCAACAAGGATGAGAAAAATGCGAATATATGATCCAGATGATTGCAAATACCAGAACTAACCCTGACATAACCAGCGTTATCCTCTAAAATACGCATCGGAACATGCTTTTAATGACTGTTTCAGTGTGGCACCACATTACTACGTGATCCAAACCAGAAAAAGCCCAGGATCGGGCCAACAAGAATGCGAAAAATGCGAAAGTACGAGCCAGATGAGGGAAAATCCCAGACCTAACCGAGACGTAACCGGCGTTATCCCCTAAAATATTAATCGCAACGAGGTATAATTGACTGTTTCGGTGTGGTACCGCATTGCTACGATGATCCAAACCAGAAAGAGGCCAGGATCTGGCCAACAAGTATGCGAAAAATGCGAAAGTATGAGCCAGATGATTGCAAATACCAGAACTAACCCAGACATAACCAGCGTTATCCTCTAAAATATTAATCGCAACCAGGTCTAATTGACTGTTTCGGTGTGGTACTGCATTACTACGTGATCCAGACCAGGAACAGGCCAGGATCTGGCCAACAAGTATGCGCAAAATGCGAAAGTACGAGCCAGATGAGGGCAAATCCCAGACCAAACCGAGACATAAACGGCGTTATCCTCTAAAATATTAATCGCAACCAGGTTTAATTGACTGTTTCTGTGTGGTACTGCATTACTACGTGATCCAGACCAGAAAAAGGCCAGGACCTGGCCAACAAGTATGCGAAAAATGCGAAAGTATGAGCCAGATGATTGCAAATACCAGAACTATGCCCGACATAACCAGCGTTATCCTCTAAAATACGAATCGGAACATGCTTTTAATGACTGTTTCAGTGTGGTAACACATTACTACGAGATCCAAACCAGAAAAATCCCAGGATCGGGACAACAAGAATGCGAGAAACGCGAAAGTACGAGCCACATGAGGGAAAATCCCAGACCTAATCCAGACATAACCGGCGTTATCCGCTAAAATATTAATCGCAACCAGGTTTAATTGACTGTTTCGTTGTGGAACCACATTACTACGGGATCCAAACCAGAAAGAACCCAGGATCTGGTCAACAAGTATCCGAAAAATGCGAAAGAACGATCCAGATGAGGGCAAATCCCAGACCTAACCGAGACATAACCGGCGTTATCCTCTAAAATATTAATTGCAACCAGGTTTAGTTAACTGTTTCAGTGTGGTACCACATTACTACGTGATCCAAATCAGAAAAAGCCCAGGATCTGGCGAACAAGTATGCGATAAATGCGAAAGTACGAGCCAGATGAGGGCAAATCCCAGACCTAACCGAGACATAACCGGCGTTATCCTCTAAAATATTAATCTCAACCAGGTTTAATTGACTGTTTCGTTGTGGAACCACATTACTACGGGATCGAAACCAGACAAAACCCAGGATCTGGCCAACAAGTATGCGAAAAATGCGAAAGTATGAGCCAGATGATTGCATATACCAGAACTAACCCAGACGTAACCGGCGTTATCCCCTAAAATATTAATCGCAACCAGGTTTAATTGACTGTTTAGGCGTGGTACCGCATTACTTCGTGATCCAAACCAGAGAAAGGACAGGATCTGGCCGACAAGTCTGCGAAAAACGTGAAACTACGAGTCAGACGAGGACAAATCCCAGACCTAGCCCAGACATAACCGGCGTTATCCTCTAAGATATTGATCGCAACCAGTTTAATTGACTGTTTCGGTGTGGAACCTCATTACTACGTGATCCAAACCAGATAAAGCCCAGGATCTGGCCAACAAGTATGAGAAAAATGCGAAAGTTCGAGCCAGATGAGGGCAAGTACCAGACCTAACCCAGACAAAACCGGCGTTATCCCCTAAAATATTAATCGCAACCAGGTATAATTGACTGTTTCGGTGTGGTACCGCATTGCTACGATGATCCAAACCAGAAAGAGGCCAGGATCTGGCTAACAAGTATGCGAAAAATGCGAAAGTACGATCCAGATGAGGGCAAATCCCAGACCTAACCGAGACATAACCGGCGTTATCCTCTAAAATATTAATCGCAACCAGGTTTAATTGACTGTTTCGTTGTGGAACCACATTACTGCGGGATCCAAACCAGAAAAAACGCAGGATCTGGCCAACAAGTATGCGAAAAATGCGAAAGTACGAGCCAGATGAGTGCAAATCCCAGACCAAACCGAGAAATAACCGGCGTTATCCTGTAAAATATTAATCGCAACCAGGTTTAATTGACTGTTTCGGTGTGGAACCACATTACTACGGGATTCAAACCAGAGGAAACCCAGGATCTGGCCAACAGGAATGCGAAAAATGCGAAAGTATGAGCCAGATGATTGCAAATACTAGAACTAACCGAGACGTAACCGGCATTATCCCCTAAAATATTAATCGCAACCAGGTTTAATTGACTGTTTCGGTGTGGAACCACATTACTACGGGATCCAAACCAGGAAAAACCCAGGATCTGGCCAACAACTATGAGTAAAACGCGAAAGTATGAGCCAGATGATTGCAAATACCAGAACTATCCCAGGCATAACCAGCGTTATCCTCTAAAATATTATTAGCAACCAGGTTTAATTGACTGTTTCGGTGTGGTACCACATCACTACGTGGTCCAAGCCAGAAAAAGGCCAGGATCTGGCCAACAAGAATGCGAAAAATGCGAAAGTATGAGACAGATGATTGCAAATACCAGAACTATCCCAGGCATAAGCAGCGTTATCCTCTAAAATATTATTCGCAACCAGGTTTAATTGACTGTTTCGGTGTGGCAACACATTACTACGTGGTCCAAGCCAGAAAAAGGCCAGGATCTGGCCAACAAGAATGCGAAAAATGCGAAAGTATGAGCCAGATGATTGCAAATACCAGAACTATCCCAGGCATAAGCAGCGTTATCCTCTAAAATATTATTCGCAACCAGGTTTAATTGACTGTTTCGGTGTGGCACCACATTACTACGTGGTCCAAGCCAGAAAAAGGCCAGGATCTGGCCAACAAGAATGCGAAAAATGCGAAAGTACGCGGCAGATGAGGGCAAATACCAGACCTAACCGAGACATTACCGGCATTATCCTCTAAAATATTAATCGCAAACAGATTTAATTGACTGTTTCGGTGTGGTACCGCATTACTACGGGATCCAAACCAGAAAAAACCCAGGATCTGGCCAACAACTATGAGTAAAACGCGAAAGTATGAGCCAGATGATTGCAAATACCAGAACTATCCCAGGCATAACCAGCGTTATCCTCTAAAATATTATTAGCAACCAGGTTTAATTGACTGTTTCGGTGTGGTACCACATCACTACGTGGTCCAAGCCAGAAAAAGGCCAGGATCTGGCCAACAAGAATGCGAAAAATGCGGAAGTATGAGCCAGATGATTGCAAATACCAGAACTATCCCAGGCATAAGCAGCGTTATCCTCTAAAATATTATTCGCAACCAGGTTTAATTGACTGTTTCGGTGTGGCACCACATTACTACGTGGTCCAAGCCAGAAAAAGGCCAGGATCTGGCCAACAAGAATGCGAAAAATGCGAAAGTACGCGGCAGATGAGGGCAAATACCAGACCTAACCGAGACATTACCGGCATTATCCTCTAAAATATTAATCGCAAACAGATTTAATTGACTGTTTCGGTGTGGTACCGCATTACTACGGGATCCAAACCAGAAAAAACCCAGGATCTGGCCAACAACTATGAGAAAAACGCGAAAGTATGAGCCAGATGATTGCAAATACCAGAACTATCCCAGGCATAACCAGCGTTATCCTCTAAAATATTATTCGCATCCAGGTTTAATTGACTGTTTCGGTGTGGTACCGCATTGCTACGATGATCCAAACCAGAAAGAGGCCAGGATCTGGCTAACAAGTATGCGAAAAATGCGAAAGTACGAGCCAGATGAGTGCAAATCCCAGGCCAAACCGAGACATAACCGGCGTTATCCTGTAAAATATTAATCGCAACCAGGTTGAATTGACTGTTTCGGTGTGGTACCGCATTACTTCGTGATCCAAACCAGAGAAAGGCCAGGATCTGGCCAACAAGTATGCGAAAAATGTGAAAGTACGAGTCAGATGAGGACAAATCCCAGACCTAGCCGAGTCATAACCGGCGTTATCCTCTGAAATATTGATCGCAACCAGTTTAATTGACTGTTTCGGTGTGGAACCTCATTACTACGTTATCCAAACCAGATAAAGCCCAGGATCTGGCCAACAAGTATGAGGAAAATGCGAAAGTTCGAGCCAGATGAGGGCAAGTACCAGACCTAACCCAGACAAAACCGGCGTTATCCCCTAAAATATTAATCGCAACCAGGTATAATTGACTGTTTCGGTGTGGTACCGCATTGCTACGATGATCCAAACCAGAAAGAGGCCAGGATCTGGCTAACAAGTATGCGAAAAATGCGAAAGTACGATCCGGATGAGGGCAAATCCCAGACCTAACCGAGACATAACCGGCGTTATCCTCTAAAATATTAATCGCAACAAGGTTTAATTGACTGTTTCGTTGTGGAACCACATTACTGCGGGATCCAAACCAGAGACAACGCAGGATCTGGCCAACAAGTATGCGAAAAATGCGAAAGTCCCAGCCAGATGAGGGCAAATACCAGACCTAACCGAGACATAACCCGCGTTATCCTCTAAAATATTAATCGCAACCAGGTTTAATTGACTGTTTCGGTGTTGTACCGCATTACTACGGGATCCAAACCAGAAAGAGGCCAGGATCCCAGGCAAATCCCAGACCTAACCGAGACATAACCGGCGTTATCCTCTAAAATATTAATCGCAACCAGGTTTAATTGACTGTTTCGGTGTGGTGACGCATTACTACGTGATCCAAACCAGAAAAAGTCCAAGATCTGGCCAACAAGTATGCAAAAATGCGAAAGTACGAGCCAGATGAGGGCAAATACCAGACCTAGCCCAGACATTACCGGCATTATCCTCTAAAATATTAATCGCAACCAGATTTAATTGACTGTTTCGGTGTGGTACCGCATTACTACGTGATCCAAACCAGAAAAAGCCCAGGATCTGGCCAACAAGTATGCGAAAAAAGCGATAGTATGTGCCAGATGATAGCAAATACTAGAACTAACCCAGACATAACCAGCGTTATCCTCTAAAATACATATCGGAACCAGCTTCTATTGACTGTTTCAGTGTGGTACCACATTACTACGTGATCCAAACCAGAAAAGGGCCAGGGTCTGGCCAACAAGTATGCGAAAAATGCGAAAGTCCCAGCCAGATGAGGGCAAATACCAGACCTAACCGAGACATAACCCGCGTTATCCTCTAAAATATTAATCGCAACCAGGTTTAATTGACTGTTTCGGTGTTGTACCGCATTACTACGGGATCCAAACCAGAAAGAGGCCAGGATCAGGCCAACAAGAATGCGAAAAAAGCGAAAGTACGAGCCAGATGTGGGCAAATCCCAGACCTACCCGAGACATAACCGGCGTTATCCTCTAAAATATTAATCTGAACCAGGTTTAATTGACTGTTTCGTTGTGGAACCACATTACTACGGGATCGAAACCAGACAAAACCCAGGATCTGGCCAACAAGTATGCGAAAAATGCTAAAGTATGAGCCAGATGATTGCAAATACCAGAACTAACCCAGACGTAACCGGCGTTATCCCCTAAAATATTAATCGCAACCAGGTTTAATTGACTGTTTCGGTGTGGTACCGCATTACTTCGTGATCCAAACCAGAGAAAGGCCAGGATCTGGCCAACAAGTATGCGAAAAATGTGAAAGTACGAGTCAGATGAGGACAAATCCCAGACCTAGCCGAGTCATAACCGGCGTTATCCTCTAAAATATTGATCGCAACCAGTTTAATTGACTGTTTCGGTGTGGAACCTCATTACTACGTTATCCAAACCAGATAAAGCCCAGGATCTGGCCAACAAGTATGAGGAAGATGCGAAAGTTCGAGCCAGATGAGGGCAAGTACCAGACCTAACCCAGACAAAACCGGCGTTATCCTCTAAAATATTAATCGCAACCAGGTTTAATTGACTGTTTCGGTGTGGTGACGCATTACTACGTGATCCAAACCAGAAAAAGTCCAAGATCTGGCCAACAAGTATGCAAAAATGCGAAAGTACGAGCCAGATGAGGGCAAATACCAGACCTAGCCCAGACATTACCGGCATTATCCTCTAAAATATTAATCGCAACCAGATTTAATTGACTGTTTCGGTGTGGTACCGCATTACTACGTGATCCAAACCAGAAAAAGCCCAGGATCTGGCCAACAAGTATGCGAAAAAAGCGATAGTATGTGCCAGATGATAGCAAATACTAGAACTAACCCAGACATAACCAGCGTTATCCTCTAAAATACATATCGGAACCAGCTTCTATTGACTGTTTCAGTGTGGTACCACATTACTACGTGATCCAAACCAGAAAAGGGCCAGGGTCTGGCCAACAAGTATGCGAAAAATGCGAAAGTCCCAGCCAGATGAGGGCAAATACCAGACCTAACCGAGACATAACCCGCGTTATCCTCTAAAATATTAATCGCAACCAGGTTTAATTGACTGTTTCGGTGTTGTACCGCATTACTACGGGATACAAACCAGAAAGAGGCCAGGATCAGGCCAACAAGAATGCGAAAAAAGCGAAAGTACGAGCCAGATGTGGGCAAATCCCAGACCTACCCGAGACATAACCGGCGTTATCCTCTAAAATATTAATCTGAACCAGGTTTAATTGACTGTTTCGTTGTGGAACCACATTACTACGGGATCGAAACCAGACAAAACCCAGGATCTGGCCAACAAGTATGCGAAAAATGCTAAAGCATGAGCCAGATGATTGCAAATACCAGAACTAACCCAGACGTAACCGGCGTTATCCCCTAAAATATTAATCGCAACCAGGTTTAATTGACTGTTTCGGTGTGGTACCGCATTACTTCGTGATCCAAACCAGAGAAAGGCCAGGATCTGGCCAACAAGTATGCGAAAAATGTGAAAGTACGAGTCAGATGAGGACAAATCCCAGACCTAGCCGAGTCATAACCGGCGTTATCCTCTAAAATATTGATCGCAACCAGTTTAATTGACTGTTTCGGTGTGGAACCTCATTACTACGTTATCCAAACCAGATAAAGCCCAGGATCTGGCCAACAAGTATGAGGAAGATGCGAAAGTTCGAGCCAGATGAGGGCAAGTACCAGACCTAACCCAGACAAAACCGGCGTTATCCCCTAAAATATTAATCGCAACCAGGTATAATTGACTGTTTCGGTGTGGTACCGCATTGCTACGATGATCCAAACCAGAAAGAGGCCAGGATCTGGCTAACAAGTATGCGAAAAATGCGAAAGTACGATCCGGATGAGGGCAAATCCCAGACCTAACCGAGACATAACCGGCGTTGTCCTCTAAAATATTAATCGCAACAAGGTTTAATTGACTGTTTCGTTGTGGAACCACATTACTGCGGGATCCAAACCAGAGAAAACGCAGGATCTGGCCAACAAGTATGCGAAAAATGCGAAAGTACGATCCAGATGAGGGCAAATCCCAGACCTAACCGAGACATAACCGGCGTTATCCTCTAAAATATTAATCGCAACCAGGTTTAATTGACTGTTTCGGTGTGGTACCGCATTACTACGTGATCCAAACCAGAAAAAGGCCAGGATCTGGCCAGCAAGTATCCGAAAAATGCGAAATTATGAGCTAGATGATTGCAAATACCAGAACTATGCCTGACATAAACAGCGTTATCCTCTAAAACACGAATCAGAACATGTTTTTAATGACTGCTTCAGTGTGGTACCACATCACTACGTGATCCAAACCAGAAAAAGGCCAGGATCTGGCCAAAAAGTATGCGAAACATGCGAAAGTACGAGCCAGATGAGGGCAAACACCAGACCTAACCCAGACATAACCGGCGTTATCCTCTAAAATATTAATCGCAACCAGGTTTAATTGACTGTTTCGGTGTGGTACCGCATTACTACGTGATCCAAACCAGAGAAAGGCCAGGATCTGGCCAACAAGGATGAGAAAAATGCGAAAGTATGAGCATGATGATTGCAAATACCAGAACTAACCCTGACATAACCAGCGTTATCCTCTAAAATACGAATCGGAACATGCTTTTAATGACTGTTTCAGTGTGGTAACACATTACTACGTGATTCAAACCAGAAACATCCCAGGATCGGGCCAACAAGAATGCGAAAAATGCGAAAGTACGAACCAGATGAGGGAAAATCTGAGACCTAACCGAGACGTAACCGGCGTTATCCCCTAAAATATTAATCGCAACCAGGTTTAATTGACTGTTTCGGTGTGGAACCACATTACTACGGGATCCAAACCAGAAAAAACTCAGGATCTGGCCGACAAGTACTCGAAAAATGCGATAGTATGAGCCAGGGGAGGGCAAATACCAGACTTAACACAGACATAACCTGCGTTATCCTCTAAAATATTAATCGCAACCGGGTTTAATTGACTGTTTCCGTGTGGAACCACATTACTACGGGATCCAAACCAGAAAAAACCCAGGATCTGGCCAACAACTATTAGAAAAACGCGAAAGTATGAGCCAGATGATTGCAAATACCAGAACTATCCCAGGCATAAACAGCGTTATCCTCTAAAATATTATTCGCAACCAGGTTTAATTGACTGTTTCGGTGTGGTACCACATTACTACGTGGTCCAAGCCAGAAAAAGGCCAGGATCTGGCCAACAAGAATGCGAAAAATGCGAAAGTACGCGCCAGATGACGGCAAATACCAGACCTAACCGAGACATTACCGGCATTATCCTCTAAAATATTAATCGCAACCAGATTTAATTGACTGTTTCGGTGTGGTACCGCATTACTACGTGATCCAAACCAGAAAAAGGCCAGGATCTGGCCAACAACTATGCGAAAAAGCGAAAGTATGAGCCAGATGATTGCAAATACCAGAACTATCCCAGACATAAACAGCGTTATCCTCTAAAATATTATTCGCAACCAGGTTTAATTGACTGTTTCAGTCTGGAGCCACTTTACTACGTGGACCAAGCCAGAAGAAGGCCGGGATCTGGCCATCAAGTATGCGAAAAATGCGAAGGTCCGAACCAGATGAGGGCAAATACCAGACCTAACCGAGACATAACCGGCGTTATCCTCCAAAATATTAATCGCAACCAGGTTCAATTGACTGTTTCGGTGTGGAACCACATTACTACGGGATCCAAACCAGAAAAAACCCAGGCTCTGGCCAACAACTATGAGAAAAACGCGAAAGTATGAGCCAGATGATTGCAAATACCAGAACTATCCCAGGCATAACCAGCGTTATCCTCTAAAATATTATTCGCATCCAGGTTTAATTGACTGTTTCGGTGTGGTACCACATTACTACGTGGTCCAAGAGAGAAAAAGGCCAGGATCTGGCCAACAAGAATACGAAAAATGCGAAAGTATGCGCCAGATGAGGGCAAATATTAGACCTAACCGAGACATTACCGGCGTTATCCCCTAAAATATTAATCGCAACCAGGTTTAATTGACTGTTTCGGTGTGGTACCGCATTACTACGTGATCCAAACCAGAGAAAGGCCAGGATCTGGCCAACAAGGATGAGAAAAATGCGAATATATGATCCAGATGATTGCAAATACCAGAACTAACCCTGACATAACCAGCGTTATCCTCTAAAATACGAATCGGAACATGCTTTTAATGACTGTTTCAGTGTGGTAACACATTACTACGAGATCCAAACCAGAAAAATCCCAGGATCGGGACAACAAGAATGCGAGAAACGCGAAAGTACGAGCCACATGAGGGAAAATTCCAGACCTAATCCAGACATAACCGGCGTTATCCGCTAAAATATTAATCGCAACCAGGTTTAATTGACTGTTTCGGTGTGGTACCACATTACTACGTGGTCCAAGAGAGAAAAAGGCCAGGATCTGGCCAACAAGAATACGAAAAATGCGAAAGTATGCGCCAGATGAGGGCAAATATTAGACCTAACCGAGACATTACCGGCGTTATCCTCTAAAATATTAATCGCAACCAGGTTCAATTGACTGTTTCGGTGTGGTACCGCATTGCTACGATGATCCAAACCAGAAAGAGGCCAGGATCTGGCCAACAAGTATGCGAAAAATGCGAAAGTATGAGCCAGATGATTGCAAATACCAGAACTAACCCAGACATAACCAGCGTTATCCTCTAAAATATTAATCGCAACCAGGTCTAATTGACTGTTTCGGTGTGGTACTGCATTACTACGTGATCCAGACCAGGAACAGGCCAGGATCTGGCCAACAAGTATGCGCAAAATGCGAAAGTACGAGCCAGATGAGGGCAAATCCCAGACCAAACCGAGACATAAACGGCGTTATCCTCTAAAATATTAATCGCAACCAGGTTTAATTGACTGTTTCTGTGTGGTACTGCATTACTACGTGATCCAGACCAGAAAAAGGCCAGGACCTGGCCAACAAGTATGCGAAAAATGCGAAAGTATGAGCCAGATGATTGCAAATACCAGAACTATGCCCGACATAACCAGCGTTATCCTCTAAAATACGAATCGGAACATGCTTTTAATGACTGTTTCAGTGTGGTAACACATTACTACGAGATCCAAACCAGAAAAATCCCAGGATCGGGACAACAAGAATGCGAGAAACGCGAAAGTACGAGCCACATGAGGGAAAATCCCAGACCTAATCCAGACATAACCGGCGTTATCCGCTAAAATATTAATCGCAACCAGGTTTAATTGACTGTTTCGTTGTGGAACCACATTACTACGGGATCCAAACCAGAAAGAACCCAGGATCTGGCCAACAAGTATGCGAAAAATGCGAAAGAACGATCCAGATGAGGGCAAATCCCAGACCTAACCGAGACATAACCGGCGTTATCCTCTAAAATATTAATTGCAACCAGGTTTAGTTAACTGTTTCAGTGTGGTACCACATTACTACGTGATCCAAATCAGAAAAAGCCCAGGATCTGGCGAACAAGTATGCGATAAATGCGAAAGTACGAGCCAGATGAGGGCAAATCCCAGACCTAACCGAGACATAACCGGCGTTATCCTCTAAAATATTAATCTCAACCAGGTTTAATTGACTGTTTCGTTGTGGAACCACATTACTACGGGATCGAAACCAGACAAAACCCAGGATCTGGCCAACAAGTATGCGAAAAATGCGAAAGTATGAGCCAGATGATTGCATATACCAGAACTAACCCAGACGTAACCGGCGTTATCCCCTAAAATATTAATCGCAACCAGGTTTAATTGACTGTTTAGGCGTGGTACCGCATTACTTCGTGATCCAAACCAGAGAAAGGACAGGATCTGGCCGACAAGTCTGCGAAAAACGTGAAACTACGAGTCAGACGAGGACAAATCCCAGACCTAGCCGAGACATAACCGGCGTTATCCTCTAAGATATTGATCGCAACCAGTTTAATTGACTGTTTCGGTGTGGAACCTCATTACTACGTGATCCAAACCAGATAAAGCCCAGGATCTGGCCAACAAGTATGAGAAAAATGCGAAAGTTCGAGCCAGATGAGGGCAAGTACCAGACCTAACCCAGACAAAACCGGCGTTATCCCCTAAAATATTAATCGCAACCAGGTTTAATTGACTGTTTAGGCGTGGTACCGCATTACTTCGTGATCCAAACCAGAGAAAGGACAGGATCTGGCCGACAAGTCTGCGAAAAACGTGAAACTACGAGTCAGACGAGGACAAATCCCAGACCTAGCCGAGACATAACCGGCGTTATCCTCTAAGATATTGATCGCAACCAGTTTAATTGACTGTTTCGGTGTGGAACCTCATTACTACGTGATCCAAACCAGATAAAGCCCAGGATCTGGCCAACAAGTATGCGAAAAATGCGAAAGTATGAGCCAGATGATTGCATATACCAGAACTAACCCAGACGTAACCGGCGTTATCCCCTAAAATATTAATCGCAACCAGGTTTAATTGACTGTTTAGGCGTGGTACCGCATTACTTCGTGATCCAAACCAGAGAAAGGACAGGATCTGGCCGACAAGTCTGCGAAAAACGTGAAACTACGAGTCAGACGAGGACAAATCCCAGACCTAGCCGAGACATAACCGGCGTTATCCTCTAAGATATTGATCGCAACCAGGTATAATTGACTGTTTCGGTGTGGTACCGCATTGCTACGATGATCCAAACCAGAAAGAGGCCAGGATCTGGCTAACAAGTATGCGAAAAATGCGAAAGTACGATCCAGATGAGGGCAAATCCCAGACCTAACCGAGACATAACCGGCGTTATCCTCTAAAATATTAATCGCAACCAGGTTTAATTGACTGTTTCGTTGTGGAACCACATTACTGCGGGATCCAAACCAGAAAAAACGCAGGATCTGGCCAACAAGTATGCGAAAAATGCGAAAGTACGAGCCAGATGAGTGCAAATCCCAGACCAAACCGAGAAATAACCGGCGTTATCCTGTAAAATATTAATCGCAACCAGGTTTAATTGACTGTTTCGGTGTGGAACCACATTACTACGGGATTCAAACCAGAGGAAACCCAGGATCTGGCCAACAGGAATGCGAAAAATGCGAAAGTATGAGCCAGATGATTGCAAATACTAGAACTAACCGAGACGTAACCGGCATTATCCCCTAAAATATTAATCGCAACCAGGTTTAATTGACTGTTTCGGTGTGGAACCACATTACTACGGGATCCAAACCAGAAAAAACCCAGGATCTGGCCAACAACTATGAGTAAAACGCGAAAGTATGAGCCAGATGATTGCAAATACCAGAACTATCCCAGGCATAACCAGCGTTATCCTCTAAAATATTATTAGCAACCAGGTTTAATTGACTGTTTCGGTGTGGTACCACATCACTACGTGGTCCAAGCCAGAAAAAGGCCAGGATCTGGCCAACAAGAATGCGAAAAATGCGAAAGTATGAGCCAGATGATTGCAAATACCAGAACTATCCCAGGCATAAGCAGCGTTATCCTCTAAAATATTATTCGCAACCAGGTTTAATTGATTGTTTCGGTGTGGCAACACACTACTACGTGGTCCAAGCCAGAAAAAGGCCAGGATCTGGCCAACAAGAATGCGAAAAATGCGAAAGTATGAGCCAGATGATTGCAAATACCAGAACTATCCCAGGCATAAGCAGCGTTATCCTCTAAAATATTATTCGCAACCAGGTTTAATTGACTGTTTCGGTGTGGCACCACATTACTACGTGGTCCAAGCCAGAAAAAGGCCAGGATCTGGCCAACAAGAATGCGAAAAATGCGAAAGTACGCGGCAGATGAGGGCAAATACCAGACCTAACCGAGACATTACCGGCATTATCCTCTAAAATATTAATCGCAAACAGATTTAATTGACTGTTTCGGTGTGGTACCGCATTACTACGGGATCCAAACCAGAAAAAACCCAGGATCTGGCCAACAACTATGAGTAAAACGCGAAAGTATGAGCCAGATGATTGCAAATACCAGAACTATCCCAGGCATAACCAGCGTTATCCTCTAAAATATTATTAGCAACCAGGTTTAATTGACTGTTTCGGTGTGGTACCACATCACTACGTGGTCCAAGCCAGAAAAAGGCCAGGATCTGGCCAACAAGAATGCGAAAAATGCGAAAGTATGAGCCAGATGATTGCAAATACCAGAACTATCCCAGGCATAAGCAGCGTTATCCTCTAAAATATTATTCGCAACCAGGTTTAATTGACTGTTTCGGTGTGGCACCACATTACTACGTGGTCCAAGCCAGAAAAAGGCCAGGATCTGGCCAACAAGAATGCGAAAAATGCGAAAGTACGCGGCAGATGAGGGCAAATACCAGACCTAACCGAGACATTACCGGCATTATCCTCTAAAATATTAATCGCAAACAGATTTAATTGACTGTTTCGGTGTGGTACCGCATTACTACGGGATCCAAACCAGAAAAAACCCAGTATCTGGCCAACAACTATGAGAAAAACGCGAAAGTATGAGCCAGATGATTGCAAATACCAGAACTATCCCAGGCATAACCAGCGTTATCCTCTAAAATATTATTCGCATCCAGGTTTAATTGACTGTTTCGGTGTGGTACCGCATTGCTACGATGATCCAAACCAGAAAGAGGCCAGGATCTGGCTAACAAGTATGCGAAAAATGCGAAAGTACGAGCCAGATGAGTGCAAATCCCAGGCCAAACCGAGACATAACCGGCGTTATCCTGTAAAATATTAATCGCAACCAGGTTGAATTGACTGTTTCGGTGTGGTACCGCATTACTACGTGATCCAAACCAGAGAAAGGCCAGGATCTGGCCAACAAGGATGAGAAAAATGCGAAAGTATGAGCATGATGATTGCAAATACCAGAACTAACTCTGACATAACCAGCGTTATCCTCTAAAATACGAATCGCAACATGCTTTTAATGACTGTTTCAGTGTGGTAACACATTACTACGTGATCCAAACCAGAAAATGGCCAGGATCTGGCCAACAACTATGAGAAAAACGCGAAAGTATGAGCCAGATGATTGCAAATACCAGAACTATCCCAGGCATAAGCAGCGTTATCCTCTAACATATTATTCGCAACCAGGTTTAATTGACTGTTTCGGTGTGGCACCACATTACTACGTGGTCCATGCCAGAAAGAGGCCAGGATCTGGCCAACAACTATGAGAAAAACGCGAAAGTATGAGCCAGATGATTGCAAATACCAGAACTATCCCAGGCATAACCAGCGTTATCCTCTAAAATATTATTCGCATCCAGGTTTAATTGACTGTTTCGGTGTGGTACCGCATTGCTACGATGATCCAAACCAGAAAGAGGCCAGGATCTGGCTAACAAGTATGCGAAAAATGCGAAAGTACGAGCCAGATGAGTGCAAATCCCAGACCAAACCGAGACATAACCGGCGTTATCCTGTAAAATATTAATCGCAACCAGGTTTAATTGACTGTTTCGGTGTGGTACCGCATTACTACGTGATCCAAACCAGAGAAAGGCCAGGATCTGGCCAACAAGGATGAGAAAAATGCGAAAGTATGAGCATGATGATTGCAAATACCAGAACTAACTCTGACATAACCAGCGTTATCCTCTAAAATACGAATCGGAACATGCTTTTAATGACTGTTTCAGTGTGGTAACACATTACTACGTGGTCCAAGCCAGAAAAAGGCCAGGATCTGGCCAACAAGAATGCGAAAAATGCGAAAGTACGCGGCAGATGAGGGCAAATACCAGACCTAACCGAGACATTACCGGCATTATCCTCTAAAATATTAATCGCAAACAGATTTAATTGACTGTTTCGGTGTGGTACCGCATTACTACGGGATCCAAACCAGAAAAAAATCCAGGATCTGGCCAACAACTATGAGAAAAAGCGAAAGTATGAGCCAGATGATTGCAAATACCAGAACTATCCCAGACATAACTAGCGTTATCCTCTAAAATATTATTCGCAACCAGGTTTAATTGACTGTTTCGGTCTGGTGCCACTTTACTACGTGGACCAAGCCAGAAGAAGGCCGGGATCTGGCCAACAAGTATGCGAAAAATGCGAAGGTCCGAGCCACATGAGGGAAAATTCCAGACCTAATCCAGACATAACCGGCGTTATCCGCTAAAATATTAATCGCAACCAGGTTTAATTGACTGTTTCGGTGTGGTACCACATTACTACGTGGTCCAAGAGAGAAAAAGGCCAGGATCTGGCCAACAAGAATACGAAAAATGCGAAAGTATGCGCCAGATGAGGGCAAATATTAGACCTAACCGAGACATTACCGGCGTTATCCTCTAAAATATTAATCGCAACCAGGTTCAATTGACTGTTTCGGTGTGGTACCGCATTGCTACGATGATCCAAACCAGAAAGAGGCCAGGATCTGGCCAACAAGTATGCGAAAAATGCGAAAGTATGAGCCAGATGATTGCAAATACCAGAACTAACCCAGACATAACCAGCGTTATCCTCTAAAATATTAATCGCAACCAGGTCTAATTGACTGTTTCGGTGTGGTACTGCATTACTACGTGATCCAGACCAGGAACAGGCCAGGATCTGGCCAACAAGTATGCGCAAAATGCGAAAGTACGAGCCAGATGAGGGCAAATCCCAGACCAAACCGAGACATAAACGGCGTTATCCTCTAAAATATTAATCGCAACCAGGTTTAATTGACTGTTTCTGTGTGGTACTGCATTACTACGTGATCCAGACCAGAAAAAGGCCAGGACCTGGCCAACAAGTATGCGAAAAATGCGAAAGTATGAGCCAGATGATTGCAAATACCAGAACTATGCCCGACATAACCAGCGTTATCCTCTAAAATACGAATCGGAACATGCTTTTAATGACTGTTTCAGTGTGGTAACACATTACTACGAGATCCAAACCAGAAAAATCCCAGGATCGGGACAACAAGAATGCGAGAAACGCGAAAGTACGAGCCACATGAGGGAAAATCCCAGACCTAATCCAGACATAACCGGCGTTATCCGCTAAAATATTAATCGCAACCAGGTTTAATTGACTGTTTCGTTGTGGAACCACATTACTACGGGATCCAAACCAGAAAGAACCCAGGATCTGGCCAACAAGTATGCGAAAAATGCGAAAGAACGATCCAGATGAGGGCAAATCCCAGACCTAACCGAGACATAACCGGCGTTATCCTCTAAAATATTAATTGCAACCAGGTTTAGTTAACTGTTTCAGTGTGGTACCACATTACTACGTGATCCAAATCAGAAAAAGCCCAGGATCTGGCGAACAAGTATGCGATAAATGCGAAAGTACGAGCCAGATGAGGGCAAATCCCAGACCTAACCGAGACATAACCGGCGTTATCCTCTAAAATATTAATCTCAACCAGGTTTAATTGACTGTTTCGTTGTGGAACCACATTACTACGGGATCGAAACCAGACAAAACCCAGGATCTGGCCAACAAGTATGCGAAAAATGCGAAAGTATGAGCCAGATGATTGCATATACCAGAACTAACCCAGACGTAACCGGCGTTATCCCCTAAAATATTAATCGCAACCAGGTTTAATTGACTGTTTAGGCGTGGTACCGCATTACTTCGTGATCCAAACCAGAGAAAGGACAGGATCTGGCCGACAAGTCTGCGAAAAACGTGAAACTACGAGTCAGACGAGGACAAATCCCAGACCTAGCCGAGACATAACCGGCGTTATCCTCTAAGATATTGATCGCAACCAGTTTAATTGACTGTTTCGGTGTGGAACCTCATTACTACGTGATCCAAACCAGATAAAGCCCAGGATCTGGCCAACAAGTATGAGAAAAATGCGAAAGTTCGAGCCAGATGAGGGCAAGTACCAGACCTAACCCAGACAAAACCGGCGTTATCCCCTAAAATATTAATCGCAACCAGGTATAATTGACTGTTTCGGTGTGGTACCGCATTGCTACGATGATCCAAACCAGAAAGAGGCCAGGATCTGGCTAACAAGTATGCGAAAAATGCGAAAGTACGATCCAGATGAGGGCAAATCCCAGACCTAACCGAGACATAACCGGCGTTATCCTCTAAAATATTAATCGCAACCAGGTTTAATTGACTGTTTCGTTGTGGAACCACATTACTGCGGGATCCAAACCAGAAAAAACGCAGGATCTGGCCAACAAGTATGCGAAAAATGCGAAAGTACGAGCCAGATGAGTGCAAATCCCAGACCAAACCGAGAAATAACCGGCGTTATCCTGTAAAATATTAATCGCAACCAGGTTTAATTGACTGTTTCGGTGTGGAACCACATTACTACGGGATTCAAACCAGAGGAAACCCAGGATCTGGCCAACAGGAATGCGAAAAATGCGAAAGTATGAGCCAGATGATTGCAAATACTAGAACTAACCGAGACGTAACCGGCATTATCCCCTAAAATATTAATCGCAACCAGGTTTAATTGACTGTTTCGGTGTGGAACCACATTACTACGGGATCCAAACCAGAAAAAACCCAGGATCTGGCCAACAACTATGAGTAGAACGCGAAAGTATGAGCCAGATGATTGCAAATACCAGAACTATCCCAGGCATAACCAGCGTTATCCTCTAAAATATTATTAGCAACCAGGTTTAATTGACTGTTTCGGTGTGGTACCACATCACTACGTGGTCCAAGCCAGAAAAAGGCCAGGATCTGGCCAACAAGAATGCGAAAAATGCGAAAGTATGAGCCAGATGATTGCAAATACCAGAACTATCCCAGGCATAAGCAGCGTTATCCTCTAAAATATTATTCGCAACCAGGTTTAATTGATTGTTTCGGTGTGGCAACACACTACTACGTGGTCCAAGCCAGAAAAAGGCCAGGATCTGGCCAACAAGAATGCGAAAAATGCGAAAGTATGAGCCAGATGATTGCAAATACCAGAACTATCCCAGGCATAAGCAGCGTTATCCTCTAAAATATTATTCGCAACCAGGTTTAATTGACTGTTTCGGTGTGGCACCACATTACTACGTGGTCCAAGCCAGAAAAAGGCCAGGATCTGGCCAACAAGAATGCGAAAAATGCGAAAGTACGCGGCAGATGAGGGCAAATACCAGACCTAACCGAGACATTACCGGCATTATCCTCTAAAATATTAATCGCAAACAGATTTAATTGACTGTTTCGGTGTGGTACCGCATTACTACGGGATCCAAACCAGAAAAAACCCAGGATCTGGCCAACAACTATGAGTAAAACGCGAAAGTATGAGCCAGATGATTGCAAATACCAGAACTATCCCAGGCATAACCAGCGTTATCCTCTAAAATATTATTAGCAACCAGGTTTAATTGACTGTTTCGGTGTGGTACCACATCACTACGTGGTCCAAGCCAGAAAAAGGCCAGGATCTGGCCAACAAGAATGCGAAAAATGCGAAAGTATGAGCCAGATGATTGCAAATACCAGAACTATCCCAGGCATAAGCAGCGTTATCCTCTAAAATATTATTCGCAACCAGGTTTAATTGACTGTTTCGGTGTGGCACCACATTACTACGTGGTCCAAGCCAGAAAAAGGCCAGGATCTGGCCAACAAGAATGCGAAAAATGCGAAAGTACGCGGCAGATGAGGGCAAATACCAGACCTAACCGAGACATTACCGGCATTATCCTCTAAAATATTAATCGCAAACAGATTTAATTGACTGTTTCGGTGTGGTACCGCATTACTACGGGATCCAAACCAGAAAAAACCCAGTATCTGGCCAACAACTATGAGAAAAACGCGAAAGTATGAGCCAGATGATTGCAAATACCAGAACTATCCCAGGCATAACCAGCGTTATCCTCTAAAATATTATTCGCATCCAGGTTTAATTGACTGTTTCGGTGTGGTACCGCATTGCTACGATGATCCAAACCAGAAAGAGGCCAGGATCTGGCTAACAAGTATGCGAAAAATGCGAAAGTACGAGCCAGATGAGTGCAAATCCCAGGCCAAACCGAGACATAACCGGCGTTATCCTGTAAAATATTAATCGCAACCAGGTTGAATTGACTGTTTCGGTGTGGTACCGCATTACTACGTGATCCAAACCAGAGAAAGGCCAGGATCTGGCCAACAAGGATGAGAAAAATGCGAAAGTATGAGCATGATGATTGCAAATACCAGAACTAACTCTGACATAACCAGCGTTATCCTCTAAAATACGAATCGCAACATGCTTTTAATGACTGTTTCAGTGTGGTAACACATTACTACGTGATCCAAACCAGAAAATGGCCAGGATCTGGCCAACAACTATGAGAAAAACGCGAAAGTATGAGCCAGATGATTGCAAATACCAGAACTATCCCAGGCATAAGCAGCGTTATCCTCTAACATATTATTCGCAACCAGGTTTAATTGACTGTTTCGGTGTGGCACCACATTACTACGTGGTCCATGCCAGAAAGAGGCCAGGATCTGGCCAACAACTATGAGAAAAACGCGAAAGTATGAGCCAGATGATTGCAAATACCAGAACTATCCCAGGCATAACCAGCGTTATCCTCTAAAATATTATTCGCATCCAGGTTTAATTGACTGTTTCGGTGTGGTACCGCATTGCTACGATGATCCAAACCAGAAAGAGGCCAGGATCTGGCTAACAAGTATGCGAAAAATGCGAAAGTACGAGCCAGATGAGTGCAAATCCCAGACCAAACCGAGACATAACCGGCGTTATCCTGTAAAATATTAATCGCAACCAGGTTTAATTGACTGTTTCGGTGTGGTACCGCATTACTACGTGATCCAAACCAGAGAAAGGCCAGGATCTGGCCAACAAGGATGAGAAAAATGCGAAAGTATGAGCATGATGATTGCAAATACCAGAACTAACTCTGACATAACCAGCGTTATCCTCTAAAATACGAATCGGAACATGCTTTTAATGACTGTTTCAGTGTGGTAACACATTACTACGTGGTCCAAGCCAGAAAAAGGCCAGGATCTGGCCAACAAGAATGCGAAAAATGCGAAAGTACGCGGCAGATGAGGGCAAATACCAGACCTAACCGAGACATTACCGGCATTATCCTCTAAAATATTAATCGCAAACAGATTTAATTGACTGTTTCGGTGTGGTACCGCATTACTACGGGATCCAAACCAGAAAAAAATCCAGGATCTGGCCAACAACTATGAGAAAAAGCGAAAGTATGAGCCAGATGATTGCAAATACCAGAACTATCCCAGACATAACTAGCGTTATCCTCTAAAATATTATTCGCAACCAGGTTTAATTGACTGTTTCGGTCTGGTGCCACTTTACTACGTGGACCAAGCCAGAAGAAGGCCGGGATCTGGCCAACAAGTATGCGAAAAATGCGAAGGTCCGAGCCAGATGAGGGCAAATACCAGACCTAACCGAGACATAACCGGCGTTATCCTCCAAAATATTAATCGCAACCAGGTTCAATTGACTGTTTCGGTGTGGAACCTCATTACTACGGGATCCAAAACAGAAAAAGCACAGGATCTGGCCAACAAGTATGCGAAAAACGCGGAAGTATGTGGCAGATGATAGCAAATACCAGAACTAACCCAGACATAACCAGCGTTATCCTCTAAAATACTTATCGGAACATGCTTCTAATGACTGTTTCAGTGTGGTAACACATTACTACGAGATCCAAACCAGAAAAATCCCAGGATCGGGCCAACAAGAATGCGAGAAACGTGAAAGTACGAGTCAGATGAGGACAAATCCCAGACTTACCCGAGACATAACCGGCGTTATCCTCTAAAATATTAATCGCAACCAGTTTAATTGACCGTTTCGGTGTGGAACCTCATTACTACGGGATCCAAAACAGAAAAAGCACAGGATCCGGCCATCAAGTATGCGAAAAACGCGGAAGTATGTGCCAGATGATAGCAAATACCAGAACTAACCCAGACATAACCAGCGTTATCCTTTAAAATACTTATCGGAACCAGCTTCTGTTGACTGCTTCGGTGTGGAACCACATTACTACGGGATCCAAACCAGAAAAAAAACCAGGATATGGCCAACAAGTATGCGAAAAATGCGAAGGTATGAGCCAGATGAGGGCAAATACCAGACCTAACCCAGACATAGCCGGCGTTATCCGCTAAAATATTAATCTCAACCAGGTTTAATTGACTGTTTCGTTGTGGTACCACATTACTACGGGATCCAAAACAGAGAAAACCCAGGATCTGGCCAACAGGTATGCGAAAAATGCGAAAGTATGAGCCAGATGATTGCAAATACCAGAACTATCCCAGGCATAACCAGCGTTATCCTCTAAAATATTATTCGCATCCAGGTTTAATTGACTGTTTCGGTGTGGTACCGCATTGCTACGATGATCCAAACCAGAAAGAGGCCAGGATCTGGCTAACAAGTATGCGAAAAATGCGAAAGTACGAGCCAGATGAGTGCAAATCCCAGACCAAACCGAGACATAACCGGCGTTATCCTGTAAAATATTAATCGCAACCAGGTTTAATTGACTGTTTCGGTGTGGTACCGCATTACTACGTGATCCAAACCAGAGAAAGGCCAGGATCTGGCCAACAAGGATGAGAAAAATGCGAAAGTATGAGCATGATGATTGCAAATACCAGAACTAACTCTGACATAACCAGCGTTATCCTCTAAAATACGAATCGGAACATGCTGTTAATGACTGTTTCAGTGTGGTAACACATTACTACGTGGTCCAAGCCAGAAAAAGGCCAGGATCTGGCCAACAAGAATGCGAAAAATGCGAAAGTACGCGGCAGATGAGGGCAAATACCAGAACTATCCCAGGCATAAGCAGCGTTATCCTCTAACATATTATTCGCAACCAGGTTTAATTGACTGTTTCGGTGTGGCACCACATTACTACGTGGTCCATGCCAGAAAGAGGCCAGGATCTGGCCAACAACTATGAGAAAAACGCGAAAGTATGAGCCAGATGATTGCAAATACCAGAACTATCCCAGGCATAACCAGCGTTATCCTCTAAAATATAATTCGCATCCAGGTTTAATTGACTGTTTCGGTGTGGTACCGCATTGCTACGATGATCCAAACCAGAAAGAGGCCAGGATCTGGCTAACAAGTATGCGAAAAATGCGAAAGTACGAGCCAGATGAGTGCAAATCCCAGACCAAACCGAGACATAACCGGCGTTATCCTGTAAAATATTAATCGCAACCAGGTTTAATTGACTGTTTCGGTGTGGTACCGCATTACTACGTGATCCAAACCAGAGAAAGGCCAGGATCTGGCCAACAAGGATGAGAAAAATGCGAAAGTATGAGCATGATGATTGCAAATACCAGAACTAACTCTGACATAACCAGCGTTATCCTCTAAAATACGAATCGGAACATGCTTTTAATGACTGTTTCAGTGTGGTAACACATTACTACGTGGTCCAAGCCAGTAAAAGGCCAGGATCTGGCCAACAAGAATGCGAAAAATGCGAAAGTACGCGCCAGATGAGGGCAAATACCAGACCTAACCGAGACATTACCGGCATTATCCTTTAAAATATTAATCGCAAACAGATTTAATTGACTGTTTCGGTGTGGTACCGCATTACTACGGGATCCAAACCAGAAAAAACCCAGGATCTGGCCAACAACTATGAGTAAAACGCGAAAGTATGAGCCAGATGATTGCAAATACCAGAACTATCCCAGGCATAACCAGCGTTATCCTCTAAAATATTATTAGCAACCAGGTTTAATTGACTGTTTCGGTGTGGTACCACATCACTACGTGGTCCAAGCCAGAAAAAGGCCAGGATCTGGCCAACAAGAATGCGAAAAATGCGAAAGTATGAGCCAGATGATTGCAAATACCAGAACTATCCCAGGCATAAGCAGCGTTATCCTCTAAAATATTATTCGCAACCAGGTTTAATTGACTGTTTCGGTGTGGCACCACATTACTACGTGGTCCAAGCCAGAAAAAGGCCAGGATCTGGCCAACAAGAATGCGAAAAATGCGAAAGTACGCGGCAGATGAGGGCAAATACCAGACCTAACCGAGACATTACCGGCATTATCCTCTAAAATATTAATCGCAAACAGATTTAATTGACTGTTTCGGTGTGGTACCGCATTACTACGGGATCCAAACCAGAAAAAACCCAGGATCTGGCCAACAACTATGAGAAAAACGCGAAAGTATGAGCCAGATGATTGCAAATACCAGAACTATCCCAGGCATAACCAGCGTTATCCTCTAAAATATTATTCGCATCCAGGTATAATTGACTGTTTCGGTGTGGTACCGCATTGCTACGATGATCCAAACCAGAAAGAGGCCAGGATCTGTCTAACAAGTATGCGAAAAATGCGAAAGTACGAGCCAGATGAGTGCAAATCCCAGACCAAACCGAGACATAACCGGCGTTATCCTGTAAAATATTAATCGCAACCAGGTTTAATTGACTGTTTCGGTGTGGTACCGCATTACTACGTGATCCAAACCAGAGAATGGCCACGATCTGGCCAACAAGGATGAGAAAAATGCGAAAGTATGTGCATGATGATTGCAAATACCAGAACTAACTCTGACATAACCAGCGTTATCCTCTAAAATACGAATCGCAACATGCTTTTAATGACTGTTTCAGTGTGGTAACACATTACTACGTGATCCAAACCAGAAAATGGCCAGGATCTGGCCAACAACTATGAGAAAAACGCGAAAGTATGAGCCAGATGATTGCAAATTCCAGAACTATTCCAGGCATAAGCAGCGTTATCCTCTAACATATTATTCGCAACCAGGTTTAATTGACTGTTTCGGTGTGGCACCACATTACTACGTGGTCCATGCCAGAAAGAGGCCAGGATCTGGCCAACAACTATGAGAAAAACGCGAAAGTATGAGCCAGATGATTGCAAATACCAGAACTATCCCAGGCATAACCAGCGTTATCCTCTAAAATATTATTCGCATCCAGGTTTAATTGACTGTTTCGGTGTGGTACCGCATTGCTACGATGATCCAAACCAGAAAGAGGCCAGGATCTGGCTAACAAGTATGCGAAAAATGCGAAAGTACGAGCCAGATGAGTGCAAATCCCAGACCAAACCGAGACATAACCGGCGTTATCCTGTAAAATATTAATCGCAACCAGGTTTAATTGACTGTTTCGGTGTGGTACCGCATTACTACGTGATCCAAACCAGAAAAAACCCAGGATCTGGCCAACAACTATGAGTAAAACGCGAAAGTATGAGCCAGATGATTGCAAATACCAGAACTATCCCAGACATAACTAGCGTTATCCTCTAAAATATTATTCGCAACCAGGTTTAATTGACTGTTTCAGTCTGGTGCCACTTTACTACGTGGACCAAGCCAGAAGAAGGCCGGGATCTGGCCAACAAGTATGCGAAAAATGCGAAGGTCCGAGCCAGATGAGGGCAAATACCAGACCTAACCGAGACATAACCGGCGTTATCCTCCAAAATATTAATCGCAACCAGGTTCAATTGACTGTTTCGGTGTGGAACCTCATTACTACGGGATCCAAAACAGAAAAAGCACAGGATCTGGCCAACAAGTATGCGAAAAACGCGGAAGTATGTGGCAGATGATAGCAAATACCAGAACTAACCCAGACGTAACCAGCGTTATCCTCTAAAATACTTATCGGAACATGCTTTTAATGACTGTTTCAGTGTGGTAACACATTACTACGAGATCCAAACCAGAAAAATCCCAGGATCGGGCCAACAAGAATGCGAGAAACGTGAAAGTACGAGTCAGATGAGGACAAATCCCAGACTTACCCGAGACATAACCGGCGTTATCCTCTAAAATATTAATCGCAACCAGTTTAATTGACTGTTTCGGTGTGGAACCTCATTACTACGGGATCCAAAACAGAAAAAGCACAGGATCCGGCCATCAAGTATGCGAAAAACGCGGAAGTATGTGCCAGATGATAGCAAATACCAGAACTAACCCAGACATAACCAGCGTTATCCTTTAAAATACTTATCGGAACCAGCTTCTATTGACTGCTTCGGTGTGGAACCACATTACTACGGGATCCAAACCAGAAAAAAACCAGGATATGGCCAACAAGTATGCGAAAAATGCGAAGGTATGAGCCAGATGAGGGCAAATACCAGACCTAACCCAGACATAACCGGCGTTATCCGCTAAAATATTAATCTCAACCAGGTTTAATTGACTGTTTCGGTGTGGAACCTCATTACTACGGGATCCAAAACAGAAAAAGCACAGGATCCGGCCATCAAGTATGCGAAAAACGCGGAAGTATGTGCCAGATGATAGCAAATACCAGAACTAACCCAGACATAACCAGCGTTATCCTTTAAAATACTTATCGGAACCAGCTTCTATTGACTGCTTCGGTGTGGAACCACATTACTACGGGATCCAAACCAGAAAAAAACCAGGATATGGCCAACAAGTATGCGAAAAATGCGAAGGTATGAGCCAGATGAGGGCAAATACCAGACCTAACCCAGACATAACCGGCGTTATCCGCTAAAATATTAATCTCAACCAGGTTTAATTGACTGTTTCGTTGTGGTACCACATTACTACGGGTTCCAAAACAGAGAAAACCCAGGATCTGGCCAACAGGTATGCGAAAAATGCGAAAGTATGAGCCAGATGATTGCAAATACCAGAACTATCCCAGGCATAACCAGCGTTATCCTCTAAAATATTATTCGCATCCAGGTTTAATTGACTGTTTCGGTGTGGTACCGCATTGCTACGATGATCCAAACCAGAAAGAGGCCAGGATCTGGCTAACAAGTATGCGAAAAATGCGAAAGTACGAGCCAGATGAGTGCAAATCCCAGACCAAACCGAGACATAACCGGCGTTATCCTGTAAAATATTAATCGCAACCAGGTTTAATTGACTGTTTCGGTGTGGTACCGCATTACTACGTGATCCAAACCAGAGAAAGGCCAGGATCTGGCCAACAAGGATGAGAAAAATGCGAAAGTATGAGCATGATGATTGCAAATACCAGAACTAACTCTGACATAACCAGCGTTATCCTCTAAAATACGAATCGGAACATGCTTTTAATGACTGTTTCAGTGTGGTAACACATTACTACGTGGTCCAAGCCAGAAAAAGGCCAGGATCTGGCCAACAAGAATGCGAAAAATGCGAAAGTACGCGGCAGATGAGGGCAAATACCAGAACTATCCCAGGCATAAGCAGCGTTATCCTCTAACATATTATTCGCAACCAGGTTTAATTGACTGTTTCGGTGTGGCACCACATTACTACGTGGTCCATGCCAGAAAGAGGCCAGGATCTGGCCAACAACTATGAGAAAAACGCGAAAGTATGAGCCAGATGATTGCAAATACCAGAACTATCCCAGGCATAACCAGCGTTATCCTCTAAAATATTATTCGCATCCAGGTTTAATTGACTGTTTCGGTGTGGTACCGCATTGCTACGATGATCCAAACCAGAAAGAGGCCAGGATCTGGCTAACAAGTATGCGAAAAATGCGAAAGTACGAGCCAGATGAGTGCAAATCCCAGACCAAACCGAGACATAACCGGCGTTATCCTGTAAAATATTAATCGCAACCAGGTTTAATTGACTGTTTCGGTGTGGTACCGCATTACTACGTGATCCAAACCAGAGAAAGGCCAGGATCTGGCCAACAAGGATGAGAAAAATGCGAAAGTATGAGCATGATGATTGCAAATACCAGAACTAACTCCGACATAACCAGCGTTATCCTCTAAAATACGAATCGGAACATGCTTTTAATGACTGTTTCAGTGTGGTAACACATTACTACGTGGTCCAAGCCAGAAAAAGGCCAGGATCTGGCCAACAAGAATGCGAAAAATGCGAAAGTACGCGGCAGATAAGGGCAAATACCAGACCTAACCGAGACATTACCGGCATTATCCTCTAAAATATTAATCGCAAACAGATTTAATTGACTGTTTCGGTGTGGTACCGCATTACTACGGGATCCAAACCAGAAAAAAACCCAGGATCTGGCCAACAACTATGAGAAAAAGCGAAAGTATGAGCCAGATGATTGCAAATACCAGAACTATCCCAGACATAACTAGCGTTATCCTCTAAAATATTATTCGCAACCAGGTTTAATTGACTGTTTCAGTCTGGTGCCACTTTACTACGTGGACCAAGCCAGAAGAAGGCCGGGATCTGGCCAACAAGTATGCGAAAAATGCGAAGGTCCGAGCCAGATGAGGGCAAATACCAGACCTAACCGAGACATAACCGGCGTTATCCTCCAAAATATTAATCGCAACCAGGTTCAATTGACTGTTTCGGTGTGGAACCTCATTACTACGGGATCCAAAACAGAAAAAGCACAGGATCTGGCCAACAAGTATGCGAAAAACGCGGAAGTATGTGGCAGATGATAGCAAATACCAGAACTAACCCAGACATAACCAGCGTTATCCTCTAAAATACTTATCGGAACATGCTTTTAATGACTGTTTCAGTGTGGTAACACATTACTACGAGATCCAAACCAGAAAAATCCCAGGATCGGGCCAACAAGAATGCGAGAAACGTGAAAGTACGAGTCAGATGAGGACAAATCCCAGACTTACCCGAGACACAACCGGCGTTATCCTCTAAAATATTAATCGCAACCAGTTTAATTGACTGTTTCGGTGTGGAACCTCATTACTACGGGATCCAAAACAGAAAAAGCACAGGATCCGGCCATCAAGTATGCGAAAAACGCGGAAGTATGTGCCAGATGATAGCAAATACCAGAACTAACCCAGACATAACCAGCGTTATCCTTTAAAATACTTATCGGAACCAGCTTCTATTGACTGTTTCGGTGTGGAACCACATTACTACGGGATCCAAACCAGAAAAAAAACCAGGATATGGCCAACAAGTATGCGAAAAATGCGAAGGTATGAGCCAGATGAGGGCAAATACCAGACCTAACCCAGACATAACCGGCGTTATCCGCTAAAATATTAATCTCAACCAGGTTTAATTGACTGTTTCGTTGTGGTACCACATTACTACGGGATCCAAAACAGAGAAAACCCAGGATCTGGCCAACAGGTATGCGAAAAATGCGAAAGTTTGAGCCAGATGATTGCAAATACCAGAACTATCCCAGGCATAACCAGCGTTATCCTCTAAAATATTATTCGCATCCAGGTTTAATTGACTGTTTCGGTGTGGTACCGCATTGCTACGATGATCCAAACCGGAAAGAGGCCAGGATCTGGCTAACAAGTATGCGAAAAATGCGAAAGTACGAGCCAGATGAGTGCAAATCCCAGACCAAACCGAGACATAACCGGCGTTATCCCGTAAAATATTAATCGCAACCAGGTTTAATTGACTGTTTCGGTGTGGTACCGCATTACTACGTGATCCAAACCAGAGAAAGGCCAGGATCTGGCCAACAAGGATGAGAAAAATGCGAAAGTATGAGCATGATGATTGCAAATACCAGAACTAACTCTGACATAACCAGCGTTATCCTCTAAAATACGAATCGGAACATGCTTTTAATGACTGTTTCAGTGTGGTAACACATTACTACGTGGTCCAAGCCAGAAAAAGGCCAGGATCTGGCCAACAAGTATGCGAAAAATGCGAAAGTACGCGGCAGATGAGGACAAATACCAGACCTAACCGAGACATTACCGGCATTATCCTCTAAAATATTAATCGCAAACAGATTTAATTGACTGTTTCGGTGTGGTACCGCATTACTACGGGATCCAAACCAGAAAAAAACCCAGGATCTGGCCAACAACTATGAGAAAAAGCGAAAGTATGAGCCAGATGATTGCAAATACCAGAACTATCCCAGACATAACTAGCGTTATCCTCTAAAATATTATTCGCAACCAGGTTTAATTGACTGTTTCAGTCTGGTGCCACTTTACTACGTGGACCAAGCCAGAAGAAGGCCGGGATCTGGCCAACAAGTATGCGAAAAATGCGAAGGTCCGAGCCAGATGAGGGCAAATACCAGACCTAACCGAGACATTACCGGCATTATCCTCTAAAATATTAATCGCAAACAGATTTAATTGACTGTTTCGGTGTGGTACCGCATTACTACGGGATCCAAACCAGAAAAAACCCAGTATCTGGCCAACAACTATGAGAAAAACGCGAAAGTATGAGCCAGATGATTGCAAATACCAGAACTATCCCAGGCATAACCAGCGTTATCCTCTAAAATATTATTCGCATCCAGGTTTAATTGACTGTTTCGGTGTGGTACCGCATTGCTACGATGATCCAAACCAGAAAGAGGCCAGGATCTGGCTAACAAGTATGCGAAAAATGCGAAAGTACGAGCCAGATGAGTGCAAATCCCAGGCCAAACCGAGACATAACCGGCGTTATCCTGTAAAATATTAATCGCAACCAGGTTGAATTGACTGTTTCGGTGTGGTACCGCATTACTACGTGATCCAAACCAGAGAAAGGCCAGGATCTGGCCAACAAGGATGAGAAAAATGCGAAAGTATGAGCATGATGATTGCAAATACCAGAACTAACTCTGACATAACCAGCGTTATCCTCTAAAATACGAATCGCAACATGCTTTTAATGACTGTTTCAGTGTGGTAACACATTACTACGTGATCCAAACCAGAAAATGGCCAGGATCTGGCCAACAACTATGAGAAAAACGCGAAAGTATGAGCCAGATGATTGCAAATACCAGAACTATCCCAGGCATAAGCAGCGTTATCCTCTAACATATTATTCGCAACCAGGTTTAATTGACTGTTTCGGTGTGGCACCACATTACTACGTGGTCCATGCCAGAAAGAGGCCAGGATCTGGCCAACAACTATGAGAAAAACGCGAAAGTATGAGCCAGATGATTGCAAATACCAGAACTATCCCAGGCATAACCAGCGTTATCCTCTAAAATATTATTCGCATCCAGGTTTAATTGACTGTTTCGGTGTGGTACCGCATTGCTACGATGATCCAAACCAGAAAGAGGCCAGGATCTGGCTAACAAGTATGCGAAAAATGCGAAAGTACGAGCCAGATGAGTGCAAATCCCAGACCAAACCGAGACATAACCGGCGTTATCCTGTAAAATATTAATCGCAACCAGGTTTAATTGACTGTTTCGGTGTGGTACCGCATTACTACGTGATCCAAACCAGAGAAAGGCCAGGATCTGGCCAACAAAGATGAGAAAAATGCGAAAGTATGAGCATGATGATTGCAAATACCAGAACTAACTCTGACATAACCAGCGTTATCCTCTAAAATACGAATCGGAACATGCTTTTAATGACTGTTTCAGTGTGGTAACACATTACTACGTGGTCCAAGCCAGAAAAAGGCCAGGATCTGGCCAACAAGAATGCGAAAAATGCGAAAGTACGCGGCAGATGAGGGCAAATACCAGACCTAACCGAGACATTACCGGCATTATCCTCTAAAATATTAATCGCAAACAGATTTAATTGACTGTTTCGGTGTGGTACCGCATTACTACGGGATCCAAACCAGAAAAAAATCCAGGATCTGGCCAACAACTATGAGAAAAAGCGAAAGTATGAGCCAGATGATTGCAAATACCAGAACTATCCCAGACATAACTAGCGTTATCCTCTAAAATATTATTCGCAACCAGGTTTAATTGACTGTTTCAGTCTGGTGCCACTTTACTACGTGGACCAAGCCAGAAGAAGGCCGGGATCTGGCCAACAAGTATGCGAAAAATGCGAAGGTCCGAGCCAGATGAGGGCAAATACCAGACCTAACCGAGACATAACCGGCGTTATCCTCCAAAATATTAATCGCAACCAGGTTCAATTGACTGTTTCGGTGTGGAACCTCATTACTACGGGATCCAAAACAGAAAAAGCACAGGATCTGGCCAACAAGTATGCGAAAAACGCGGAAGTATGTGGCAGATGATAGCAAATACCAGAACTAACCCAGACATAACCAGCGTTATCCTCTAAAATACTTATCGGAACATGCTTCTAATGACTGTTTCAGTGTGGTAACACATTACTACGAGATCCAAACCAGAAAAATCCCAGGATCGGGCCAACAAGAATGCGAGAAACGTGAAAGTACGAGTCAGATGAGGACAAATCCCAGACTTACCCGAGACATAACCGGCGTTATCCTCTAAAATATTAATCGCAACCAGTTTAATTGACCGTTTCGGTGTGGAACCTCATTACTACGGGATCCAAAACAGAAAAAGCACAGGATCCGGCCATCAAGTATGCGAAAAACGCGGAAGTATGTGCCAGATGATAGCAAATACCAGAACTAACCCAGACATAACCAGCGTTATCCTTTAAAATACTTATCGGAACCAGCTTCTGTTGACTGCTTCGGTGTGGAACCACATTACTACGGGATCCAAACCAGAAAAAAAACCAGGATATGGCCAACAAGTATGCGAAAAATGCGAAGGTATGAGCCAGATGAGGGCAAATACCAGACCTAACCCAGACATAGCCGGCGTTATCCGCTAAAATATTAATCTCAACCAGGTTTAATTGACTGTTTCGTTGTGGTACCACATTACTACGGGATCCAAAACAGAGAAAACCCAGGATCTGGCCAACAGGTATGCGAAAAATGCGAAAGCATGAGCCAGATGATTGCAAATACCAGAACTATCCCAGGCATAACCAGCGTTATCCTCTAAAATATTATTCGCATCCAGGTTTAATTGACTGTTTCGGTGTGGTACCGCATTGCTACGATGATCCAAACCAGAAAGAGGCCAGGATCTGGCTAACAAGTATGCGAAAAATGCGAAAGTACGAGCCAGATGAGTGCAAATCCCAGACCAAACCGAGACATAACCGGCGTTATCCTGTAAAATATTAATCGCAACCAGGTTTAATTGACTGTTTCGGTGTGGTACCGCATTACTACGTGATCCAAACCAGAGAAAGGCCAGGATCTGGCCAACAAGGATGAGAAAAATGCGAAAGTATGAGCATGATGATTGCAAATACCAGAACTAACTCTGACATAACCAGCGTTATCCTCTAAAATACGAATCGGAACATGCTTTTAATGACTGTTTCAGTGTGGTAACACATTACTACGTGGTCCAAGCCAGAAAAAGGCCAGGATCTGGCCAACAAGAATGCGAAAAATGCGAAAGTACGCGGCAGATGAGGGCAAATACCAGACCTAACCGAGACATTACCGGCATTATCCTTTAAAATATTAATCGCAAACAGATTTAATTGACTGTTTCGGTGTGGTACCGCATTACTACGGGATCCAAACCAGAAAAAACCCAGGATCTGGCCAACAACTATGAGTAAAACGCGAAAGTATGAGCCAGATGATTGCAAATACCAGAACTATCCCAGGCATAACCAGCGTTATCCTCTAAAATATTATTAGCAACCAGGTTTAATTGACTGTTTCGGTGTGGTACCACATCACTACGTGGTCCAAGCCAGAAAAAGGCCAGGATCTGGCCAACAAGAATGCGAAAAATGCGAAAGTATGAGCCAGATGATTGCAAATACCAGAACTATCCCAGGCATAAGCAGCGTTATCCTCTAAAATATTATTCGCAACCAGGTTTAATTGACTGTTTCGGTGTGGCACCACATTACTACGTGGTCCAAGCCAGAAAAAGGCCAGGATCTGGCCAACAAGAATGCGAAAAATGCGAAAGTACGCGGCAGATGAGGGCAAATACCAGACCTAACCGAGACATTACCGGCATTATCCTCTAAAATATTAATCGCAAACAGATTTAATTGACTGTTTCGGTGTGGTACCGCATTACTACGGGATCCAAACCAGAAAAAACCCAGTATCTGGCCAACAACTATGAGAAAAACGCGAAAGTATGAGCCAGATGATTGCAAATACCAGAACTATCCCAGGCATAACCAGCGTTATCCTCTAAAATATTATTCGCATCCAGGTTTAATTGACTGTTTCGGTGTGGTACCGCATTGCTACGATGATCCAAACCAGAAAGAGGCCAGGATCTGGCTAACAAGTATGCGAAAAATGCGAAAGTACGAGCCAGATGAGTGCAAATCCCAGGCCAAACCGAGACATAACCGGCGTTATCCTGTAAAATATTAATCGCAACCAGGTTGAATTGACTGTTTCGGTGTGGTACCGCATTACTACGTGATCCAAACCAGAGAAAGGCCAGGATCTGGCCAACAAGGATGAGAAAAATGCGAAAGTATGAGCATGATGATTGCAAATACCAGAACTAACTCTGACATAACCAGCGTTATCCTCTAAAATACGAATCGCAACATGCTTTTAATGACTGTTTCAGTGTGGTAACACATTACTACGTGATCCAAACCAGAAAATGGCCAGGATCTGGCCAACAACTATGAGAAAAACGCGAAAGTATAAGCCAGATGATTGCAAATACCAGAACTATCCCAGGCATAAGCAGCGTTATCCTCTAACATATTATTCGCAACCAGGTTTAATTGACTGTTTCGGTGTGGCACCACATTACTACGTGGTCCATGCCAGAAAGAGGCCAGGATCTGGCCAACAACTATGAGAAAAACGCGAAAGTATGAGCCAGATGATTGCAAATACCAGAACTATCCCAGGCATAACCAGCGTTATCCTCTAAAATATTATTCGCATCCAGGTTTAATTGACTGTTTCGGTGTGGTACCGCATTGCTACGATGATCCAAACCAGAAAGAGGCCAGGATCTGGCTAACAAGTATGCGAAAAATGCGAAAGTACGAGCCAGATGAGTGCAAATCCCAGACCAAACCGAGACATAACCGGCGTTATCCTGTAAAATATTAATCGCAACCAGGTTTAATTGACTGTTTCGGTGTGGTACCGCATTACTACGTGATCCAAACCAGAGAAAGGCCAGGATCTGGCCAACAAGGATGAGAAAAATGCGAAAGTATGAGCATGATGATTGCAAATACCAGAACTAACTCTGACATAACCAGCGTTATCCTCTAAAATACGAATCGGAACATGCTTTTAATGACTGTTTCAGTGTGGTAACACATTACTACGTGGTCCAAGCCAGAAAAAGGCCAGGATCTGGCCAACAAGAATGCGAAAAATGCGAAAGTACGCGGCAGATGAGGGCAAATACCAGACCTAACCGAGACATTACCGGCATTATCCTCTAAAATATTAATCGCAAACAGATTTAATTGACTGTTTCGGTGTGGTACCGCATTACTACGGGATCCAAACCAGAAAAAAATCCAGGATCTGGCCAACAACTATGAGAAAAAGCGAAAGTATGAGCCAGATGATTGCAAATACCAGAACTATCCCAGACATAACTAGCGTTATCCTCTAAAATATTATTCGCAACCAGGTTTAATTGACTGTTTCAGTCTGGTGCCACTTTACTACGTGGACCAAGCCAGAAGAAGGCCGGGATCTGGCCAACAAGTATGCGAAAAATGCGAAGGTCCGAGCCAGATGAGGGCAAATACCAGACCTAACCGAGACATAACCGGCGTTATCCTCCAAAATATTAATCGCAACCAGGTTCAATTGACTGTTTCGGTGTGGAACCTCATTACTACGGGATCCAAAACAGAAAAAGCACAGGATCTGGCCAACAAGTATGCGAAAAACGCGGAAGTATGTGGCAGATGATAGCAAATACCAGAACTAACCCAGACATAACCAGCGTTATCCTCTAAAATACTTATCGGAACATGCTTCTAATGACTGTTTCAGTGTGGTAACACATTACTACGAGATCCAAACCAGAAAAATCCCAGGATCGGGCCAACAAGAATGCGAGAAACGTGAAAGTACGAGTCAGATGAGGACAAATCCCAGACTTACCCGAGACATAACCGGCGTTATCCTCTAAAATATTAATCGCAACCAGTTTAATTGACCGTTTCGGTGTGGAACCTCATTACTACGGGATCCAAAACAGAAAAAGCACAGGATCCGGCCATCAAGTATGCGAAAAACGCGGAAGTATGTGCCAGATGATAGCAAATACCAGTACTAACCCAGACATAACCAGCGTTATCCTTTAAAATACTCATCGGAACCAGCTTCTGTTGACTGCTTCGGTGTGGAACCACATTACTACGGGATCCAAACCAGAAAAAAAACCAGGATATGGCCAACAAGTATGCGAAAAATGCGAAGGTATGAGCCAGATGAGGGCAAATACCAGACCTAACCCAGACATAGCCGGCGTTATCCGCTAAAATATTAATCTCAACCAGGTTTAATTGACTGTTTCGTTGTGGTACCACATTACTACGGGATCCAAAACAGAGAAAACCCAGGATCTGGCCAACAGGTATGCGAAAAATGCGAAAGTATGAGCCAGATGATTGCAAATACCAGAACTATCCCAGGCATAACCAGCGTAATCCTCTAAAATATTATTCGCATCCAGGTTTAATTGACTGTTTCGGTGTGGTACCGCATTGCTACGATGATCCAAACCAGAAAGAGGCCAGGATCTGGCTAACAAGTATGCGAAAAATGCGAAAGTACGAGCCAGATGAGTGCAAATCCCAGACCAAACCGAGACATAACCGGCGTTATCCTGTAAAATATTAATCGCAACCAGGTTTAATTGACTGTTTCGGTGTGGTACCGCATTACTACGTGATCCAAACCAGAGAAAGGCCAGGATCTGGCCAACAAGGATGAGAAAAATGCGAAAGTATGAGCATGATGATTGCAAATACCAGAACTAACTCTGACATAACCAGCGTTATCCTCTAAAATACGAATCGGAACATGCTTTTAATGACTGTTTCAGTGTGGTAACACATTACTACGTGGTCCAAGCCAGAAAAAGGCCAGGATCTGGCCAACAAGAATGCGAAAAATGCGAAAGTACGCGGCAGATGAGGGCAAATACCAGAACTATCCCAGGCATAAGCAGCGTTATCCTCTAACATATTATTCGCAACCAGGTTTAATTGACTGTTTCGGTGTGGCACCACATTACTACGTGGTCCATGCCAGAAAGAGGCCAGGATCTGGCCAACAACTATGAGAAAAACGCGAAAGTATGAGCCAGATGATTGCAAATACCAGAACTATCCCAGGCATAACCAGCGTTATCCTCTAAAATATAATTCGCATCCAGGTTTAATTGACTGTTTCGGTGTGGTACCGCATTGCTACGATGATCCAAACCAGAAAGAGGCCAGGATCTGGCTAACAAGTATGCGAAAAATGCGAAAGTACGAGCCAGATGAGTGCAAATCCCAGACCAAACCGAGACATAACCGGCGTTATCCTGTAAAATATTAATCGCAACCAGGTTTAATTGACTGTTTCGGTGTGGTACCGCATTACTACGTGATCCAAACCAGAGAAAGGCCGGGATCTGGCCAACAAGGATGAGAAAAATGCGAAAGTATGAGCATGATGATTGCAAATACCAGAACTAACTCTGACATAACCAGCGTTATCCTCTAAAATACGAATCGGAACATGCTTTTAATGACTGTTTCAGTGTGGTAACACATTACTACGTGGTCCAAGCCAGAAAAAGGCCAGGATCTGGCCAACAAGAATGCGAAAAATGCGAAAGTACGCGGCAGATGAGGGCAAATACCAGACCTAACCGAGACATTACCGGCATTATCCTTTAAAATATTAATCGCAAACAGATTTAATTGACTGTTTCGGTGTGGTACCGCATTACTACGGGATCCAAACCAGAAAAAACCCAGGATCTGGCCAACAACTATGAGTAAAACGCGAAAGTATGAGCCAGATGATTGCAAATACCAGAACTATCCCAGGCATAACCAGCGTTATCCTCTAAAATATTATTAGCAACCAGGTTTAATTGACTGTTTCGGTGTGGTACCACATCACTACGTGGTCCAAGCCAGAAAAAGGCCAGGATCTGGCCAACAAGAATGCGAAAAATGCGAAAGTATGAGCCAGATGATTGCAAATACCAGAACTATCCCAGGCATAAGCAGCGTTATCCTCTAAAATATTATTCGCAACCAGGTTTAATTGACTGTTTCGGTGTGGCACCACATTACTACGTGGTCCAAGCCAGAAAAAGGCCAGGATCTGGCCAACAAGAATGCGAAAAATGCGAAAGTACGCGGCAGATGAGGGCAAATACCAGACCTAACCGAGACATTACCGGCATTATCCTCTAAAATATTAATCGCAAACAGATTTAATTGACTGTTTCGGTGTGGTACCGCATTACTACGGGATCCAAACCAGAAAAAACCCAGGATCTGGCCAACAACTATGAGAAAAACGCGAAAGTATGAGCCAGATGATTGCAAATACCAGAACTATCCCAGGCATAACCAGCGTTATCCTCTAAAATATTATTCGCATCCAGGTATAATTGACTGTTTCGGTGTGGTACCGCATTGCTACGATGATCCAAACCAGAAAGAGGCCAGGATCTGTCTAACAAGTATGCGAAAAATGCGAAAGTACGAGCCAGATGAGTGCAAATCCCAGACCAAACCGAGACATAACCGGCGTTATCCTGTAAAATATTAATCGCAACCAGGTTTAATTGACTGTTTCGGTGTGGTACCGCATTACTACGTGATCCAAACCAGAGAATGGCCACGATCTGGCCAATAAGGATGAGAAAAATGCGAAAGTATGTGCATGATGATTGCAAATACCAGAACTAACTCTGACATAACCAGCGTTATCCTCTAAAATACGAATCGCAACATGCTTTTAATGACTGTTTCAGTGTGGTAACACATTACTACGTGATCCAAACCAGAAAATGGCCAGGATCTGGCCAACAACTATGAGAAAAACGCGAAAGTATGAGCCAGATGATTGCAAATTCCAGAACTATTCCAGGCATAAGCAGCGTTATCCTCTAACATATTATTCGCAACCAGGTTTAATTGACTGTTTCGGTGTGGCACCACATTACTACGTGGTCCATGCCAGAAAGAGGCCAGGATCTGGCCAACAACTATGAGAAAAACGCGAAAGTATGAGCCAGATGATTGCAAATACCAGAACTATCCCAGGCATAACCAGCGTTATCCTCTAAAATATTATTCGGATCCAGGTTTAATTGACTGTTTCGGTGTGGTACCGCATTGCTACGATGATCCAAATCAGAAAGAGGCCAGGATCTGGCTAACAAGTATGCGAAAAATGCGAAAGTACGAGCCAGATGAGTGCAAATCCCAGACCAAACCGAGACATAACCGGCGTTATCCTGTAAAATATTAATCGCAACCAGGTTTAATTGACTGTTTCGGTGTGGTACCGCATTACTACGTGATCCAAACCAGAAAAAACCCAGGATCTGGCCAACAACTATGAGTAAAACGCGAAAGTATGAGCCAGATGATTGCAAATACCAGAACTATCCCAGACATAACTAGCGTTATCCTCTAAAATATTATTCGCAACCAGGTTTAATTGACTGTTTCAGTCTGGTGCCACTTTACTACGTGGACCAAGCCAGAAGAAGGCCGGGATCTGGCCAACAAGTATGCGAAAAATGCGAAGGTCCGAGCCAGATGAGGGCAAATACCAGACCTAACCGAGACATAACCGGCGTTATCCTCCAAAATATTAATCGCAACCAGGTTCAATTGACTGTTTCGGTGTGGAACCTCATTACTACGGGATCCAAAACAGAAAAAGCACAGGATCTGGCCAACAAGTATGCGAAAAACGCGGAAGTATGTGGCAGATGATAGCAAATACCAGTACTAACCCAGACGTAACCAGCGTTATCCTCTAAAATACTTATCGGAACATGCTTTTAATGACTGTTTCAGTGTGGTAACACATTACTACGAGATCCAAACCAGAAAAATCCCAGGATCGGGCCAACAAGAATGCGAGAAACGTGAAAGTACGAGTCAGATGAGGACAAATCCCAGACTTACCCGAGACATAACCGGCGTTATCCTCTAAAATATTAATCGCAACCAGTTTAATTGACTGTTTCGGTGTGGAACCTCATTACTACGGGATCCAAAACAGAAAAAGCACAGGATCCGGCCATCAAGTATGCGAAAAACGCGGAAGTATGTGCCAGATGATAGCAAATACCAGAACTAACCCAGACATAACCAGCGTTATCCTTTAAAATACTTATCGGAACCAGCTTCTATTGACTGCTTCGGTGTGGAACCACATTACTACGGGATCCAAACCAGAAAAAAAACCAGGATATGGCCAACAAGTATGCGAAAAATGCGAAGGTATGAGCCAGATGAGGGCAAATACCAGACCTAACCCAGACATAACCGGCGTTATCCGCTAAAATATTAATCTCAACCAGGTTTAATTGACTGTTTCGTTGTGGTACCACATTACTACGGGTTCCAAAACAGAGAAAACCCAGGATCTGGCCAACAGGTATGCGAAAAATGCGAAAGTATGAGCCAGATGATTGCAAATACCAGAACTATCCCAGGCATAACCAGCGTTATCCTCTAAAATATTATTCGCATCCAGGTTTAATTGACTGTTTCGGTGTGGTACCGCATTGCTACGATGATCCAAACCAGAAAGAGGCCAGGATCTGGCTAACAAGTATGCGAAAAATGCGAAAGTACGAGCCAGATGAGTGCAAATCCCAGACCAAACCGAGACATAACCGGCGTTATCCTGTAAAATATTAATCGCAACCAGGTTTAATTGACTGTTTCGGTGTGGTACCGCATTACTACGTGATCCAAACCAGAGAAAGGCCAGGATCTGGCCAACAAGGATGAGAAAAATGCGAAAGTATGAGCATGATGATTGCAAATACCAGAACTAACTCTGACATAACCAGCGTTATCCTCTAAAATACGAATCGGAACATGCTTTTAATGACTGTTTCAGTGTGGTAACACATTACTACGTGGTCCAAGCCAGAAAAAGGCCAGGATCTGGCCAACAAGAATGCGAAAAATGCGAAAGTACGCGGCAGATAAGGGCAAATACCAGACCTAACCGAGACATTACCGGCATTATCCTCTAAAATATTAATCGCAAACAGATTTAATTGACTGTTTCGGTGTGGTACCGCATTACTACGGGATCCAAACCAGAAAAAAACCCAGGATCTGGCCAACAACTATGAGAAAAAGCGAAAGTATGAGCCAGATGATTGCAAATACCAGAACTATCCCAGACATAACTAGCGTTATCCTCTAAAATATTATTCGCAACCAGGTTTAATTGACTGTTTCAGTCTGGTGCCACTTTACTACGTGGACCAAGCCAGAAGAAGGCCGGGATCTGGCCAACAAGTATGCGAAAAATGCGAAGGTCCGAGCCAGATGAGGGCAAATACCAGACCTAACCGAGACATAACCGGCGTTATCCTCCAAAATATTAATCGCAACCAGGTTCAATTGACTGTTTCGGTGTGGAACCTCATTACTACGGGATCCAAAACAGAAAAAGCACAGGATCTGGCCAACAAGTATGCGAAAAACGCGGAAGTATGTGGCAGATGATAGCAAATACCAGAACTAACCCAGACATAACCAGCGTTATCCTCTAAAATACTTATCGGAACATGCTTTTAATGACTGTTTCAGTGTGGTAACACATTACTACGAGATCCAAACCAGAAAAATCCCAGGATCGGGCCAACAAGAATGCGAGAAACGTGAAAGTACGAGTCAGATGAGGACAAATCCCAGACTTACCCGAGACACAACCGGCGTTATCCTCTAAAATATTAATCGCAACCAGTTTAATTGACTGTTTCGGTGTGGAACCTCATTACTACGGGATCCAAAACAGAAAAAGCACAGGATCCGGCCATCAAGTATGCGAAAAACGCGGAAGTATGTGCCAGATGATAGCAAATACCAGAACTAACCCAGACATAACCAGCGTTATCCTTTAAAATACTTATCGGAACCAGCTTCTATTGACTGTTTCGGTGTGGAACCACATTACTACGGGATCCAAACCAGAAAAAAAACCAGGATATGGCCAACAAGTATGCGAAAAATGCGAAGGTATGAGCCAGATGAGGGCAAATACCAGACCTAACCCAGACATAACCGGCGTTATCCGCTAAAATATTAATCTCAACCAGGTTTAATTGACTGTTTCGTTGTGGTACCACATTACTACGGGATCCAAAACAGAGAAAACCCAGGATCTGGCCAACAGGTATGCGAAAAATGCGAAAGTTTGAGCCAGATGATTGCAAATACCAGAACTATCCCAGGCATAACCAGCGTTATCCTCTAAAATATTATTCGCATCCAGGTTTAATTGACTGTTTCGGTGTGGTACCGCATTGCTACGATGATCCAAACCGGAAAGAGGCCAGGATCTGGCTAACAAGTATGCGAAAAATGCGAAAGTACGAGCCAGATGAGTGCAAATCCCAGACCAAACCGAGACATAACCGGCGTTATCCTGTAAAATATTAATCGCAACCAGGTTTAATTGACTGTTTCGGTGTGGTACCGCATTACTACGTGATCCAAACCAGAGAAAGGCCAGGATCTGGCCAACAAGGATGAGAAAAATGCGAAAGTATGAGCATGATGATTGCAAATACCAGAACTAACTCTGACATAACCAGCGTTATCCTCTAAAATACGAATCGGAACATGCTTTTAATGACTGTTTCAGTGTGGTAACACATTACTACGTGGTCCAAGCCAGAAAAAGGCCAGGATCTGGCCAACAAGTATGCGAAAAATGCGAAAGTACGCGGCAGATGAGGACAAATACCAGACCTAACCGAGACATTACCGGCATTATCCTCTAAAATATTAATCGCAAACAGATTTAATTGACTGTTTCGGTGTGGTACCGCATTACTACGGGATCCAAACCAGAAAAAAACCCAGGATCTGGCCAACAACTATGAGAAAAAGCGAAAGTATGAGCCAGATGATTGCAAATACCAGAACTATCCCAGACATAACTAGCGTTATCCTCTAAAATATTATTCGCAACCAGGTTTAATTGACTGTTTCAGTCTGGTGCCACTTTACTACGTGGACCAAGCCAGAAGAAGGCCGGGATCTGGCCAACAAGTATGCGAAAAATGCGAAGGTCCGAGCCAGATGAGGGCAAATACCAGACCTAACCGAGACATAACTGGCGTTATCCTCCAAAATATTAATCGCAACCAGGTTCAATTGACTGTTTCGGTGTGGAACCTCATTACTACGGGATCCAAAACAGAAAAAGCACACGATCTGGCCAACAAGTATGCGAAAAACGCGGAAGTACGAGTCAGATGAGGACAAATCCCAGACTTACCCGAGACATAACCGGCGTTATCCTCTAATATATTAATCGCAACCAGTTTAATTGACTGTTTCGGTGTGGAACCTCATTACTACGGGATCCAAAACAGAAAAAGCACAGGATCCGGCCATCAAGTATGCGAAAAACGCGGAAGTATGTGCCAGATGATAGCAAATACCAGAACTAACCCAGACATAACCAGCGTTATCCTTTAAAATACTTATCGGAACCAGCTTCTATTGACTGCTTCGGTGTGGAACCACATTACTACGGGATCCAAACCAGAAAAAAAACCAGGATATGGCCAACAAGTATGCGAAAAATGCGAAGGTATGAGCCAGATGAGGGCAAATACCAGACCTAACCCAGACATAACCGGCGTTATCCGCTAAAATATTAATCTCAACCAGGTTTAATTGACTGTTTCGTTGTGGTACCACATTACTACGGGTTCCAAAACAGAGAAAACCCAGGATCTGGCCAACAGGTATGCGAAAAATGCGAAAGTATGAGCCAGATGATTGCAAATACCAGAACTATCCCAGGCATAACCAGCGTTATCCTCTAAAATATTATTCGCATCCAGGTTTAATTGACTGTTTCGGTGTGGTACCGCATTGCTACGATGATCCAAACCAGAAAGAGGCCAGGATCTGGCTAACAAGTATGCGAAAAATGCGAAAGTACGAGCCAGATGAGTGCAAATCCCAGACCAAACCGAGACATAACCGGCGTTATCCTGTAAAATATTAATCGCAACCAGGTTTAATTGACTGTTTCGGTGTGGTACCGCATTACTACGTGATCCAAACCAGAGAAAGGCCAGGATCTGGCCAACAAGGATGAGAAAAATGCGAAAGTATGAGCATGATGATTGCAAATACCAGAACTAACTCTGACATAACCAGCGTTATCCTCTAAAATACGAATCGGAACATGCTTTTAATGACTGTTTCAGTGTGGTAACACATTACTACGTGGTCCAAGCCAGAAAAAGGCCAGGATCTGGCCAACAAGAATGCGAAAAATGCGAAAGTACGCGGCAGATAAGGGCAAATACCAGACCTAACCGAGACATTACCGGCATTATCCTCTAAAATATTAATCGCAAACAGATTTAATTGACTGTTTCGGTGTGGTACCGCATTACTACGGGATCCAAACCAGAAAAAAACCCAGGATCTGGCCAACAACTATGAGAAAAAGCGAAAGTATGAGCCAGATGATTGCAAATACCAGAACTATCCCAGACATAACTAGCGTTATCCTCTAAAATATTATTCGCAACCAGGTTTAATTGACTGTTTCAGTCTGGTGCCACTTTACTACGTGGACCAAGCCAGAAGAAGGCCGGGATCTGGCCAACAAGTATGCGAAAAATGCGAAGGTCCGAGCCAGATGAGGGCAAATACCAGACCTAACCGAGACATAACCGGCGTTATCCTCCAAAATATTAATCGCAACCAGGTTCAATTGACTGTTTCGGTGTGGAACCTCATTACTACGGGATCCAAAACAGAAAAAGCACAGGATCTGGCCAACAAGTATGCGAAAAACGCGGAAGTATGTGGCAGATGATAGCAAATACCAGAACTAACCCAGACATAACCAGCGTTATCCTCTAAAATACTTATCGGAACATGCTTTTAATGACTGTTTCAGTGTGGTAACACATTACTACGAGATCCAAACCAGAAAAATCCCAGGATCGGGCCAACAAGAATGCGAGAAACGTGAAAGTACGAGTCAGATGAGGACAAATCCCAGACTTACCCGAGACACAACCGGCGTTATCCTCTAAAATATTAATCGCAACCAGTTTAATTGACTGTTTCGGTGTGGAACCTCATTACTACGGGATCCAAAACAGAAAAAGCACAGGATCCGGCCATCAAGTATGCGAAAAACGCGGAAGTATGTGCCAGATGATAGCAAATACCAGAACTAACCCAGACATAACCAGCGTTATCCTTTAAAATACTTATCGGAACCAGCTTCTATTGACTGTTTCGGTGTGGAACCACATTACTACGGGATCCAAACCAGAAAAAAAACCAGGATATGGCCAACAAGTATGCGAAAAATGCGAAGGTATGAGCCAGATGAGGGCAAATACCAGACCTAACCCAGACATAACCGGCGTTATCCGCTAAAATATTAATCTCAACCAGGTTTAATTGACTGTTTCGTTGTGGTACCACATTACTACGGGATCCAAAACAGAGAAAACCCAGGATCTGGCCAACAGGTATGCGAAAAATGCGAAAGTTTGAGCCAGATGATTGCAAATACCAGAACTATCCCAGGCATAACCAGCGTTATCCTCTAAAATATTATTCGCATCCAGGTTTAATTGACTGTTTCGGTGTGGTACCGCATTGCTACGATGATCCAAACCGGAAAGAGGCCAGGATCTGGCTAACAAGTATGCGAAAAATGCGAAAGTACGAGCCAGATGAGTGCAAATCCCAGACCAAACCGAGACATAACCGGCGTTATCCTGTAAAATATTAATCGCAACCAGGTTTAATTGACTGTTTCGGTGTGGTACCGCATTACTACGTGATCCAAACCAGAGAAAGGCCAGGATCTGGCCAACAAGGATGAGAAAAATGCGAAAGTATGAGCATGATGATTGCAAATACCAGAACTAACTCTGACATAACCAGCGTTATCCTCTAAAATACGAATCGGAACATGCTTTTAATGACTGTTTCAGTGTGGTAACACATTACTACGTGGTCCAAGCCAGAAAAAGGCCAGGATCTGGCCAACAAGTATGCGAAAAATGCGAAAGTACGCGGCAGATGAGGACAAATACCAGACCTAACCGAGACATTACCGGCATTATCCTCTAAAATATTAATCGCAAACAGATTTAATTGACTGTTTCGGTGTGGTACCGCATTACTACGGGATCCAAACCAGAAAAAAACCCAGGATCTGGCCAACAACTATGAGAAAAAGCGAAAGTATGAGCCAGATGATTGCAAATACCAGAACTATCCCAGACATAACTAGCGTTATCCTCTAAAATATTATTCGCAACCAGGTTTAATTGACTGTTTCAGTCTGGTGCCACTTTACTACGTGGACCAAGCCAGAAGAAGGCCGGGATCTGGCCAACAAGTATGCGAAAAATGCGAAGGTCCGAGCCAGATGAGGGCAAATACCAGACCTAACCGAGACATAACTGGCGTTATCCTCCAAAATATTAATCGCAACCAGGTTCAATTGACTGTTTCGGTGTGGAACCTCATTACTACGGGATCCAAAACAGAAAAAGCACACGATCTGGCCAACAAGTATGCGAAAAACGCGGAAGTATGTGGCAGATGATAGCAAATACCAGAACTAACCCAGACATAACCAGCGTTATCCTCTAAAATACTTATCGGAACATGCTTTTAATGACTGTTTCAGTGTGGTAACACATTACTACGAGATCCAAACCAGAAAAATCCCAGGATCGGGCCAACAAGAATGCGAGAAACGTGAAAGTACGAGTCAGATGAGGACAAATCCCAGACTTACCCGAGACATAACCGGCGTTATCCTCTAAAATATTAATCGCAACCAGTTTAATTGACTGTTTCGGTGTGGAACCTCATTACTACGGGATCCAAAACAGAAAAAGCACAGGATCCGGCCATCAAGTATGCGAAAAACGCGGAAGTATGTGCCAGATGATAGCAAATACCAGAACTAACCCAGACATAACCAGCGTTATCCTTTAAAATACTTATCGGAACCAGCTTCTATTGACTGTTTCGGTGTGGAACCACATTACTACGGGATCCAAACCAGAAAAAAAACCAGGATATGGCCAACAAGTATGCGAAAAATGCGAAGGTATGAGCCAGATGAGGGCAAATACCAGACCTAACCCAGACATAACCGGCGTTATCCGCTAAAATATTAATCTCAACCAGGTTTAATTGACTGTTTCGTTGTGGTACCACATTACTACGGGATCCAAAACAGAGAAAACACAGGATCTGGCCAACAGGTATGCGAAAAATGCAAAAGTATGAGCCAGATGATTGCAAATACCAGAACTATCCCAGGCATAACCAGCGTTATCCTCTAAAATATTATTCGCATCCAGGTTTAATTGACTGTTTCGGTGTGGTACCGCATTGCTACGATGATCCAAACCAGAAAGAGGCCAGGATCTGGCTAACAAGTATGCGAAAAATGCGAAAGTACGAGACAGATGAGTGCAAATCCCAGACCAAACCGAGACATAACCGGCGTTATCCTGTAAAATATTAATCGCAACCAGGTTTAATTGACTGTTTCGGTGTGGTACCGCATTACTACGTGATCCAAACCAGAGAAAGGCCAGGATCTGGCCAACAAGGATGAGAAAAATGCGAAAGTACGAGCCAGATAAGGGCAAATCCCAGACCTAACCGAGACATAACCGGCGTTATCCTCTAAAATATTAATCGCAACCAGGTTTAATTGACTGTTTCGGTGTGGTGACGCATTACTACGTGATCCAAACCAGAAAAAGCCCAGGATCTGGCCAACAAGTATGCGAAAAATGCCAAAGTACGAGCCAGATGAGGGCAAATCCCAGACCTAACCGAGACATAACCGGCGTTATCCTCTAAAATATTAATCGCAACCAGGTTTAATTGACTGTTTCGGTGTGGTGACGCATTACTACGTGATCCAAACCAGAAAAAGTCCAAGATCTGGCTAACAAGTATGCGAAAAATGCGAAAGTACGAGCCAGATGAGGGCAAATACCAGACCTAGCCCAGACATTACCGGCATTATCCTCTAAAATATTAATCGCAACCAGATTTAATTGACTGTTTCGGTGTGGTACCGCATTACTACGTGATCCAAACCAGAAAAAGCCCAGGATCTGGCCAACAAGTATGCGAAAAAAGCGAAAGTACGAGTCAGATGAGGACAAATCCCAGACTTACCCGAGACATAACCGGCGTTATCCTCTAAAATATTAATCGCAACCAGTTTAATTGACTGTTTCGGTGTGGTACCGCATTACTACGGGATCCAAACCAGAAAAAAACCCAGGATCTGGCCAACAACTATGAGAAAAAGCGAAAGTATGAGCATGATGATTGCAAATACCAGAACTAACTCTGACATAACCAGCGTTATCCTCTAAAATACGAATCGGAACATGCTTTTAATGACTGTTTCAGTGTGGTAACACATTACTACGTGGTCCAAGCCAGAAAAAGGCCAGGATCTGGCCAACAAGTATGCGAAAAATGCGAAAGTACGCGGCAGATGAGGACAAATACCAGACCTAACCGAGACATTACCGGCATTATCCTCTAAAATATTAATCGCAAACAGATTTAATTGACTGTTTCGGTGTGGTACCGCATTACTACGGGATCCAAACCAGAAAAAAACCCAGGATCTGGCCAACAACTATGAGAAAAAGCGAAAGTATGAGCCAGATGATTGCAAATACCAGAACTATCCCAGACATAACTAGCGTTATCCTCTAAAATATTATTCGCAACCAGGTTTAATTGACTGTTTCAGTCTGGTGCCACTTTACTACGTGGACCAAGCCAGAAGAAGGCCGGGATCTGGCCAACAAGTATGCGAAAAATGCGAAGGTCCGAGCCAGATGAGGGCAAATACCAGACCTAACCGAGACATAACTGGCGTTATCCTCCAAAATATTAATCGCAACCAGGTTCAATTGACTGTTTCGGTGTGGAACCTCATTACTACGGGATCCAAAACAGAAAAAGCACACGATCTGGCCAACAAGTATGCGAAAAACACGGAAGTATGTGGCAGATGATAGCAAATACCAGAACTAACCCAGACATAACCAGCGTTATCCTCTAAAATACTTATCGGAACATGCTTTTAATGACTGTTTCAGTGTGGTAACACATTACTACGAGATCCAAACCAGAAAAATCCCAGGATCGGGCCAACAAGAATGCGAGAAACGTGAAAGTACGAGTCAGATGAGGACAAATCCCAGACTTACCCGAGACATAACCGGCGTTATCCTCTAAAATATTAATCGCAACCAGTTTAATTGACTGTTTCGGTGTGGAACCTCATTACTACGGGATCCAAAACAGAAAAAGCACAGGATCCGGCCATCAAGTATGCGAAAAACGCGGAAGTATGTGCCAGATGATAGCAAATACCAGGACTAACCCAGACATAACCAGCGTTATCCTTTAAAATACTTATCGGAACCAGCTTCTATTGACTGTTTCGGTGTGGAACCACATTACTACGGGATCCAAACCAGAAAAAAAACCAGGATATGGCCAACAAGTATGCGAAAAATGCGAAGGTATGAGCCAGATGAGGGCAAATACCAGACCTAACCCAGACATAACCGGCGTTATCCGCTAAAATATTAATCTCAACCAGGTTTAATTGACTGTTTCGTTGTGGTACCACATTACTACGGGATCCAAAACAGAGAAAACACAGGATCTGGCCAACAGGTATGCGAAAAATGCGAAAGTATGAGCCAGATGATTGCAAATACCAGAACTATCCCAGGCATAACCAGCGTTATCCTCTAAAATATTATTCGCATCCAGGTTTAATTGACTGTTTCGGTGTGGTACCGCATTGCTACGATGATCCAAACCAGAAAGAGGCCAGGATCTGGCCAACAAGTATGCGAAAAATGCGAAAGCATGAGCCAGATGATTGCAAATACCAGAACTAACCCAGACGTAACTGGCGTTATCCCCTAAAATATTAATCGCAACCAGGTTTAATTGACTGTTTCGGTGTGGTACCGCATTACTTCGTGATCCAAACCAGAGAAAGGCCAGGATCTGGCCAACAAGTATGCGAAAAATGTGAAAGTACGAGTCAGATGAGGACAAATCCCAGACCTAGCCGAGACATAACCGGCGTTATCCTCTAAAATATTGATCGCAACCAGTTTAATTGACTGTTTCGGTGTGGAACCTCATTACTACGTGATCCAAACCAGATAAAGCCCAGGATCTGGCCAACAAGTATGAGAAAAAAGCGAAAGTTCGAGCCAGATGTAGGGCAAGTACCAGACCTAACCCAGACAAAACCGGCGTTATCCCCTAAAATATTAATCGCAACCAGGTATAATTGACTGTTTCGGTGTGGTACCGCATTGCTACGATGATCCAAACCAGAAAGAGGCCAGGATCTGGCTAACAAGTATGCGAAGAATGCGAAAGTACGATCCAGATGAGGGCAAATCCCAGACCTAACCGAGACATAACCGGCGTTATCCTCTAAAATATTAATCGCAACAAGGTTTAATTGACTGTTTCGTTGTGGAACCACATTACTGCGGGATCCAAACCAGAAAAAACGCAGGATCTGGCCAACAGTTATGCGAAAAATGCGAAAGTACGATCCAGATGAGGGCAAATCCCAGACCTAACCGAGACATAACTGGCGTTATCCTCTAAAATATTAATCGCAACCAGGTTTAATTGACTGTTTCGGTGTGGTACCGCATTACTACGTGATCCAAACCAGAAAAAGGCCAGGATCTGGCCAGCAAGTATCCGAAAAATGCGTAATTATGAGCCAGATGATTGCAAATACCAGAACTATGCCTGACATAAACAGCGTTATCCTCTAAAACACGAATCAGAACATGTTTTTAATGACTGTTTCAGTGTGGTACCACATCACTACGTGATCCAAACAAGAAAAAGGCCAGGATCTGGCCAAAAAGTATGCGAAACATGCGAAAGTACGAGCCAGATGAGGGCAAACACCAGACCTAACCCAGACATAACCGGCGTTATCCTCTAAAATATTAATCGCAACCAGGTTTAATTGACTGTTTCGGTGTGGTGCCGCATTACTACGTGATCCAAACCAGAGAAAGGCCAGGGTCTGGCAAACAAGGATGAGAAAAATGCGAAAGTATGAGCATGATGATTGCAAATACCAGAACTAACCCTGACATAACCAGCGTTATCCTCTAAAATACGAATCGGAACATGCTTTTAATGACTGTTTCAGTGTGGTAACACATTACTACGTGATCCAAACCAGAAACATCCCAGGATCGGGCCAACAAGAATGCGAAAAATGCGAAAGTACGAACCAGATGAGGGAAAATCCCAGACCTAACCGAGACGTAACCGGCGTTATCCCCTAAAATATTAATCGCAACCGGGTTTAATTGACTGTTTCCGTGTGGAACCACATTACTACGGGATCCAAACTAGAAAAAACCCAGGATCTGGCCAACAACTATGAGAAAAACGCGAAAGTATGAGCCAGATGATTGCAAATACCAGACCTAACCCAGACATAACCGGCGTTATCCGCTAAAATATTAATCGCAACCAGGTTTAATTGACTGTTTCGCTGTGGAACAGCATTACTACGGGATCCAAACCAGAAAAAGCCCAGGATCTGGCCAACAAGTATGCGGAAAACGTGAAAGTACGAGCCAGATGAGGACAAATCCCAGACCTACCCGAGACATAACCGGCGTTATCCTCTAAAATATTGATCGCAACCAGTTTAATTGACTGTTTCGGTGTGGAACCTCATTACTACGTGATCCAAACCAGATAAAGCCCAGGATCTGGCCAACAAGTATGAGAAAAATGCGAAAGTTCGAGCCAGATGTAGGGCAAGTACCAGACCTAACCCAGACAAAACCGGCGTTATCCCCTAAAATATTAATCGCAACCAGGTATAATTGACTGTTTCGGTGTGGTACCGCATTGCTACGATGATCCAAACCAGAAAGAGGCCAGGATCTGGCTAACAAGTATGCGAAGAATGCGAAAGTACGATCCAGATGAGGGCAAATCCCAGACCTAACCGAGACATAACCGGCGTTATCCTCTAAAATATTAATCGCAACAAGGTTTAATTGACTGTTTCGTTGTGGAACCACATTACTGCGGGATCGAAACCAGAAAAAACGCAGGATCTCTCCAACAAGTATGCGAAAAATGCGAAAGTACGATCCAGATGAGGGCAAATCCCAGACCTAACCGAGACATAACCGGCGTTATCCTCGAAAATATTAATCGCAACCAGGTTTAATTGACTGTTTCGGTGTGGTACCGCATTACTACGTGATCCAAACCAGAAAAAGGCCAGGATCTGGCCAGCAAGTATCCGAAAAATGCGAAATTATGAGCCAGATGATTGCAAATACCAGAACTATGCCTGACATAAACAGCGTTATCCTCTAAAACACGAATCAGAACATGTTTTTAATGACTGTTTCAGTGTGGTACCACATCACTACGGGATCCAAACCAGAAAAAACTCAGGATCTGGCCGACAAGTATTCGAAAAATGCGATAGTATGAGCCAGGGGAGGGCAAATACCAGACTTAACACAGACATAACCGGCGTTATCCTCTAAAATATTAATCGCAACCGGGTTTAATTGACTGTTTCCGTGTGGAACCACATTACTACGGGATCCAAACCAGAAAAAACCCAGGATCTGGCCATAACTATGAGAAAAACGCGAAAGTATGAGCCAGATGATTGCAAATACCAGAACTATCCCAGGCATAAACAGCGTTATCCTCTAAAATATTATTCGCAACCAGGTTTAATTGACTGTTTCGGTGTGGTACCACATTACTACGTGGTCCAAGCCAGAAAGAGGCCAGGATCTGGCCAACAAGAATGCGAAAAATGCGAAAGTACGCGCCAGATGAGGGCAAATACCAGACCTAACCGAGACATTACCGGCATTATCCTCTAAAATATTAATCGCAACCAGATTTAATTGACTGCTTCGGTGTGCTACCGCATTACTACGTGATCCAAACCAGAAAAAGGCCAGGATCTGGCCAACAAGTATGTGAAAAATGCGAAAGTACGAGCCAGATGAGGGCAAATACCAGACCTAACCCAGACATAACCGGCGTTATCCGCTAAAATATTAATCGCACCAGGTTTAATTGACTGTTTCGCTGCGGAACAGCATTACTACGGGATCCAAACCAGAAAAAAACCCAGGATCTGGCCAACAACTATGCGAAAAAGCGAAAGTATGAGCCAGATGATTGCAAATACCAGAACTATCCCAGACAATAACAGCGTTATCCTCTAAAATATTATTCGCAACCAGGTTTAATTGACTGTTTCAGTCTGGTGCCACTTTACTACGTGGACCAAGCCAGAAGAAGGCCGGGATCTGGCCATCAAGTATGCGAAAAATGCGATGGTCCGAGCCAGATGAGGGCAAATACCAGACCTAACCGAGACATAACCGGCGTTATCCTCCAAAATATTAATCGCAACCAGGTTCAATTGACTGTTTCGGTGTGGAACCACATTACTACGGGATCCAAACCAGAAAAAACCCAGGATCTGGCCAACAACTATGAGAAAAACGCGAAAGTATGAGCCAGATGATTGCAAATACCAGAACTATCCCAGGCATAACCAACGTTATCCTCTAAAATATTATTCGCATCCAAGTTTAATTGACTGTTTCGGTGTGGTACCACATTACTACGTGGTCCAAGAGAGAAAAAGGCCAGGATCTGGCCAACGAGAATACGAAAAATGCGAAAGTACGAGCCAGATGTGGGCAAATCCCAGACCTACCCGAGACATAACCGGCGTTATCCTCTAAAATATTAATCGCAACCAGGTTTAATTGACTGTTTCGGTGTGGTACTGCATTACTACGTGATCCAGACCAGAAAAAGGCCAGGATCTGGCCAACAAGTATGCGAAAAATGCGAAAGTATGAGCCAGATGATTGCAAATACCAGAACTATCCCAGGCATAACCAACGTTATCCTCTAAAATATTATTCGCATCCAAGTTTAATTGACTGTTTCGGTGTGGTACCACATTACTACGTGGTCCAAGAGAGAAAAAGGCCAGGATCTGGCCAACGAGAATACGAAAAATGCGAAAGTACGAGCCAGATGTGGGCAAATCCCAGACCTACCCGAGACATAACCGGCGTTATCCTCTAAAATATTAACCGCAACCAGGTTTAATTGACTGTTTCGGTGTGGTACCACATTACTACGTGGTCCAAGAGAGAAAAAGGCCAGGATCTGGCCAACGAGAATACGAAAAATGCGAAAGTACGAGCCAGATGTGGGCAAATCCCAGACCTAACCGAGACATAACCGGCGTTATCCTCCAAAATATTAATCGCAACCAGGTTCAATTGACTGTTTCGGTGTGGAACCACATTACTACGGGATCCAAACCAGAAAAAACCCAGGATCTGGCCAACAACTATGAGAAAAACGCGAAAGTATGAGCCAGATGATTGCAAATACCAGAACTATCCCAGGCATAACCAACGTTATCCTCTAAAATATTATTCGCATCCAAGTTTAATTGACTGTTTCGGTGTGGTACCACATTACTACGTGGTCCAAGAGAGAAAAAGGCCAGGATCTGGCCAACGAGAATACGAAAAATGCGAAAGTACGAGCCAGATGTGGGCAAATCCCAGACCTACCCGAGACATAACCGGCGTTATCCTCTAAAATATTAATCGCAACCAGGTTTAATTGACTGTTTCGGTGTGGTACCGCATTGCTACGATGATCCAAACCAGAAAGAGGCCAGGATCTGGCCAACAAGTATGCGAAAAATGCGAAAGTATGAGCCAGATGATTGCAAATACCAGAACTAACCCAGACATAACCGGCGTTATCCCCTAAAATATTAATCGCAACCAGGTTTAATTGACTGTTTCGGTGTGGTACCGCATTACAACGTGATCCAAACCAGAGAAAGGCCAGGATCTGGCCAACAAGGATGAGAAAAATGCGAATATATGATCCAGATGATTGCAAATACCAGAACTAACCCTGACATAACCAGCGTTATCCTCTAAAATACGCATCGGAACATGCTTTTAATGACTGTTTCAGTGTGGCACCACATTACTACGTGATCCAAACCAGAAAAAGCCCAGAATCGGGCCAACAAGAATGCGAAAAATGCGAAAGTACGAGCCAGATGAGGGAAAATCCCAGACCTAACCGAGACGTAACCGGCGTTATCCCCTAAAATATTAATCGCAACGAGGTATAATTGACTGTTTCGGTGTGGTACCGCATTGCTACGATGATCCAAACCAGAAAGAGGCCAGGATCTGGCCATCAAGTATGCGAAAAATGCGAAAGTATGAGCCAGATGATTGCAAATACCAGAACTAACCCAGACATAACCAGAGTTATCCTCTAAAATATTAATCGCAACCAGGTCTAATTGACTGTTTCGGTGTGGTACTGCATTACTACGTGATCCAGACCAGAAAAAGGCCAGGATCTGGCCAACAAGTATGCGCAAAATGCGAAAGTACGAGCCAGATGAGGGCAAATCCCAGACCAAACCGAGACATAAACGGCGTTATCCTCTAAAATATTAATCGCAACCAGGTTTAATTGACTGTTTCGGTGTGGTACTGCATTACTACGTGATCCAGACCAGAAAAAGGCCAGGATCTGGCCAACAAGTATGCGAAAAATGCGAAAGTATGACCCAGATGATTGCAAATACCAGAACTATGCCTGACATAACCAGCGTTATCCTCTAAAATACGAATCGGAACATGCTTTTAATGACTGTTTCAGTGTGGTAACACATTACTACGAGATCCAAACCAGAAAAATCCCAGGATCGGGACAACAAGAATGCGAGAAACGCGAAAGTACGAGCCACATGAGGGAAAATCCCAGACCTAACCCAGACATAACCGGCGTTATCCGCTAAAATATTAATCGCAACCAGGTTTAATTGACTGTTTCGTTGTGGAACCACATTACTACGGGATCCAAACCAGAAAGAACCCAGGATCTGGCCAACAAGTATGCGAAAAATGGGAAAGAACGATCCAGATGAGGGCAAATCCCAGACCTAACCGAGACATAACCGGCGTTATCCTCTAAAATATTAATTGCAACCAGGTTTAGTTAACTGTCTCAGTGTGGTACCACATTACTACGTGATCCAAATCAGAAAAAGCCCAGGATCTGGCGAACAAGTATGCGAAAAATGCGAAAGTACGAGCCAGATGAGGGCAAATCCCAGACCTAACCGAGACATAACCGGCGTTATCCTCTAAAATATTAACCGCAACCAGGTTTAATTGACTGTTTCGGTGTGGTACCGGATTACTACGTGATCCAAACCAGAAAAAGGCCACGATCTGGCCAACAAGTATGCGAAAAATGCGAAAGTATGAGCCAGATGATTGCAAATACCAGAACTATGCCTGGCATAACCAGCGTTATCCTCTAAAATACGAATCGGAACATGCTTTTGATGACTGTTTCAGTGTGGTAACACATTACTACCAGATCCAAACCAGAAAAATCCCAGGATCGGGACAACAAGAATGCGAGAAACGCGAAAGTACGAGCCACATGAGGGAAAATCCCAGACCTAACCCAGACATAACCGGCGTTATCCGCTAAAATATTAATCGCAACCAGGTTTAATTGACTGTTACGTTGTGGAACCACATTACTACGGGATCCAAACCTGAAAGAACCCAGGATCTGGCCAACAAGTATGCGAAAAATGCGAAAGAACGATCCAGATGAGGGCAAATCCCAGACCTAACCGAGACATAACCGGCGTTATCCTCTAAAATATTAATTGCAACCAGGTTTATTTGACTGTTTCGGTGTGGTAACGCATTACTGCGTGATCCAAACCAGATCAAGCCCAGGATCTGACCAACAAGTATCAGAAAAATGCGAAAGTTCGAGCCAGATGAGGGCAAATCCCAGACCTAACCGAGACATAACCGGCGTTATCCTCTAAAATATTAATCGCAACCAGGTTTATTTGACTGTTTCGGTGTGGTAACGCATTACTGCGTGATCCAAACCAGATAAAGCCCAGGATCTGACCAACAAGTATCAGAAAAATGCGAAAGATCGAGCCAGATGAGGGCAAATCCCAGACCTAACCGAGACATAACCGGCGTTATCCTCTAAAATATTAATCGCAACCAGGTTTATTTGACTGTTTCTGTGTGGTACCACATTACTACGTGGTCCAAGCCAGAAAAAGACCAGGATCTGGCCAACAAGTATGCGAAAAATGCGAAATTACGAGCCACATGAGGGAAAATCCCAGACCCAACCGAGACGTAACCGGCGCTTTCCTCTAAGATATTAATCGCAACCAGGTTTATTTGACTGTTTCGGTGTGCTACCACATTACTACGTGGTCCAAGCCAGAAAAAGACCAGGATCTGGCCAACAAGAATGCGAAAAATGCGAAAGTATGAGCCAGATGATTGCAAATACCAGAACTATGCCTGGCATAACCAGCGTTATCCTCTAAAATACGAATCGGAACATGCTTTTGATGACTGTTTCAGTGTGGTAACACATTACTACCAGATCCAAACCAGAAAAATCCCAGGATCGGGACAACAAGAATGCGAGAAACGCGAAAGTACGAGCCACATGAGGGAAAATCCCAGACCTAACCCAGACATAACCGGCGTTATCCGCTAAAATATTAATCGCAACCAGGTTTAATTGACTGTTTCAGTGTGGTACCACATTACTACGTGATCCAAACCAGAAAAAGCCAAGGATCTGGCCAACAAGTATGCGAAAAACGCGAATGTATGAGCCAGATGATTGCAAATACCAGAACTAACCCAGACATAACCAGCGTTATCCTCTAAAATACTGATCGGAACCAGCTTCTATTGACTGCTTCAGTGTGGTACCACATTACTACGTGATCCACACCCGAAAAAGGCCAGGATCTGGCCAACAAGTATGCGAAAAACGTGAAAGTACGAGCCAGATGAGGACAAATCCCAGACCTAACCGAGACGTAACCGGCGTTATCCCCTAAAATATTAATCGCAACCAGGTATAATTGACTGTTTCGGTGTGGTACCGCATTGCTACGATGATCCAAACCAGAAAGAGGCCAGGATCTGGCAAACAAGTATGCGAAAAATGCGAGAGTATGAACCAGATGATTGCTAATACCAGAACTAACCCAGACATAACCGGCGTTATCCCCTAAAATATTAATCGCAACCAGGTTTAATTGACTGTTTCGGTGTGGAACCACATTACTACGGGATGCAAACCAGAGAAAACCCAGGATCTGGCCAACAGGTATGCGAAAAATGCGAAAGTATGAGCCAGATGATTGCAAATACTAGCACTAACCAAGACATAACCAGCGTTATTCTCTAAAATATTAATCGCAACCAGGTTTAATTGACTGTTTCGGTGTGGTACCGCATTACTACGTGATCCAAACCAGAGAAAGGCCAGGATCTGGCCAACAAGGATGAGAAAAATGCGAAAGTATGAGCAAGATGATTGCAAATACCAGAACTAACCCTGACATAACCTGCGTTATCCTCTAAAATACGAATCGGAACATGCTTTTAATAACTGTTTCAGTGTGGTACCACATTACTACCTGATCCAAACCAGAAACATCCCAGGATCGGGCCAACAAGAATGCGAAAAACGTTATCCCCTAAAATATTAATCGCAACCAGGTTTAATTGACTGTTTCAGTGTGGTAACACATTACTACGTGATCCAAACCAGAGAAAACCCAGGATCTGGCCAACAGGTATGCGAAAAATGCGAAAGTATGAGCCAGATGATTGCAAATACTAGCACTAACCCAGACATAACCGGCGTTATCCTCTAAAATATTAGTCGCAACCGGGTTTAATTGACTGTTTCCGTGTGGAACCACATTACTACGGGATCCAAAGCAGAAAAAACCCAGGATCTGGCCAACAACTATGAGAAAAACGCGAAAGTATGAGCCAGATGATTGCAAATACCAGAACTATCCCAAGCATAACCAGCGGTATCCTCTAAAATATTATTCGCAACCAGGTTTAATTGACTGTTTCGGTGTGGTACCACATTCCTACGTGGTCCAAGCCAGAAAAAGGCCAGGATCTGGCCAACAAGAATGCGAAAAATGCGAAAGTACGCGCCAGATGAGGGCAAATACCAGACCTAACCGAGACATTACCGCCATTATCCTCTAAAATATTAATCGCAACCAGATTTAATTGACTGTTTCGGTGTGGTACCGCATTACTACGTGATCCAAACCAGAAAAAGGCCAGGATCTGGCCAAGAAGTATGCGAAAAATGCGAAAGTACGAGCCAGATGAGGGCAAATACCAGAACTAACCCAGACATAACCGGCGTTATCCTCTAAAATACTGATCGGAACCAGTTTCTATTGACTGTTTCAGTGTGGTACCACATTACTACGTGATCCAAACCAGAAAAAGGCCAGGATCTGGCCAACAAGTAAGCGAAAAACGTGAAAGTATGAGCTAGATGATTGCAAATACCAGAACTATCCCAAGCATAACCAGCGTTATCCTCTAAAATATTATTCGCAACCAGGTTTAATTGACTGTTTCGGTGTGGTACCACATTCCTACGTGGTCCAAGCCAGAAAAAGGCCAGGATCTGGCCAACAAGAATGCGAAAAATGCGAAAGTACGCGCCAGATGAGGACAAATCCCAGACCTACCCGAGACATAACCGGCGTTATCCTCTAAAATATTAATCTCAACCAGGTTTAATTGACTGTTTCGTTGTGGAACCAAATTACTACGGGATCCAAACCAGAAAAAACCCAGGATCTGGCCAACAAGAATGCCAAAAATGCGAAAGTATGAGCCAGATGATTGCAAATACCAGAACTAACCCAGACATAACCGGCGTTATCCCCTAAAATATTAATCGCAACCAGGTTTAATTGACTGTTTCGTTGTGGAACCACATTACTACGGGATCCAAACCAGAAAAATCCCAGGATCGGGCCAACAAGAATGCGAGAAACGCGAAAGTATGAGCCAGATGAGGGAAAATCCCAGACCTAACCCAGACATAACCGGCGTTATCCTCTAAAATATTAATCGCAACCAGGTTTAATTGACTGTTTCAGTGTGGTACCACATTACTACGTGATCCAAACCAGAAAAAGCCCAGGATCTGGCCAACAAGTATGCGAAAAATGCGAAAGTATGAGCCAGATGAGGGAAAATCCCAGACCTAACCGAGACGTAACCGGCGTTATCCTCTAAAATATTAATCGCAACCAGGTTTAATTGACTGTTTCAGTGTGGTACTGCATTACTACGTGATCCAGACCAGAAAAAGGCCAGGATCTGGCCAACAAGTTTGCGCAAAATGCGAAAGTACGAACCAGATGAGGGCAAATCCCAGACCAAACCGAGACACAACCGGCGTTATCCTCTAAAATATTAATCGCAACCAGGTTTAATTGACTGTTTCGGTGTGGTACCGCATTACTACGTGATCCAAACCAGAAAAAGGCCATGATCTGGCCAACAAGTATGCGAAAAATGCGAAAGTACGAGCCAGATGGGGGCAAATCCCAGACCTAACCGAGACATAACCGGCGTTATCCTCTAAAATATTAATCGCAACCAGGTTTAATTGACTGTTTCGGTGTGGAACCTCATTACTACGGGATCCAAAACAGAAAAAGCACAGGATCTGGCCAACAAGTATGCGAAAAACGCGGGAGTATGTGCCAGATGATAGCAAATACCAGAACTAGCCCAGACATAACCAGCGTTATCCTCTAAAATATTATTCGCAACCAGGTTCAATTGACTGTTTCGGTGTGGTACCACATTACTACGTGGTCCAAGCGAGAAAGAGGCCAGGATCTGGCCAACAAGAATGCGAAAAATGCGAAAGTACGCGCCAGATGAGGGCAAATACCAGACCTAACCGAGACATTACCGGCATTATCCTCTAAAATATTAATGGCAACCAGATTTAATTGACTGTTTCGGTGTGGTACCGCATTACTACGAGATCCAAACCAGAAAAAGACCAGAATCTGGCCAACAAGTATGCGAAAAATGCGAAAGTATGAGCCAGATGAGGGAAAATCCCAGACCTAACCGAGACGTAACCGGCGTTATCCTCTAAAATATTAATTGCAACCAGGTTTATTTGACTGTTTCGGTGTGGTAACGCATTACTACGTGATCCAAACCAGATAAAGCACAGGATCTGGCCAACAAGTATGAGAAAAATGCGAAAGTTCGAGCCAGATGAGGGCAAATACCAGACCTAACCCAGACAAAACCGGCGTTATCCCCTAAAATATTAACCGCAACCAGGTATAATTGACTGTTTCGGTGTGGTACCGTATTGCTACGATGATCCAAACCAGAAAAAACCCAGGATCTGGCCAACAAGTATGCGAAAAATGCGAAAAAACGATCCAGATGAGGGCAAATCCCCGACCTAACCGAGACATAACCGGCGTTATCCTCTAAAATATAAATCATAACCAGGTTTAATTGACTGTTTCGTTGTGGAACCACATTACTACGGGATCCAAACCAGAAAGAACCCAGGACCCGGCCAACAAGTATGCGAAAAATGCGAAAGAACGATCCAGATGAGGGCAAATCCCAGACCTAACCGAGACATAACCGGCGTTATCCTCAAAAATATTAATTGCAACCAGGTTTAGTTAACTGTTTCAGTGTGGTACCACATTACTACGTGATCCAAATCAGAAAAAGCCCAGGATCTGGCCAACAAGTATGAGAAAAACGCGAAAGTGCGAGCCAGATGGGGGCAAATCCCAGACCTAATCGAGACATAACCAGCGTTATCCTCTAAAATATTAATCGGAACATGCTTTTAATGACTGTTTCAGTATGGTAACACATTACTACGAGATCCAAACCAGAAAAATTGCCTGGATCGGGCCAACAAGAATGCGAGAAACGCGAAAGTACGAGCCACATGAGGGAAAATCACAGACCTAACCCAGACATAACCGGCGTTATCCGCTTAAATATTAATCGCAACCAGGTTTAATTGACTGTTTCCTTGTGGAACCACATTACTACGGGATCCAAACCAGAAAGAACCCAGGATCTGGCCAACAAGTATGCGAAAAATGCGAAAAAACGATCAAGATGAGGGCAAATCCCAGACCTAACCGAGACATAACCGGCGTTATCCTCTAAAATATTAATTGCAACCAGGTTTAGTTAACTGTTTCAGTGTGGTACCACATTACTACGTGATCCAAATCAGAAAAAGCCCAGGATGTTGCCAACAAGTATGCGAAAAATGCGAAAGTACGAGCCAGATGAGGGCAAATCCCAGACCTAACCGAGACATAACCGGCGTTATCCTCTAAGATATTAATCGCAACCAGGTTTATTTGACAGTTTCGGTGTGGTACCACATTACTACGTGGTCCAAGCCAGAAAAAGGCCAGGATCTGGCCAACAAGAATGCGAGAAATGCGAAAGTACGCGCCAGATGAGGGCAAATATCAGACCTAACCGAGACATTACCGGCGTTAGCCACTACAATATTAATCGCAACCAGGTTCAGTTGACTGTTTCGGCGTGGAACCACATTACTACGGGATCCAAACCAGAAAAAACCCAGGATCTGGCCAACAAGTATGCGAAAAACGTGAAAGTATGAGCCAGATGATTGCAAATACCAGAACTAACCCAGGCATAACCATCGTTATCCTCTAAAATACTGATCGGAACCAGCTTCTATTGACTGTTTCAGTGTAGTACCACATTACTACGTGATCCACACCCGAAAAAGGCCAGGATCTGGCCAACAAGTATGCGAAAAATGCGAAAGTATGAGCCGGATGATTGCAAATACCAGAACTAACCCAGACATAACCGACGTTATCCCCTAAAATATTAATCGCAACCAGGTTTAACTGACTGTTTCGGTGTGGTACCGCATTACTACCTGATCCAAACCAGAGAAAGGCCAGGATCTGGCCAACAAGGATCAGAAAAATGCGAATATATGATCCAGATGATTGCAAATACCAGAACTAACCCTGGCATAACCAGCGTTATCCTCTAAAATACGCATCGAAACATGCTTTTAATGACTGTTTCAGTGTGGTACCACATTACTACGTGATCCAAACCAGAAAAAGCCCAGGATCGGGCCAACAAGAATGCGAAAAATGCGAAAGTACGAGCCAGATGAGGGAAAATCCCAGACCTAACCGAGACGTAACCGGCGTTATCCGCTTAAATATTAATCGCAACCAGGTTTAATTGACTGTTTCGTTGTGGAACCACATTACTACGGGATCCAAACCAGAAAGAACCCAGGATCTGGCCAACAAGTATGCGAAAAATGCGAAAGTACGATCCAGATGAGGGCAAATCCCAGACCAAACCGAGACATAAACGGCGTTATCCTCTAAAATATTAATCGCAACCAGGTTTAATTGACTGTTTCGGTGTGGTACTGCATTACTACGTGATCCAGACCAGAAAAAGGCCAGGATCTGGGCAGCAAGTATGCGCAAAATGCGAAAGTACGAGCCAGATGATTGCAAATACCAGAACTAACCCAGACATAACCAACGTTATCCTCTAAAATACTGATCGGAACCAGCTTCTATTGACTGTTTCAGTGTGGTACCACATTACTACGTGATCCACACCCGAAAAAGGCCAGGATCTGGCCAACAAGTATGCGAAAAATGCGAAAGTACGTTCCAGATGAGGGCAAATCCCAGACCTAACCGAGACATAACCGGCGTTATCCTCTAAAATATTAATCGCAACCACGTTTAATTGACTCTTTCGGTGTGGTACCGCATTACTACGTGATCCAAACCAGAAAAAGGCCATGATCTGGCCAACAGGTATGCCAAAAATGCGAAAGTATGAGCCAGATGATTGCAAATACCAGAACTATGCCTGACATAACCAGCGTTATCCTCTAAAATACGAATCGGAACATGCTTTTAATGACTGTTTCAGTGTGCTAACACATTACTACGAGATCCAAACCAGAAAAATCCCAGGATCGGGCCAACAAGTATGAAAAAAATGCGAAAGAACGATCCAGATGAGGGCAAATCCCAGACCTAACCGAGATATAACCGGCGTTATCCTCTAAAATATTAATCGCAACCAGGTATAATTGACTGTTTCGGTGTGGTAACACACTACTACGAGATCCAAACCAGAAAAATCCCAGGATCGGGCCACACAAGGATGCGAGAAACGCGAAAGTACGAGCCACATGAGGGAAAATCCCAGACCCAACCGAGACATAACCGGCGTTATCCTCTAAGATATTAATCGCAACCAGGTTTATTTGACTGTTTCGGTGTGGTACCACATTACTACGTGGTCCAAGCCAGAAAAAGGTCAGGATCTGGCCAACAAGAATGCGAGAAATGCGAAAGTACGCGCCAGATGAGGGCAAATATCAGACCTAACCGAGACATTACCGGCGTTAGCCACTACAATATTAATCGCAACCAGGTTTAATTGACTGTTTCAGTGTGGTAACACATTACTACGAGATCCAAACCAGAGAAAACCCAGGATCTGGCCAACAGGTATGCCAAAAATGCGAAAGTATGAGCCGGATGATTGCAAATACTAGCACTAACCCAGACATAACCGGCGTTATCCTCTAAAATATTAATCGCAACCGGGTTTAATTGACTGTTTCCGTGTGGAACCACATTACTACGGGATCCAAACCAGAAAAAACCCAGGATCTGGCCAACAACTATGAGAAAAACGCGAAAGTATGAGCCAGATGATTGCAAATACCAGAACTATCCCAGGCATAACCAGCGTTATCCGCTAAAATATTATTCGCAACCAGGTTTATTTGACTGTTTTGGTGTGGTAACGCATTACTGCGTGATCCAAACCAGATAAAGCCCAGGATCTGACCAACAAGTATCAGAAAAATGCGAAAGTTCGAGCCAGATGAGGGCAAATCCCAGACCTAACCGAGACATAACCGGCGTTATCCTCTAAAATGTTAATCGCAACCAGGTATAAGTGACTGTTTCGGTGTGGTAACACATTACTACGAGATCCAAACCAGAAAAATCCCAGGATCGGGCCAACAAGGATGCGAGAAACGCGAAAGTACGAGCCACATGAGGGAAAATCCCAGACCTAACCGAGACATAACCGGCGTTATCCTCTAAAATATTAATCGCAACCAGGTTTATTTGACTGTTTCGGTGTGGTAACGCATTACTGCGTGATCCAAACCAGATAAAGCCCAGGATCTGACCAACAAGTATCAGAAAAATGCGAAAGTTCGAGCCAGATAAGGGCAAATCCCAGACCTAACCGAGACATAACCGGCGTGATCCTCTAAAATATTAATCGCAACCAGGTTTATTTGACTGTTTCGGTGTGGTAACGCATTACTGCGTGATCCAAACCAGATAAAGCCCAGGATCTGGCCAACAAGTATCAGAGAAATGCGAAAGTTCGAGCCAGATGAGGGCAAATCCCAGACCTAACCGAGACATAACCGGCGTTATCCTCTAAAATATTAATCGCAACCAGGTATAATTGACTGTTTCGGTGTGGTAACACATTACTACGGGATCCAAACCAGAAAAATCTCAGGATCGGGCCAACAAGGATGCGAGAAACGCGAAAGTACGAGCCACATGAGGGAAAATCCCAGACCCAACCGAGACATAACCGGCGTTATCCTCTAAGATATTAATAGCAACCAGGTTTATTTGACTGTTTCGGTGTGGTACCACATTACTACGTGGTCCAAGCCAGAAAAAGGCCAGGATCTGGCCAACAAGAATGCGAGAAATGCGAAAGTACGCGCCAGGTGAGGGCAAATATCAGACCTAACCGAGACATTACCGGCGTTATCCACTAAAATATTAATCGCAACCAGGTTCAATTGACTGTTTCGGTGTGGAACCACATTACAAGGGGTCCAAACCAGAAAAAACCCAGGATCTGGCCAACAAGTATGCGAAAAATGCGAAAGTATGAGCCAGATGATTGCAAATACCAGAACTAACCCAGACATAACCGGCGTTATCCCCTAAAATATTAATCGCAACCATGTTTAATTGACTGTTTCGCTGTGGAACCACATTACTACGGGATCCAAACCAGAGAAAACCCAGGATCTGGCCAACAGGTATGCGAAAAATGCGATAGTATGAGCCAGATGATTGCAAATACTAGCACTATCCCAGACATAACCAGCGTCATCCTCTAAAATACGAATCGGAACATGCTTTTAATGACTGTTTCAGTGTGGTAACAAATTACTACGTGATTCAAACCAGAAACATCCCAGGATCGGGCCAACAAGTATGAGAAAAATGCGAAAGAACGATCCAGATGAGGGCAAATCCCAGACCTAACCGAGATATAACCGGCGTTATCCTCTAAAATATTAATCGCAACCAGGTATAATTAACTGTTCCGGTGTGGTAACACACTACTACGAGATCCAAACCAGAAAAATCCCAGGATCGGGCCACACAAGGATGCGAGAAACGCGAAAGTACGAGCCACATGAGGGAAAATCCCAGACCCAACCGAGACATAACCGGCGTTATCCTCTAAGATATTAATCGCAACCAGGTTTATTTGACTGTTTCGGTGTGGTACCACATTACTACGTGGTCCAAGCCAGAAAAAGGTCAGGATCTGGCCAACAAGAATGCGAGAAATGCGAAAGTACGCGCCAGATGAGGGCAAATATCAGACCTAACCGAGACATTACCGGCGTTCGCCACTACAATATTAATCGCAACCAGGTTTAATTGACTGTTTCAGTGTGGTAACACATTACTACGAGATCCAAACCAGAGAAAACCCAGGATCTGGCCAACAGGTATGCCAAAAATGCGAAAGTATGAGCCGGATGATTGCAAATACTAGCACTAACCCAGACATAACCGGCGTTACCCTCTAAAATATTAATCGCAACCGGGTTTAATTGACTGTTTCCGTGTGGAGCCACATTACTACGGGATCCAAACCAGAAAAAACCCAGGATCTGGCCAACAACTATGAGAAAAACGCGAAAGTATGAGCCAGATGATTGCAAATACCAGAACTATCCCAGGCATAACCAGCGTTATCCGCTAAAATATTATTCGCAACCAGGTTTATTTGACTGTTTTGGTGTGGTAACGCATTACTGCGTGATCCAAACCAGATAAAGCCCAGGATCTGACCAACAAGTATCAGAAAAATGCGAAAGTTCGAGCCAGATGAGGGCAAATCCCAGACCTAACCGAGACATAACCGGCGTTATCCTCTAAAATATTAATCGCAACCAGGTATAATTGACTGTTTCGGTGTGGTAACACATTACTACGAGATCCAAACCAGAAAAATCTCAGGATCGGGCCAACAAGGATGCGAGAAACGCGAAAGTACGAGCCACATGAGGGAAAATCCCAGACCCAACCGAGACATAACCGGCGTTATCCTCTAAGATATTAATAGCAACCAGGTTTATTTGACTGTTTCGGTGTGGTACCACATTACTACGTGGTCCAAGCCAGAAAAAGGCCAGGATCTGGCCAACAAGAATGCGAGAAATGCGAAAGTACGCGCCAGATGAGGGCAAATATCAGACCTAACCGAGACATT